>NC_063357.1:13243294-13335419 GCF_021869965.1 Rhincodon typus | reverse complement strand
ATGAAGAAGGATCTAGGCCCGAAACGTCAGCCTTCCTGCTCCTCTGATGCTGCTTGGCCTGCTGTGTTCATCCAGCTCTACACCTTTTTATCTCAGATTCTCCAGCATCTGCAGTACCTACTATCACTGGTACTGCAGGACTGCTTTACTCCATCATGGGTCACTGCCTTAAGGAAAAGGAATGATAGAATGAACGATAAATTAAGAAATAATCAAAAGTAGTCAATAAAATTTTATAAAGTATTTTGAATAAAGAGAAACACTGAACAAATTATAAATGATATAAAACATGTGAGGTTTGTACGTTGCGACACGCACGGACTAAATATGGTTTAGATAGTACATTCCAGGCTGTAAAACAGCACAGAAAATACAGTGTCTTGTTGTGCACATTTTCTGGGTGTATCTTGCTCAGTCAGTGTGAAGAAGCATCGTGTCCTTAGCGAGTGAAAGCTGCCAGGAGCGTGAATGAATGATGCACTCAGCTCATGAGTCGAGAACACAGCGGTTCTTCACATTGACTGATCAGAGCAATTTGTCTCCTCTCCGCCCTCCTGTAAGGAGCCGCAACACCACTATCACCGTAACAGAATGGTGTACGATGAGACTAACCTCATTTGTTGAATGCTAGTGCCACCATCATGCCCGTGGTAACAAAAAAACTGCACGGTTCTATGCGCTGCTCTCCCATGCATCAGCTGGTTGATTGGGTTAACTGGAGAAACAGTCACAATGTAAACCCTATCTTTTCCTTATTCTTTCATTGGATGTGGGCACCAAGTGTACGGCCAGCATTCATTGCTCTCCCCCCACCGCCCCCAACTGTGCTCAAACTGAGAGGCTTGCTCAGCCTTCCCACAGAGCAGTGAACTGCTTAACATCCCATTGCGGGGTGTCTGGAGTCACACATAAACCAGGTCAGGGCGGCAGCAGCTGTCCTTCCCTAAATGAGGAGTGAGGTGCCTTAAGTTTAGCTCCATTCAGTGTCTAGAATTAGAATTCATATCAAATGATAATGCCACAAAACAAAAATCACAGAACAATTAAAGACACTGGTTCACATTTCATTCTGGGATTTGGGGGAATACATGGCAGGAACTGATCCTCAAGAAATTCTGGTTTGTCCCCAACCCTTTTCAGCCAGAACCAACCCATTCTGAAACCATTCCAGTACAAGTACAATGTCTACGAACAATCCACATTTTGTGATCAGACATCTTCCAATCAACCTGTTCAGGGATGTTATGTCACACCTCTGGAACAGGTGGGATTTGAATCCAAGCCTCCCAGCTCAGAGTTAGGGATATGCTGCTAGCCTGCACTGTTGATGACATCCTCCATCAATTTACTGATTATCGAGAGTAGACTGATGGAGCAGTAATTGACTGTGTTGGATATGAGGGGCTCCTTGTGTCAAGGGCATACCCAGGCAATACACCACATTGTACAGTAGATACTAGTGTTGTTGCTGTACTTGAACAGGAATATGAAAAGTTCTGTCTGAGCAGACGTCTTCAGAACTATTGCTGGAATGCTGTCAAGGCCCATGGCCTTTGCAGTATCGAGTACCTCTAGCTGTTTCTTGATATCACATGGAGTGAATCAATTTGGCTGAAGACTGGTATCTGTGATGCTGGGGACCACTGGCAGAATCTGAAATTGATCATCCACTCAGATCTTCTGACTGTAGATTGTTGTGAATGCTTCAGCCTTATCTCTTACACTGATGTGCTGCGCTCCCCTATCATTGAAGATGGGGGTATTTGCGAAGCCTCCTTCCCCAGTTAATTGTTTAATTGTCCACCACCATTCACAACTGGATATGGCAGGGCTGTGGAGTTTAAGTCTGATCCATCTGTTGTGGAATCACTTAGCTCTGTTTGTAACTTGCTGCTTATGCTCTTTGGTGTGCAAGTAGACCTGTTTGGTAGCTTCACCTGGTTGACAGACATTTTCAGGTATGGATGGTGCTGCTCCTGGCATGCCCTCCTGCACTCTCCATTGAAGCAGGCTTGGTTGATCCCCTGGCTGGATGGTAATGGCTGACTGGGGGATATTGCCAGGCCATGAGGTTGCAGGTTGTATTGTAGTGCAGTTCTGCTGGGGCTGATGACCCACTCCGCCTCGTGGATTCCCGGTATTGAGTTGCTAGATCTGTTCAAAATCATTCATTTAGCACAGTGATCGTGCTACACCACACAATGGAGAGGGTATTCTCAATGTGAAGGCAGGACTTTGTCTCCACAAGCACTGTGCAGTGGTCACTCTCACAGAAACTGTCATGGTCAGATGCATCTATGGTAAGCAGATTGGTAAGAATGAGGTCAAGTATGTTTTTCCCTCTTGTTGGTTTCCCACCACAGACCCAGTCTAGCAGCTATGTCCTTCAGCACTCAGTCACCACTGAACCACATTTCCCAATGACATTATAGTCCCTCACCCAGAGTACTTACCCTGCCCTTGCCACCCTCAGTGCTTTCTCTAAGTGTTGTTGAACATGGAGGAGTACTGATTCATCAGCTGAGGGAGGATGGTACATGGTAATCAGCAGGAGCTTTCCTTGCCCATGCTTGACCTGATGTTTTAAGACTTCATGGGAACCGGAATCACTGTTGAAGGCTGTCAAGGTAATGCCTCCTTCAGCTGCATACCATTAGGCTACCACCTCGGCTGGGTCTGTCCTGACGGTAGGACAGGACATATCCGGAGATGGTGATGGTGGTGTCTGGGACATTGTCTGTAAGGTATGATTTCATGATTGTGACAATATCAGGCTATGAGACAGCTGTCCTCATTTTGGCAGTAACCGCCACTTGTCAGGGAGGAGAGCTCTGCAGTGTTGACAGGGCTGTGTTTGTCGTTGTCATTTTCAATCCATAGTCGATGCCACATGGTCAGTCTGGTATAATTTCTTTCTCGAGACTTTCGAATGATTGTTACAGCTGAGGGCTTGCTAGGCCATTTCAGAGGGCACAGTGGCTCAGTGGTTAACACTGCTGCCTCACAGCGTCAGGGACCCAGGTTCAACACGACCCTTGGGCGACCATCTGTGCACATTCTCCCCGTGTCTGCATGGGTTTCCTCCGGGCGCTCCGGTTTCTTCCACAGTCTAACCATGTGCAGGTTAGGTGGAATGGCTGTGTTAAGTTGCCATAGTGTCCAGGGATGTGCAAGCTAAGTGAATTAGCCATGGGAAATGCAGGGTTACAGGGATAGGGTAGAAGGGTGGATCTGGATGGGTTAGTGTGGGTCCCATGGCCTGTTTCCACACTGTAGGGATTCTATGGCGGTTAAGACACAACAACACTGTTGTGGGTCTGGAGTCACATGTTGACCAGACCAGGTAAGGATGGCCATTTTCCTTCAGTAAAGGATATTGATGAATTAGGTCAGTATTTACAATGTTCACAAGGCCGCTGTTAGACTAGCTCCTCATTTCAGTTTTTTTTTATTGAACTCAAGTTTTGCCATCTGCCATGGTGGGTTTTGACCCATGGTCCTAGAACGCTGGGTCTCTGGGTGACTCGTCCAATGACCTTACCATCTTGCCGTTACCCCCCATCATTTTAGGACATCATTATTAACCAGTGAAGTCGATGGATTGACTGTTGTAACGTAGGAAACATGGCAGCCAATTTGTGCAACACAATTTTAAATCACAAAGTAATGAGCAAATAATTTGTTTCCTCAGTGCTGGTTGAGATATAAACCTTGGCCAGGAATCCAAGGAAAACTCGCTTACTCTTCAAACTTTTCCACAGTACTGGTTAGCTTCAGCTGGAAAGGCAAAAGTCTAAAAGATGCCACCTCAGATGGTGTGGGGTCCCATCAGTACCAAACCAAAGTATCCATCTTGATGATATGCTTCTGTGTCTGGAAGGGGATTTGAACTCACAATGCTCTGATAGCGAGGGAATTGTGCTACCAACTGAACTGTGGTTGATAGATTCTTTTTTCTTCGCCCTTTATCCCAGTTCAAATGCTTGAGAATGTAGGGGGCTCTGACTATCTATTACATTCTTTATTCCATGACTTTACCAGTTGTACCATTGAGAAAGGCCATCCAGGTCAGACCTTTCTTTGCAATAGCTGTTCTTAATTATTTTCTGCCTAATTAAGTATTCATTGCTCAGAGAGGATGCCTTTGTAACACAGCCAAGCAGGTTGATTATCAACCTGTAAATTCTTTCAATAAGCCAATGGCAGGCGGTGAAGAGGGAAGACTCTTGATCAGTCATACCCAGTGTGGAGTGGCACCCCTCAAGTTACAGTCTCTGGTGACAGGCTAGTGACCTGCTCCAGGAAAAACTGGTTACAGAAACAGACACAGCATGTGCTTTGAAGAGAAAATCAGAGTTAACTTTTCAGGTCTGGTGACCCTTCTTCAGAACAGTTAACCCGAAACGTTAATTCTTGATTTTTTTTCTTCACAGATGCTGCCAGATCTGCTGAGCTTTCCCAGCAATTTCTGTTTTTGTTCCTGATTTACAGTATCCGCAGTCCTTTCGGTTTTCACGAGCACTTGTTTTGTCTGCCTCACAAACAGCTGGGTGTGAGAAGAGAAAAGAAGTACAAGGAGTACGAAAAATACTTTGTAATGCAGGTTCTGACACAGCGTAGGATTATTTTGAGATCATAAACCACAGACCTGAGGCTTGAGCAGTTGGTAATGTCGTCACAAACTGAAGAAAATCTCAGCAGAATTGGCCGTATCATGATGGAGTCCTATCTCTGACTTGCACTGCTGTCTAGCAAGGCTCCTTGACAGGATCAGAGACACCTTGTATAACATTTGATACAATTGAAGGTCTCCCAGTATTTTCATCATGATTATTTGTACGACCTTACGTTATCTGCAGCATTTAGTATTCTTGATCAGGCTTTGATGTGCAGTTCATGGCTGGGAATTACAATTGCTATTTTCTTCCCTTTAGTGTAATAATGTCAACTTGCTGCTTCACATTTCATGAACCTAGAGGATTTTTTTTGCAAAATAAGGTGCACAATCAGCTCAAGTAAGATGAAGGGGACATTTTGCTGAAATTGAAGTGCGGAAGGCACAACAACATGGCATAGTTGTGGAGAACACTTGATTACAGTTGGCTAGTTTCAGACGTGTCATCCACAGCGAGATCATATAAGTGAGCATTTATATGTTTTATTAAAGATAACGCAATCCACTAGAAAGAGTAAGAGGGAGCTAATCTGAGACCCTACACATTCAGGACTGATGAAGGGTCCCGACCTGAAACGTTGACCCTCCTGCTCCTCTGATACTGCCTTACTTGCTGTGTTCCTACAGCTCTACGCTGTATTGTGCTGTATACAAGATACCTACATCCCAAGGAGTAAAGTAGCTCAACAGGACAGCTCACCATCAGCTTCTCAAAGGCAATTACAGACAGATAGCAATTGCTGGCTTAGCCACTGATGTCTGTTAATAAATTTTAAAAAACCATAATGTCAATTTTTACTGGATTACCATGTCTAGGAGCAAATAAAAGCCCAGGAAAGGAGAAATAAAAAAACAAGAAGGACAATGCACTTACCCCAGTTCTTGCATATCTGCCAGAAACACTTAGTAAATAGAAATTGGCAGACATGGTGGAACAGGCCATCTGTTCTCTCTGTTGGCTGAGAGTGACATGTGACATTGAAGGTTCAAAGTAATAAAACAGCTGGGATGTTTTAAAGTAACTCACCAAACTAACCTGGATCTTAATTTACCAGTATAACGTTAATTCAAAATTAATACTCAAGCTTATTGTCTGCTCGGGAGAGTGCGGTATCAGGACAAGGTGAGCACAAGGACCTTTTACTTCTGTGACTAACATTGCAAAATACAGAAAGTGCATCTGAAGAAGGCCCAGGAAACTAAACATGGTTGCTTGCAATATGCTTGACTAGTAAAGGTCAAGGAATTGAGGATGCCATAAAGTGCAAGTCAGGAAGGAGGAGTGTACTGCACATTCTGTACATATTGCTGGCACAGATAAAGGTACAGAATTTCTCTTGCTCTGCCTCCTAGCAGTCCAGGTTGCAAAGTCCTATTCAGTTAGTGAAACAAAATGTATCACACTGCTCATGCGGTCCCAGAATTCTATATAAACTTCTGTATAATAAACCCTGAGACACAAGTGGCACACAGCAGGACTGATCTGAATCAACACATTGAAAGAACATTTTGAGAATGATGTTGATGGTTTTATTTCTGAACCACAAGGTTTGAGCTCAGGGTTCAAGCCCTACTCCAGAACTTGAACTTACAATTCAGGCTGATGCTCCCACGTGGTACTGCACTGTCTGAGCTGGAGCTTTTTAAACTAAACTGAGGCCCCTTCTGCCTCCTCCATGAATGTAGGAGATCCCGTGGCATTAAGAACGAGGAGCATCCAGGTCAGTATTTATCCCATAGTCACCATCCCATAAACAGATTAACTGGTCGTAATCCCATCGCTTTTGGTGGGAACTTGCTGTGTCATTAACTGGGAAACAAGGCAATGCAGCAATCTAGAACGATCCGCATAGTGCCATGCGCAGACTGTGCACAACCAAACCTGCTGTGAAGCTTGAATGCATGCTGCAATGCAAAAAAGCACAGCAAGCAAAACAGGAGAGGGAGCTTTCCTGGAAAGGCAGCAACGTGTCAGAAGCAAACAAGGTGTTGCATGCATCAGGCTTGGTTGTTGGTGAATGAATTATATTTTGCCCTGGATTTCTGAAGGGGAACAGGTTTGGCAATTATTCCTCAGGTCAGTTGTCAGGAACCAGTGTAACTCAGGGCTATTTCAAGGAATGGGGAAGTGGGGTGGGGTTGGGGTGTGGGTGGGTGGCAAGGGGCTTAAACAGTTATCCATCTTTTATTTTCAGTCCTCACAAGACTCCCCAGCTTGGTTCAGTCAGTGAGCGTGTGAGTACCAAGGGTTGGAGATTCAATCCTTTCTTGAAGCTTCAGCATTCAATCTGAGTTAACCCTCTGGTGCAGAGGCACTGTCAGAATGTTGCATTCTCAGAGGTGTCAGCTTGTTGAACCAGTGAGCCTGCCTTGCCCTATTCTGCTCAGTTATTAAAGGGGACCTGAAGCACTTTGTGGTATTTCCAAATGGATGTGTGGAAGCATTTTCTTTCCCACTCAAATGGTTTGCACAGGCTTTACGTTTGGGAGAAATTTATACTGTAATGAATCTGGTAATACTTGAGCCAGGATTTTCTAATTCATACATGAATTGGCTTGGAATCTTGCTGTCCCTTAAAACGAATGGGGCAAAATAATGGACTGGTGAGAATATAAGAGAAAACCCTGACCCTGGTTCTAAAATATATTGGAGTATGCTGTGTAGCATTAATGAGAGAGACAAGCTTTTTAACTATTATGGCAAAATTCCAGCATTAAAGCAATATAAAAGCCATGACTAGCCAAGTAAAAATCTGTAATAAAGACCGGAGTGGGCAGAATGACAGTAATGTTTATTTTAAGGAGGCTTAAATTAGTTCTCAATCTATATCTCTGCTAGAGACAAATAGTTTAGAAAGATCTCACAGGGAAAAATTGGAACAAAGTCAGAGAATGGTGGAGACATGACCTGTAAGTCCAATTATTGCCTGACAAACCATATATTTATTTCAGTCTGTTAAAACCCAAGTATATAAAAACCTTGTTTCTCTCTTTCTTTCTCCAAAGGGTAGATTTTATGCATGAGTGTTAAATGGCAGATAGTAAATAGACAGCCCATTTTACATTTTTGCTGATTTTCATGTACCATGGAAAACTTGGGAGAGATTTAAAATGAGCTACCAACTCAGTGTCCCTTGTTTTACACAATTGCGCCAATCCAAATTCTACCCTTTTCTGCCTGAAAGAATTAAAGTTGCACAATTGAAAGAATGATAAACATATTGATGCCTTTGTGTGGAAGGTTTAAAGGTCAAGAAAGGTTCCAAAACAAGATTTAACAGAGGATAAAGTCTTTGTCTTGTATTAGGTAAGGCAGGTCAGTACTTTCCACAGACTAGAGTTGGAAAATTATGAACATTAGCTTGGAACCCTTCTTGCCCATAACCCGAGAAGATTGAATAACATTTAGTCTATTATCAGGGATGATCAAAGCTCTGATCGGCTCCGGTCAGCCGTCTCTCTCTGGCCCCAAAACCAACTTGGTGTCACATCAATTTAAGTCACTTCTCATCATGATCCCCATAATAAAAAGAACAATTATTTCTGAAATACCATCACAACGTCTGCATGGCACTTCAAGAGTCTGTCATATTGCAAGTACTCCATCTGATCACTGTTGTGTAGCAAAGATCAATGAATGGCTTAAATAATATTAATTTTAAAAAGCAACATGTTACAAAGCATTATTTGTTGAGTTTGCTCTTCTAATTGGCTTCATTTGTTAAACATGCAACAACCAGCCAAAATTGCTCGACAGATTTTCAACGGACAGATGACAATACCTCAATATAAAACCATCAAGGCATTTAATACTCTTCAATTACTTTCCCCTGTTATTTATGTCCTCCAACATGCATGTAAAATTTCCAATTACTTATATTGGATACATTATTTTGTATATTTTTCTCACATAATTCTAGAAAAATGTTGAAGTTAGGCACTGGATTGGGACTTGAACTCTCAACTATCTGACACAGGCAGCCAACGGGGTGAGTTGGTTTTAAAAAATCGTAGAGTCCCGACACTGTGGAAGCAAGCTATTTGGCCCATTGCGTCCACACTGACCCTCCAAAGAGCATCCCACTCCCCCACCATATCCCTGTAACCCTGCATTTCCCATGGCTAACCCACCTAGTCTGCAAATCCCATGAACACTATGGGCAACTAGCATGGCCAATCCACATAACTTGCACATCTTTGGACTGTGGGAGGAAACCGGAGCACCTGGAGGAAACCCATAGCCCATGCAGACATGGGGAGAACATGCAAATGTCATACAGTCGCCAAAGAGTAGAATCAAACTGGGTCCATGGATCTGTGAGGTAGCAATGCTAACCACTGATCCAATGTGCCAGCCCACATGAACACTGGAATGGAACAATGAAATGGAACACTGGAAATACTCAGCAGATCTGGCAGCATCTATGGACAGAGGAACAGAGTTAGGTTTTTGAGTACATTGGTACTTTTCTTCAGCTGTTTTATTCAGAGATGCTAGCTTTCAGATGAAACATGAAAATGAGGCTTTAGCTTCTTCAGTGAACTTAAAGCTCAAATGCGAAAAAATGTTGAGGAGTTCCTGAGGAAAACTCACATTTGATTTGAAATCCTTATCTCAAGTCAGATTGGTAAATAGCCCTAGTCTACGAGGGACCTTTGGTGTCTCTATGCATTAGAGAGACAGAGAGACAAGTCAATATATGGCTTGAGGACCACAAATCTGCATCAAGTGTGGGCAACTTAAGAGGCAGGCTGCTGTGAACTAGTCCAGTCAGAACAGGGATTGAACCCTTATTGTTGGCATCATTCAGTACCACACTTGAACATACTGAGTTAACCAACTCCCATAACACTGTTCAGATTACCACCAAAGCAAACCCCACTATAGCAGTGTAACTTAGTATTGTCCACCCTGGGGTGAGGATACCAATTAAGGTGCAGTTAGGGTAAATTTTATGATATAAGTTTATGAATTGCAGCTACAGCTGTCAAACGTGTACTTTTATTTGATTTTATTTGAGTAATGTTAATCTTCTTTGCTATGAGATCAGGTGAGACAACTGGTTTTATACCCTAAGTAATATTTGCATTACAAAGGTACCAGGTAATGACCAGCTCCAATAAGAGAAAATTTACCTATCCTTCCTTGACAATCAATGGTGTTATCAACACAGAATCCCCCACTATCAGCATCCTGGGGGTTACCATTGACCAGAACTGAGCTCGATACATAAATGCTTTGACTACAAAATTAGATCAGAGGCTAGGAATTCTGCAAGTTACTCACCTCCAGACTCCCCAAAGCTAACCATCTACAAGGCACAAGTCAGGAGTGTGATGTAACACTCCTCACTTGCCTGACTAAGTACCAACAACACTTGAGAAAGTTGACACCACCCAGGACAAAGCAACCGACTTGCTGGGCATCCCATCCATTACCTTCAATCCATTCTGTCCTCCCACCACCCATATACGGTAGCTGCAGTGTGTCCCAACTACAGTATGTGCTTCAGCAACTCACCAAGAGTCCTTAGGCAGAATCTCCCAACCTCCAGAACACTACCATTTTAGAAGTCAACAGATGTATGGGACATCACCAATTGCAAATTACTCCCCACGCCCCACATAAAGGAACATTGGAGCAGTCTACTTCAACCTTCGAGTTTGCTCTACCATTCAATAAGATCATAACTGATCATCCACTTCAATACTTTTCCCCACATTATCCAGATCTCCATTTACGTCATTGGTATTTAGCAATCTCCCAATCTCTATTTCAAATATACTGCACTGTAAAGAATCTCTACCATAAATGCACGGCATCCTGACTTGGAGCTGGATTGCCATTCCTTCAGTGTCACTGAGACCTGAAATTCCTTTCCTAACTGTGCTGTAGGTGGACTGACTATGCACATTGCAAACTGTGCAGCTCGCCACCAACTTCTTGAGGGCAAAGAGGGATGGGCAGTAAAGAATGGCCCAGCCAATGATGCCCACATCCCATGAACTGATGAATAAATGAAACTCAGTCCATTGACTTGAAATCAGGTGGGACAGGGTGCGAGGTCGGGGGGTGAAGGGGGGCCCATTTAGTGGCAGACCTGATCAGTTTTGTGCCAGATGTGTTAGGCACAGAGTGAAGACGTTGTTCTTCCATCAGCCTGGACTGGGCATGGACAGATGTTGCTATGTTGAAAGATGGTTTACTCACCTGCTGCACCATCAATTCCCACCCTCTGTGCCAACTTTAAAAGAGTGCACTTATAACTGGGCCTTATTGTTGTGCGATCCAACGTCACAATGTTATGTGTCTGAGGACCAGGTTTTGTGAAGAGAGTGACACAGCTTTAAGGAGAGAACAATGTGCATAAATTAAGTGGGAGGCAAAATAAAATGTCAAGGCTGAATTTTAGTGTTTGTGCATCAGTGCGTGTGTACTATGTCCTTCAGGCAATGCTCCACTTGTTTTACTCAGTGATGTGAAATGGTATTTTGGGACCCGCAATGAATATTCACACAGCTCTTATGACCAGATTCCACTGAATCTTCGTGTTAACATAGTGGGGCCTCCCAGGGCTGGAAATATGCTCTTGTGCTGCACGTGTCTAATTTCTAACCCATTTCTAGATCAGAAAGGAAGAGAAAATATTCAAGCTTTGCAAATGGAAGAGCACTGAGCCCATTCTGGAAAGCAGACCAACTGGGTATAATTTAATTAATTAAATCAATGAGGTGTTTCTGTTCCATTTGGTATCAGCTAGTTTTTTTTTAATAATGAAAAGTGGCTCAATCTAGCCAAGGAATATGTGAAGAAACACAAAGGGAGTTGTTACTCTCTATCCACCTCACCAAGTAATTAAAGATAAAATGAATACAGAGAATGCTGGAGAAACTCAGCAGATCTGGCAGCATCTGATGAGTCCAGTATGACACATCTTCAGAACAGAATCCAGTTCTGAAGAAGAGTCATATCAGAATTGAAACATTCACCCTATTCTTTCTCCACAGATGCTGCAGGATCTGCTGAGTTTCTCCAGCATTCTCTCTACTTGTTTCAGATTCCCAGCATCTGCAGTATTTTGTCTTTATTCAAGTGGTAAAAACCAGTTGCTTCCTCACTAGTACATTCTTCTTACACCCTTTCACGGGATGTGGATGTTGTTGTCTTGACAAATACTTATTGCCCGTCCCTAGTTGCCCTTGTGAAGGTGGTGGTGAGCTGCCTACTTCAGCCCCTGCAGTCCATTTATTGTTGTTGAACCCAGAATGTTGTTAGGGAAGGAGTTCCATGATTGTGACCCAATGACTCAGAAGGAACAGTCATATGTTTCCAATAAAGACAGAGAGTGCTGGAGAAACTCAGCCTCAGCCTTATCTTTGCAATGATGTGCTGGGCTCTCCCATCGTTGAGGATGGGGATATTTGCAGAGCTCCTGTTAGAATCATAGAATGCCTAGAGTGTGGAAGCAGGCCATTCAGCCCATCAAGTTCACACTGACCTTCTGAAGAGCGTCCCATCCAGACCCAACCCACCCCTGTTACCCAGCATTTCCCATGCTAATCCACCCAGCCTGCACATCCCTGGACACTATGGGCAATTTAGCATGGCCAATCCACCTAACCTGCACATCTTTGGACTGTGGGAGGAAACCGGAGCACCCAGAGAAAACCCATGCAGACAAGGGGAGAACATGCAAATTCCACACAGACAGTTACCCGAGGTTCCTGGCGCTGTGATGCAGCAGTGGTAACCAACAACCGCTGAGCCAACTCACTTCCAGTGAGTTGTTTAATTGGCCAGCACCATTCACAACTGGATGTGATAGGATTTCAGAGCTTAGATCTGGTCCATTGATTGTGGAATGACTTGGCTCTATTTATCAATTGTGGCTATGCAAATAGACTTGTTTCGAAGCTTTACCTGGTTGAAACCTCATTTTTAACTACGCCTCATGTTGTACCTGGCATGACCTCCTGCAATCTGTATTGAACCTGACTTGATCCCCTGGCTTGATGGTAATGGTAGAGTGGGGCATATGCTGGACCATGAGGTTCCAGATTGTATTGGACTGAAATTCTGCAGCTGTTGTTGGCCCACAACACCTTATGGATGTCCAGCCTTGAGTTGCTACATTTGTTCAGTCTGTCCCATTTGGCAGGGTGATCGAAACAAATAACGCAATGAAGGATATTCTTAATGTGGAAATGGGACTTTGTCTCCAAAAAGATTGTGCAATAATCACTCTGACTAATACCGTCATGGATATCTGCAGCAGGCAGATTGGTAAGGATGGGGTCAAGTATATTTTTCCTTCTTGTTAGTCCCCTTACCACCTGCTGCAGACCCAGTCTATCAGCAACATCCTTTAAGACTTGACCACTAGTTATGCCACCAAGCCAGTCTAGGTAGTGGACATCGAAATCCCCCACCCAGAGTACATTCTGCATCTTTGCCACCCTCAGTACTTCCTCCAAGACCTGTTCAATGTGGAAAAGCACTGATTCATCAGTTGAGGACAGGGTGGGGAATGGCCCACAGTCAGCAGGATAGTTCCTTGTCCAGTTGCCCTGATGCCTTCAGATTTCATGGGTTACAAGGTCGATGTTGACAGAGCAGGGGAACTCCCTCCTGACTGTGCAGCCCTCTCTGCTGGGTCTGTCCTGCCATTGGGTCAGGACACATCGAGGGATAGTGATGGTGGTGTCAGGGACATTGCCTGTTAAGGCATGATTCCGTGAGTATGATGATGTCAGGGTCTACATTACCCATGGCTACTCTGTGAGTCAGGTCCCCCAATTCCCCAGATGCTAAGATGTAAGGAAGACTTTGCAGAGTTGACAGGGCTGTTCTTGCTATTGTCATTTCCAGTGCCAGGTATACCATACAGTTTCATTTCTTTTTTTATTGTCTTGATACAACTGAGTGGCAGGCTAGACAACTTCAGAGGGCAGCTCACATGCCATTGATGTGGGCCTGGAGTAACATGTAGGCCAGTCCAGGAGAAGATGGCAGATTTCATTCCCTGAAGGACATTAATGAGCCAGATGGACAGCAGTGTACTGTTCTACTGCATCATCAATACAATTAAGACAGCCTATTCATACTGTTCCTACGAATTTTATTGTGAATCTAGGAGTGCCCAGTTCATTTTGATATTTCATAAGTTAATTTCCCAATGAGGAATGTTTATAATGTGTCTATAAATCAAAGCTTCTCTGAAATCACATGACTCATTTGTCTCTATTATTTTATGACAATCTTCCCACATTCGCCAGAGATGAGAACGTATTATGATCAATGGGCTGGATTGTGATTTAGCTGCTTCATCTGGGTGTATCAGGCAGGTTGGGAAGCTAGAGGTCAGGGCTCAGTAGCTGCACAGTGTGAGGGCACTGAATAGTCACAGATCAACCTGATTGATAGACTTGGAAGCCATTTAATTGAGGCTGCAGGCCAAGGTGGATTGGTCCATACCTCAAGGGAGGTAATGGGAGGGTAGGTGGTGATATACAACATTGCGGATTAACATTGTTCAGCATATATAAGAGGTGAGAATTTCCAGCATTGCGTCTTTGTATTATGGCCATTATCACAAAAAGTGTTCCCTCATTTCGCCCCAACTCTCATTTAATGTCTCTCCCACCAGAGGAAATCATTTCTTTGCGACTGCTCTAACCATTTACTTTAGCAACTTAAACAGCTCAATCAGATCACCTCAGCCTTTCAAACGCAGGGGGTTAAAACCGAATAGAATCTGGTATCATTCTGGGTGAAACTGCACCAACTGCAGGGCGAACATGTCCTTCCTGAGGTACAGTGTCCCCAGGGTCTGGACAAGGCTCTTCTTTAGTCAAATAAATGCAAATCGATAGACCGGACTGTCTGTACGAATCTATCTCAATCGCTGTGAAGCATGGAGGAGAGCTACATAACAGAAGACTCATTTAATATGATTCATTTTATTTTTCAACCTAAAGTCTGAATATCTCAGTTGATGTGATAAATAAGATCTAAGTAAAGTCACTCATATTATAGTCCAGGACTCTCACTCTGACAGGACAACGCCTTCACTTCCCACTGCAGCAAACTCTGAGATGAAACTTGGTACAGATGGTAACTTTGCTCATATCCTTCCTTCAGCGAAGAAATCCTGCTGTGCCTATGTGTGACTCCAGTCTTGCACTCTGGAGTTGATTTGGTGGCTCAGTGGTTAAGACTGCTGCCTCGCAGCACCAGGGACCTGGGTTTGATTCAAGCCTTGGGCGACTGTCTATGTGGAGCTTGCATCTTCTCTCCATATCTGTGTGGGTTTGCACCAGGTGCTCAGGTTTCCTCCCACAGTCCAAAGGTGTGCAGGTTCGGTGCATTGGCCATGCTAAATTGTCCCATAGTATCAATGGATGTGTAGGTTAGGTGGATTAGCTATGGAAAATGCAAAGTTACAGGGATAGTGTGGGATGCTAGGTGTGGGTGGGATGGTCTTTGGAGGATTGGTGCAGACTTGATGGGCTGGAAGGCCTCTACTTGCACTGTAGGGATTCTATGATTCTAACTGGTTGAGTTGTAACTTCCAGCTTGCTAGCCATTATATATATATATGCATCAGACCATTTCACAAGTTAACATTCTGCGTTTCTGTCACATAGGACAAATGAGGATAACTCTAAATACGAAAATACTTTTATCCAGATCTCAATATCAATAATTAACCAGTCGTTGGTCGTTTTCAAAGTACAGCGCATCTCCAGTGACCACTCCAATTGCCAAATTCCGGTTATGGCTTGGTGGGAATTGCTGAGCACAAGTAGGATGTCTTCTCCTCAAGGAAAGAGTGAAGAAGGTGAGTAGAATCAATTGGAATGCTTGGCAAAGGGCTGCTGGGAGTTTCGTTGTCACACAATTGAGGATACATTGCAATGATTGATCAGAAAACATAAAGCCTCCTGAGAGATAGTTGTAAGGAGGATGTGCATGGTGTGGGGAGAGCTGGAGAAAATAAAACATTTACGACAAATGCTGATGCCAGTTGAGGGGCTGGAGTGGTGACTATAATTTGCTTGGGTGGGTCAGGTTAGGAAGGAAACAGCGGGCCAACGTTTCTGCTCCCGATCAACATCCTGGGACCAGTATTGGAAGACCATCAAATACAAGCAAGATTGCTCCATTTCCTTCCCAGATGAAAAGCCCAACTGCTTTTATTGTCCTGAATTATATGTGTATTATGCCCACTTGTTCAGGATAGCTGAATGCCCTGGTATGCTGGGAACATGCTTCAAACAAAGAGTAAACAGGTCAGAATTCCTGTGCAGAGAAAGTCAGAACTGCCGATGCTGGAGTCAGAGATAACACAGTGTGGAGCTGGAGGAACACAGCAGGCCAGGCAGCATCAGAGGAGCAGGAAAGTTGACGTTTCGGGTCGGGACCCTTGGGCATTTCTGAAGAAGGGCCCCGACCCGAAACGTCAGTTTTCCTGCTCCTCCGATGCTGCCTGGCCTGCTGTGTTCCTCCAGCTCCACACAGACTTTCCGTGCATCAGCCTGAGGGGGTGGGAGTGTAGCAGCATTGAGCTTCCTGACATTGCCGTGACATCCCAAATCCTGGAGACAGGACACGTTCACGGAATTAAAATGAATATGGAGTGGCAGAACAAAAGCTCCCCCAACAAAGATGCACTTGATATTAGGGAGCTCGAAGATTTGGTCAGACCAAAGTAAAAGTAGGGAAAAATCATCCCCAATTGACTCCAACCCCATTTGCACAAATTCTGGGCCTGCACTTTTTTTTCTCACAGATGACTGACTTCCTAATTAGATAAAAACTCATTAGCAATGCACGAGCTCATGGCAGAAGATCTCAGCTGCAGACTCCATTTTAGTAAAGAGTTTAATGTTATTTTAATTCAGCTGGGTGATACTGCAGCTTTGTTATAGCAGAGAGCATGTTACAGGTGGAATACACATCACAGCCCATTTTATGAAGAGCTCTCCTGTCTTGTGAAGTTTCACACTACAGGTCTCAGCAGACATACTCCTTCAATTGCAGGACAAGTGGTCACTGGAAGCTTATAAACATAGATTAAGTCTCAAGTCCCCTATCTACAAGAAAGTTTGAAGTGCTTTCCGTCATGGGCAAATGGGATTTGTCATCAAGAAGGATGAAAATGCAGTTTTGGGGAGGAAATATGGTAAAAAAAAATCATAGATTCCCTACAGTGTGGGTGCAGGCCATTCAGCCCATCAAGTTCACACCTACACTCTGAAGAGCATCCTACCCAGACTCACCTTCCTACCCTGTATGCCCCATGGCTAATCCCTCTGGCCTACTCGTCCCTGGACATTATGGGCAATCTAGCATGGCTAATCCACCCAGCCTGCACATCTTTGGATTGTGGAAGGAAACCGGAGCACCTGGAGGAAACCCACGCAGACATGGGGAGAATGTGCAAACTCCACACAGACCGTCACCCGAGGGTGGAATCAAACCCAGGTTCCTGGTGCTGCGAGGCAGCAGTGCTAACCACTGAGCCACCGTATATGAGCTGATTTACTGGACAGATTTCACTCCTATGTAAACCAGGAAGCTGTTTGGGTGGAAACACTTGCAGAGCTAGAGCCAAGGGGTCTATATCTTCATACTCAACGCTGTCACAACTCAGCCTGAAGTATTGCAGTTTGACTCTAACTGGAACTCAATGGGTGTGCTGATAGCATCAGGCAGCCCATGTGACTCAAGTGTTTCCATCCTTATCAGACACTGGGTTCCTCTTGCTCTGATTTCTTTTACATTCTCTGTGAGAAAGTGCCCATTCTCTCGAGCCACTTGTTAAGGACCCACAAAGCTTCCGATCTTGATTTCTTTTGAATTGAGCCAGTTTTGATGCCTATTAAATGGTTTGTTCTCTTTTTTAAACTTTATTAACATGGTGCTTGCAAAAAAAACCTTCTCCTTCAATTAACCATGTTTTTGTAAATAAATAGGCTGGGGCGTTTTTCACTGGAGCGTCTTCATAGAAGTTTATAAAATCATAACAGGTATTATAGATTGAATAACCAAGGTCTTTTCCCCGGGGTATTAAAGTCCAAAAGTAGAGGGCTTAGGTTTAAGGTGAGAGGGGAAAGATTTAAAAGGCATCTAAGGGGCAACTTTTTCACACAGAGAGTGATGTGTGGATGGAATAAGCTGCCAGAGGAGGTGGTGGAGGCTGGTCTAATTACATTTAAAAGGCATCTGGATGGGTACATGAATAGGAAGGATTTAGAGGGATATGGGCCAAATGCTGGTAAATGGGGCTAGATTAATTTAGGATATCTGGTTGGCATGGACGAGTTGGGCCAAAGGGTATGTTTCCATGCTGTACAGCTCTATGACTCTAAATCTTTAAATTGTTGTTGAAACATGTTTTGTTTTTCATTCTTATTGGCAAATTTTACGAATGGTTGTGGCTCTTAGGATTTGACTAAATTTAAAGCACAATTTTGTTGTTAATATTGCCAACCCCTGCCCTGAGATCCTTACAAAATGAGCCTCACAGATTATTCCTTGATAATATTTAAGGTGGTGTCCCCAGAGTTAACCTTGTTTGAATACCACTGCACAGCAGTGACATGGAGCCATTGTCAGTTCCCTTAAACATGAGCAAGCAGTATTGAACAAACCCTTAACAAAAAAAATGAAGGTTATCTATTATAAACAAGTGACATTCCAAAAGATGATTTCAAAGCTGTAATCTAATCCCAGTGTTCAGATAACGGTAATAAACCCACTCGACCTTTTCTCGTGCAATTTATGATGGCTCAGCCCATTGATTAGATTACTATCTTGTAACCACTCCTAACCTCACCATTCTTCTCCATCATGTGGTATTGTTCTAAACAGAGAAAGGAGTATTTATAATCTCCTCCGTCTATACTACGACTGGTCTGGAAGTACCGAGGTAGACCTCACTTAAAGAAATTGAAGGGCACTGAAAACCCTACAACATGGAAAGGATTAGATGCCATATCCCCAAACTCCCATCAGCACCATTTCCCAATTCCAAGAACAAACAACTGAGAGTTTTTCACAAGTAAACCATTAAGATAAATTTTTAAAAATCAAACTGTTTAATAATCATCAAAATTGAATCAATTTTGTTCAAATGCAGCCAAGCATGGGAGCTGCATAGATCCTTAACAAGTCCCATGTGGTTCTACAGCCATAGGTTTCCGACCCCTAGTCTAAAGGGTTGACTGCGTTGTTGTTCTGTCTTTGCCAATGCTCTGGTTTTGGTAAAATGATACTCATTGGGAGCAACATCTTATATACTTGCCCCATAACCCATCATCAGGAACTCTTGACTCAATGTTTGTAAAGTATGTACGTTGTCTGTCTCCTCTCCCAATATTAGGCCCTCACCCAGCCCATCCCCCAACTTCTCTAATGGTTGTTCCCTGGAAACCAACCATCATGGCTGATATTCCCAATGGAGCTTCAGTTTGGGATGGGCTTCCACTCCCTCAGGTCTGGAACCTGGACCTCGAGGGTATCCCTCGGGATTGAGAGCTCAGTGACAGTCAAGGGAGGGAGACCACATCTGCTCGGTGGGCATGGGGTAGGGGGAGGGAGTATAACCAGGGGGTGGGGAGGGGGAGAGGGTATAACCGGGATGGTAATCATTATATAAGTCAGTTTCTTATGAAAGGCCGTTGTCCTGATCAGAAAGTGAAAAGTTTTGAAATGATGGGGTGTCTTTTTTTGTTACAATAATCTCATATGCCAGTAAAATAACATTTTGTTGACACTATGAGTTATTTTGCTATTGAATCACTCCCACGGGCTGTCATCAAAATGGATCCTGAATCAGTTTTGGACGGACTATGTACGCCCTTTGAAAATATTAGCTGTCAGTTCTCGGTCACATTCTGAATAGTTAATAGATTAGTAGACTGTATGGTTATAGATCTGAACCAGATCCGGAAAGTCACTGTTTGATGCCCATTCCAGTCATGATTGCAACAAGGATGCAAGGATTGACTTCAGTGTGTCTGGCTGGAAAATTCCAAGCTGAGTCTCAGGATTCCCAATATGATCTTGAACAAGTGCATTTTAGGATCAGGTTAGGTTGCCATGGGCTTCCTAATATTTTATACATTGAGCTCCATTGAGTGTATTGCCCAGATACAGACCATTCAACAGAATCAACTGGTCTGTGCTGGTATAATACTCCACACAAGCTGTTTTTCACTGTACTTTATTTCAGCCTGGCATATCACCTGTATGTATTTATCTAGCTATTTTCTAATATCCTATTTACAGCAACCACGTGCGCCAGCACATTTTACATTCTTAATATTCCCTGGGAAAAGGCATTTCTCCTGACTTGCCCGTTAGATTTTTTCGGTGACTGTCATAATTGTGACTTTTAGTTTTGAGTTCCCCACAAGTGGAAATGTTTTCTCTATATAAGCCCTGTCAAATCCCGTTGTTGCCTTAAAAGATTGCAATCAGATCACACCTTAGCCTTTTCTAATCCATAGAAACCAGCCTCTTTAGTGTTTCTTGGTAAACTTTCTAATTGATTTGGACAATTGTTAGATCTCGCACAAGAGAAGAAGGGAGGAAATTGCAGTGAAGTGGGGGAGGTGTTCCTGCCCCGTTGTATCCCAGCATTACCACAAGAGACAGAAAGGAAAAAATACTTTTTGTTTATTCATCCATAGGATGAGTGCGTCACTTGCTGGGCCAGCATTTATTGCCCATCCCTAATTGGCGAGAGCGCAGTTAAGAGTCAGCCATATTGCTGTGAGTCTGCAGTTACATGTAGGCTTGATCAGGCAAGGATGGCAGATTTCCTTCCCTAAAGGACATTAGTGAATGAGATGGGTTTTCCCCAACAAATGATAATGGGTTCACGATCGTCATTAGACTCATAATTCCAGGTTTTTGTTGAATTCAAATTCCACCATCTGCCATAGTGGGATTCGAACCCAGGTTCCCAGAACATTACCAGGATCTCTGGATTAATAGTCCTTTGATCACTCGGCTAATGCCTCCCCATTTTAAAAGTTGATTTTTTTTCACGGGGAATCTCCGATCTATAGGCATCTTCTGTAATGTCAGGCAGCCCCAAAAGCCCTTTAAAGACAATAAAATGCCTCTGAAATATCTGTAGTGACTGTTGTAATGTAGGCAACATTTATGCAGAGCAAGATCCCACAAGCAGCAATGTGATAATGGCTGGGTAACCTGTTTGAGTGATGTTTTGATTGAGAGGCAAATATTGGCCAGCATCTCATGATAACTCTTTTGTTTTTTTGTCAAGAAATCTCTTACAACCGCATCTGAGAACAGACCAGGTCATTTTTTAACATCTATCCTGAAAGAAGGAAAATTTTCCCCTTTGTCTTTTGTCTTGGGTCATTTTTCGCAATCACTTATGGACTGTGAATGTCACTGGAGTAACATTTATTGTCCGTCCCTAGTTGCCTTTGAAAAGGTGGTGGTGAGTTGCCTCCTTGCACTGCTGTACTCCATGTGCTGTAGGTAGATCCACAATATTGTTAAAGATGGAGTTACAGGATTTTGACCCAGCGACACGAAAAGAATGGTGATACATTTCCAAGTCAGGTTGGTCAGCAGCTTAGAGAGAAACTTGAAGGTGGTGGTGTTCCTGTGTATCTGCTATCTTTGTCCTTCTAGATGGAGGTGATTGTGGGTTTGGAAGGTGCTGTCTAAGGATCTTTGGTGAATTTCTGCAGTGCATCCTGTAGATAGTACACACTGCTGCTACTGAGCGTCAGTGGTGGAGGGAGTGGATGCTTGTGGATGTAATGTCAATCATCAGGCTGCTTTCTTCTTGATGGTGTCAAGCTGGTGTTGGAGCTGAACCCATCCAGACAAGTAAGGAGTATTCCATCACACTCCTGACTTGTGCCTTGTAGATGGTGGACAGGCTTTAGGGGAATCAGGAAGTGAGTTACCCACTGCAGTACAAGCAGTCCCAGGGTTGTGAATGGATTCTATCCTGACATCTATTTGCAAGTTGAATTGTACGCAAGTTAGAACATGATGCAGAACAATATAAAGCAGCGCTCATAAGTACAGGAAATGTTCATATGTCAGATCTTTAAATTTACACCTCTGTTTGGGATTGCGTTCATAAGTACAAGTTGAATGTTTAAAATCATGGACCTCCTGTATTTCTAGTCTCTGACCTACTCTATGTTAAAGGTGCTAATTAAATGCAAGGTGTTAAGCATCGGTTTGACTTCAAGTAAAAAGAAAACTCCTGCAGCCTTCAGCTTTCATTAACATTGTTTATTTTCAATGTTCACTTTAAACATTAAGTATAAATATGATTTTTAAAAGACTGGATTTGCATTTTTACAAAAATAATACATTGAAACAAATCAATTCTAACGGCACTTTTTCCTCTAGATAAAAAGGTCAGAATTCCTCTATGTCCTCGGCAGTAAAGAAATTGCCAAACATCAACAGACAAAACTATATCAAAGACCGGACTGTCTCTGCTGCTGGGTCCCTGTGACCTGTTGCCTGCAATTGTACATAAAATGGCAAGTACCATTGAAATCAGCTGGAACTGAGATTACTAAAAAGTTACACATCTTCATGATGAACAATTTTGTATATTACAAAATAAGAATTATTTTACTATAACGTTTTTTGAAAAATTCAGTTTGACCGAGAATCTCCAGCAAAAACGTAAATTAATACTGTGTATTGGACATTAGAAAAGTTACAAAGCAGTAAAGTACACCAATTGTAAGATATAATCAATGTTTTCAATAATTATACATTTTTATCTAAAATTCTGGAAAGTTTCAATAACACTGTTTTGTCAAATGAATGTCCAGAGGGAGAGGAGGGAAGGAGTGGTGGATCCGAGGGAGTTTGGGACAAAGGAAATCAAAGGGAGAAGAGAGGAAAAAGAAATGATTGTCAAGAGATAACTAAAGGGGGAGAGACATAGAGTGAGACAGCAAGAAGGTTCAGAAGAGATTTTCCAGGATGTTGCCGGGAATGGTGGGTTTGAGTTATAAGGAGAGGCTGGGTAGGCTGGGAACTTTTTTCATTGGAGCGCGGGAGGTTGAGTTGTATAAAATCATGAGGGCCATAGATAATGTCTTTTCCCTAGGGTGGGAAAGTTCAAGACTAGTGGGCATATTTTTAAAGTGAGAAGAGAAAGATTTAAAAAAGACATGAGGGGCAACTTTTTTTTTTATAAAGAACATTCCCGATCCTTTTCTAATCCAGAGAACCTAGACTCTTTAGTGTTTCTTGGTAAGTATTTTAATACAAGGGGTTTGTGTGTGGAATGAACGTCCAGAGGAAATGGTAGATGCGTGTACAATTACAATTTTTAAAAGACATTTGGATAATTACATGAATAAGAAATGTTTGGAAGGATACGGGCCAAGCGCAGGCAGGTGGGACTAGTTTTGATTGGGATTATGGTCAGCCTGGACTGGTTGGACTGAAGGGTCTGCTTCCGTGCTGTATGACTCTGTGACTCTATGTAGATGGTAAGGACTGAGAGGGAGAATTAAGGAGATTGAAAGGAGATAAAAAAAAGAACAAAAGAGCCATTTTGTTGCTGTGAAGTATACCACATATATATTCAGGGTCACAAGGGGAAACATTTCATGTTAAGAACTATCAAACATTTATTGTAAACCTACAGTATTTGCTTACTTTGGAACAATATTCACAATTTTAGACCATCAATCTTCTCAGCCTGTGGTACAATTATTTAGTGAGACAAGTATTTAAATGCTAGACCTAGAAATCCAGGAATGCAGGACTGTGGTCCTTCACTAAAAGGAAAATCTCATGTTGGTGAGGTGAATCCATATTCAATGGTATCAGTTATAGATGGTGTAAACAAATCTAAAGGTGAATAAAAATGTTAATCGTTTAAAAGATCTGCACAGAATCAAACAGACTGAACATTTCTTGAGCTGTGCTTGTTTATCAGGGAAAGAGGCAGGATGTAGAATTGCAGATAACAGGAGAATGAATTACAGGTTAGAAGATGTAAAATCAGTTAAGGAGTTCAGGGAGCGGCTTAAACAACAGATGTAACAATTTGACTAGCGGTGGCATGCAGTTCATTGAAGTGTGCAGAGATTGAAGATTATTAAGTCGTCCGTTTACTGCTTGTTATGGAATCTTACTGTGCACAAATTGGCTGCCATGCCTGTTGATTACCAGGGGTTGCACATGTCCTAAGGCACAACAGGTGCTATTTAAATGCAAGTGTGTCATTCTTATCACTAAAACAAAAGGATGTCCATGGTTGACTGCAAGAATAGCAATATAATCTAACACAGTGTAATGGCTTGCCAATGGGAACAGTTTCTGGGCAGGAGTTTAATGGAGAACACATTTGATTTACAATTGAATTTCTTGTCGGACTATTTGCAGGAATCGTTAGCCGAATGGTAAAATACCACTTCTGAACCAGGGCGAATATATTAAACATGCAGTGACTTGACGATTCATGTTTCATTCAACGTAGCACATCATCTCAAATCATTGCACAACGATCACCAGGGTTTACAGTAGATTCACACTTTACCAAAGCAAGATGAATGTATTGAGACTGGAAAGACTATGACAGTTTACAAAGTATGTAAAAGCCCTCTGAAATGCTGGATAGGTAATTTATACAAAGTGGGCAGCAACAGGACGAAAGCTGAAGATGTTAAAAAGAACCAAACCTGCCCATTTTTTGTAAATTTCATTTCAAAACCTGAGTATAGTACTCTATAACTATTAATATTTAACTCAACTAGACATGGGGATATCTGTCTCTCGAGAGTGCACAAAGTAATCCTCACTGTGACATTCATTAAATGACTGTAGAAGCACTGAATTCTGTGAGAAAATGGATATGATATATGATTGCAAAACTATGGTTAAAACTGTGGAGAGTAAATACACTTTACAGCAGCAAAAACATAACATGCAGTATTCAATCAGAGTACTCCAAAGAGCCTGATTATAATTATAATCACAGAGCACATTCCTCAGATACACAGGTAAAAGTACCAGTGATGAGAACAGAAACTGACAAATATATACTCCCTGGAAGGAGTATCACTTTCAGAGAGACAAACTGGAAAATTGAGGATATGTTCCCCATGGGTCTCTATTCATTATTAAGGATTGCCTGCAATTTCCCAGGAAGGGCTGGTGGTGGGTGATGCTGGAAGCCCATGATTGACAAATCAGCCCTCTTCTGTCATCTTAAAGCAATGACCCTGTCAATTGGTGTAAATAATAATCTGGAAATCGGTAATAACTTTATGTGTCAGCTCACCTCATTCAAGGAGGCTTCCTTGGAATATTCAGCTCTCATGCAATTACCATTTTCCTACACAGTTAAACTTGGGAAATAGAACATAGAACATAGAACATTACAGCACAGTACAGGCCCTTCGGCCCTCGATGTTGCACCGACCTGTGAAACCAATCTGAAGCCCATCTAACCTAAACTATTCCATTATCATCCATATGTTTATCCAGGTATGGCCGGTATAACAACTTAAAGGTAAAATAAAACCTTTTTTGGTATTTTAGCCTCTGCAACAGAGTGGGTTAGCTTGTCACATAGAGGAAGTGCAATTTTTACCACCATGGTGAAATCAAAGAAAAAGGACAATTACAGACAGAATCTGATACTTCTGACATGAAGGCACATTAAAATTGTGTAGCAGCCCCCAGTAAATGATGAAGAACAATGATTTGGCGAGCTTGTTTTAATTTATTTAGGCTGGAGATCTTTGAGCTTGGCTTGAGCTCTGCCCTGATTTCATTGGCCTATTGCTGGCATTTTGAGTAAATTGCACCCTCCATTTTATCATTTCAACGTACCTGTGAGCCCCTTTGACTTTACTGTTCACAGCTACCACAAACAGAACTAAGAGACTGGAGGCTACCATCGATCTCAATTTCATGCTGAAAGTAAGGAATGCTGTCACTGAGATAACTTGTTCTCGTTAAGGCACTTAAAACTTGTTTGACTTTTAGATCAAACGTAGCCCAAAACTTCACTGTCCCAAGTTGTTCTATTAATAAAAACTGAAAGAACTGCATGCTGGAAATCAGAAACAAGAACAGAAATTGCTGGAAGCATCTGTGGAGAGAAATCAAAGTTAAGGTTTCCGGTCCAGTAACATTAGACCCGAAACATTAATTCTGATTTCTCTACACAGATGCTGCCAGACCTGCTGAGCTTTCCTAGCTATTTCTGTTTTTGTTCTATTAATGTTAATTTCTTTTTAAACCAAGTGGCAAAATGTGAAAATGGTATCATTTTGATGCTTTCAGAAGTAGAAGCGGAGACAAATGGGAATGGTTCTCAGATGGAACTGTGGAAGCTGGATCATTCAAGTCACAGTTTATTGTCCTCAAACGTCTTCAGTGATTTCTCCCCGTCATGTCGATGATTTGTCACTGTAGATCCTGCCATGGTCAGTGGGCATGAGGAATGCTTTTAATTATCTGTTAGCCAATGGACAGCCTTTAATGACTGGCTTTAACTGGCCAATTTGAGGGACACAATGAAGCAGGCAAGTCAGAACATGTTTGTATTTTGTTCTTTTTAAGATTTAGCATCGTAGCACAACAATTTGCAACCTTTCTGGCCATTGGCTATTCCTGCCTAAATGAGGCAGAGTATCAGAGTGACTGTTTTTTTGAAAGCTTTGAAATCAAGACCTTCTGATCAGGAAGGTCTTCTACTTGAGATCTCTAACACCTTTTGAAAACAATCATTTATAACATCTTTCTTCCCCAACTTGATGATGAAGCCTGTACGTTATTTCAGTGTAATCCTGTTCAGCTGCAAGGTAAAGGTGGAATGTGACCTTCTGCTGTGACGCACATGTGTTCCAGACAATTGGAAATGCTCCTGTCCTTTGGTATAATGGGTAACATTAGCTTTTCCAGTCAACAGCAAGGGATCTCACTCCTTGCAGTCACATTATCTGGGGAGCTGAAAAGAAAAACTGGTAGAACATTTTAAGCATCCTAGGGGTCCCTGCAAGCTGGAGAGATGGTTTGTGTGTTTTGTATCTCTATGCACACTTCTTTTCCCTTTTGGTGGGACAGAGGCGAAGGTTTGAAAGGGTTAGCTGGCTGATTCTCGATTTGTTCGAACTAGATCGTGAACTTTTCTTCCATGGTCAGGAGTGAGGCTTGAACTAGAGACAGTGGTACTACCGACTGCGCCACAAGACTCTCACTAGACAAAAATTTGTAGATTTGTTTTTAGGGAAGGATTGAATTCTACTGTTATTGTTTGGATGCGTGAGGACATTCATGATTGTGAATAATTGTTTTGTACAGCTTTCAACAGGGTGCTAAATATGACCATGGAAAATCAGAATCAAAAACGTTAACTTGAATCGAAATCCAAATTCAGACCAATTTCACATTCCAACACTTGCATTTCTGTTACAACTGAATGGCAACAGCCACATTCAAATATTCTATGCTGCATTCACCTGAAATGGCTTTCTGAAAATGATCCGATCTGTGCTAAGAAAATTCAGAAAGAGTGGAATAAATCTGAATGCATTTCTGATTGTTGGTCTTTCCCCACTTTACTGGGGCAAAGTTCATGGTAAAATATACTTCATGGAGAGTAAACAAGCAAAATAGTCTACAAGCTGAGTTATTTCTGGATTCAACTGTGCGTTGGTCAACGTTATGACTGATAAAGAGGGAATTCAAGTCTAAAACCTGTTCACTGTATTGCAAGTAGAACCTAATGTCATCATGGGAATGAAATGGTTGACAGCATTATTGGATTTTAAAGTACTTAGGAAACGGACAAATATTTGACTGCATTCATCACCAAATCTACCAGTCATCAGTGAATATGAAACCATTGCAGAAAGTACTGGATACCACATATCGAACAGGCTGGTTTCTAGTTAATTAATCCATACACCTGAACAAATTCCACCCATTCCTTCCGGAAATATCAATATTGAACAGTAGCCCCAAAATGGTGAATGTAATCTGGAATGATCGACCGACAAAGCCTTGGGATGATGATCAAACCTCCACAATAATTGCTTTCATTGCAAATCCCCGTGTCATTACCTTTTCCACAAAGGTGTGCCACCCTTCAAACTAAGAAGTTCAACGTTGATTGAATTCAATCTGTTTCTCCTTCTGTCAAATCACTGCCATCATTATGAGGCAGTGCTGTGCTCCTAGGAATACCAATCAGGTTTCATCCCAGCTTCAAAGGGGGTTATTCATTTCAAAATCATTCAAAATCCCTGGAAACCAGCTGGGGAAACCCTGTTTCCTTCCTTGCATTTGTTCAGCGCCTAGGTCCATTTGGCACTTTTACTTGCAGCCAATGCATCCCTTGGAGATGTTGCCCATCCCAGGAAGTGCACTTAATCAGGTCAATCAAGGTTTTTTATGTTCATTTTCTAGGCTGTCCCTTCTTTAGAATTTAATTATAATCTGCCTTCATTTAATATTCACAGTTCGAATTTGATTAAACTGTACAAGTGTTCTTGCTTCAAACTTCCAGTAACAGATAAAAAGGTGTTTTGTTATGACTGTAAATTTTCTAGAAACAAAAAGAATTTGCCGCGCAGGTGAGTTCCTAAGACAAACCCCAATTCTTTAAAATTCTTTCCTGATTTTTGTTCTTGTGTGAGGTCTGTGCAAGCCAGAGCACAATCTGAGACAAGACACATGTGGTGAATGGGAAAGTACTGTTCCAGCAGGAATTTCAAGGTACGGTTTGGGTCAGATTTTCTCTTTTGCAATGTGTTCTCTGTCAGTCTGCTAAAGAATTTAGCTACAGAGGAGGCCAGTCTTGGACAGCTCCGTAAAATTGTTCCATGTACTGGCTGGCTCAGCGAGGTTTTCCATGGAAACCTCCCCCCTCCCCGGTCTCCCTTGATACCAGAAAGGTGGTTTTTGGCAGCCATTTTGTTTTTCTTCTTAATGCTGTTATCCCAGGATTAGAAGAGAGGAGATGAGTGGAGCATCACCAGGCTTGAAGAGGACACTGAGGAAATAAACGAAAAGAAAAATAAGTAGTTGCTGTTAAAGCAAACATTAAGAGTTGCCCTATCAACCCTGAGGCAAATATTCCAGGGCTAAAAGCCCAGAAGGAACAGGAACAGAAGTAGGCCATTTGGCCCCTCAAGCCTCCACTGTCATTCAATAGGATCATGACTGATCCGACATTCCTCACACTCACTTTCCAAGCTTTTTCCCACAACCCTCAATTCCCCAAATGATCAAGAATCTATTTCAGCCTCAAATACACACAATGATTCTACCCCCACAGCTCTCTGTGGAAGGAATTCCAAAGACTTATAACCCTCTAAATGAAGAAATCCCTCCTTATCTCAGTCTTAAATTGGCACCCCTTTATTCTGAGACTATGCCGTCTGGTCCTAGACGCTCCCGTGAGGGGAAACATACTTTTTGCATTTACCCTGTCAAGCTCCTTAAGAATCTTGTGCATTTCAATGAGATCACTATTCATTCTTCTAACCTCCAGGGAGTAGACTCCCATACTGTTTAGTTTGCACTCTCTACATGAAGCAATAGAATGTTGATGAGATTGTAAATTTTGAGCCTCTGATTGTCCATTCTGAAACAGCATCTTTCACCTTCAATGTCAATGTATTTGTTAAAATTACCACTGGATGGTAGTTCCAACAAAATGGTAACACAATCCAACAAAATGGTAACACAATCTAATTGAAATCTCCATTTAGATCATCATAGAATCGCTACAGTGCGGAAATAGGCCCTGCAGACCAACAAGTCCACACCAACCCATCCCCCTATAACCCACCTAAGCTCCACATCCCTGAAAGCCACGGGCAATTTAGCATGGCCAATCGACCTAGCCTGAACATCTTTGGACTGTGGGAGGAAACCCACGCAGACAAGGGGAGAATGTGCAAAGTCCACACAGATAGTCGCCCAAAGGTGGAATCAAACCCGGGTCCCTGGCACTATGAGGCAGCAGTGTAACCACTGAGCCACCATGTCACCCACTTTTACCGAGTTAGTACACACAGTGACCAGAAAAAGAACTTTCTCACTCCGTGCCCTTCCACCATACTGTTTTTGTCTTCCGAGAGAGAAACAAAATGACAATGTTTCAACTTCCTTCTTTCTACATTGCTGATGAAGCTTTTCATCTTACTCCAATCAGGGCAAACACAAGAATGCCAAATGTCAAATAATGATAATAACTAATAGTACAGAATTAAAAGGTGCTGTTTGATTAGCCAGTCAATTGTGATCGGCTAAGGCAGTGTCATGGAGAAAGCAACGAGAAATTACAGGCTCCCTAAATTCCCAGGTAATTGTAATAAAGGCACAAGACTTGACCGTATCCCTTTGTTTGCAGAGAATGGATCCCTGCATATGAATGTGTGCTATCTCTAGCAAGTGTAAATGAGTTGTGTAACACAGGCTTGATTGATTCCCTTAAAATGGTTGTTAATGTAACTATAAGCACATTCAAGATTGTTTAGCAAGTGTTGCCCGATCATGGAATCACATCTAACTACAGACATTTTGTTATGGGTTTTGCAAATGCAGGTTGGTTGAATATAAGAACATAAGAACATAAGAACTAGGAGCAGGAGTAGGCCATCTGGCCCCTTGAGCCTGCCCCGCCATTTAATAAGATCATGGCTGATCTCTTTGAGACTCAGCTCCACTTACCCGCCCACTCACCATAACCCTTAATTCCTTTACTTTTCAAAAATTTATCTAGCCTTGCCTTAAAAACATTTAGCGAGGTAGCTTCAACCGCTTCATTGGGCAGGGAATTCCACAGATTCACAACCCTTTGGGTGAAGAAGTTCCTCCTGACCTCAGTCCTACATCTGCTTCCCTTTATTTTGAGGCGATGCCCTCTAGTCCTAGTTTCACCTGCTAGTGGAAACAACCTCCCTGCCTCCACATTATCTATTCCCTTCATAATCTTATATGTTTCTATAAGATCTCCCCTCATTCTTCTGAATTCCAATGAGTACAATCCCAGTCTACTCAGTCTCTCCTCATAATCCAACCCTCTCAACTCTGGAATCAACCGAGTGAATCTCCTCTGCACCCCCTCCAGTGCTAGATATCTCTTCTCAAGTAAGGAGACCAAAACTGCACACAGTACTCCAGGTGTGGCCTCACCAGGACTCTATACAGCTGCAGCATAGCCTCCCTGTTTTTAAACTCCATCCCTTTAGCAATGACAGACAAAATTCCATTTGCCTTTTTAATTACCTGCTGCACCTGCAATCCTACTTTTAGCGATTTATGCACAAGGACACCCAAGTCCCTCTGCACAGCAGCGTGCTGCAATTTTTTACCATTTAAAACATAGTCCATTTTGCTGTTATTCCTACCAAAATGGATGACCTCACACTTATCAACATTGTACTCCATCTGCCAGACTTTTGCCCATTCACTTAGACTATCTATATCCCTCTGCAGACTTTCAGTGTCTTCTGCACACTTTGCTCTACCACTCACCTTAGTGTCATCTGCAAATTTTGACACACCACACTTAGTCCCCAACTCCAAATCATCTATGTAAATTGTAAGTAATTGCGGTCCCAACACTGATCCCTGAGGCACACCACTAGCCACTGACCGCCAACCAGAAAAACACCCATTTACCCCTACTCTTTGCTTTCTACTGATCAACTAATCCTCTATCCATGCCAATACATTACCTGTAATACTGTGAAACTTTATCTTATGTAGCAGCCTTTGGTGTGGCACCTTGTCAAATGCCTTCTCGAAATCCAGATACACCACATCCACAGGTTCCCCATTGTCCACCATGCAAGTAATGTCCTCAAAGAATTCCACCTAATTAGTTAAACATGACCTACCCTTCATGAACACATGCTGGGTGTTTCCAATGGGACAATCTATATCCAGATGACTTGCTATTTCTTCTTTAATGATAGATTCAGGCATTTTCCCCACTATCGAAGTTAAGCTAACTGGCCTATAGTTACCTGCTTTTTGTCTACTTCCTTTTTTAAACAGTGGCGTCACATTGGCAGTTTTCCAATCTGCGGGAACCACCCCAGAGTCCAGTGAATTTTGGTAAATAATTACTAGTGCATTTGCTATTTCCCCCATCACCTCTTTTAGTACCATGGGATGTATTTCATCAGGGCCAGGAGACTTGTATACCTTTAGCCCCATTAGCTTGCCCAGCACTGTTGGTCTGTTCTTTGCTAATTAATTTGATCAGCCAGTCATTGAGATGTACAGTCTATGTACCTGGCATTGCACTGGTGCTGAAGTTCCTGTTACACAACATTGGTCAGTTGTGTGGTAAGCAGAATATCTTTCTAGACTGCACAACAACATCCTTTTAATGGAAAATACCATTATTCGTAACATGCAGAACATAGAACATACTCAAGCAGCCTGTGGTTTCAAAACCTGGAGGTAACAGGCCATTATGCGTGGATTTTGTGATCATTGGCACTCAAGTGTTTACATTTAGAGTCATGGAGATGTGCAGCTTGAAAACAGACCCTTCAGTCCAACTCGTCTATGCCGATCAGATATCCTAAATAAATCTAGTTCCATTTGCCATCATTTGGCCCATATCCCTCTAAACCCTTCCTATTCATATACCCATCCAGATGCCTTTTAAATGTTGTAATTATATCAGCCTCCACCACTTCCTCTGACAGCTCATTCCATACTCGCACCACCCTCCTTGTGAAAATGTTGTCCCTTAGGTCCCTTATAAATTTTCCACTCTCACCTTAAACCTATGCCCTCTAGTTTTAGACTTCCATTTAAAAAAAATTGTTTAAGAAGTTTGCAATGTAAAGGCACATCTTGTGTTAGTATACGTCTGGGCAAGTATCCAGCTGAAATACTCTACAGTTTATACCAACACAAAGCGTCACTATGATACAAACTGTGCAGCATAACTGACCTTGTTTCACTTCGCCAATAGAGTTTACAACAGCAAAAATAGCCATTCAACTCATTGTGTCTGTACTGGTGTTAGTTGTTCAATTTTTGGAACAATTTACAATAATCCCATATCCCTATACATTGCACATATTCCATTATAATCTTCCTTCTCAAATATTAAATGATGTTACATTTCCTACCCAAACCGAAAAATATTTAATGTTCTAGTAGCCAAAGTGGAAAATGTCTTCGGATGTCCCACCTTGGTTCTTCTGGTAATAATCCTGAGTTTATTTCCTTTAGTTACCGATTCACCAACCAGTGGAGACAATCTGTCACTGTTTGCCCTTTCAAAACCTATTTGTAATTTTGGGGGAAAAAAAAATCAGAAAACCAATTTAAAAACAGTCAATAATTTTTTGCCAATATGGTGAAACCTTCCATAACCCATTGTAAATATCAAAATGTGCTCATGATCCCGACACCAACATCTGTGTTATCAGGAAAAGATAGAGGCGGGCTGTAGAGAACTTGCTGCAGAGTACTAAGATCCAAATCAAGCCCCTAAAAGGAAAAATACCTTTTTGTTTTTATTTCCTCTCTCCCCTACAATGTTATTAAATATCTTTGGCTATAATTCTGTTCCTCTGCTATAAGAATAATCATGTGCTTGCTGACCCCCTCTTTGAACAAATTTTTTTGCATCACAACAAATTGCTGTAAGGTATCCTATAAAAAGATACGGTGCAGTTGATCTTATTTCATCAGGAGAGTAATGCCAAAGATAGCTTTTGTGACCGGCCTAATTTATTGGAACTGTAAACATAATAACCCATAGATAAGAAGACGCCAGGAGATGTCATTAAGACCAGACCCCTGTGCATCAGGCACTGGCAATACAAACATGACTGATCCCTTAAAGTGGCTGCAATGGTTTCCAAACTGACAAAGTCATGGGAATGTTCTAGCAGTTGTCTTACTTGGGCAAATTTGTCCAATCTGACAATATGTGATTAGAAACTTTAGAGGAACACATCTATCATCACTCATTTATATACATGCCCAGGGTAACACTAAGGTGATTTACACTGAGTGCTCATACAATAAAAAGCAAAGATTAGCAGAATTGGCTATTTATTTACACTTGTAAATTCAGTGTTGTGGCACTCCCAGTATTGACTTATGTTCAAAGGGAGCACAGGGCAGAGATTGAGTCATAACACCGTACTCTTAATTCCAATCTGTACTTCTTCGAAGTGACCATTCTCACTGAGGGATGGGAATGCCAAATTTAATTTTATCCACATTTGTGTGTTTACCAAAGAGCAGGGATGGGTGAGAGTTCAAGCTCATCTAATCCGTGTATGAGTGACTTCCAAAATCACTCGAGATTATGTGACAGCTACTTTTATCCTTTCCGCACCAGCTGAGGTTACTATGTAGGACTCTCCTTCTCAACGTCTTCCCTTGTCTGAGGTTTGGTGACTCTCGGGTTAAACCATGACCAGTTGTTTCTCTCTCTCTCTAACGAAACAGCAGCTCTCTGGTCTGGTGGCATTTAAATTTTATTAAAAATCTTGTATGTTGGTCTCAGTGTGGTGATCATGACAACTATCCTCAATTGTCTTAAAAACTGATTTGATTCACTATTGTTTCTTAGGGAAGGAAATCTGCCAGCCTTATTTGATCTGGTCTGTATGTGTCTCCATATCCTTTGGTAGACTCTGAAGTGCTCTTAGAAACGGCCTAACAAGCCACTTGGTTCAAGAGCAATTAGAATGGACAGCAAACGCTAACCTTGCCAAGTGATGCCCATACCCCACGAAAAGATAAAAAAGACTATGTACTTATCACAACTATATCACTCCTCAATAATCTGCATGCTTTCCTTCTTTGCACCTGCTCTTCCTCATGCTGCATATAAGATATGCTTTTTCTCCAACTATTTTTTGTTTATTCTTTCATGGGCTTTCCTTCCAAATTATATCCAATTCATGTCATTTTTCTGTTATATGAATGCACTATTGCTCAAATATTTCATATAGTTTCTCTATAGAAAAATCTGATCATGTGCATGCATGTTTGTGTTGGTTCTGAAATCGATCCAAAATATGCTATTCCTTTATATTGACAATTTATAAGCTACATGATTTCTGAAATAGATAGGGCCTGCTATTTCTCTACAATATATCCAGGGTGTGCTCTTCTCACTCTAGCAGCACTGTATGCCGATTCTCAGTAATATCACAATAGTAAGTCAGATGGCATAATGCAACAACAGAATCACATTACCCAAAGTCATACCAGTTTGAGTCACACAGTGCAGGAGCCTGCCATTCATTTAAAACAGAGACAGAGGCTGGTAATCATCTTCTAACATCTCTGAGGATAGAGAGAGGGAGCTGATGGGGTAGTGGTAATGTCACTAGACAAATAATACATAACTACAGTAATACAGGCTACTGTCCTGGGGATCAGGTATTTGAATCTCACCATGATGAAATTTGAAGTCAGTAAAACTGTGAAATTAAATGATTGCCTAACAATGATGACTCTGCAATCATTTTTTGTAAAAAAACAATCTTGTTCACTCATATTCTTTTTAATTCCCTTTCTTCAGGGAAGCCACAAGTTGCAGCTAATAATTTTGGCCCCTATTTCTTCTGCTGATCCTCACTGCTGTTAGATTTAAACAAGTGCCAAATCTTCATTAATACACGGTTAAAATGTGCAATTTCAGAACATCAGCACTGACCCCCTAAAAATCCGAAGTGTGCAGAAGAAATGACAAAAACAGGCTTTGTGTGGGGAATTTCTTCTTGATTTGGATTAAGGAACCATCATGGTCTTTGCTGTCAGGCAATACTCATTTCTTGGGTTCAAAAGTCAGGGAAGAGAGGAGTGGAGATTCCTTTTACTGGGTCTTCACATCACTTCATGTACAGTCCCTGAATTTCCTGCAATTGATCGTCATTGTTAAGGAATGAGGAGAACGGTGTGAGCACCAGCCTTTTTCTCATAAAATCCCAACGGGTACTTCATAAAGCTAACCTTCTATATGGGGGCACTATGGTCATCCCTCACATCAGAGGTTCTGGCAGTGAGTTAACACAAAGCTCAAAAGGTGGCTTGTTTTGAGTTCACATTTGCCACGACTTACTGATCAGATCTTTGTGGCTACCAGTGGCCAGGAACTCAGTAATGGGCCTTTCACACTGAGAGCTATGTCATAGAGTCATAGAGTCACACAGCACAGAAACAGACCCTTCGGACCAACCAATCTAAGTCGACCATAATCTGAAAGTAAACTAGTCCAAACTGCCTGTGCTTGGCCCATATCCATCCAAATATTTCTTATTCATGAAATTATCCAAATGTCTTGTAAATGTTGTAACTATATGCGTATCCGCCACTTCCTATCGAAGTTCATTTCACACGTGAACCACTCTCTGTGTAAAAAGGTTTTAAAATCTTTCTCCTCTCATCTTAAAAATATGTCCCCTAGTCTTGAAATCCCCCACCCTAGCGAAGAGATACCTGCCATTCACTGTTGTATTTACCTTATCTATGACCCTTATGATTTTATAAACCTCTATAAGGTCACCCCTCAACCTCCTATGCTCTCGTGAAAGAAGTCCCAGCCTCCCCAGCCTCCCCTTATAACTCAAACCCTCCATTCCTAACAACATCCTTGCAAGTCTTTTCTGAACCGTCTCCAGCTTAATAATGTCCTTCCTATAACAGGTTGACTGGAATTGTACACAGTACTCCAAAACAGTCCTCACCAATGTGCTATACAACCCTAATATGATGTGTCCTGCTCTAATTTTAAGGATGGATATAGCAGACTGGGGCCCCCAACAAAAACAAGCACATTAAAGACTTCATGGATGGGCGTACAGGAGTGTGAATGTGTGCTGTTCAATGCTGATTTTAAAAGACAAAGGCTTTGAAATGACACATGCTCATAGGATATTCAGGGACAGTGCATGAAGTGATGCAGAGACCCAGCAAAAGGGATCTCCACCCCCTCTTCCCTAACCATTACAGCCAGGGAATAAGTATTGCCTAGGGGCAAAGACTATGATCACTCCTGAATCTAAATCAAGAAGAAATTCCCCACACAAAGCTTGTTTTTGTCATTTCTCCTTTTTAGAGATTGGAGCTGAAATTCTGAAATTACACATTTTAAATACACCTTAATGAAGATTTGGCACTTGTTAACAACAGTGAGAACCAGCTGAAGAAATGGGAATCAATTATTAGCTGCAAATTGAGCAAATAATTTCTCCTATTTCTTCCCTGAAAGAAGGAAAATAAAAAGGACCTTAGTGATCCAGGTTGTATTTTCTTTTACAAAAATGGTTGCACAGTCACCCCTGTTTAGCTATCATTCAATTCCATAGTTTTAGTGAATTCAGATTTCACAATTTTTAATTGTAGGATTCAAATGACTCAGGGTAGGGGAGTTCAAAACTAGATGGCATGGGTTTAAGGTGAGAGTGGAAAGATTTAAAATGAACCTGAGGGGTAACGTTTTCACACGGAGGGTGGTTCATGCGTGGAATGAACTGCCAGAGGATGTGGTGAAAGCAGTACAGTACAACATTTAAAAGACATCTGGACAGGTACACGAATAGGAAAGATTTAGAGGAATATGGGCCAAATACAGACAAATGGGACTAGATTAGTCTGGGACACCTGGTCGGCGTGGACAAGTTGGACTGAAGGGTCTGTTTCCATGCTGTATGACTCTAATATTGGGTGTGTGTGTGTGTGTGTGTGTGTGTGTGTGTGGAGGGAGGGGATTGTGGGGTGGATAGAGGGAGGGGATTGTGGGGTGGATAGAGGGTATCCTTCCAAAATCAAAGTATTAGGGATTGAAATAAGAGACAAGATGCCTGCAATCCTGAACCCCACAGAGTTACCAAGTGAACGGACACAGATTGTCACACTCGCAGCTGGAGGGTAGCTTTGGAAAATGGTTTACAGATGCTCGAGGCCAAGAGCCTGGTGGATGATGTGGAGACAGGCAGCTCAATAAATGATTTGCTTTGAACCTGAAGTGTTGGCGCGAGCGAAGTGGAGTCAGGGAGCAACAAGGAATCTTGGAGAGACCCGTGTGTTGTGAATCCAGGGGTTGCATCCAGCTTAGGGGAAGACTCACTCCTGCCCTGGATGAAGGATGACCCGATGGTTAATGGCAACTGAAACTACAAGAATTGCCAAGTGTATGAGTGCTGGAGCCCAACCCAACCTAGGCCCCATTGTGGATGATCTGCCATAGAGCCTGGATCTCTCGGAAAGTAACAGTATGGATAAGAAGTTGGTAATGTCCTCTTGAGCAAATGCTGCATATCACCCCAACCCTTATTGTTTTCCTGAGATGAAAATGCTGCCACCAATGTGGACCTGAACATTATAGCCATCACGGTACAATCAAACCTACTGATCCCACAACTGCTTAGTAAATGTTCACTACAGACTTAGTGCAGTTGCTGGACTAGCCAGTCTGAAGCAGGGAAGTGTGTAGCAGGGCCTCCAACACCAGATGGCGATGTTGAGGGAGGGGCCCAAAGCAACCAAATAGTGCATGTGAGCCATCCCTGTAGGAAGGAGTTTATTTCTCACATTGGAGTTGGCAAGGAGTGAGATGGAGACAAAGAATTCCTCAACCAATATGTACAAATACAGATTTGATTTAATGTAAATATTCTGTTTCCCCAGTTTTTGCTTCATCTCTCTTAATATTTGTAAAGATCTGGTGCCACTGGTGTAAATAATCCTTGCTTTATAATCTTCAGGCCATCAGTGTGCTTAACTCACACGTTACAGGCCTATTTTACATTGTGTTCAATTTTCTTCTCCAATGGATTAGATGTAACTTGTTTGAAAATCCTTTCCCTAATACAGTAGCAAGATAGGCCGTAAGTACCATGGAGGTGGTGGTAGTGTAGTCTGGTTAGCAATTACATACCAGGCTAATGACCTGGGAGCATGGGTTATAATCATGTGGAATTCAATGAACAAATCTGAAATTAAAGCCTATGAACTGTCGCAGTTCAGAAAGGCACCACCAAGGTCCCCCACCTTCTCAAGGGCAATAAATGCTGGCCTAACCAGAAAAGCCCACATCCCGAGAAAGAAAATAGATTTTGTTTAATTACATATTGTCACGGACACCAAAGGTTTATGTTGCAAAAGAAAATCATACACCTCTTCTTTGTAAGCTGTTTACATGCTACAGTGACATTGCCAAAGATGATTTTTCCCATGCTTCACCACATTATCAGTGTGCCATCCTCCAGGGTCATCTCTCACTTGATCCCAGCCAGAGGATGACTAGCAATGGCTTCTCCTCCTGCTCCCTCACCATTGCCTCTGGTGTGTCCTGAGGATAAATCCTCGGTTTCCTCCCATTTCTCATCTACATGTTGCTCTGCAGCGGCATCATCTGAAATCACAGTGCTACTTTTCACATTGGTGACACCCAGAGTGATGGCACTGCCACCTTTCCTGACCCTCCATCGCTGCTAATTGATCAGGCTGCTTCTCCAACAGCCAGCATGGGATGAGCAAAAACTTCCTTCAATTAAACATTAGAAAGTCTTTGTTCTCCATTCTAAGTCTGTTCCTGAACTACCCAACCCAAACCTCTATCCAGTAACTGTCTGAGACTAAATTAGGTTGTTAAGATTTAGACCTGAGATCAGCTTCTAACCACATATTTCTGCCATTAATAAGGACCACCTTTTATCATCAGTATTATCAGTAACATGCCCCAGCTCAGCTCAGCTTTTGTTGCAATCATCATCCTTGTCTTTGTTATTTCTATAGTCAACGATTTCAACATGCTTCTGGCTGGTCATTCACATTCCACCCTCCGTAAACTTGAGGTCATCCAAAATTCTGCTACCCGTATCCTAACTCCTGCCAATTCCCATTCACCGTTACTCTTGAGTTTGCTGATGTACATTGGCTCCCAGCCAAGCACTGTAAAAATCTTACCCTCGGTTTCAAATCCCTTTCTGCCTCCCCTTCCCTAAGTCTGTCAGCTTCTCCAGCCGTGAAACCTTCTGAGATATTTGTGCTCCTCTCATTCTGGTCTTTGTACATCTCAGATTTGACTCATTCCACAACTGGTGACCATGCTTTTAATTGCCTAAGCCTCCTCAAACGTTTCCACTTCCCTACCTTATTTCTGTCCTTTTGATGCTTCTCAAAACTTACCTCTTTGAGCATGTTTTTCATCTCACCTCATACCTCCTTATGTGGCTCTGTATCATTATTTGTTTGAGAACATTCCTGTGAAGCTTGGGACTTTTTTTACATCAAAGGCAATACGTAAATACAGGTTTTTGTGCTGGCATTGACCAAATACATCATCTTTGTTTAAATAGTCCTCCTTGGTAACTCGAATTCCTTTCCTCAGGGTTTAATTCATTCAGTTTCACCTTCCTGTTAGATGAAACTTGGAAAATCCTTTCAGGACTCTCAGAACAGGAGGGACAGTGAGTGTAATTCATTTGAAAAGTCTATTCTGGTAAACTACGTGTCACCTCATGCACAAAGCATCTGCATTAGCTCCAGTTAACTATATTTCAAGGAAGGGTGACCAGAGTGTCTGATGAGAAGATGGTAATTATCTGAATGTATGTTAAACTAACAGGTAGCGTCACATCGTATTTTGATAAGAGGATACTTCCTGCACTGTGAAGGCTTGTTCCAACAAGAAACTCATCTATGCCCATTGGAGTATGAAGGCATAATTAATCAAGCCAGTTTAAGGCTGAATAGTTAGCATATTGATTGATAGAGATTTTCAAAGGAAACCTCGTTTACTTAGGAGTATTTCTCTGCCTGACTGCCCAACTGATTGAGATTTGTGTATCAGAACCTCAACAAACATTAAGATTCAATTTCTATTTTATGTATATTAACCCCTGTTCAACTCTATTTTAGTCCAATAGAAATAAATTTGCTGTTTAACTGAACTCAAGTGTCTTGCTTAGCGGTGAGGTAGGCAACTTATAGTTTTAACATTGAAGAAGGTATTATGATGGAAATACTTTAGCTGCGTACTATTTGAGATAATTGTACTAAATCACTTAACTGCAGTAAGCCACTGCATTCCATTGTATGACGTTCTTTAAGTTTTTTTTCAATAACATCAATAAATAGAAATTTTACGATACTGAAATATTGACACAGTTCAACACAAATCAGCATTAGGTTATATCTACATTAATGAAGATACATTTAGGAAAGGCTTTTGCTTGTTTACAATTGCAATGTAACATGAACTGAGATGGAACATCTCATCGTGATTCTCTCCATGATGGAAATAGCATTTGGCTGCAATTCTCATCAGTTCACTGCTTCAAAATTAAATGCTCAATATTTCTTTTGTGAAGGTAGCAGCTGCCTATTTATAAGTGTAAGACTTTACTACTATTTTGAAGGAAATCCTTTGAGACAGTGCAACAAAGGAAACTGTGACAGCAAATACTAAACACGTATTCCTGAACCAGGAGCTCAGACCACTGTCCACGTTCACTCTGTTGTATGAAAGTACAAAGTAGAGAGTATGCAAGAGCAATTAACTCTGTAAAACTGAGATTCCCAATTTTATTTACCATCATGAAACCCATTTCAAGGATGGAAAACTGTTGTGCCCCCTTGACAATTGTGAACAGTGACTCATAGCATCATACACCATGGAAACAGGCCTTCCAGCCCAACTTGTCCACACCGAACAAGTTTCCAAATTAAACTAGTCCCATTTCCCTGTGTTTGGCTCATATTCCACTAATCTTTCCTAAGAAAGCGAGAGTGGGATACTAAATTTGCATGATCAGCCGTGATTGTATCAAATGGTTGTGCAGGCTTGAAGGGCTGAATGGCCGACTCTTGCACTTATTTTCTATGTTTCTATTTACGAAATAGTCCAAATGTCTATTAAATGTTGTAACTTGTACCTGTATCTACCATTTCCTCTGGCAGTTCATTCCACATATGAACCACCCTCTGCGTGAAAAAGCTGTCCCTCAGGTCCTTTTAAATCTTTCTGCTCTCGCCTTAAAATTATGCCCTCTAGTTTTGAACTTCCGCACCCTAGGGAAAAGACCGTTTGCTATTCTCTTTATCTATATCCCTCATGATTTTATAAGTTTCTGTAAGGTCACCCCTCAACCTCCTATGCTCCAGTGAAAAAAGTCCCAGTGTATCCAGCCTCTCCCTGTAACGCAAGCCCTCCACTTCCAGTAACACCCTTGTAAATCTTTTCTAACGCTCTCCAATTTAATAATATCCCGCCTTAGAACCTTTAGCCTAGTGGTATTATCACTAGACTATTAATCTGAAACTCAGCTAATATCCTGGGAACCCAGATTCGAATCTTGCTGGGGCAGATAATGGAATTTGAATTCAATAAAAACAATCTGGAATTAAGAATCTGCTGACGACCATGAATCCATTGCCGATTGTTGGAAAAACCCATCTGGCTCACTAATGTCCCTCAGGGAAGAAAATCTGCCATCCTAACTTGGTCTGGCATATATGTGACTCCAAACAATTGGTTCACTCTCAAGTGCCCTCTGAAATGGCCTGTCAAGCCATTCAGTTGTATCAATAAACTGCAGTGGTTCCAGAAGGCAGCTCACCATCACCTTCTCAAGGGCAACTAGGGATGGGTGATAAAATCCCGCTGGCCAGAGACTCCCAACTCCCACAGGTGAATTTTTAAAAAATGCCAGTAGTGGGGACAGTAGCAACAGGGGTCAGGTAGAGACAGTTATGAGGAGATTTCCTGTTTGTTTAAAACCATATTAAGTTCTACCATTTTTACTGCTCCAGGAGCCAGGCATCAAGTTTGAGTCAATAAAAGCCACACCCACAGTCTGAACAATATTTTGAGTTTTTAAGCTGCCTGGCAGCTGTTCACTCACTCCCATATGTTAGCCATTCCTACCTTGGAGGTCACAACTCCACAATGAATGAGTCAGGACACCATTTGGGGTCACAGCCCATACTTTGGGAAGTCCTAAGTAATCTAAACTACTCCACATATCCAGGACTTCTAAAAGTGAATACCCGGTGGGTTTTCTAAAAGAAATTTTATTCCAGTCAGGGAGTGACTGTTATGGCGAAGTCTGTAATTTAATCTGTTCCAATACCCACACTGCATGATTGGTAGTGGAAAAGGTGTGTTCACGATAGTAGTGAACAATCAATGAATGTATTAACACATCTGTAGTGGATACAAGAAATTCATATACAAAGGAAAGCTTGAGCCCATTGGAGTTTTAAAGGATGAATAGTGATCATTTGGGAATGAAGAAAATTCTGGGAGAGTTCAACACAGATGCTGGAAAAATGTTTCTGTTTCTGGCAGAATATTGATCTGGGAAACACTGTGTAAAAATGAGGGGCTCCCATTTAAAGCAGTGACAAGGAGGAATTCATTTTTTAGAACATTATTAACCTTTGGTTCTTTCTACCCCAGAAAACAGGAGGCTGGGTCATTTGATAACTCATATGTCTGAGTTAGACTGACCTTTTCATTATCGCTGGGACAAAATCCTGGAATTCCCTCCCTATCGGCATTGTGGGTCTACCTCCAGCACATGGACAATAGCTGTTCAAGAAGGCAGCTCACCATCACCTTCTCAACAGCAACTAGAGGTAGGCAATAAATGCTGGCCTAGCCAACATTGCTCACCTCCCACGAGGGATTAAGAAACACTATAGGGGAAGAAAACGGATTTTTGATCACACACAGAGTCAAGGGTTGTGGGGGAACAGGCAGGAAAGTAGAGTTGAGGCTACAATCAGATCAGACACCATCGTATTGAATGGCAATGCAGGCTAGAAGGGCTAAATGGCCTGCTGTATTTCGTATGTTCTTATCCTTGTAAGCATACATCCTCTAATATCACCACTTGTAATTTCTAGGCTACCATTGCTGATACTACAAAGGGGCACTCCAGAATTGATTATTATGGGACAGTCAGTGTAAAATATACGCAAAGTGCTCATGACTTTGTATATCAGTTGATTAAAGTTTATGTTTATGTCTACAAGATGGTGACAGATTTGGGAGAGGAATTTCAGAAATTCACTCGACAGAGCCATTTAGCGGTCAAAGTTTCTTAACTGTTGACATAGGTAAATTGAATGGAAAATGTTGCCTGAGCAGTTTGCAATAGCATGTGTTAACAGAAAAGTGTGACCACAAATCCTGCTAACAGAGAGTGAGACTTGTGAATGGCAAGTGTGCATTCTATGGACAGTTTATAATGATAAATAGATTTAGAGACTTGATTAAAATTTCAGCAAATATCAGCATTCCTTTTTACCTTAGTCAAAGGTTTCTTCTGATTCAAGTTCTTGGGATGTGTGCATCACAGGTATACATTGCTCAAGCCTAATTGTCCTTGAGAAGCTGGTGGTGAGCTGTCTTCTTGAGCACTGCAGTCGATGTAATGTAGGTAGACCCACAGCACTGTTAGGAAGTGAATCCCTAGATTTTAGCTCAGCGACGAAGAAAGAATGCCAATATGAATCCAGATCAAGATGGTGAGTGATTTGGCAGGAAATTTGTAGATGATAATGTTCCCATGAGGGTGTTTCCCTTGTCATCCTAGGTGGTAGAGGTCACAGGTTTGGAAGGCGCAGTTGGAGGAGTCTTGGTTCAATTGTGTAGTACATCCTGCAGCTGGTGCACTCTGCAACCACTGGCAGATCAGGAATCTAGCAAGCCAGACACAATTGCTGGCCAGCCTTTGGTGGGGTTTCCCAGTTGCTTGATTTTTTGTTTTATTTTAAGTTTTAAAAGGGGAAGAGAGGATGGTAGGAGGCTGCCTTTCCGTGCCCCCTCTCATTTAGCTAATAGATTAGCTTCTATTTCTTTATGTTTTGGTTGGACCCTGATTGGCCCTTCCAGTTTTGAGAACCTGCTTACTATTGGGCATCAAGCAGTGAGTGAGGTCACTAATTGACCAATTTGGCAAATATGTGAGGTGAGTAGCTCTCCTCCACATAGGGTAAGGCTTCTGACCTCTATTTGAATCTGATGTTGGGGACCCGAGGCCTATGGAGAAAAGCCCGCGCAGTGTTCCAAGTCAGTGACATTTCCTTGTAATTGGAACTGTTTTCTTGAGCAAATGCGAGGAGAAAGCTACTTGTGGGAGTGAGGTGGGGCTCGTTTTTTGAGAAAGGAGGAGGAAAGTGGAGAAACTGAAGAGTCGATGAAGAGTGTTAGCAAGGCTTGCAGACAAGGTGGTTGAATCCAGTGCAAAAAGGTGTGCTGATCTCTCCAGTGAGAATCATACTGGTTAATGGGAAAGGCAAATAAACACAAAATTGTAAAATGTTGTCATAAATCACACTGCTGGCAGTTAGTGACTGCACTCAGTGCAGTACCTGAAGGAAACAAGGCCGCTCTGTGTTTTATAGGTGATGGGTGCGGTTCAGTCTAAGGCGAACTGGCATGTGGAGCTTGCTGGTTGCTTCAGGTAAAACCACTTTCTACGCAGATTGCCTTTATTGCATCATTTCTGTTGCGTAGATCTGAAGCAAAGGTACAATGTTAATACAATCGCACTGAGTTATATGGTGTAATTTTGCTTCAGTTAGGAGACTCATGAAGTAGATGTGGATCAAGTTCTTCATGATTTAATGATGCTTACATGTAGTTACAGCAGGAATGTAAAGCTTTCCAGACCCGTGTTTTCGTTTTAAGAGCCGATTGTGCAAGGATGGAAGGGTAATCTTGAAAGTGGGACTCCCAGAGATAGCACAGGCATTTCATCATCAGGTGCGGCACCAAAGAACATTTGATACCAAGACATACAAGGACAGGTGACCAAAAGCTTGGTCAAGTAAGTTATTTTAAAGGAACATTGAGGAAGAGAAAAGGTACAGAAAGTTTTAAGGAGGCAATTCTAGAGCGTGAGGCTCAGACAACTGAAGGCACTGTCTCCAGTGGTGAAATGATTTGTATCGAGGAGGTGATGGTCTCGTGGTATTACCACTAGACTATTAATCCAGAGACCCAGGTAATATTCTGGGAACCCAGGTTCGAATCCCACCATGGCTGATGGTGGAATTTGGATTCAGTAAAGAATCCAGAATTAAGAGTCTAATAGTGACCAGAAAATCAGTGTCAATTGTTGGGAAAAACCCATCTGGTTCATTAATATCCTTTAGGGAGGAAAACAGCCATCCTTACCCGGTCTGTCTTACACATGATTTCAGACCTACAGTAATGTAGTTGACTCTTAACTGCCCTCTGGGCAAGTAGGGATGAATGACAAATGCAAAGGATCTTCAACTAAAGAATGATGATGCTTTTTAGTAGCTTCAGCGTTTTTTTTGGACATTGTGTCTTGCTAAATCTATCAGTAAAGAATATAAAAGCAGGATATAATGTGATGCAGTTGGTGAAGTCAACTCAAAGCCACACTGAGGCCTTGTAAGCTGTTCCTGAGGTGAATATTTATGAGATGACCGAAGTGAACAGTCTGTGAGGTGAGTGAGTCTGAGATAATTGCACATTTGTTCCCCAACTATTTTCATCAGGAGGGGGCAGGAAAACAGGATGGGTTCTACTTTACAGATTTGTAGCTCATGGAGGCAACTGGACAGAGTAAATTGCAGCTGCCTTTCTGTTGTTTAGGCCATAGGTCTTGTGTTCATTAGACCTATTGGCAGAAGGATCAAAGTTTGCAGAAGTGTTTGAAGAGTTAAGGTACTCATTTGGAGAGGTGAGGTATCCTGCTGAATATGTCCAGGAATACTTTTGGGAGAAGTTTGTTGCCCTTTGTGAGATGTTAAATGTCCTTTGAGATTGTAAAAAGTAGTCATTGATGTGTGTAAGAAGTGGATACATGCAAAAGAACTGTTAAGGATTCTGTCATGCTGCCAAGGGAACTATCAAACTGTTACATGTCTTGGCCTTACTTCTTCGAAAAAAAATTTGTTTCCAGTTTAAAAAAAATCCAGAGCCTGCTATTTCACTCCATCTGATCACAGGTGTTAGAGAATCTGTATTGCGTGACTGATTGCAATCTATCACTGTTATAGCAGGGTACCTGTCAGTTTGTAGTTTGATTGTCAAAGTGGTTGTAAAGGTTTGGAAATTGGCCTCTGACCACAAATGCTTGTTCTTGTGAGTAATTAAATTGTTGAAGGAAGTTAAATATACTGAATGTGTTTCAATGTATTTAAAAAAATGAATTCACCAATAGACACTTAGAATGTTATATGAACATTCAATGTCGAAATACACCAAATGACACCTTCAGCCTGCTCTGCCATTCAATAAGATCACGGCTGATCTGCTTGTGTTTCAGATTCCACATAATCTACCCGAATAACCCTTGATTCCCTTGCCTAGCAATACTCTAGCTGCTTCTATGTTAAAAATATTTAATGACCTTGCATCCACTTGCTTCAGAGGCACAGTGTTTCATAGTCTCACAATCTTCTGAGAGAAAAGTCATTGATGTAAATTCTAAAAAGATTGAGGCCCCAACACAGACTCCTGTGGATTCCACCTGTTACATCCTGCCAATCAGACAAATACCCATTTATGTATATTCTCTGTTTTCTACCAGCCAGTCAATCTTCTTTTCAGGCTAGTATGTTAGCTCCTAGATAATGAGTTTTAATTTTCTGCAAAAAACTTTAGAAGTGGTATCTTATCAAATGCCTTCTGAAAATCCAACATCACTACATCCTCAATATCCTCTTTATCAACAGAGTATTTTAATCCTTCAAAAACTCTAATAAAATGATTAAACAGGATTTTCCTTTGACTCTTCCTGGGGCTTTTCTAAATGCAGAGCTATAATCTCTTTCAATGATTGAGTTTAACACCTTCACTATGACAGATAGCAAGCTAACTTGGCCGTATAGTTTCCTGCCTCCCTCCCTTTTTGAATGGAGGGATTATATTTGCAAATTAAAGAGCAGAATCTTTCTTAACAAGTTTGGAAAATTAACACCAAAGCATCTACTACCTCATTAGCAACCTCTTTTAAGACCTTAAATTGAGGTTAATCTGGTTTGGAAATTTGTCGGTTTGGAAATTTGTCAGCTTGCGACTCCGCCTTCATACCCTCTCTTCTCTCCCGCAAGAGCAATAGGTATCCCCTTGTCCTTACCAAACATCCCACCAGCATCCAAATGCAGAAGATCATCAGCCAGCACTACTGCCACGTCCAGCCACTGGACATATATTCCCCTCCCCTGGACATATATTTCCCTCCCCTCCCTTGTCTGCCTTCTGCAGGGGCTGTTCCCTCTACAACACCCTGGTCCACTCTTCCTTCACTCCTAGTACCCCCCCACAGCACCTTCCCCTGCAACCACTGAAGGTGTGACACCTGCCCATTTACCTCCTCCCTCCCCTATATCCAAGGGCCCAAACATACCTTCCAGGTGAAGCACTTCCCACAATCTAGTCTACTGCATTTGCTGCTCACAATGTGATCTCCTCTACTTTGGGGAAACAAAGTGTAGGTTGGGTGACCATTTTGCAGAACATCCATGTTCTGCCTGCAAAAAAGACCCTGATCTTCCAGTTGCCTGCCACTTTAACACACCACCCTGTTCCATAGCCAATATCTCTGTCTCTGGCTTGCTGCAGTGTTCCAGTGAAGCTCAGCTTAAGCTGGAAGAACAACACCTCATTTTCCACTTGGGGATCCTGCAGCCCTCCGGACTCAATATCAAGTTCAATAATTTTAGGGCCTGAACTCTCCCATGTTCTAACCCCCTATCCACACACTAGGCTTTGTTATCACATAGCCTGCCATTACACACTACCTATTGTTAGGCTCTAACAGTGTCCATTAATAGCTTTTCACCCTCCTTTGTTTGTCCAACTGTTCTTCTCTCACTTTGGGCTCTATCCCCACCTGTCGTTTACTCTTTACCACCTCCCCCCACTCTATCTTCTCCATATAAACCAACATTTTCCAAGCTACCATCGGTTTTCAGGAAGGGTCACCGGACCCATCACGTTAACTCTGACTTTTCTTCACAGATGCTGCCAGACCTGCTGAGCTTTTCCAGCAACTTCTGTTTTTGTTCCTAATTTACAGCATCTGCAGTTCTTTAGTTTTTACTGAATCAGTTTGCTTAGTACCACTTCCCTTGTGATAGTAATTTCACTAAGTTCCTCTCTTCCTCCCACCGCCTGATTTACAGCGATTATTGAAATTTTTTTGTATCCTCTATAGTGAAGACAGAAGCAAATATTTATTCATCTATCATTTCCTTATTATTCGGTATTAACTACCCATTCTCACTGCCTGTAGGACCAACACTCAATTTAAATACTCTAAATTTACAAAGTACTAGTAGAAACTCTTGCTATTGATTTTCTCTAGCTGACTTCCTCTCATACCATAATTTCTTCCTTCTGATTAACCTTCTAGTCATTCTCTGCCATTCTTTGTATTCTGAATAAACATTTGACCTACAGCTCAGCTTAATGCAGTTATGTGCATATTCCTTAAGTTTGACACTTTCCCTAACTTCTTTCGTTAACCACAAATGGTGGTTCCTCTCTTTGGGTATTTTTCTTCATGACTCTTTCTCTTGTCACTCCTTTTCTGATCCTCATTTCCCATATTACTATCCTTCTGCATTTGATATACCACATTTTTGCACATTTGATCCCTTTCTCCCACGATTTAGTTTAAAACCCTCTCTACTTCCCGAGTTATGTGATTCACAAGAACACTGATCCCAGTACAACACATCCCTCATTTTCCCCCGTACTGGTGCCAGTGGCTAAACACCAGAACCCACTTATTCTGAAATATCCTTTGAAATGTCTGTTGCTACGTATCTATTGATCTATCCCTTAACCTAATATGGCATTCACTTTGGCTTGCTCAACTTACCAACCATTATAGTTACTCTTCTTAAGGTTTGCAATATTAGTTTTAGACACAATTTTCTCTCTTTCAAACTGGATGCAAAGTTAAATTATTTTGTGGTTGCTGTTATCTAGACTGCCTTTACTATGTCATTAAGTAATTCTATTACATAATACATCATTCGAGTCTAATGTAACCTGTTCTCCTTGATTCCACAATGTGGTGCTCTAAGAAACCATCCTCATCCAGGCAACTGCTGTCAATCTATCTTTTTCAATTTTTATGTAAATTAAAGTCATCTGTGATTAATGATGTCCCTTTATCATAGTTCCCAGTATTTCTTCTTACTGACCTTGTTCCACATTGTGATTAGTGTTAGGAACCTGTAGACTATTCCCACTAGTGACATTTTTCTTTGACTATTCCTCATTTCCACTCAGGCTGATTCTACATCCTGATCTCCTGAACCAAGGTCAGCTCTTCACTATTGCACAAATACCGTACTTGATTAACAGTGCTACCTTTACCACGCTCCCTATTCTTCTGCAATGTCATATAACTTTCAATATTTAGGATCGAATCTTTGTCATTTTGCAGCAATGACTCTGTAATGCCATTAGACCGTACTTATTTACTTCTCTATACACAATCAATTCATTTACTTTGTTGTGAATGCTATCCACATTCAGATACAGAGCCTTTACTTTTCTCTTTTTGTTATCTTTGTAATGTCTGATGTTGGTTGTTAGTGTATTCCTCTGACCCTTATTTCCCATATTACTATCTTTCTCTGTTACCTTGTTTGTACACTTTGATATACCACATTTTTCCACATTTGAGCCCTTTCCCAGATTAATTAGTTTAAAACCCTCTCTTCTTCCCAAATTATGCCTTTCAAAGAACACTGATCCCAGTACAGTTCAGGTGTAGACCATCCCAACATAGTCCTCATTTTCCCTCCTATTGGTGCCAGTGGCCAAGCGCTAGAACCCACTTCTCCCACACCAGTCTTTGAGCCATGTATTTGTCTCTCTAATTTTGTGTACTCTATGCAAAGTTGCACGGAGATCATAACCTTTGAGGTTCACATTCTTAATTTCGTGCCTAGCTCTTCACATTCTGTATACATGACCTCTTTCCTAGTTTTACCGATATCACTGATAGCTACATGGACCACATCTTCCTCCCTCCCACTACAAGTTCCTTTCCAGCCCTGAGCAGATGTCCTGGACTTGCCACTGGGCAGGCAACACAACTGCCCGAATTCTCAATCTTTGTTGCAAATACTGGTGTCAATCTCCCTAACTCCACTATGTCCTACTACAGCTACGTTTGTTATTGCACACCTCACTTGAATGACTTCCTGTAGAACTCTGTAGTCATGGTCAATTTGTTCATTGACCCTGCAGCCCCTGCACCTATCTAAACAGGCTGACAGAACATCAAGTCTATCGGACAATTTCAGAGGCTGACACCCTTTCTTCATTCCCAGTCATACCACCCTGTCCCTGAGCACTGACTATAACAGAACATGTTCTCCTCAGTGGTGTGACTGCTTCTTGGTGCAAAGAATCGAGGCAACTTTCTCCCTCCCTGAAGTATCACAGTGTCTGTAGTTCAGCCTCCAACTCATAAATTCAGACCAAAGCCATGTGAACTTCAAACATGTTTACAGATATACTAGCCCTGGATCATGATGATATCTAGGAACTCCTACCTACTACAGCCTTGACACATCACCTGTCCTGGCATTCACAGTGCATTTTAACTGATTAATTGTATCATTCACTTATTTATGCTGCCTTGTACTATACTATTTTAAATTTACCACCTCTATTTATAGTATGTTAAACTTAAAAGCAGAAAATATGTTAACCACTTACCAGAGACTCAACAAACAGCTAGCTCCTAGTGTAGCTAGAAACAAGTCCAATCAACCTCCTGTGAATCTAGCTCAGTCTTTGCCTGTCATTGGATCCTTTTCTCACCTGCTTCTCTAGGCAATGCTGACTGCCTATCAAGGGGTCCACATCTCACCCAAACCTCACAATTTTATTTCATATTAGTATGAGTCCTGCGGATTGTCCATGGTGGATACAGAGTGAGATTTTGTAGAAGGCGTATGGGCAAGGAAAGGTAGGTGAGGGGATAAGGGTTGAAATGAGTTGGCATACGTATGCAAAAGGCCGTGGGGCTGGGAAGAGCAGCACAGGTTGGCATGGAGGGCATGAGGAGCCATGAGGAAGTTGGTGGGGATCTGAGGTAGCATGGATGGGACATAGGGGGTGTATGGGGATGAGGCAGATGTGGGGCTAAGAGCTAGAGGACCTTTCTGTTTAAAAAACATTTTACCAGAGACAAAGTGATCCTCAAGGTGGGCCTTTCCAATAAATCCTCCACAGACTCCATGCCTGATAGCCCATGTAGCTGTCCCTGAATGTTTACAGGGGCAGACTTGCTCTGACTGTCAAGGGACCAAATCAGGTTTGATAGCCAGTAATTTCCTCAGCATTCCTGACCTGAGTGTGATGATCAGGCTCACAAGCACATAAGGTGCATGTGGGCAAATTCACTGTGAAATCAGGTCCCAACTTGATACAACACATTCAAGAGAGGAAGGGGCATTAGGGAAATGGAACAAAAATAGATTGAAATAAAGGAACAGGAAACTATTTGATAGCTACTTGTTTCCTTTAGCTCCTCATAGAGTCTCTGTCCCATACACCATGGTAGGGCATACTTGGAAGCTGCCTCCAATACTTCCTAATAACTGAAGGCCTGGGACTGAGAGAGACAAAATCTACAAATTGCCTCTCTCATCCATTACCTATGTCATGCTGTCACCCACAAACTGTAGAGCTCATCCTAAATAGTGGACTGTATAATTGTGAAGACATCAGTTTCTTACCCCTGCCTTTCTCAGGATAACACTCTCAATTGCCCAAGGGTGGCCAAACTATGGCTTATTCTGTTAATGTATTACAGACCTAAGTCTCGCTCAATCTGAACAGAATCAAAATCTGGCAGCTGACCCTATTCTCAACTACATAATCATCGTCTAAACAACCAAGCTAAACCCCACCCCCATTTCCTACTGTGCAACTAATGAACTCAGCTGGTAAATGGTATCCATGTGATAGAAAATACTGGACAGCAATGGCCAACTCTTTGAAAATTTCATTATTCATTGAATTTAGTAACAAGGTGATGGTGTGTTGGATGAACTGAAGGCCTTTTCTCCCTGTTAATACATTCAACAACAGCTTGTATTTAGATAGAGATAGTAAGAACTGCAGACGCTGGAGACAGAGATAACACAGTATGGAGCTGGAGGAACACAGCAGGCTAGGCAGCATCAGAGGAGCAGGAAAGTTGACGTTTCGGGTCGGGACCCTTCGTCTGAAAAGTCTGAAGAAGGGTCCCAACCTGAAACGTCAACTTTCCTGCTCCTCTGATGCTGACTGGCCTGCTGTATTCCTCTAGCTCCACACTGTGTTATCTCTAGCTTGTATTTAGATGGTGCTTTTAATCTACAAAAACAGTTTAGCAGTGTTGTCAATCAATATCTAGCACCAAGCTATACAAGTAGAGGAGAAATGGTGGAATATTTGCTCAGAAAGTTAGATTTTGAGAAAAGTCCTTGAGGAAGAAACAGAGAGAGTGATTTAGGATGGGAATTTCAGGGCTTGGGGCCTTGGTAACTGCAGACTCAGTTTTGGAGCTGCTGAAAAACAGGGATGCTCATGGAGCTAGAATTTGAGGAACACAGGGATTACATAGAGTTTCGAGGCTTCCGGAGATAACGGATAAAAGGAGCAACAAGACCATGCAAGGATTTGAAAATGGGTGAGAATTTGAAGAGTAGGAAAAGGCAATGAGTTCATCCAACTCACTCAATTATTCACTTCCTGATTTAAAGGAACAAATTGATTCAAGGCAACTGCCTAGTGCTAATAAAAATGTGGATCAGTTATGCGCACCATTGGCACCTAGAACTTCAGTCTCAGCTAATGTGTATCTGCAACAGATTAACAATCACTTTGGAACATGGTTTCTAAATGCCACAGGCTCACAGCCATTACTATTCCTTTGAGCAGCTCCTGTGGTTGCTGCATTCAGTTACCTGCTTGCTGGAGGACATGCTCGCTAGTGCACTGATGCTGCCCGTGTCCGCGACGACCATGGCTGATGGAAAACGTGTAGTGTGGGAATACTGGGGAGGATCTGGCTTGTGTGTGTACACTGGAACGAAACCAAAACAAAACAGCAGAGTTAGATGAGTGCCTCCTTCACTAACCTTGAATCCTCAAGCTGATGATGTTTTCACAATCTGTGCTTGTTCCATCATGTAGGACATTAGAGACAAGATTCAGATAATGAGTGGAACAAGATATTGTGCTTCTATATTAATTCGCGTATTGTAATGTTTAATTTAAAGCAACTTGCAATGTAAAATATTTTTATATCAAATAAAGTGGTATTGTTAATTGAGAAAGATTTGTGCAGGCCATGTCTCATAGATGCTTACAGTACAGAAACAGGCCATTCAGCCCATCAAGTCTGCACCAGCCCACAAATATCTGACTACATTAATCCCATTTTCCAGCTTTTGGCTTTATAGCCCTGCATATAGTCATCAGCACCGCACACAGAAGCAAGTATACAAACAGTATACAAGAGCGGAAGGATCTTTACTCTGTAGCTAACCCTGTGCTTATCTATTCTGGGAGTATTTGATGGGGATAATGTCAAGGGAGCTTTACTTTCAATTAAAAGAGTAGAGGGAGATTTACTTTCAGTTTGGTTTCAATTTAACAGAGAAGAAGGAGCTTTGCTCTGCCCTCGCCCTGCGTTGTAACTGTCCTGCGAGGTTTTGGTGGAGGCAGTGTTGAGGGAGCTTTAATTTCAGTTTTAAAAGGTAGTGGAGGCTCTACTTTCAGTTTAAATGAGCATCAGTGACTCCAGAAGGTTATGGTGCCACAAATCACATCTGGGGAGACGAATTAACAAACTTTCTTTGCAAAAGACCTTAACAAAAAGAACACTGCCAGACGAAAACAAGAGAAGCAAGTTCAACTAGTGAATAACTAGGACTATGTTTTAAATGGTAAAAAATTGCAGCACGCTGCTGTGCAGAGGGACTTGGGTGTCCTTGTGCATGAATCGCTGAAGGTGGGATTGCAGGTGCAGCATTTGATTAAAAAGGCAAATGGAATTTTGTCTGTCATTGCTAGAGGGATGGAGTTTAAAAACAGGAAGGCTGTGCTGCAGCTGTATAGGGTTCTGGTGAGGCCACACCTGGAGTAGTGTGTGCAGTCTTGGTCTCCTTACTTGAAAAGAGATATACCAGCACTGGAGGGGGTACAGAGGAGATTCACTCGGTTGATTCCAGAGTTGAGAGGGTTGGATTATGAGGAGAGACTGAGTAGACTGGGATTGTACTCATTGGAATTCAGAAGAATGAGGGGAGATCTTATAGAAACATATAAGATTATGGAGGGAATAGATAATATGGAGGCAGGGAGGTTGTTTCCACTAGCAGGTGAAACTAGGACTAGAGGGCATCGCCTCAAAATAAAGGGAAGCAGATGTAGGACTGAGGTCAGGAGGAACTTCTTCACCCAAAGGGTTGTGAATCTGTGGAATTCCCTGCCCAATGAAGCGGTTGAAGCTACCTCACTGAATATTTTTAAGGCAAGGCTAGATAAACTTTTGAACAGTAAAGGAATTAAGGGTTATGGTGAGTGGGCAGGTAAGTGGAGCTGAGTCTCAAAAAGATCAGCCATGATCTTATTAAACGGCGGGGCAGGCTCAAGGGGCCAGATGGCCTACTCCTGCTCCTAGTTCTTATGTTCTTATTATAACAGAGCTGAGTCTTGTCAACACCAGTAACATAAGGTGGGCCAAAAGCAAATTGGCAGCCTGTTTTCACTATTAACCTCAATGTTAACGGAAGCCACGTCAAGTGTAAATGGTTCACAAATTTGTTATTAAGCCATTTTACGGTGCACCATAAACAAATTCCTCCTTCCCTCCACAACGTACTCCTCTCCTGACTGTACAGCCAATAGGTCTGAGCTACTGGACGGGAGCGTCCAAAGATTTGAAATCCACCCCACACCCTACTCCATGTGTGGCAGCAGCAGCAGCCGCCTTTTAAACTGCATTGTTTGTTTGAAGACAAAACAAAAATCAATTTTCCAAATGCTATTAGTGAAACATACTGGGTGATAATTTACTGGCAGAAGCCCAAAGCACATCACGTAGGCACTTGTTCCCCATAATAACACACCTGGAGACTGAAGCTCCTGCACTCGGTGTTAGCACCGAGTACAGTGCACAAACTGAGCACTGCTTTGCTAAACATAATGAACAAAGGAGAGTATCACCTGAAGAAGTAACCTTTAACTACAGTATGCCACACCTCGTGTTTGTTGCTCAAAACATACTGGCCCAGATTTTGCCATCAGCGGTAAAGGGAAAGCACTTGCTGGTGACCTTGAAGAAAGCTATCCACAAAAGCCTGGTGATGACTGTGATGGGATTTTCCTCTCTCGTGGTCCAATTTAAATCTGCCACCTTGTCACATGGTATGTAGCTATGGAGATGTCAGCGAGCAAGGTGAGTGACCAATCACATTGCAGTATTCAAATAGTAAGCCAGGAAATGTGAAAACCATTGAATCTGTTCACTTTTGCTATAAATTTCCAGGTAGTGCCATACTTTATGATCGAATTAAGACAGAGACGACAAGGATCCTTGGGTTTATAAATAGAGGCACAGTGTATAAAATCAAGGAAGTGGTGCTTCACCCCTACAAATCATTGGTCAGACCACATTTGGAGTATTGTGTTCAGTTCTAGGCATCTTATTTTTGAAAGAATGCTAAAGCTGTTAAGAGAGTGCAAAGGAAATTTACTGGAATGATGCTGGGAATGAGCAATTTTAGATACAAGGAAAGATCAGAGAGATTGGGCTTATTCTCCTAGAAGCAGAGAAGATTGAGGTGATCTTATTGAGGGTGTTCAAAATCATGAACACTTTTCACAGGGTAAAGAGGATATTCTGTTTCCACTAGTTGGTGTGTCAGTAGCCGGGGGTTACAATTTTAAAATGGTCAGCTCATGAACCAGTAGTGAGATGAGGAGAAATGCATTTGGAATGCACTAACTGGGAGAGTGGTGGAGGTGGATTCCATGCAAGGTTTCACAAGAGAGCTGTATATATATACTTTTAGTGATGAATAAGAAGATTGAGCTGGAGAATGGAACTAACTGGGTAGCTCTTTTGAGAGCTGGAATAGACATGATGAGTCAAATGGCCTACTTTTGCACTGAAAAATTCTATAATTCTGTGACAGGGAGGGGAAAAGGGACATTTCTATTTCAGATAAATGCCGAAAACACACTTATAGCAGACCTCAGTAATTATCTCCAAAGTGAAAAATATTCTTTCTGGATGCACATAATAAAAATAATTGCTTTAAGTGATGGGTCTAACCCTAAAATATCCCTATTGAGAGGCACATGGAACTCCTCCACCCCTCTCCTTTTTAGTGGTTGCAAATGCTTCCTGGTATCAGTCACCTTGTCACAATCTCAGCCATATCTAAAAGGCTGTGTGCACAGGTCTTTCTGTTCCTGTGTTCATGCAGAGGTGTTTGGCAAAGCTTTAATTATTCAGTGATGTTCATTTTATGATGACATCACAATTTATATCGTGACTCACTAAGCACTGGCAAAGAAACCAGTGAAGGAATTTCAAGCACTTTGTACCCTGATGCAGGGAGGTGTTGACCTAATGGTCAAGTGACTGGAGTATAATCCAGGAATCCCAAATAACATTCTGGTGATATAGGTTCAAATCCCAGCATGGTAGATGGCCAAAATTTGAATTGAATGATAGTTTGGAATTAAAAACCCTAATCATGTAGTCACTGTTGATTGGCATAAACAAAACATCTTCTCTGATTTGCTAATGTCCTTTAGGTAAGGAAATCTACCATTCTCATCCGGTCTGGACTTCATGTGACTCTGGTCCCATGGTGATGCGTTTGCTTCTTAACTACCCTCTGGGTAATTAGGGCTTGGCAATAAATGCTGGCCTACACAGTGATGTCCTCATCCCATCAATAAGTAAAAAAGAGAGGCATCTTGCTCTAACATTGTCCAATAAGGAAGACCACTAAGAGGAGGCAGAGGGGCAAGATCCCTTTGTTCCAGTCTAGCTGGTCTGGTACTTTGGAGATGGACTGCTTCACTCCAAGTGTAAGTTTGAAGGTAACGTAATACATGGCTTTGAGTCTTAATTTTTTCGAACTGTAGTGCAATCACTGCTTACATCTGCCACTCCACAACCATTTCAAAAGCAAGAGACAGCACCCAGATTGTCTGAAGGAATTGTCTGTATAGTCACTGAACATATTAAAGAAAAGTCTATTTTCAATGACCAATGTTTACAAAAAACAATCTCCTTGAGCTGTAAAATCTAGAAACAAATATGAAGTGGGCCTTTAAAATATCAGTTAGTGCTATGTCACCTGAACTGAACTGAGGGGTGGTGATGAGATGTTGGTGCTGTAATTGAATTGAAGAGATAATAATCAAGCCTTGGTTTTATTCCAGGTCACTGTCCAGTGGCTTACTTTGGAAAACTGGGGAAGAATCCCCAGGCTTGACTCGGACACTCCTTGAAGGAGGAAAATCTTCAACAGTCATTGCCTGAGTTCCCAAACGGCACTTGACTGTGTAAACTGAGGGTCACTGATACCAGAGAAAGTCAGTGCTTTCAGGAATTGCTGAGATTTGGAGAGCCTAATATTGGTGATATTAATTGGCTGGTCAATTATGCCACTGGGTTTATTCGATGAATTAAGGTTTTCTATTAACTAAGCAAACCAAATCATTTTCAAAATCAAAGTTCTATAAGTTTCAATATATCATTCTTGGGAATATTGATGAATTTCATAGAATCACTACAGTTTGGAAGCAGGCCATTCAGTCCATCAAGTCCACACCAACCCTTCAAAGGGTATCCCATCCAGACACACCCCATCCCTGTATTTCCCATAGCTAAACTATCTAACCTGGACACACAGCTGGCAATTTAGCATGGCCAATCCACCTAACCCTGCACATCACTGGACTGCAGGTGGAAACCCACACAGACAGTAAGCTGAGGGTGGAATTGAACCTGGGTCGCTGGTGCCGTGAGGCAGTAGTGCTAACCACTGAGCCACCATGCTATCCCATTGATGGCAACGAAAAGGCTGGAGCTTATTGCCCATGCTCAGAGAAGCTGGTGGTGAGCCTCCGTGTTGATCTGCAACATATAGTGAAGGTACCCTCACAGTGTTCTTAGAGAGGGGGGTTCTAGGATTTTGAAGGCATGATAACATACTTCAAAGATGGAAGGGTGCGAGGCTTGGAGGGGAACTTGGAAGTGATGATGCTCTCATTCATTTATTGAATGATCCTTCTGGTTGGAGGAAGTCGCAGGTCTGGGAGGTGCTGCTGCTGCTGCTGAAGTTGTCTCGGTCGCTTGCTGTGGAACATCCTGCAGAAGGTGTACACTCCAATCACAGTGTACCACTGGGGTGGGAGGATCAGGACCAATCCATTGAAGTTTACAACACAAGAGACCATTATGAATAAGAGGGTCAAAGGGGTGCCAGCCCAAACATTGGGCATGTGTTCAATTATTTCCATTTTTGTGTAATATTAATAACTTCTCTTAACGTTGCTGCAGTTAGTTGGTGGATCTTTTATATGTGAGGTGGCAATGGAACCTGCAGGTTCCTGTTCTCACTCACAGAGCCACATGGTGGCCACATTATGTAACTACACTGTGACTTACTCAGCCACTTATGATTCAGTTAGGATAGGGTTAATATTACAGAGAAAACAATATACAAGTTGGTTTATTGCTGTGCTGATTTAGGTCTCTGATCCTGCTGGCAGTCTGAGGGTTAATAGTACCTCATAAAAATTTCATCAAGGCCATGATATAAATTTTATTTTCAAAAGTAGAATGCCAGTCTCAGCAACTCCCGTCGTAAAATGAAAATATATAGCACTTGACTCCCAGTCAGGTGGCTTTGGGCTGGAGACCTAGCACTGCCTCACATTTCAACTTGGCTGCCTGATAGTTTGCCTCATGTTATGACTGAATGGTGAACACTTAGCCAGATCTGAATTTGGAAAGATCCTTGGTCCAATTGATTTCATCTTTAAAGGACACCGACCCCCTGCCTTGTAGCAGAGCACTGGGTCTAATGTATCTCACAAGCTGGTTGCCAACCTCATGCTCGTTCTCAAACACGCTTCTCTTGTGCACCAACTCTAGCTTTCTGCCCCTTCCCAGGGCCATCAGTAAGACAGGCTGGGAGCAGCTCTGACAGGAAACTTGAGGAAATCCACACTTTCCAACACCACAGGGGCCAGGGAGATTTGGTGTGGGCGGGGGGGGGTGGGGGGGGGGGGGGGGGGGGGGGGGCGGTAGCGGTGCGGGTGGTGGAGGAGGGGGGTTGTGGAGGGAAAACTCCTTTTAGAAACAGAAAGCAGAAATGATCTAGCCAAGGCAGGAACAGCCTCAGCTATGCACTTATTTCACTGAACTTAGAGATGGCTCCAGGGCTCCAGTATCTGTGTGACTTCAATCAGGTAACCAGGCAGAAAGACGTTGGCACAGATTGAAAACACTTAATCATCGTAGTTTCATTAGGCTGCTAGGCCCTTTTTTTCCGCACTGAACAGCCAACCTCCCACTCCAAGCCATGACAACATCTTACTGTGAGAGTTCTGCAGCTGGGTCACTGTGGCCATGAACGGTTGCTGCGACATGTGACTCTGAGACTGCTGCATGATTGGCTGCTGATGCGGACTGTGAAGTTGCTGTGAAAACTGCACAGGTTGTAGAGCTGCCAAGCTACCTGCTGTCACGCTGTTTATAACAGGAACGCTCTGCCCCTGGGATGTGCTTATACCTGGAAAATGAAAAAAAAAGACAAAGACAGGGCAATAATGTCAATACTGCTGTGCAAAAATCTTTCAAAGAGTCACTCATCCAAGTTGTCATTCGCCCGATTTAAGTATCTACTCCCATCGTCCGTTTACTCCAAACAAAAACAGCTACAAACAGGTAGAAAGTGCTCCCACAAGACTTCACCCCTGGGTGGTACTGTACTGACTGAGGGGTAGATATATGCTGAGTGCACATATGGTTCCTGTACAGTCTTTTATCTTCACTCAAGTGTGGGATGTGGGTGTTGCTGGCTTGTCAGCATTTATTGCCCATCCCTAGTTGCCCTTAAGAAGGTATTGGTGAGCTGCCTTCTTGAACTGCAGCTGTTCAGCTGCTGTGGGTTGACCCACAATACCCTTGGGTAGGAAACTCCAGGATTTTGGCCCATGGACAGTAAAGGAATGACAATATATTTCCAAGTCAGGATTGTGAGTGGCTTGGAGGGGACGTTGCTGGTGGTGATGTTGCCATGTATCTGCTGCCCTTGTCTTTCTAGATAGAAGTGGGTTTGGAAGGTGCTGTCTAAGGATGTTTGGTGAATTTCTGCCATGTGTCTTGTAGTAGTACACACTGCTGCTACTGATCATCAGTGGTGGAGGGAATGAATCCTTGTGGACGTGGTGCCAATCAAGCGAGCTGCTTTGTTTAACATTAACATGAAGGTCCCACCTTCTCCACCTTTCCCCTCCCCTGAGGCATGGTGAGCTTCAGGTTAAACTCACCACCAGTTGTGTCTCTCTCTAATGAGACAGCAGTCCTTTGGTCCCCTGGGACTATCCTGACTTCAACCTTTTTTTTAAACTCATGTCAAAGTTGGGAGGAAGTTCTTGAGTGAGGTACCACTATATTTGCAGCTGGGACAAATGTAGTTCTGAACATTGTGTTCTGATTCAGGTACTTATCAGATTCGCCACAGGCACAGATTTCAAAAAGGCAAATGAGCACTGACAGAATGAATTGGACAGGTAACAAATTCAAATAAGCATAAAGATCATTCTGCGACAAATATCAATCAGTTCAAATAGCGACTGGCAATAGCCTTCATGAAAATATAAGGAATAAAGTAGGACTAGGCCTTAGTAGGCCTCTTGAGCCTGTTCTGCCATTTAGTAAAATAATGGCAGTTCTGGTCCTTGTCCCAAATCTTACTTCCCGTTCACTTAATCCTTTACTCCCCTTACAGTTCAAAAAAATTTAGATAAAATAAAATCTGGAATCTTTTGCTTAATGATTGGATGTTTCAATACGGATTTCATTGGATGAACAGGTGGGAAAGACTGAATGATCTTTTAATAACCCCCATTTTTACAACTTCATAATTCATAGGTGTTTTGGAGATTTAAGCAACACTGACATGGCCTCATTTATTGTTAGTCCTAATTACTCTCTGAATATTATACTAGGCCACTTCAAAGTGAGTTAAGAGTCAGTCATCAAGTGTAGAATGCAGTTTCTAGTAGGCCTGGTCTTGTAGGAGTTGCCAGTTCTCTTCCCTAAAGGACCATTAATGAGCCAGTTTTTGCTTTTTTCTAATGAGTATTCAGAAACTATTATGATCATAACAGAGAGGCGGTGTGGTGGGGTGGGGGCGGTCTCTGCCTTCCTTGGGAGACAAACCAAGCCTTGACTCCTGATTAATACTACAATTTCCTGGCACTCATGCAAAGCAAGGTCACTTTAGGCTGAGAGTAAATACAGCCAAAATCATCCTTAACTCAGAAATATAGCCGGTAAAAATAATAATGCACTTTTAATAAAGTTAGGTTTCCGACTCTGGATGATTTTCCCCTATTTTAAAGCCATGCATTGATATTAAAGTAGATAAAGATTTTCAGAATCTTGCTCAATGGGAGTGCGGTTCAGGGAACCTCCATGCATTTCATGCCAAGCAAATCCCCATATCTGGATTGCAAATAATTTCCTGGGTGCCGGAAGCTGCCAGCACTTCCCCTCCAGGGAGAGTCTGGGCAGTAAGCATCACAGTTGGACCAATATGTGGACTTCCCATGTTAATCCTCTACTGCTGTCTCCTTGAATTGCTCTGCTCACTTGTGCAGAAATGCTGATTCTGACAATAATGTTAAATTCACTAGGGTGGAGAGTTAACGCTAAAATATTGTATTTCCTGCCACTATCTCATTATCCCCACCATTGGTGCACCATGTGCTATGAACAATGTGCAGTGCAGCCATTCAGCAAGGTTACTTTGTCAGTGCCTCCCAATTCCTTGACCTGTACTGCTGAGAAGGGCAACAAAATGATGAAAATATTGTCTTCTCTAGATTCCCCTTCAAATGACAACCTGTCACAACTGGGACAAATATACTGTCATTCCTTCATTATTGTTGGAATAACCATACTGTGAGCACCATCCCCAACCAGGACCACAGCTCAAGCCAATAACCCACCACCATCTCTGGGCCACTAAAGATGGGCAACAACTTCAGTCTGACCAGCGCTTCCACATGCAGCAAACAACAACAACAAAACAAGAAAAGAGACACGCAGCCGCGGAGCCTCCCTCCCCTCTTGAGAACTCTTATTTTCATTTGTAATGCTGCTAAGATCAGGTAACTGAATTGAGATGTGAGTCAACCGTGACATCCTTACTGGACAGTGCCACACTACTTGGTGTTATCTATTTTGACAGCAGAACCACTATCCTGTACCAAATTCCCATGAATAAACATGAACACAAGGGCCCAGAACACAACAGAACTCTCATTGCAAAGTGTAAAAACAGACGAAACGCCACACTCGATACAATACAGCAGGTTAGATGGAAAGAGGGCGTACTTTGTGCTATCGCCATAACTCCAGAGAGGGGGTTGATGATGAGATTCTGTGTTTGTTGGTGATTGTGATGTGGAGGTTGTGACAAGCTGTGGATATTTGTCAACGTGCTGACTGGAGGCAGAGGTCCACCCGTAGCGGTGATCTAAACAAAGAAGAGAAAATAGAAATCAGATCAGATACCAGCTGAAACTAGTCCAAAAGTTATTCATTTAGCATGTGTTCAGCCAGTGGGTGTAAGAGCTTGTTAAATGGATCATTGCATCTATAAACTATTTTGCATTATACAGCTCCTTTTTTATTCATGGGCACAAGGAGAAGGATTTTATCCGTGGACACAACTGTGGCTTTCTTTTCAAAGTGACCAATCTCTGTTGGTTTGGTACCATCACTGCAAGAATTCATACTCTGAAGCAGCTCAGCATCATTATCCCCATCAATGCTATACAGCAAGCATTAATGGAATTACACTTATGAAGCAAGTGGGCCTTTTCAGAGGGAACACTGGGATGAATGGTCTTTTCCAGTACTTTTCAACTCTTATTTTTTTTAAAAAATTAATTCATTCATGGCGTCACTGGCTAGGCCATCCCTAATTGGCCAGAGGGCTGCTATGAGTCAACCACATTGCTGTAGATCTGGAATCACATATAGACCAAACCAGGTAAGGATGGCAGTTTCCTTCCCTGAAGGGCATCAGTAAACCAGATGGGTTTTTCCCCTGACAATCAGCAACAGATTCATGGTCATCGTTAGACTCCCAATTCCAGATTTTTATTGAATTCAAATTCCACCATCTGTTGTGGTGAGATTCAAACCCAGGTCCCCAGAACATTAGCTGGGTCTCTGGATAAACAGTCCAGTGATAATACCACTAGGCCATTGTCTCCCCATGCCCTTATGCTCATGAAAGGAAATGGCAGGTTTCAAAGAACTAACACAGGATGTACAAACATTCTAAGTGTTTATGCATGTATCTATAAAAGAGGAAAGTTGTGAATTTTTTGATGACGTAACAGAGATTGATGAAGGGAAACCAGTGGATGTTGTGTACACGTATTAAGAAAGCATCTGATGAAGTACCACATAAAGGGATAGTTCAAAAACTTGAGGCTTATATACTTGGAGGGTCAATGTCAGCTTGGATGGGAAAAGTGGTTAAGGACAGAAAACAGCAACTCGTGGTACACAGATGATTTCCTGACAGGAGGATGTAGGCACTGGTGTTCCTCAAGGTTAAGTACTGGGATCACTGCTTTCAATTCAGATCTTGGAAAACTGTAAAATTTCAAAGTTTCCTAATGTTACCAACTGTGAGGATGATACCAATCAACTATGATAAGACATAGAGAAGTTAGCAGAATAGATAGAGTGGAGCTGAGGAAATGTTGTATAGAGACATTTGAGGTGATACATTTTGGTGAATGAGGTAAGAAAAGGGCAACAGGGACTTTAATGCCACAGATGGAAAGCGTCTAATGGGGCAGAGGGACCTGAGGGTTCATGCACATTGATTTTTGAACATGAGAGTGTAGTTAGCAAAGCACATGGGATCTCAGTCTTCATGAGATGTTGAGTTCAAAAGCAAGAAGGTTTTACTAAAATTTTTATGAAACTCTGGTCAGACAATAACTGCTGTAGTGCATCCAGTTCTGGCCACCACATTTTAGGAAGGACGTGATGGTGCAGAGTAGATTTATCAGAATGGCATCAGTGATTTCTGTTGTTTCTCCTCAGATGTAGAAAAGCTGTTCCCATTAGCTGATGATACAAGGACTAGGACACACGAATCAAGGATTTCAGCAAGACATAGAGGAGATGTAGTGACTGAAGTAGAGGAATGTGAGCCAGATCTCTTTAGGCAGTGAGTAGTAATTACAGGAACCTAGTGCCTACAGAGTGCAGGGAGAGGACATGATCAAAGATTTCATTGGATAGGTATATGGGAGAAATAAACTTGCAGGGCAATGGAGATGGAGTGGGAGAATGAGGCTGCCTAGATTTACATACAGAGAACCGGCAAGGCTAGAAGTCAAAGGGCCAAAACATTTCCCTCAGAACTAAAGTGTCATTAAGGTTCAATGAGACCTCCAGTGAGCAACTCCCAGCACTAATTCATTCTCATAATCTCCTCCACACAGTAAGGTGTAACATGGTGCCCTGCATGTACTGAGAGCAGGTACATACCAATTGCAAACAGTGAAAATCACCATTAAATGGTAAGTGGTTGCCAGCTACAATGTAATTGCTGTTAATGGCCATCAATGGAAAAATTCCGTTTCGAAAACTGATTGCACCATGCAGCTTAACAGAGAAAATTAGCTTTAGGTGTGGAACAATCTTCCAAGACCAACAAGGAGTGGCTTCTTGCTGCTAGGAGAAACCCAGAGTGTAAGTTTACCTTTCCTCACCGAATCTTATATCTTTACCATCTGACCCTTTGGAGCTGTGCTCTCTCTTTGACAGAACTCCCAACATCCCCTTTTCCTATCATTATTAAAATTTCACTTTTTACCCTAAATTTATCCACTTCTTTTTTAAAGTTACAGATTAAGTGAATAGTTTGAGTTTAATATTGCAAGTGTCACTATCAATCTCTATATTGAAAGGGTTTTTTTGGGTGGGGCGAAGTTTGTCCTTTTTTTTAAATCCCTTTTTCAATCCAGCGAAAGTGCTTGCTGGATCCTCATTTACTGCACCCCAAAATAGCCAGTCGATTTTTCCAGAAGACTGGCATTCATGCTGTGAAAAATTCCCTACGTCCATAAATACAACGTATCGCCTTTAATTCAAGGGAGCTTTGATGGAAAGTGCTTAGATCCACCTGGTTCTTTAGTCAGTGGGTCACTGACAGAGCTGGGAAAAGTGCCCACTCAAGATGCAGAATATTCCAGGCCTGCAGCAGAGGCAGACGCTACGTGAAAAGCTTTCTGATGCCATTCTCTGTATCGGCTTTTCTGACTGCAGGGCACCTGCCCCACCCCTACCCCTGGCATAGTGCACATTTAAGTCCACTGAGCCTGGTTTAAGACAGATCAGTCCCAATAGGTAAGGGGATCAAGGGTTACAGGCAGCAGGCAGGAGAGTGGGGTTGAGAAACATAAGAGTCATAATAAATGGCGGAGCAGATCTGATGGGCTGAATGGCCCAAATCTGCTGCTAAATCTTGTGGTCTTATGGTCTGTGGTCACTTTCCTGTAATGATGACAGGCAGTTAAGCTGTCTGTGGGAGGCTGGTTGTGAGCGGGTAGATTAGTGGTCAGGGCTTCAGACAGGTCTACACGTGCCACTAAAGTCAGCCTTGTAGAGGGAATCCCTACTCCTCCCTAATAACAGTTTTCACATTTGTTCATTAAATTCTTTAAAATCCTTCAAGTTGAAGGACTCCCTCAGTTGTTCACCTTTTATTTGTAGGTGGATGCTGAAGATGGAAATTTTCCGATTTGTCAAATCCCACCCGTATCTCTGCTCCGGTTTTGGGAACCTGCCTGCCACTTTGAATTGGACAAGGAGCCTGTCTCCATGCCAATTAAGGGGAACTCTGGTTAAAATTCCAACCAGTGGCCATTACCCTTCGAGGGTGCTGGGTTCAGCAGCCAGTGGTAGTACTGCTTCCTCTTTCCCAACTCCAAAGCTGAAAATCTGTTTGTACCGTAAATGGCAATGTGATGTGTGTGCATATGTTTCCTGGATCGTTATCGGAAAATACACTTGAGGCGCAGTTATGCCACACAGTGGAGTCTTGACAAGATTGCCTTTGGAGTGTAGGAGACATAAATAGTGAACGTCTGATCCCAACCATCTTCCCTGGAGTGAACGTAGCAGAGGACCATTCTCTAGTACTTCCTAGCAGCAAGATGTCCAATGAACAACTGGTCCTGAACCCTTCATCTTCATCGTGTACAAAATGAGGTGCAAGGTCCAAGGTAGAAATTAAATTGAAATATGTAAGGGAAAGCCAATGAGGCAAAACAAATGGGAAATAGGCCACAGTATAATAAGGATTGAAAGGTCAATAGGTTGCAGGAGAAAGGGAAGCTTAGGTAGGTAAGAGTTCCATTGCTTGGAAGCAAAGTATGAGGTTGTACAATGAATCTAGACTTAGAAATGGATTTGAGTGCAATAGAGAGAAAGGAAAGTTGGAAGAAAAAGAGGTAGAAAGAAAAGGAAATAGGATAAAAGGAAATAAAGCCCCTTTTGTTTTGCTTTGACATCTGAGGATCCGGGGTAGATCATTTAGGACAGAGATGAGGAGACATTTCTTCACCCAAAGAGTGGTGAGCCTGTGGAATGCATTACCACAGGAAGTAGTTGATGTCAAACATTGAATGTATTCAAGAGGCGACTAGATATAGCACTTGGAGCGTATGGGATCAAAGGTTATGGGGAGAAAGCAGGATCAGACTACTGAGTTAGATGATCAGCCATGATTGTGATGAATGGCAGAGCAGGCTGGAAGGGCTGAATGGCATCCTCTTTCTCCTATCTTCAGTGTTTCTATCCCATAGCACTTTGCATATAACAAAATTGTGCTTTAGTGTGCAGTAACTGGTACGTAGGCAACGGCAGTTAGGGAATGTCAGGGAAACTAAGTGAGAAATGAAGTAAATTAGTTTATTATCAATATGATTGTCACCAGCGATAAGGAATAGTGTCACACCCCAGAACACAACTTGACAATGTGCTTGATCAATAAATTGAAAAGGTTCCTTTGTCAGCTTTATTGGTTGAGTACAGAACTTGCACATTTAGTGCTGTGCAGGCTATGGGTTACAGCACTGCCTTGCAGTCCTGACCTATTCTGGAATCCGGACCTTGCTTTCCTACAATGCTGTCATTGTTTCATGAGTCTGTCCGCCATTAAAAAGCGACTTGTTTGTTTTGCCTTCTTGGACTCTTATCTTATCAGCACTGCAGTTACAATGGTGCAGGTGTACTCACCATCTTGCCATCAGGTGACAGCAGACTGTGGCTTGGGTCCAGGTTTGCTGGCGAGACTTGCTGTAAAACTGTTTGGCTTGTTACCATGGCGCTGTTACCATGGTGGCTGATTGCTGTGGAAGAGGAGACTTCACTGGTCCCTTGCTGGCCATATCGCACGCCTGTTGCACAAAATAAATTCAAAATCAAATACACCGAAATATACTGAATTGTATTTTAGCCTTCTTAGCTCAACAGAGAGCAAACAAAAAAAAACATGTGAAGTAAACACTGACAGGGTGGTGGGGGCAAAGGTGAAAGGTCTCTGGAGTACCTAAGTACGTCAGTCAATACACTGCCTGTGTTCCCACTAAACAGTAGGATGAAAAGACCAACATTACAGTGTGCAAACCTGGATGTGGATAAGAACATCTAACCATGCTACATGTCAAAAGAGGCATTTAACTCTACAATGGAAGAAAAGCCAAGGTGATAAAGCTAAATACAGTTAAGAATTTCAGCCCCGTGTAGGTTTTCTTCGGTTGGAAAATAATTCTTCCCAGCCTTTTCAAAGCTGCGCTATATAATAAAGTCTAAATGAAATTCTAACCTTGACAAAGCCCCAATATCTGTTGAAGTGCTAGACCACCCCATGCCTTAATTCTGAACAGGATGGTAATCTGTAATACAGGCAGTCAGTTGGAAGGCAATCTCAACCCAACAGATCAGCAAGGCTCCACAGGGTTGTCGATGATCGACCAACTAGCCTGGCCTATTAACTGCACCGGGAGGGATCGACCTGTCATTGCAGTCTGGGAGTTTCTTTCCCCCAGCTCAGCTCCAAATCATCGTGAAGGTTAATGCCTTGAAGAGACGGATGGACCTAACAGACAAGAAGCAGGAAGTGTCCAAGTGCTCTGTTTTGGTAAGCTGCTTGGTATCAGCTGGTTAAACGCAACTTGAGCAACCCACGCCAGAATTCCCATGTTTTTTTTATCAGTTAAGTGACATGGTGTTTCTAATGGAAAAGCGTTCCTATTAGGTGAACAGAGTCTGTGGGGATTTCTCAGAGGTTAGATGCCCCACTTAACCAGAAGTAATCTGCCATCTCACATCAAACAGGATAGTAACACAACACAAATTAATGTCACTTCAGAGAGCACGTGTGTGCAGGAGGATCCTTGTGAGCGGGGTCCTGAATGTTAGTAAAGCAATAATTCTAAACCTTGTACTCTTGAATGACGAAGAGACAAAATTAGCCTTAAACCCCAGGACTGATTTTTTTTTAATAGCCATGGGTTATGATGGATGAGGCATTTCTTCCAGTGCAAGTTGATTGTAGGGAGGAGCAAGTGGGCATGGGGTTGAGAGTCTCTCACAATATAGAAATTACTGAGTCCCACTCTCAGGACGGTCCAAAGTTTGCCTCAGATTGGGGACTTTCGTTAATGAGGCGTAACATCCTGAGTAAATAAAAGCACTACTGCCCGGCTCACCCTGACTGAGTAGCACCTCCTGCCAGCTGGCCATGTTGGGGCACTGATGGTTGTGGAGATGTTCATAGCCAGGAGAACCTTGACTTCCTTCATGAAGGAAGATGCCGGGCAGCGAGTGGCCTATGAAGGGAGAAAATGGGGAGAAGAGAAAGATAAGATGAAAAAATAAATAAATGTGACAAAGAAAACATGGACAGACAATAACAAATCGCATTTCTGTAGTGAACCTTGTGCAGGAGGAAAAGAATGTGGATTTATATAGAACCTGCCACATCCTCGGGACGTCCCAAAGTGTTTTATTACCAATTCATCATTTCTTTGCAATGCAGCTACTGTCAACACATGTGACAATCAATGTTAACATTGCAAGTACCCACAGGCCAGCTAATTGGGAGTCAAAGGATAAATATTGTCCACAACAGGGGTGGATTCCCCTTGTTCATCTTCAAAAAGTGTCAAGGCACTGTCTTGTGCTCACATAAAAGAGGGCAAATGGTGCCTTTGTTTTATAAAGCACAGCACTTCCAACAGTGCAGCACTCCTCAGCAAGAGGGGAATAAGCAAAATGGGAAAAATTGGTCTAAGTGCATTAAGGCAAGAACAGAGAGCAGGTTTTGAAAAACAGGGAGGGAGGTGATAAGGTAGAAGACCAAGAACAATATTTCCTCAGCACAGGGGTAGTGTGACTAGGAAATAGAACATTTTGAATTGCAAACCATTTGCACTATGAAAAATGAGCTTGATTATCACTTAAGATTGATAAATCTGTGACATCATCACTCAATCTTAGTCCCTTGAAAGCAGCCTTTCAGTTGAAATGAAAACAAGATTGCATTCATAGCTGGAAATGTGCCAACATAAGCAGTTAACTCATGTCCAGGGCAAACATTGTGAAATGCCAGGGTGATGCCATTATTGAATAATTCAGAGTCACCGTTGTCACCATTTTTCACAGTTGCCAACTTCCTTCATATTTCTGACATTGTGATGTGTGTTTGTTCTTTCAGTCACTCCCCATGTAAGCTGCTCAGAAATAGCCATAGACAATCAATTGTTACTTTTCTGAAAGTATTTAGAACCTCTATTCTGTGCACTACAAACTAAACATTTCAGAGATTGCTCTGCGCTAGCTGATCCTAACCGTCAGTCACTCCTGATTGCTTTCCAGGGGTTTTTCTGCTATTATGGCTTATGCACAAATAATGGACTATCCTGTGATCTAGTAAAGAGCCATCGAACTCTAACTCGGGGCTTCAGGGCAGGACCAAGTCAGAAAAAGAAAATTCCTATTTGACCTGAGGAATGATTCATTCCCTTGTTCAGGTCGTGGTGATTTAACGAATAGGCTAACTGGGAAATCATAGGACAATTTGCAATGTCATTGACTGGCCTGGTTACCTTAGTTGGCTAGTTGACAAGTGTGCCATTCAGAATAATACTGACAGCATCCCCTTGTGATTCCCATTTCAGCTGTGGTAACTTGGGACCCATCTCCTCCCCCTGCCTGCGACAGTGAAGCCAATTGCAAACCACCTCTGACAGAAGCTGCCAAGAAATCAGCTCCAGATGAAGCATCAGCAGACAATGAGGCAAGGATCCTCTCTTTGGGCAAAGCAACCATGTAATGAAGTGGTCACCTTGCTGGGTCTCTGATCTGGTTGCATGGTGTGATATGGATGAAAAGTCCTCCTCAGGCCACCGTCACTAACCAAACAGCAGCGGAGTCAAAGAAGCAATAGGCAAATACTCAAGAACAAACGTCCCTTCTCTCCTAGTCCAATCCAATGTGTAGGCCAGGAAAAGACGGGAAAAGACAATGGGATTCCTATTGCCAAGGAAAGACAAAGGATCAATCTGAATATTTTTACTAAATAAAAATGTAAACCAATGAAGATTTGGGCTAGAAAGCATCATGAGATCAAATGATGCTTCTGAGTGACTCAATAGTGTTCTCACCTATTTCCCTAACGTCACAACCTCCTGAAGAGATACAATGACAAAGGCAAAGGAAACGTGATCAACTACAGTAGAAAACTCAGGAAAGCTCCTCCCTGATTCCAAAGGTGATGAAGCAACTCCGGCAGATGATGATTGCCTCTGAGACATCACTAACCAAACACACAAAATCCATGCACACTATGTCCTACTCCCTCAGCAATGATCATCCCTTCCTCAAGATTGCAGTGTCCTTAGTTGCCACATCTATAAATCATGTGAATGTAACAAACACCAAATGATTATTTGCTTGAAGGAGTCGTGAATTAATAGCTTTCGACTGCTTTTCTACGATCATACGTCAATGATTAAAAATTTCTTTTGTAAAACTTCCATGAGGGTTCATCACTTTTCCATATTAAATCAGTAGTGTTCTCTGTTTCCCCATCTCTAACCCAAGCCCATTTTGCAATGGTTTGCCTTGTAAACATCAGCAAGACAGTAAAACATTTAAATGGTTCTGTTGCCCAGTGGTCAAATAATGGCCCAGAGTCTAATAAAAAGACTTTACTTTACAGCACAGCCTGCTGTAAAACTGTCAAAGGGGAAAAGTCCATTCTTTCATTGGCCGTTAACAGTATCTTACATGATTGCTTGTGAAGTTCTTTGTAATTCTTTTACTCTATATTTCTGAAAGAATTGACCAATGCCAGAATTCAATTCTGCAGGTGTTGGCAACTTTCTGTACTTTCCAAAGTAAGCATTCCAGTCTGCACAATGAATCTAATCTTATTCTCATCTAATATCCACATAGATACATGGTACTTTCCATCTGGAGACCTGGGCTATTATGAACGAGACTGAGAAACTTACAGCTTCTTTTCCTTCCCTAACCAAAGAAGATATTAGTGTTAATTGTGACATTCCCACTGTTACCTCAGTTCAAACCAGATAATCTAGTGACTGAGCCTGGCACTCCTTCCTTCATGACTTTGTCCAGAGTGTGGGCTCATGTGCTGAAATTTATTTGCATTGTGCATTAACAATTGTGCTTGTCATTTTGCAGTTTGGTCACTTTCCATTCTTCAATGAAGCAACATGCAGGTCTTCCAGGATTCTTTGATCTAGTCTTCTTCAGATTACTTGCTGCTTCTCGCGGGCTAGAAAAGCTGACCAGCAAGATCTTTGAGGGCTCAAGGGAGTAAGTCAGAACTTCTCAGGAGGGTGCTGACATCACTGCAAAACCAAAGTCAAGGAAAATCTATCTTTCACACTCACATCTCAAAGATGTGAGGTACTTTGCAATCTAGTAATAGCAGAATAATTATAATACCTGAAGATAAGAATATACAGTATTTAGGATTCACATTTCACATCCACAGGCCTTACTTCCATTAGTCACAATTTTTGGTAACATTTCTTTTAAATAGTGTTTTACATTGTAAGTTTTGATATCAACATTTCCCATTCAATTTTGCTGTATCAACTTCAACAACGTACTTGCAAGCTAAGTTTCTCCAAGAACCTCGAGGCTCTCTTAAATTCATTGCCATTTTGAGCATATCCTGCATTCACCAACTAACCATGAACATTGCTGCAGGAAACAACAATAACCGTTCAAAGTATTGCAAATAATACTAACTTCGACACACCACCTTGTTCCCTGGACAACATCTGTGTCTCAGGCTTGTTGCAATGCTCCAGCGAAACTCAACACAAGCTGGAAGAACAGCACTTCATTTTCTGCTTGGGGACCTTGCAGCCTTCTGGACTCAATATTGAGTTCAATAACTTTAAGGCTTGATTTCTCCCATGTCCTTATCCTGAACCGCACATATTAGGCCTTGTTATCACATAGTCTGTTGTTACACACAACCCATTGTTAGCCATTAACAGTCTCCATTAATAGCTATTCACCCTCCTATAGGGGGAGGTGATGGCCGAGTGGTGTTATCTCTGGACTGTTAATGCAGAGACCCAGATAATGTTCTGGGAACCTGGGTTTGAATCCCACCAAAGCAGATGGTTGAATTTGATTTCAATAAATATCTTGAATTAAGAATCTAACGATGACTGTGAATCCATTGTTGATTATTGGGAAAAACCGATCTGGATCACTAATGTCCTTTAGGGAAGGAAATTGCCATCCTTACCTGGTCTGGCCTACATGAGACTCCAGACCCACAGCAATGTGGTTGACTCTTAGCTGTCCTCTGGGCAATAAATGCTGCCTAGCCAGCAATGCCCTCATCCTGTGAATGAATGAATAGCCAGGTCGTTATCCACTCTTCTGTCTGCCCAACTGTCCTTCTATCTCTTTGGGCTCCATCCCCGCCTTTCATTTACTCCTCACTCCATTCCCCACCATATCTTCTGCGTATAAACCGACATTTCCCTAGCTACCATCCATCCTGAGGAAGGGTCACTCGACCCAAAACGTTAACTCTGGTTTCTTACCACAGTTTCTGCCAGACCTGCTGTGCTTTTGTAGCAATTTGTGCTTTTGTTTCCAACTTACTATAATTCACACTTCCTACAACATTTTTTTCCCATTTTACTTTGTGGAAATAATATTGTCATAAATTGTATTCTACAACTCACTATGAGCAATGTCAAAGTAGCCCTCTATCTATTATATAAAAGGTTTTATGTATGGTGTACTTTTCTTGTAGGTGTCACATTTACTTTGTGTAACAGTTCTTCCTTCATCTCCCTATTATCATAAAGCATTGTAGCCTCGAACTCACAATGCCACACATTTGCAAAAATGTCTTGCACATGATGCATCAAAATAAAGTAATCATAACTATGCTGTTGTTGTGGATAAGAAATAATTCTTAGCTCTGGAGTTGGAAATTTCCAATGAATTTCACAATTGCCTTCACTGGCCTGAATCTCCCAGTGATTAAGTGAGCAGTAGCCTTAAATGGACAGGCCAGATGAACATTTAAACATAGTGACTATGTTCCAGATCCTAAACAGAATGAAAAGCCCAGTTAATTTTTAGTGGACATCAGTGCTGATCAGGCCAATCAATGTATTATGTCTAGGTATGCACACATACTGCTCAATGTTTAACTATATAAAAACACAACCCAGGTTCTAAAAATAATGTCCCCTTCTTCTCCAAAATGAATACTTTGTTGTTACCTTAACAGCTTCAAAAATGAACCAAGAAAATACTTGCTAAACTGAGATCAGAAACAAATCATTAATAGTGTGAACAAAGGCAGCATTAGATACAAGACTACACTTCCTAACTTAGTTATACAAATTAGTCAACAATATATTGCTATAATCTGGTATGCTTCTTTGCTTCACTTACTCAAAACAGTTTCTCACCGCTAGCTATTTTACATCCTTCAAGTAGCCTCGGTTAGGTCTGAAAGTCTTTACAACGTTCTGTTCTGAATAGCCTGACTGGCTGCCTGCATCTCTGTCTTTTGTTTCTTTTTCCTTAAATTCCACTCTTCACATAGCCAAAAGCAATCACTGAGTTCCCATAAGCTTTCGTCTTTGCTGAGACAAGCTGACCACATTCCTATTATTTGCTCTCTAGCTTTAAACTCATTAGCATTTTCACCATATATCATAAAAAGCTTTTGTTTAAATTGTGGTGTAGAGTATTTTTAAAAACTTAACATTATCTTTCCAGTTTGTTTCCTTGAAAAGAAATTGTCAAACATAGTCACTATGTTTAAATGCTCATCTGGCCTGTCCCTTTAAGGCTACTGCTCACTTAATCACTGGGAGATTCAGGCCAGTGAAGGCAATTGTGAAATTCATTGGAAATTTCCAACTCCAGAGCTAAGAATTATTTCTTATCCACAACAACAGCATAGTTATGATTACTGAAGTACAGCAACCATCATTAAATGAGTAAACAAAGGCACAAAACTCAAACCCAGACCAGTACAAAAATCAAACAGAGCAACTTCATCACCAAGAAATGCCAGTAATCGTACAAAAGTGTGTGGCTATCACTCAAAATAGTTACATTTGAAGTCATTTGATTTCCATTTGGATTTCAGAAAGTTGGCAAATTTTAAATAAATGCAGAAAAAGAGGACAATTACACTTTGCCCACATTCAGATTTCTGAAATAACTTCACAGAGGCCAGTATCTCGTTACTGGCCCTTTATTTACACGTGGAGAATCCTTGACACTGATCCAGCTCTCAGACAGAACAGAACCTCTGACACTCTTGTTTATATCTGTCAGCCAGGGCTCCCTGATTGGACCAGGTTAAGAGCCCCAGTCAGGGAACTCAGATTCTATGAGAACAAGGTGTGGAGCTGATGAACACAGCAGGCCAGCTTTCCTGCTCCTCTGATGCTGCCTGGCCTGCTGTATTCATCCAGCTCCATACCTTGTTATCTCAGACTCCAGCATTGGCAGTTCCTACTATCTCTAACTCAGATTCTATGATGTCCATTTGGAAGACCTGGTTACAATCACTACAGTCTGAAGTCTAAAATCGCATAAAGCCACTATTTAGGAAAAAGTAAGTTTTAGGTAGTCTTCTGCTGGATCTGTGTAGATCAATAGATGACTGGGATCTAATTAACACTTTGTAAGCAATCTGTTCCAATGCAGTATTCCAGAAAGGTGATTTTGTTTTGCTTCATAATCCTGCAGCAAAAGCTCTTTCAAAGTAGATTGCAGATGTCGTTTGGTTTGCTACTCATCACCCTTACTCTATGCTGCAGAAAAAATGCTCACCCAGCAGGGATCTGACAGAGAAATGGACTGGTTATCTTTGCTGTGTGCGAATATTCATTTGAAGAAAGGCGGGCAGGGATCTCCCACTGCACAAGTGCTGGACGATGACCAGATCCAGCACCATTTGCAACTCTTCAGATATAAAGCATTTTGTATCTATATGGAACAAGACCTGGACAACCTCCAAACTTTGGTTGCTTTGGGGCAAGTAGCATTTGCATTGCAAAAGTGCCAGGTAATGACCGTCTCCAAAAACAACATTCAGTGGCATTACTATTGTTGGTAGTGCACTTCCTTCACTGTCGCTGGGTCAAAATCTGAAAACTCTCTTCCTAAAAGCACTGTGAGTGTATCTACCTCACATGGGCTATAATGGTTTGAGAAGACGGCACAACACCACCTTTCAAGGATGTAACCAGCGATATCAAACAATTCTAAAAACTGTTTCACTGATAGTGATCTTCTAATTCATGTTAATTTCTGAACAATCACTGACATCTATATACTATTAAAATTTTTATGTGGGAGATGCACTTCCCAGCTGCATTCCTTACATTCTTTACAGCTGTGGTTTTATTTTTATGTCAACATATACCATTGTGAATTACTATATCGACTATCACAGTATAACTGCAAGTTCTGAGTGGTAGGTTGCTCTTTGAAGTGAAATTCTGTGGTATCTTTTCCAGCTCTGTTGCTACCTTCTATAAAACCACATCACCTGTCAGTGTGGTTGCACCTCAAACCTTTCCACTTGCAAAACATGTCAACTTTCAATACAATCCTTCATGGACCAAACACACCAGGAAATTTCACTTCCTTTCATTGTATTTACTGTTACTGAATACTGTTTTACAGCTTTTGTTTAAATGAATTTTATTACCTTGGAAACATGCCAGGCACTAGGGGGTATAACTTCATTTGACAAAGATGGACTTTATCCATGGGTTCGGAAGACAATGGAGTTCACCTCTGCTAGAGTTTGTACTTTGTATATTTTGTCACCTCTCTTTCAATTAGTATCGTTTTTGTCCTGATGGTCCTGCTTCCTATGCTGTTTTGCAATAATGTACTACTGTATCATTTTTGCCCAAATTTAGGCAATGCCTTCCTTCCTATGTTGGTGCATCATTCATCGTAAATGTCCTGATTCATTTTTGATATACATCTTTCACCACCTCATTAGATATGGATTGTTTGTGGTACAACCAGAGATAGACACAATGTGAATCTATAGCTCTATATTAGCATTCAAGAGTGTGTGGGTTCAAGTCCCTGATCAAGATACCAGAGCATAAATCCAGTCTGACATTAAGGGAGAATTTTCATTCTGGATAAGATGTTAAACAGAGATTCTATTTACCCTCCAGATGGGTGTAAAACATCTCATCATTTTGAGGGTGAGAAGTATGTATTCCCTGGTAACTATATTCAATATTTGTCCCTCAAGTGCAATCGTTAAAATAGATTATCTGGATGTTATCACATTATTATTTTGAGAACTTGCTGTGCTCAAATTGGTTGCAGAATTTTCAATATCATCATTATGACCATAGTGTTTGATCAACTCTTTGGGAAGCCCTGAAGTTGTGAAAGATGCTATATAATTGCTAATCTTTCTTACTTTTAATACCAGTCAATTTCACCAATATGCACTCAGTGTTTATGAGCGTGTATGTTGTTTTCTGTTACAGTAATAATTCTGTCCTAGCCCAATTTCTCCTTTTTGGTTTGCAGTGCAATTATATCTACAACAACCCAATGAGGTTTGGTTATGCAATATCTCATATGAATTAACATGTTTTGGAAAAAGATGAATAGAGAGCAGGGATCTTATTTTCCTCAGAAAGACTCATAATCCACTTTAGTTGAACATAACTGCTGTCAATTAGAGTGGAACATAAATTTGACATCAATAGCGGCAGAGAAACATGATACAGGCAGAACAATACTAATTTTACACTCCTCAAACATTAACAAGCAGTAGAAGTGGCTGTAGTGAGAAAAATCAAATTATTGCAGCTCTGCTATTCAAAAAGCTGAGGGGAGAAAAATGATACAGGTAAGATGTTGGATTTGCTTAGTTTTTGGACCAGAGTGCAAAGTCCACTTATAAAATCTCTACAAGTGTGGAACCAGGCCACTTGGCCCATATTGACCCACTGAAGAACATCTCACCCATCCCCATCCCCATCCCTCATGGTTAACCCACCTAGCCTGGGCACTATGGGAATTTAGTACAGCCAATCCACCTAATCTGCACATCCTTGGACTGTGGCAGGAAACTGGAGGAAACCCCACGCAAACATTGGAGAGAATGTGCAAACTCCATGCAGACAGTTGCTTGAGGGTGGAATTCAACCTGGGTCCCTTGTGCTATGAGGCAGCATTGCTAACCACTGAGCCATTGTGGTGCCCCACTTTAAGCGTTACGTTTTGAAAAATGGAATTTAGCGAGCTAATTTTCATTGTCACTGACTGGGACAATAATCTTGTGGATTGGATCATCCACCCACTAATGAGCTTCCCATCATAGTACTGAACTATTGTAGAACTCTCCCAGTGTAGAGGCATCCATTGGTAGAACTGTCCTTATCGTTAAATCTGCCTAATTTTCATCTCAATGATTTCAATGGAATGGCAATTGGCCAGCATGCAGCTCTAAAGTTGAGGAACTTCCACCAGTTACTTCACAGAATTCAAGGTTATCCACAACAAAAAACCAGGAGGGGATATGGGTGCAGGTGATGAAAAGTAAGTGCAAAGTCATCTTGCCTTAACATAGGATATGAAATTAAAGCTAATCATAGTACACAGATGCAGAAAAAGTACTACTTTTTACACAAAGAAACATTAATTAGGATTTCAATAGGTACTTAATTCCATCAATTTAAATTGAAATCTGGTACAAATGATGTTACACAGGGGACATGCAGGCCTGAAATCCACATATAACTCCTTGTCACAAATCCTTGATTCTCCTTCCCCTCAGTGAAGTGAAATTAAAGAATCTAACAAAAACATTGACGGTATGTTGCCTCCTTCAATGACACCCTCAGTGTCACAGAAGTAGGAGAACAGAAGTGAATTATGTGCACAATGCAGAATGAGACACAAGGCAGCTTTGGATAAATGGGTGACTCAATCCATCCAGGTCAGTCTGAAGTATGTAATTTCTTGCTCAATCCCCCAGGTTAAATAGATGCAATTTGGCTGGTTCAAGCAGCTCAGAAATATGGGGGAGTATGACCTTCAACTTGGATCTGTGAAGGACATTTCAGGTGTGGCATTTCAGGTACAGCACCTGTAGATTGTGTGCTTTTTCTTTGCTGTTTATTACCTGCATTAACTTACAGCAAACACTGTTTATAAAACTGAGGGGGAAGAGTATTCCATTAAGAGGTCGAGCACATGATCCCTTCAAGCTATACTTTGAAAACAGTAGGTCTGGAAATGGCCTATTTTTATAGCACAGTTCCAAATTCATTCACTAACTGCTTCAGTATTTGAAAGAGAAAAAAAGAGAGAATTTCATAATTTTTAAGATATGTATTTGGCTTCTTTAAGTTAGATAACATCGGGCCTGTTTTAATGTCTGTATTTATAATTAATCTGTTGAAGTACAAAATAAAATTTTAATACTTGTTCCAAACTTTGCAAAATCTGCAGTTGCACAGTCTGGCATAAATGCATTTACTGTGAATACAGATATGCACATGTTGTCAGATTGGCTGGGGTAGATTCACAGCAATAGTAAACTTTCGCTGACAGTGTTAAATACTCTGTTCGACTGCTCCTGTTGCGATTACTTATTCATCCCAAATTCATCCCTTTTCTCTGGGACTGCCACCCCTGGATGGAGCTTAACTCCAAGTCATATTTGACAGTGAGTTTCTTGACTTAAGTGCCAAGGGTGTAATGGGTTAAGTCAATATGTAATATAGCTGACAGATTGCCAAAAGCAGTTTAAAGTGTCCTTGACCCTGGAGAGCACAGAGCTTGTTTGGCCTGTCACTGAATTCCCAGGCTGGTGTAGACACGAAACTAGGAATATATGAGTGGAAACCAGACCAGTGAGCAATTCCAGGATTTTCCTATTGTGGGCCAAAGCAGTGCACAAATTGCAATGTGTCAATGAAAGTAACTAAACTTCAGTGTAAAAGTGCATTAAAAGCTGTGGAATCCCTACATAATAATATAAAACTCTGGATCTGTATGGCTTTTATTACTGATGCTCTTACCTTTTTGAATTTTCCACCCCCTCTGCCACTTTAGAAAGCCGGAAGGAAAAGATGCAAAGACTGAGGTAAACAGTATCTCATGGAGAGGGCTACTGACTTGTACTCAGCATTCAGGAATTAGAGCTCCAGTTACTGCTCTGTTTATCTCAGTTGTGGTTTCACACAGTGATGGAGCAAAAGAAATGGAAACCAGCATTCTCATCAACCATCACATTTTGTATGCCCTCTGCCATTTGTTATGGACCAGACCAAACCCTCTTAAAATATATTAAGAAGATAGCTTAGAACCTAACTTTTTCTTATTTTAAGGGCATTGTAAAGCATTATGTTCCAGATACAATTTGTTTGGGCAAACTACTCAACTTTAAGCAGAACACATTTTATTTGTAAAAACTGAAAGAACCGTGGATGCTGGAAATCAGAAACAAAAAACAGAAATTGCTGGAAAAACTGGCAGTATCTGTAGAGAGAAATCAGGGTTAACATTTTGGGTCCACTGACCATTCCTCAGAAATGTTAATACTTTATTTTTACACTACTGTTAAAATATAGACAAAATAAAAGCAAATTCAGTAAAATAAATTGTCTCACATGCAATTCTAGCAGCAGGAAGAGAACCCCAGCGTTTTGCTGTTACAGAAAGAGGAATGAAAGATTCCACATCCAGCTTCAAGATCCCAGCAACTGCAAAAACTTGTCAACCTCTCTTCATAAAATAACCAGGACAAAATATACCTGGTAAATCCATATTATCATCACACCTCCCCCCTTAAAAAAGATGAACCATCAATATACACAGGTGGTTTCATTTTTAAGAACATTTAGTCTTATCCTATTAGTACACTACAATACATATACATTATATTGACTCCAAGCACGCAATCATTCACTACTACAGTCCATTTCAGTCCATTTTTTTCCTGCCACCAAACATTCACTAATACATTCTATTCCAGTCCATTTACTCCTGCCACTGAACACATCCATCTTGCTTCATCAATATCGCAACATGTTGGCAATTACATTTTCTCATCCTGCCACATGTTTAATTTTCAAATTGAATGGCTGCAATATTAAACTCCATCTAAACAGTCTGGATTTTTTTATCCTTAAATTTTTTCCAAAAACTTTAAGGGGTTATGATCAGTATATACAATTGTCTTAGACACATTACTGGCAATATAAATGTTGAAATGTTGCAATGTGAACACTAAACTCAAGGTCTCCTTCTCAATTGTGGATTATCTCTGCTGATGATTATTCAATTTTCTGAAAAAATACCCAATAGGTCTTTCTATCGTCTCGTCTTGTAAGACTACAGCACCGACACCCACATCACTTATATCGATAGCCACCTTGAACAGCTCAGTGTAATCAGGTGTTGGCTAACACTGGGGCAATGGTTAACACAGCTTTCAGGTTGTCACATGCCTTCTGACAGTCTGCCATCCATTGAAGTTTTCTGCACTTCTTCAACAAGTTAGTCAGTGGAGCAACCACACTGCTAAAATTTGGTACAAGTATCTGATTAAAAAAAAACACTCTTTCCCAGGAATCGTAGTACTTCCCTCTTCGTCGATGGTATGGGAAACTTCCCAATAACCTTTGTTTTCACATCCCATGGGGCCATCTGTGCATGTCCAATGACATAGCCCAGGAATGTGACTTGGACTTTTGCGAATTCACTTGTAGCCAGGTTTATCATCAAGCTCATCTCCTGAAGTTGATTGAACAATTCCAACAGATGCTCCAAATATTCATTCCATGTATGACTAAAAATCACCAGATCATCATGTACAACACAAAATTGGATAATCCCAAAATTACTTTATTGATTAGTCTTTGATATGTGACTGGCGGATTTTTTTCATTCCGAATGGCAGGACTTTAAGCTGATACAGTCTATTCGGCGTCACAAAAGCTGAAATTTCCTTTGGTCTTTCAGATAAAAGTATCTGCCAATATCCCTTAAGTCCAACTTAGAAATATAAGTTTCTTGTCCCACCCTCTCAATACAGTCTTCCAAACATGGAATAAGATTTGAATTAGATTTTATAACTGTATTGACTTTGCATAGTCCACACATAATCGTTGGGTACCATAAGGTTTTGGCACCATTGCTTTCGGTAACATCCATTTACTGTAGCTTATTTTGATTATATTGTCTTTGAGCATGCGTTCAATCTATTTTTGAACTTGTGCCAACTTTAGAGGATTACATCTATAAAGAAGTTGCTTAATTGGAACAAAATTTCATATATCTATATCATGCGTAATTAGATTAGTACTTCCCAGCTTATTCCCACATATCTCCTCATGTGATTGTAATAACTCTTTCAGGTCATTTTAGTCTTCCTCTGGAAGGTAATTTATCCCAGTTTTTTGAGGATTTCCTCATTGTCCAATTTAATTGGAGGAACATCCAATTCAGAATCATTTGAACTTGGTTCTTCATTCTGTGTTGTAACCAGTAACACATCCTCTTTTTGCTTTCCTCCCCTATCAAAATACCTTTTGAGCATATTCACATGATACACTGTGAGATTTCTTTCTATCTGACATTCTTATCGAATAATTCACCTCAGTCAATTTCCTTTTGATTTGATAAGGCCCATTAAATCTTGTCTTGAAAGGTTCATCTACCACTGGGAGTAACACTAACACTTTATCTCCACTGGCAAAACTATAAATTTTTGATTTCTTGTCGGCTTCCTGTTTCATCTCATGCTGCACTACTTTCAAATGCTGTCGAGCCAACTCACACCTCTATTTAATCTTTCCCTAAATTTTGACACATAGTCTAATTGGCCTCTGAACTCTCACCCACCAATTTCTCTTAATTATTTTCAGTGGTCTTCTCGTCTCATGCCCAAAAATTAATCCAAATAGGTTGAATTTAGTTGATTCACTAGGTGCATCCCAATTGCAAAAAATTACAAATAGAATTCCTTTATCCCAGTTCTTTAGACTGTCTTGACTATATGCCCTCAACATGGTCTTTAAAGTTTGATACCATCATTCTAATGATTCCTGCTATTCTGGATGGGACACAGTGGATTTGAATTGTTTTATTCTTAAACCATCCATAACTTCCTTGAATAACTTTGATGAAAATTTGACTCTTGATTCAATTGTGTTTCTGTGATTAGTCTGTATCTAGTACAACATTTGAGTAACTCTTCTACAATCCTTTTAGCTGTGATACTGTGCAATGAAATGGCCTCTGGAAATCTAGTTGACATATCCATTATGGTCAACAAATACTGATTCCTTTTTTTTGTTTTTGGTAGGGGTCCTATACAATCAATTAAGACTGTTGTAAAAGGTTCCTCAAATGCGGGACTGGGTATTAAGTGTGCTGGTTTTATCACTGCCTGAGGTTTTCCAATGACCTGACACATATGACACGTCTGGCAAAATTCAACCACATCCATGTGCAGTCCAGGCCAATAAAAATGTTTTTGTATTATGGCTTGAATTTCCTTACTCCCAAATGACCTCCTACTGGTAACTCGTGCTACGCACAACACCTCCTTTCTGTACCGCACCAGTAATACAACTCGATGAACTTCTGCCCATTTTTCATCCATCTGAATATGAGATGGTCTCCATTTCCTCATCAAGACTTCATTTTTTAAGATAGTAACATTTTGGGATACACTCAGATCCTTTTTCTGTTTACACTTTATTATACAAATGCTTTAACTTTCCATCATTCTGTTTCATAATTCAGCTAATTTCCTTGAAGTAAAAATATCCACTTTGTCTTCCACCTGTTCTTGGTTATTTTCTCAGCCATTTGATCAAACATAGTTTCAGGTAATTGAACTTCAATTCCTTATCTTGACACTTTGATTTCTCCTCTTGTTTCCACCTGTGGCTTTGTGACCTTGTTACTACACAGTCAGGAATAATCTCAGGATATACCTCCTGTAACACCTCAGTTGCCTGATTTTCCACTGCCTTTTCAACCACAGTAGGCATCACTTCCATCTGTGATCCAGCTACACCGTTACCAAGGATAAATCGTATTCCAGAAGCCGAGAATTTATCTATTACTCCTACCACCACTTCAGAACTTGTCACCAGACTTTCTAACCTCACTTTATACAATGGAACACTGCTCTTCTCACCATGAATCCCACATATTATCACCTTTTCTGGTAATACTCCTTCTGAGTTCCATATCTCTTCATACCTCACCATCAAACATTGACTTGCTCCTGTATCTCTTAAGATCTTAATTTCTTCATCTGCTCCTCTCAGCAAACATAAGTAACCTTACTCACACAGGTAAATTATTTAAAGAAATCTGGCACTTTCTTCTCAACCAACACCTGATCAGTTTGTATGTTCTTTTGAAGCTCTTTAGCTTTCACTGTGCTTTCCTTTACCATTTTAACAAAGCTCACTGGCTTATCCTGTTTTCCCACATCCATCTTTCCAGTACTCTTTTATAAACCACCAACGCTGCGCCTTCATGTGGCCTACTTTATTACAGTGAAAGCACCTGAGCTTTTTTAATTCTCTTTCCCCCTCATGGGTTTCCTTTTCACCCTGTGGTAAACTATCTTTATTATCTTCAATGAGATCTCCTTTTCTCTTACCACTTGAGGATTTCTGTTTTCCCCACTTTCTATCCCTCACAGATTGAAACTGATGTCAGAAGCCAAGTTTTGATTTATGAACTAACTCATAATCACCTGCCATTTTTGCTGCTAATCTTGCCGTTTTAACTCTCTGCTCTTCCACATGAATTCTCACTACTTCAGGAAGTGAATTTTTGAACTTCTCCAAAATAATAATCTCTCTAAAAGCATCATTTGTTTGATCTATTTTCAATGTCATTATCCACTGATCAAAATTACTTTGTTTCGTCCTTTTAAACTCTATGTACTTTTGACCACATTCCCTCCTTAGATTCCGAAAACATTGTCTGTAGGCTTCTGATACTAGCTCATATGCACTTAAGATGGCTTTTTTTTCACCTCATCATACTCCCCAGATACCTCCTCTGATAGTGATGCAAATACCTCACTAACTCTATCTACCACCTTCGTTTGGATCAACAGTACCCATGTGGTCACTGGCCATTTCATTTGTTTAGCCATTTGCTCAAATGAAATGAAAATGGCTTCTACATCCTTCTCATTGAACTTAGGCAACGCTTGGACATATTTAAACAAATCCCCACCAGGCCTTTGGCTTTGATGGGATTGCTCTCCATCACTGTCCTCATTGCTACTCCTACCTTTCACCTCTACCTCTGCCATTTTAAGTTGACTTTGAGTTTTTAGTTCTGACCTCTGAAGTTCAAAAACTCTCTCTTTCTCTTTTTATTCTTCTATGGCTTTTCTCTTTTTTCTCTTTTTCTTCTGCTAGAGCTATTCTTTCCTTTTCTTATTCATCTGCTAGAGTTATTCTCTCTTTCTGCTTTTCTTCTGCTTTCAATCAAAATTCAAAGTGTTTAATTACCTTTTCATGTTCAAGCTGTTTCATTTGCAATTGAATTTTAGCCATTTCCAATGACTCCAATGGCATTTCCTGCAATCATAAATGTCAAGCTGTTGCTCCCCTTTTCACATGGACAAAGGCAACCCCAACTCTAGCTTAATAAAAACTGAAAGAACTGCGGATGCTGTAAATCAGGAACAAAAACAAAGTTGCTGGAAAAGCTCAGCAGGTCTGGCAGCATCTGTGAAGGAAAAAACAGAGTTAACGTTTCAGATCCGAAAGCTTTTCTCATGCTTCTGGACCCAAAACATTAGCTCTGTTTTTACCTTCACAGATGCTGCCAGACCTGCCGAGCTTTTCCAGCAATTTTGTTTTTGTTCCCAACTCTAGCTTGTCTGCCAATTCCAAAGGCTTTGCCTTGTTCACTTTCTGTAAAACTTCCAAAGAGACTTCTTCCACCCCCAAAAAACTCTTGGTGACTGAAAGAGCCATTATTACACAAGGCTCACCTTATTTAAACCAGCCGAGTGCAACACCTAAAGTAAAAAACATCAATGCCCACCACTCACTGTCCTTGAGTCCAATTTTGCTAAATCCAACCTGAAATTAGAGATTTTGATCCCTGATGAGCCACCATTTTGTTATGGACCAGACCAAACCCCCTCACAATATATTAAGAAGATAGCCTAGACCCTAACTTTTTCTTATTTTAAAGGTAAGTATGAGGCGTTGCTTTCCAGATGCAATTTGATGGGTCAAACTACTCAACTTTAAGCAAACCACACTTTATTTTTACACTACAGTTAAAATACAGACAAAATAAGAAGAATTGGCTTAACAGCAATTCTAACAAAAAAAAAATCAACTACTGCTAATTAAGTCTTCCAATATAGTAACATCTCATAAACACACCCTTGGCAAAGGCAAATTCAATAAAATAGATTGCCTCACATACAATTCTAGCAGCACGAAGAGAATCCCAGATTTTAGCTATAACAGAGACAGAATAAGAGCTTTCACATCCAGCTTCAAGACCCCAGCAACTGCTGAAAGCTAAAACTAAAAATCCTGGTTCTGTGGGAGCGTGACACCACCCATTCAGCTGCTTCTATTGTTTCAACTTTTAAAAAAAAATCCTAAGGCCTCAGAAGCTGTTTATTTGATTGGCTTTGAGCAGACTGCTCAACCTTTCTTCATTTTAAAAAAAAGAACAAAATGTACCTCTTAAAGCCATAATATCATCACAATTCCATCATAAAAACTAGAAGCTGAAGTAGGCAATTCAGCCTCTCAGGCCTGCTCCTCCATTTAATACAAACATGGCTGATCTCATATTGGCCTCAGCTCCATTTCTCTGCCTGCCTCCCACCATCTCTCACAATTGCCTTTCTCAAAGAGTTACCCCACAGAGTTTAATTAAGAATGGGGATTTCACCTTTGTAGGCTGAAGAGAGATCATTTTTTCATGCTTCTCCTCTACTTCTCGTTACTTTTAATAACGAGTGCCTAAGTGGGCCGTACACTTGTATTTCTTTTACCAAACACAAGCTTCTGTTTTAAGCACGGTAACAAAATGGTAATAACAGCTGCTGGTAAAAACTGTTGGGAAGGCTAGTGAGAGACGTTACTGCAACTTGTTTCTTGATAGATAGTAAAACCATGCGCCCTGAGATTTTTAACTCCGTGAAGGACAAGGGACAACTATACTGGTCTTTTACTAGCGGAGGAGTGGTGTGAAAGAAGCACTGCGTTCAAATTGTGGGTCTATTCTTGTGAAATATGTTTACTCTGCGTAGGACCAGAAACTTTGTTCTACCCAACAGGTGAAAAAAGATTCCAATATAAAAAATTTATTCCTAGTTTATTACAATTTAATTCATTCATGGGATGAGGGCATTGCTGGCTAGGCCAGCATTTATTGCCCATATCAGAGGGCAGTTAAGAGTCAACTCCATTGCTGTGGGTCTGTACGCTAGACCAGGTAAGGATGGCAGCTTCCTTCCCTAAAGGACATTAGTGAACCAGATGGGCTTTTCCCAACAATCGACAATGGATTCATAGTCATCATTAGACTCTTTATGCCAGATTTTTATTTTATTGAATTCAAATTCCAACATCTGTCACAGCAGGATTTGAACCCAGGTCATAGAAGGTTACTTGGGTCTCTGAACTAACAGAGCCAAATCTGCATTAGGGAGAGCCTGTTATATTTTGAAGGAGGTTTTTAAACTGGTCTGATGTGGGCAGCAGGTTGGCACTGATCTGAATGTTTATTGTGTGTTTCAGGAATCAGGGATGTGATCCCAGAAATATGAGGGGTTAATGAATATCCATAAACCAATAATACTCCCTGACAGGGAAGAAAAGGGCGCTTTCAGTAGGGAATTACCGATACACTGAATGCTACATAGAGGGGAGGGTGGGGAGACTTGGGGGAGGGTGTGAGAGCACAGGTTCTAGGAGAAATTGATTGATGTTTGATAAATGTGAGGCCAGTTTCAGCACTGAGTCAGTACAGCTCACAGAGTTTACAGCTGGGGCCAAAGCCTGGGAAATTCACAGATAACAGGTGTCAGTGAAACTGGTTAAGATAAATATGTTTTCGTGGCATTGGTTCCTCAGTTCTCTCAGGCGCCCGTCAGTGGAGTCATGACCTACTAAGGTCCCTGAGTGTTGCAGCATAACACTCCAATTCTTTATGCTCTCAGAGAGAGTGTCGCTCTGACTGTAAACAATGTTAGCTTTTGACGCTGTGTTCAAATAGTGAGATCAGTGGGAAGCAGACTGCAAGGTGCTCATGAATTACCTGGCAATAAGTGATACACTTTTACATTACAAACATGTGTACATAAGAATAAGGACTAGAAGCAGGCCATTTGGTCCTTCAGTTCTGCTCCAGCCATTCAATAAGATCTGGGCTAATCTTCTACTTAAGCCGTACCTTTCCATGTGATCTCCAAATCCCTGGATTCCCCAATCAGGTCAAAAATCTATTGATCTCCAATCTGAATGCATTCTGTACTGAGAATCCATACCAGGGTTGGATATTTATTATGCAATACTTCCTGATGCTCTACAGTATTCAGAGAAACTGCTATCCCACTATAATATTTGTAAGAATGTTATTCCTTTGTAAGAGTATGTAGGGCATATTGTTTGTGATTGAAATAAGCAGTATCATAAAGTATGTATAGCATGAAAGCAGGCCATTCAGCCCATATCAATATTGCCAGAATAGTACGCTCCTCACACTCCTCTTCATCTCACTCTATCAGCACAAAGGGAATATTATGAAGGGGTGGAGTGTGGGGAATGAATTACCCAACCCAATCCCCTCAACCTAAAAGTGAGTTAGCACCTTTACACATGGGGAATCTGAGTGGCTCACATGGAGGGCCTTGGTCAGGTGAGCATAGGACTTCTGCCCCTCTGGGACAAGATGTCCCATTCTAAGGACCTCTGATCATCCAGGAACTCCATAGACTCAGCAGCATCAGGAAAGAGCAGTGGCCAATGCTCAGACCATAACCGATCCCTTGGAAGGAATGAAGGTGTCACCACAAGCTCAGATGAGTCCGGTTACTTAGGAAGGGCATGGTAGGAGAGGCCACAGATAGGAGGGGTGGGTGGGTTAGGGAGACCCAGGGAAGGATGGGGGCACCAGTAGTGCGTGCTGGGAGAAAGTGGAGGGTGTATCCTCTTTGCCGGTAGGATGCCCTTGATTTGCTCAGGGCTCCCACTAGAGGAGGTAAGACCTACCTGTCCAACAGCAGCCTGTGCTGTCAAAGGTGCACAATATGGGGGGTGGGTCAGGGGCTGGCAGGAAGGAGGGGGTTAACCACCCACTTTATTTCATGTTGCCTAAACCCCGTCGAAATACATGAGAGGGAGAGGGGAACATAACATTCACCCCATATCTTTCTATACCTTTCTCCCTTGTCTGCTTGACTCTGTGTTCCATAAATGCATTTACACACTTTGCCTGAACTGCTCTCTGTGGTAATAAGTGCCACATTCTCATTGCTCTCTGGGGGTAGAATTTGTCCTGAATTTCCCAATGAATTTATTAGCGACTGTCATGTGACTTCTTGACTCCTGTATCCTGCAGAACCTTTCCATAATCTTCAAAACATCCATCAGTTCAGTCTTTGCTAACAAAAGGGAACCAGCCTACTCAGTCCTTCCTGTGGAACCACTCAATTCTGATACTATTTCACCAAATACTTGCATTCTCCATACAATGCACAGGTTCACTGTTCCCCCATATTCTAACATAAATAGTGTCCTATTTGACAATAATATCTTCAGGCTGTATTTGCTTTCACTGCCAGATGTGCTTCGGCCACATGGTTGTTGTAGTGAGGTGTTGAATAGCTCTGTAACAGGAGAGATAGAGAGAGGGGTCTGAGTGAGCTGGTCAATGGTAGTTAGCTTGTGGCAGGCTAACTACGGATGGAATTGGGCCTGCAGAGATGGTCCAGTGGCCTCTATCCAGTGAGTGAGACAAAACGAAACTGTAGGCCAGACTCCGTCATAAAGGTCTCAGTTCCACCGACACTCATCTGCTTAGGTCAGATGCAGGGATGAGCAAAGTGGGGTTTTTTCATTCATTCACAGGATGAGGGCGTCGCTGGCTGGGCAGCATTTATTTTCCATCCCTAATTGCCCAGAGGGCAGTTAAGACATTGCTGCGGGTCTGGAGTCATATGTAGGCCAGACCAGATAAGGATGGCAGTTTCATTCCCTAAAAGGATATTAATGAACCAGATGGGATTTCCCCCCAACAATCAACTCACGGTCATCATTAGATTTTTAATTCCAGATTTTTGTTGAATTTAAATTCCACTATCTGCCGTGGCAGAATTTGAACCCAGGTCCCTAGAATGTTATCTAGGTCCCTGAATTAACAGTCCAGTGATAACACCACTAGGCCATCACCTCCCCTTTTAGGTCCAATGGAGGATCCAAAGTAGATCCCTTCAGGAGGTGGAGGTGGTGAAAGCTTGTCTGTAGAAGTACATTTGCAGAGGTCTTCACGACATAACAAAGTGCTTTCTGGGGTTGTTTCCCCGGCTATTATTTTTCCTGCTTGCTCCTTCGTTTCCCTGTCAATGTTTAGAAGCCTTGGTGCAAAGTGATTTTGACACTCCTTCCCCTTTTTTTTGAAATGCCCGCAGCCTTCGCACAATGTGTTGCCCATGGATTATGTTCCTTTGGAGGAGGAGCCATGGATGGATGCCAGGCAGGTCAGGCTGCACTGGAGGCAGACTCTGCCCTTACCCCACCACATTTAGCTGGCACACTCCGGTCTGCATTTACACACAGAAACAGACCTGCTTCAGTTTGTAAGGGGAGCTCCAGTTGCAAATGCTCCAAATCACAAGGAAGGAGGGACAATTCCGAGAGATCGGTTGTGTGAGAATACTTGCAGCGAAGGCACATGCACACTGCTGGGACACTGTGCCACAAAATTCCCCCAGCTCCATCTCTTTCCAGGAAGGTCAGCGTGCAGGCCAATGGAGAGAAGGCCCTTTGATTGGCAATGGAGCCATAAGCCTTGTGACTGCCTCATGAAACATCCAGTCCCCCATCGTCAGGGGGCTGAAACAAACACCAGGCTGCATTTATATGGCACCCTCAACATGATGAAAGCTCCCAGGATCCTTTGCAGGAGCATTATCCACAAACTCTTTTCCACCAAATGTTGAAATGGTCAAGCCAATGACCAAAAACTTAATGGGATTGGTTTTGAGGAGTGTCTTGTTGGAGGAGAGAAAGTGCTAAAGGAGTTTGAAAGGTTGAGGGACGAAGTTCTGGAGCTTATAAGGAGAGGCAAATGAAGACATGGCTGCCAATGGTGAGGGAAAAGCAATCAGCCAGAATTGAAGGCATAGAGGGAGATTTTACAGTGGTGGGAAGAATTTAAACAGAAGGATAAGAATGTTACATTTGAGGTGTTGCTGATTTGGAAGCCAATATAAGTCCATGTGTATGGACTGATGGGCCAATGAGATTTAGT
>NC_063357.1:13225520-13243284 GCF_021869965.1 Rhincodon typus | reverse complement strand
GGGGTCTGAATAGTCTCTTCACCAAAAACTTGGTTTTCCATTTTCCATCTAATGTCTCAGCAAACCGGACCATACCATCACTGTTCTCACCCAAAATGCCTTTACAAAGCATTAACCTTACATTTAAAAATTAAACTGACATTTCTGTGCCCTTGTGCTATGACCATTACGTAGTCAAATCCCTTTCATTTTATCCATCATGCTTCATTAGCAACCCTTTAACAATTGCTTACAGGTAATCCCTTGCTCTTCAAAGCCTCAGCAAACAACAAATCCCCAACTGGAGGTGGGCTGGGAGATCACCGACATTCTGTAAGTGAAGGCCTCCCTGACAATTTGGCAAATTCAGTACACCAATGCTTGGGAGGGTATTCCTCATTAAGATATGCTAATTCCCAAAGGCATTTACAGAGCATGCTTAAGTAGCAAGACATTATTTTTTATCTGATTAAATAAAGAATAATATAAACAGGAGTAGGTTGTGACATATCTCAGGATTGACAAGATGACGATGCTACCCGAGGATTGTTAGCGGTAGATAACACAATCCTGGTTATATGTATTTTACTTACTATCAGTGACCAGAGGCATTGTCAGCGAGCCAATTCTAAGGGTTAGTGTGCTTGTAGATAACAGCAATGTAAATGTTCCAACAACTAACATCTTATTTTTGGTGATAGGGATACTGTTCGAATTAAGAGGGTTCATTTGAACTGGCCCGGCCTCTGTCAGCACAGTAACTGCCTGTAATTGGGAATATTTAAAGTAAAAGGTTTCACAAAATGATTTATCCTCTGGCAGAGAGTAAATGGAAATAGTCTTGTAAAACAAATGCATAGGTAGTGACCCAGAGGTATACCTAATCGGGCCTAATTAGCACTGGGCAAGAGAGAGTTTGGGATACAGTGGGAAGCCACATAGGAAGGATGTGAGTACGATTCAGGCAATTTAATGTGTGTCTATTTTTACAGACTGAAACTGGTAATTGATTTTCACTCTCTTTGAGTCATCAGTGGGGAGGACACACTGAAAGCAAACCAACTTCTGAAAATCACCCCCATGCTCTGGTGTCAGGTATTTTACGCGCACGTTTTCATTGAAATTTGTCATTTCAGGCAACTAAGCAGTACATTAAATTGTTGCAATAGATTAGAACTCATAATGAGTAGGATGGACCATTAATTGGAGAGTCTCTATCTGTGAATAATCAATTAGCTTCAGGCCCAGCCCAGCACTGAGAGGGTTAATACCAGCTTTGTTTTTCCTTTGGTTGTGAAAACAGAGCTCTTGCACCATTTTCGATTGCTCTGTTTACATCAGGTTGATTCTTTTGCAAGTCTTTTGCACGTTTGCATTTTGATTGAACTGGACTATTCAAATTTTAAACCCGACAGAAGATGACACCAAACAAAAGCCAGGATTGACCAACTGCAGCACATCTTTTACATATGCCCACTTTTAATTTTCTAGTTAAATCTTTCCATGACAACAAGGAAGTTAGCTCAGAAATTTCTGAACTCCCCTGTCCTCACCTCGATCGGTGTGTAAACTATTAAATGGGGTCTGTTTGATACTTGAATATGTAAACACTTAGTGAGAGTCAGTTTTGCCTTGGTAGGGCACGAACCAGTCAGGGGTGTGCCATGTGAACTCCAATCACTTTCACATGAAGTGGTGTAACAAAGAAACCCAGCGAGGATAGGTTTGGAATGATTTTTGTCATTCTGCATGAGAATAACCTCGGCAACCCCATTCTCCTCACTCCCTGTTCTTACTTACTGGCAGCCAAGGCAGTTCAACACTGGCATCTATTTGATGCCCCTCCACCAAGTATTGGTGTAATGCAAGTCAAGCTCCAACCTTGAAACTGGACGTTGTTCATCAGCCTGGGTGAAGGCTATAGGCTACTCTGCGTTGCCAGTCAGTCAACCAAAAATTTAGAGCCAATCCCTTGTTACGTTCGTGTGAACACCCTGGCTCCCAAATTTTAGCCGAAATAATTCAGATTAAATCTTCACCCTGAGAGGAATTTTAGGAGCGCACGCTGAGCGTTCTCACAATGTCAATGCCCTGTAGGGTCATTCTAGGATGTCAGGAACTAGGGAGCTGGGAGAGAGTTTGGCCAAGGTTCCAGCTGCTGATCACTAAACTCTACTGGAAAGGACATGTGTGACCCCTACTGGACGGTGGGCGGCTTGACCTGGGGGGAGACTAGGGACCGGCCCTGCCTGCGATATGCTCATAATCAATCTGTCCATGGACACACTCCCAGGCCCAGGGAAGAAGAAAGGCCAATGAATTGGACGGTGCCCATGGATCCACACCCTAGAGATACTCTCTTCCTCTACCAGAGGAGAGAAATGGGGCAAAACTACGACCCTTTCTTAACTGCCCTTGATATATCTTACGCCTCGTGTCAGTTACAAATTAAACCAGTGGTCTCAAAAATATCCTCATCCACGTACCAATGCAATTTTGTTTTGTGTTCAAAAGTGAAAGATAATTATTCAATCCAATTAATCTTGTTGTACAATGCAGTGGGTACCAGGAGTGGCAGCCACCCTTGAGTAATAAGGCTTTCAGCGTGAACTTTTGACCCCAGAAGCTCAGCCTGTGATCCGTCTGTTTGGTCTTGTTAAGCAAGCAGATACTGTGGTCTGAAGAATTTACCTGAACTTTATGGTTGAAGCAAATTTCTGCTCAGGCATGTCTTATCAGTTCCAGTCGGGGCCCATTAATTAAATGTACATCTTAGCAAACAGTGTTTACAAAGCACCCTTTGGAATGGCTTCCTTAAAGGGGCAACGTCTAGCACAGTGCAGTTAGTGACGTTTTCCAAACAAATCTCTCGCGCTTACTGGTAAATGCAACACCCCAGAGGGACCTAATTCATTCTGTTTAAAAATCTTCCTCTTGCTTCCTACATTCTTTGGTTGAACATGTGAGTAATGAATCACCTGCGTCAATGGCAACATTGATAACAAGCTATTGGAGATGTGTCCGACAGCAAACCAAGGGGATCAGACCTCAGATACCACCCCACCACCCTCCACGTCCTGTGGAAGCATGAAGAGCCCACTTAAAACTTTTTTTTTACAAACTGGATTCTTTTTTGCTCAGCCAGGACCAGGAACGAGCTGCATGGAGAAACCAATGGGGTTAATGCCTTGTGTGTGTATTCCTTATCGCCGTCCGCTTAAATTCCTGTCCGATCTGAATGTAATGATCAGCCGCTTTTTAAAAGAAAAGGGCTAACACTGGTACTGAAATATCTGAACCAGCACAGGCACAGTCAATAAATGCGGAGCTGGAAAAGCACAGCAGGTCAGACAGCATCTGAGGAGCAGGGAAGTCAATGTTTCGGGCCGAAACCCTACGTCAGCTCCACATTTATTAACGCTAGCTTCCAGCATCTGCAGACCTTACTGTCTTCCAGACAGGGCACAGTAATGTAACAAAGGGAATTAAACCCACAGGTGAACAAATCCTGCCCTACTAATCTGCAGTAGCAACCTGTGAGTACATTGATGCATCACTCTATTGACCATCTGTTATACAGCCCATCTGTTAGTCAATGATCTGATGGACCAATATCAACATACTCAGTGATGATGACCATATCCGTAGGTCCCTTCTCTGGCAGCATTTAAATTACAGTGAAGTAACTGCATAGAGTCAGTGGAGACCTGCTGGTGTATGTTAACTTTGAAAAGCTGCATCTGGGGAAAGCTCTGATGCTTTCGACTCAACGAAGGTACTGAGACCTATTATTGTGACTTGATATTTATTATTGGCCCTTAGTTCACTTATTATCAGGGCCAGCACACTTCAGGAAATAAAATAAACTTAATAAATACGAAGTTCTTCCAAGTAGTAGGCTGCTGTTAATCCTCACAAGTAGTTCCCAGGAAAATTGGCAAGTATTATTATCAGCAGTATTTCAGGCATGATGAATCTGTTCAATGTTCTGGCCAGAATGCAACTTAAATATTGCTTTCAGTTTGATCTCCAGGAATGAAAGAAAGTTTTAAAGGCTGGAGACATTGCTGTGAAGAAACAAGAGAATCTGATTCCTGTGTAAGGATTTGTGTTCCACTGATGTCTGAACAGAGCTGGGGTTTCCACTTTTGGAAAGGGGAAGTGTTTGAGGTGATCCTTTGAAATATTTTAAGATTATTAAGCAGAAAAGGAAACATTTAACTGGACCGCCCTGAGCAGTGGGAGCAGAACTAAGGAAATGTCAGTTCAAACTCGCCAAAGATCATTTTTGGACTGGTAATAGGAATTTTCACCACACAAAGGCTGATCAATGTGTGGAAGAAACATCCATGTACATTAGTAGAGGGACAAACTCCAAAATCATTTAAGGAAACAAATTAGGAGGGGCTTAGGTCATCTCTGGATTGATGAATTAAAATTGCCTAAATGGACTTGATCTTCACCAAGGCTCCTTCTCTAGAACTTTCCAAACTCACAACCTTTACTCCCTATAAAGTCAAAAGCAGAAAATATACAGGAACATCATTACCTGCAGGTTCCCTTTCAAGTCAGACAACTCCTATCATCAATTCTTCACTGTCATTGAATCAAAACCCTGGAACTCCCTTCCTACAGCACTGTCAGTCTCCATCCACCTTGCAGCTCACCACCCCTTCTCCCAGGCAATTAGGATTGAGCAATAAATATTGGTCTTATCAGTGATATCCAGATTCCATAAATGCATTTTTAAAAATCACCTTCAATCCTAGTGATATGAAAGAATTCATCTAATTACCATAAACAGACTAATGCCTTTGTTAAAATAATGGAGACTGGAATTTATATGAATGCCTTTGTTACCATTCTGCATGGTGTGCTTTCAAGCTGTATGTTCTCGATCAATTCCTCAACTGACCATTTCTGGTTTCAGCAGGTGTTTGTGGGGCGTCCTGGTCAGAAAAGTGATCACAGCCCATGGATTTTCCTCCGTTTGTTTAAAAGTATGAGAAATGGAAAATGTTAGCCATCACTTCCAAAATAGGAATTCCCTGTGGGTATCACTTTATTACTCAAAATAGGAATTCCCTCTGGGTATCACTCAATCATTATATCAAACCTACGGCAGGAAAATACATAAATGGTATCTTACTGGGGATTAAGCTTTTTTTATGCAATCTGAGCGACATATTGAATTAATGCATTTTCTTTTAACTACGTGCTGTCTTGCAAAATCGGACAGCACAACAAATCGCTGTCTGTCATGGCAAATAATGAAACTAAGTGAGCTCTTTGACAAAGTGGAGAGAAGGAAGGGAAAACTGGGACATAGAATCAGAGGTGAGCTGCTGTCATAAGCTTTAAGCGGTCAGGGTCTGAAGCTAGTCACATAACCACCAGCTCAACAGGAGATGTTGAAAAGAAACTGAGAGACAGAGGGGACAAATGTCTCAAAGAGAAAAGCTCCCAACTGTAAAACTATCTAGAGGTGAAAATCAGCCGAGTGGTAGCCCCAAACAGACAATATCACATTAACAATCTGATATACACCTCATTTGATTTTCAGTCCTGTTGAAGTTAGAGGAACTGAATGCTGGAAAAATGGATAACAGGAGATCAGTGCTACACCATCTGTTTTGCACTTCCACTGAAGGTGGATATCTACTCATATGTTGATACAAGGATTAATAAAAAGAATTACAATGAGATTGACTTTCAATGCTAGTAAACAAACAATGGACTTTAGTAATGTGCTATAAGAATGGCTCCTGCTCATCATTCTTGTTGTTGTATTCACATATTGTTATCCCCAAACCTCCATGCTCAATTCAATAAGCTCTCCCTCAAGTTTAGTTAAAAAGTCCATTCATCCTGATTATTTCCAATTATACAAAGCAATAATCCAAGTTTGTTATTAGCATTAACTTCATACTTTGCGCTCTGTACATAACTTCTTTCAAATTATTTGATACAACTTTTTTGGGAACACAAAACATCTCTGAAAAGTAGATTATACATGAGGTGATGCAGAGTAACACAGCTATTGAGAATAGTACATTTAAAAAGGCAAATGGTTGTGGGACAACAACGACAATATATTCAGTATGTTGCAGTAGAAAAGGACTGCTGAGGTTTATGGTGAGTTGTGTGCCCCAAAGCAGACCAAAGTGTCAAACATGAACAAAAGTGAGAAGTGCAAATTTTGCAAAGCCCACAACAGCATGTGATATATTCTAATAACCTATACCATTCACTGCCCATATCCAAGGCAACATCACACTGGAGTTTCTTCCCATCCAACTACTGACAAATCGAAAGATAAACATTAGTTATGTCCACACTGTCACCCATCCAGCTTTCAAGCTCTTTCTGTCACCATGACAACACGTGCATCATGGTAGCAACCAATTTTACAGAATCAGCAAACCAACAGTATTGTGCATCCATAGAGAGCTTTTTAACAAATAAAAGATCTTAAGTTGCCTTGCAGGAGTGTTTTCAACCAAATTTGACAGCAAGCCCCACTTGATGTGAAATGAGGCCAAATGAGCATAGGTGTGGTAGCCAAAAAAGCTTTAACAGAAGAAGGAGAGAGAGGTGGAATATTTAAGATGGGAAAATCCACAGCCTCAGGCCTCAGCAAGTGAAGGCCAGCTGTCAATGGTGGAGCGGTGAAAACGAGGTCAGGATTAGGGAAGTGAATAGATCGCGGAGTACTGTTGGGATGGATGAGGTTGTAGACATAAAGAATAGTGAGGGCACAACAACAATTGAAATCAGAAATGAGAATTTTAAGATCAAGGAGTTGCTTAACTAGGAGTCAGTGTAGGTCAGTGAGCTACAAGTAAGGCCATGCAAGCTACGACAACTTTGCAGAACACTTTCATATGAAATCAAAACTATCTATTACAAAGCCCAGTTATTAGTGTTCCACATCACACATACACTGCACCTTTTATCTTTCAAATGTCAATTGTTGTAGTGAAATGTTATCTTCACATTCAGATGATGAAGAGAACCTTCTCTTGGTTTTGATGACACCTGAAGCTCTCATTGAGTTTACCACTTTGTAAACCACCCTCATGTTTATCTCCTTGAAGCCTGATTGTCAGGGCCAGTTGCCAAAGTTTAAGTTAGTAAGTTGGCTTTACATGGACTCCACAAATCTGCTGCCAGGCAATGAATGTCAGGTTTGTCATCAACTGCCAGGCATTTGCAGTGTTGAAGAAAATTGAGCAATTGTCCATTATTGTTTGTGTGAACTGCAAGGAAATTATTTTAAATTATTTCATGGGATGTGAGTGTCACTGGCAAGGCCAGCATTTGTTTGCCATCCCTAATTGCCCTTGAACTTGTGAGGCCATTTATCTGTTAGCCATGTTGCTGTGGGTCTGGAGTCACACGTAGGTCAGGCGAGATAAGGATAGCAGATTTTCTTCTCTAAAGGACATTAGTGACCCAGATGGTTTTTGCAACAACTGCATTAACAATATTAATGAAGCTACCTTTATATTCCAGACTTAGTCATTAAATTCAACTTTCACCAGGTGTAACAGTGAGCTTTGAACTCATGTTGCCAGAGTTTACTAATAATCTCCAGATTACTAGTCCAGCAACGTTGCCACTATGCCACCACCTCCCCATTTTATTCATGACATTCTGTTAATGAGTTCCCTTCCCTTTCTACAGAACTTCATCAGTATCTAGTAACCTGAGCCAGGACCCCTAGCCAGGTTCCCGTGTAAATGGGCACTGGAAAATGCATGACAATTTGCAATTTTTCTATCCTTCCATTCAAAGTGGAGGGGGGTCATGTTGTAAGTTTCGTTACAGTGATGGTTGGGGGCTGGAGCTGACCACATGACAAGTATCAGGGACACAGGCATATATGCCTCTTGCTTCTGAACATTGCATACTTCTACTTCCTGGTGTTCACTTCCTCTTTTGCTTGCCTCTTTTTCTACATTGGATGTAACTCCAAAGGCATCCAAGTAGCCATTCCTGGTATTTGAGGCTAGACATTGAAGTGAATTAATTGTGCAGTCCATTGTACCAAATGTCCACTTTACAATACAATTCTAGAACAAAACAAACAAACAAACAAAATTCGATAATTAGACGGCATAGTCTGAGAATTAGGGCCAGACTGTTTGGGAGAGATGTTAGGAAGCACTTCTACACACAAAGGGTGGTAGAGGTTTGGAACTCGGTTCCACAAATGGTAGTGGATGCTGGATCAGTTTTTATATTTAAATCAGAGATAGATAATTTTGTTGAGCAAATGTATTAAGGGATTCAGACCAAAGGCAAGTGTATGGAATTAGGCCACAGGTCAGCCATGATCCTATTGAATGGCAGAACAGGCTTGAGGGGCTGAATGGCCTACTCCTGTTCCTATGTTTCTATGTAATTCAGCATGTGTCCTTATATTCTTTCTTCACTGACGCTTGGAACCTGTTGTAGAGTCCCTAACCCAGCTGAAATCAGGCCAGGCATCACATAAGAGACAACAAAAGCTGGACAATCCATATCCACACTTTCCTTCATGGTGACTCATTGCCACTAACCACCAATACAGTGAAACTGAAGTGGTACTATTAAAATTCAAACCTCTGAGAATTGCAGTGTTGAGGTTAGGATGAAGGAGCGGTATAGACAACAGATCACTCTAGATGTCCAACTTAAAGAAACTTATAACGGAAAAGCCAGCAGATTAAGAAAGGGAGGGAATTCAGTTGCTTTGACATTGTGGGGCACAATGTTGGATTTCATGATATGGTCCCACAGCCACACCCCAGACCTAAATGATTTGGAGCCCCTCTGCAAGTAACATTGTGAAGGTACAAAGTGTAGACACCAACAAAGAAATTCAGTGCACCTGCAGCAGATAGTGTGCCCCAATATCTACTGGAGTTATACCAATTCTCTAGCATAATTCCATTGGAATGTCCAATCTAAAATCCATTGGAATTGCACAGCACCTCATAGGTCCCCCATAAAATCCAACCAAAGATTCATTGGACTTTATTTATTTTTTCTAGAACTATATTTGTGGGAAAACAGTTCTGAATTAAACAGAGGTGGAAGGGACTTTGAGAGCTGCTTGGTTGGTTTACATGCTAAAAGATCTAAGCTCCATTTAAGGGGCAATCGAGTGAAACTGTGATTGCTTAATGAAACCTTTATGACCGTGAAACAACACAGACAATCAGTCTCTATTATCTCTTTAACCTAAAGGTTTGTAACTCCTGTCATATTTTATTTGTCTGTCCCAAGAGGCAACTTGATTTGTGTCTCTATTCTGCTTACAAATACCTAGATCAGTTGGAATGAGACTTATTTCTATTCATACAATGGATGTAGGCCAGTATTTATTGCCTGCCCCTAATGACTGTTGAGAAGGTAATGCCTTCTTGAACTGCTGCAATCCTTATGGTATACCCTCAGTATAGTTAGGGAAGGAGTTCCAGAATTTTAACCTCGCAACAAGGCATCAACAGTGATACGTTTTCAAGTAAAGGTGTTGTGATGTGGAAGTGCTGATGTTCCCATGCATCTGGTGTTCTGCCCTTCTAGATGGTAGAGGTCAGAGGCTTTGGAGGTTGTAGAAATCTTGGCAAGTTGCTATAATGCATCTTGTAGTTGCTGCACACGACAACCAAGGTGCACTAACAGTGGAGGGAGTGAATGTTGAAAGAGATGGATGTGCTGCCAATCTAGCAGGCTGCTTTGCCCAGGGTGGTGTAGAGTGCTGATGCCATTGCACTCATTTAATCAGAAAGCAAAGTTCCATCACACTCCTTATCTGTTCTGTGATGATGGACATACTTTGGAGGGTCACCTGGCGACTTACTCATTGTGAAACACTCAGCTTCTGACCTATCCTTGAAACCACGGCATTACGTGGCTGGTCCAGTTAAACTCCTCATCAGTTGTGATCCCAGGCCATTGACAAGGGACACTTTGATTTGCAATACCATTGAATGCCAAGGCAATGTGGTTACAGAGAATGTCACAATGGCACTAAGAAAGATCTTTCCAAATCTCTCATCAACAACAGCTTATATTCACATAGCACCTTTAATGTTGAGGTGTAAATCGACCCATGGTGCTTTATAAAAATGTATTACTCCGAGCTACATAAAGAGATATCGGATTAGATGATCAAAATCATAGTCAAAGATGTTGGTTTTAAGGAGTGGCTTAAAGAGGGAAAGTGAGGTAGAGAGGTGTAGGGAGGAAATTCCTAAGTTTCGGGCCCAGGCAGCTGAAGACAGCAATTAAAATCGGGCATGCAGGAGAGGCCAGAATTAGAGCAGCACAGATATCTCCAGGAGTTGTGGGACTGGAGGAGATTGTAGAGACAGGGAGGGGTGAGGGTTTGTAAACGAGGATGGAAATTTTAAAAATCAAAATATTGCCTGGTTAAGCACAATGCAGGTCAAAGAGCACAAAAATATCAACTTCAAACAGCATGAAGCTGCAATCAAGAGATACAAACACAATCAGTGAATTTCTTTTTATGAGCTGTGTGTGAGTGTACAGCCGCAGGTAGGAAATCCCAGTCTTTAGGTAATAATACTAGGTTGCATAAATCGTAGTTTCCGCAAGACGATTTAGTGCGAAAACAAGCATGACAAATTCTGCCTACTGCACATTACAAAGAAATGAAAGCGTGGGTAGCCTTACAAAATCATACATTCTCCCAATGACTTCAAAACCCCAGCTTTGAAATATAAACTTCTGGACCACGTTATCTCCCCTTGCTTCTAAGGCTTCGAAACCTCATTAATGCCTTGTACTTTGGCCCTTCCCCAAGGCTCTCACTTTAAACAAGGAGCTCTTTCTCACAAGCAACCAGCCAGAATCTTTTCTGACATGCTCGCACCACCTGATTGCTCATCCAACCCTGAAAAGATCCAAAGATACCGGGTCCCCTCCTTAATTTCCTTCTTAAAGAAAAGTCTCACTCAACTCCCATTTTCCAATCCTAACAACCAGCCCTCATCAAAATGTTCGCCTGGCATTTCCATTCTTCAGCTGCCCATTTCCAGCACTTTTTGTTCTACACGGAACCTTTGACCATTCAACCTTTCTCTGCTGCAAGACACTATGAATGGTTTCACTGTGTACTTTGTAAACTTACGCAAAGAATTTGTTTTAAGTGTGAAAGATGAAAGTGAGTTCCCTCACCTGCTCTCTGCATGTTGAGAAAATTGCTGGCAATGGGTAGAGTGGAGTTTGAGGCTAGACACAGTCTGAATTCAATACTAGAACTAAGGCCATTCACAGTCTACTGTTGTCATTGGAGAGACCAATGGTCCAGTACAGTATAACTGTGTTTTAGAAGGAGCTTAATAGCACCGTACTTAATGAAACAAAGCAACTCTCTTACCAACAATTATTAACCATTTCTACCAGGCAGCTCATGTGGGAGTTAGTTGACCATAAACTGGTTGCAAGGAATCTTGGGGATCTGAAGGATTATAATTAAAGTGAACAATCGTTGGGCATGTCATGTACAGTTTATTCATTTTAAAGAAAGAATGTTTTCGTGTTGAGTCATAGAAGTGACAATCCAACAAAATGCTCTGTACCTATGCGCCCTGGGAAAGGTTAAAAAGATTAGAGTTCATTGACTCATTCATGCACTCCCCTGTCCCCACATTATTCATTTCCTGAGCTCATTTCCTCCTTTTTCGCAACCTAATCAATATCAGTACCAGTCTCCAGCAAATTCACAAATTCTCTCCTCCGACACGCCTGACCTTTTGAGACCCCTATCCCAATTCACAGACTGCGTTAAGAAAGGACCATCATTCCTGGCGGCTAAAGACGACTGCAGAATGGGATGTCATTGCATCCCATAGACTGGACAGCTCCTGCTGGCTGAGTCTGGAGCTGGAAACATAAAGGGGGCAGCCTGTAACCGCCTTGCAGAGTGAAGATAAATTAACATGGATACCATTCCACAAATGCAGTCCCCTCATATAAAAAAACAAAGGATGTCACGCAGTGACTGAGTACACACTGGAGGGACAGGAGAGATCAAAGGGGAACATGGCTCATTCAAAGCACTTGCTTAATTTTCAATTAAGCATGCATAATGGACACAATGCCATGACAACACTGACTGCATGCTGTTGCATTATTTTAGCCCGAGTGCGACACTGAAAACAGCTGATCTTGCTGACAATGTGCTTGTAGGGTGTCTTGTAACTGAGTGGCCTATGACACTAAGACTGCTAGTCAGGGTCAGCAGAATGAACTCCTCCCAACATACCAACCCCCACCCCACCCTGTCCAAGTGCCACCCTCCCCCCCACCCCCTCCCCCCCTCCTGCCCACCCGCCTCTTCATCCTTGGGATGGCGACCTCAGGGTGACCTCCCCACGACCCCACTGCCCGCCAGGTTCCTTTGTTTGGATCAGGGGCTTGCTAACTTTAGTGTGTAGATTGCAGGTACAAGAACAATATGAATTGTTTTCCGATCTTGTCAGAATCACAATGACATTTCTACTATCACTCACCAAACCTTTGTTGCTCCATTTTGTACTCTCTGTTTTTTTCTACGCTGTTCTTTTTAATTCTATTTCTCTCTTTACTGATTTTATTTTGTGACTTGTTTCCCTGGCAACCCTGGCCTTTAATTCTCTCCTGCCTCCTTCTCCAGACAGTACTCACGCACACTGTGGTACAGGATGGTGACCAAGTGCAGTCTTTCAGTACTCTGTCCTAATGGCCATTCATCAGGACAAAGCTGAGGGTCTAGCCTGCCTCTACAGTTAGGTTATGCAGTACCACCTGCCACAATGAGGTTACACAGTGCCCACATACACTCTTCTCTCTCTATTGGACCTTGCTCCATTCCCTCACTGTTGATTCCACCATTAGTCTGAGCATAGGGTTCAATCTATCAGCTCCAAACACATCAGTCCCACTTATAATTTAGTTGGCTTGCAGGAAAGGTACAGCTCAGGAGGAAGGGACAGGGAGTTAAAATAGCAGACAGGCAGAAGCCATTGCGTTTCTGCCCCCACCATCCCCTACCAGGATTCTGGCAGCATAGAGACTGGCAGGGGGCCAATTAATTGGTGCTGCAGTTTTAAGGACAAATCACAGAAGTCTGGCACAGTGCCACTGATACCAGCCACAGGACGGCACTGTGTCCAGGAGAGGTGATGTTAAGTTACATTTTTGGAGCATTCATCGGGGACTTTTGGAAGGGAGCGAGAGTTTGTGAGAGAGTTAATTTGAAGGAAGTAAACACATTCTGTTTGGAGCAAAGGATATTGAAGCAAGAGTTGACAGAGATATACAAAATTATGACAGCTTGAGATAACATAGACAACGAAACGCTGTTCCTATTAGATGGTGGGGTAAGGAGTGAGGGACATACTTTTAAGATTTTGGACAATATGGATGGGGAGGAAGGGAGTAAGATTTTCATTTTATGCAACAGGTAATGGCCTGTAGCCCAATGCCTATAAAAGTGGTGGAAAGTATTGAGAATGAATAATTGGTGGACAGGATGAATGATGAATGATTTCAAAAGCAAATGGAATGATACTTGAGTGAAATAAGTTTGCAGGCCTACAGGGATAGAGCAAGAAAATGGAGATTTCTAGGTTGCTCTGCAGAGAGTTGGCATGGATTTGATGGGCTGAGTGGTCTCCTTCTTTGCTGAGATGAAGGTCCGACTCATCTGAGCCTCTCAGACTGTCTTCAACTACCCAGTCAAAGTTGTGGGTCTTTCTTCTCTGACTGACAAGTCACAAACTTCCATCCACCTTATGTATTTTATATTGGTATTTATTCCTTAGAAGTCTCAGGCAATGTCCCGCCCCAATTTCCACCAGCCAGGTTTAACATCATTCCCACCAACTTAGGGAGGGAGCATTAAAATGGGACCAAGAAGGAAGGAATAGCCCAAGCCTTGAGCTGACCAGCCTGTGGAGGATTCACATCATTCACCCCATTCATAAGAAACTCATCCTCATCACATTGGGTGTCCCGCACTTCACCTGAACCAAAACCCACCACAAATCAATGCACTTGGTAATCACCACATTTAAGTGAGGGAAAAGGTCTCATTGCTATTTGTGGGATCATGCTGTGCACAATCCAGCTCCTGCATTTCCTACATTACAATTGTGACCACACCTCAAAGGTGCATCATTAGCTGTACAGCACTTTGGATCATCCTGAGATTGTGAAAGAAATGATAAGTGTGGGTCTCCTCTTAATGCACAGACCGAGGAATGGAAGATGTTGTTGGGGATTATGTTGGGATCCAACATCCAACAGCTGCCTCTTGTTGAATTCTCCCACTTGATTCAACATTGGAATAAAGCTTGAGGCCAGAATTACATTGGAAGTTTTGTAATTGAATCTACCTTTTACCCTCAATGGTATCTGCAGTGTCAATGGGATGCTGGTCATGTGGGTGGTAATGCCACCAGACAGGTATTCCAGAAGTCCAGGCCAGTACTCTCAGGGCATGGATTCAAACCCCAGCACAGCAGTGGGTTGCATCTGAATTCAATTAATACATCTAGAATATAAAGTTCACCTGAGGAACAGTGACCACGATAACTATCATTGATTGTTGTAATAAAAATAAGCTGATTCACTAATGCCCTTTAGTGAAGGAGATCCACCATCCTTACCCAGCCTGCACGTGATTCCAGGCCCACAACTGCCCTCTGAAATGGCTGAGAAAGTGACTTAGTTTAAGGATAATTAGGGTTTGTTAATCAATGTTGGACTTTATGGTGATGTCCATTTACCATGAAAAATAATAAAGTGCTCTGACTTTGTAATGTTTATTTTCTCTTGATATAGTGGAATCTCACTGAAGAATTAGTCACCTAGCACCATGTTAAAGGATCCCTCATATATGCTGTTTGTATTGTGGACATAAAGGTATATTGCTGTCTCTGCAGGATGTGCAATGATGTACAACTTTTTGTCACCAATTGTGCTGCCACTTATATTGCCGTGCAGTACTTCCAACAAAATTAAACAAAATTCCCCAAAGCTTCATTAAGCAAAAGAATGCAGAGAAATGGCGACTATCATTTGATTTTCATTTCAACCCTATAAGCACCTGCCCTCCATTGTTTATTTCCCTTCCTTATCACTCTTTTTAGTATGAGTAGCATTGACGAAAATAGAATGGGCCACATAAAACTATTAAAGGTCCAGCGCATGTGCGGATGCAAGTATATCCCAGAAAAAGCACTTACAACACAATGAATAATAAATGTTACTTGACTCTGTGGCAAACCAGAATGCAGTGCATTAATGTGCACCAAATGCTCAGGCTCACTAATATTAAGTTTACACTTCAACCAATGCTCCTTTCAAGTGATGTCAAAATCAGATGGGTTGTGAAACTTCATGTTGCATCTAACCTTGTCCTGCACTGCATAGACCCCCTCATAGTAAGGAGTTTGAGGGGCCATTAACTGGCAGAGAGTGGGTTTTCCTATTCCCTCCTCATCCTGTATGCCTTTTGAAAATTCAAAGTTGACCCCATGGCACTGGGATCTTAAAGTGCCCTTTGGGACTATAATTTTGAAATCACACCCTGGCCCTCTGAAAATCTGGGCTCATGAAGCTGAGAAAGAACTACCTACATCCTTGGAACTTTATACCACACACTTGCTCAATTTGTGATCTAATTGATTCATTCAGAATGACTACGTTGATTGAATTAAACTCCTAAAGCAGTGCAAATGGGTTCAATCTCCATAATGCTTCTTCTTAGCAAAAAATAATGGAAACCAATAGAAAGCCAAACTAGGACATAGACGTTTACAAATCTTTCTTTGACAAAAAGTATAATTCCCAGCAAGGAAATGTTAATGTATCGAGCATCCTGGACAGGTGTGATTTAACAGAAAAACTGTGTCCACAATCAAACCATATACTTTGAAACTAGTCCACTAGTAAGTCCCAACATTTAATACAGGTTAAAAGAGGTGCCAAACTAATTAATTCAGCTGACTCCCTAGGGATAAGTTTAATGTAGCTCTCCAAACAGGAATCCCATTGGATGGCAGAAAATGTTGGTTTTACACTTCAACCAATGCTACTTTCGAGTGATGTCAAAATCAGATGGGTTGTGAAACTTCATGTTGCGTCTAATCTTGTCAGTGCCTTAGATTCAGATTGTGGCTGTATAATAAATCACACTCCGTTCCCAACCTCAGTTGCACCTTTGCAACACCTTGCACATTTAAATAGTATACTGGCATATAACAATGGCCAACAGCTTACCGTGCTTACTCGAGGGGGATGAGTTCGGCTGTGGGTGGTGCGGGGAGCTGTGAGACAGCAATGGGTTGATGCTGTGAGACTGAACATTGTATGCATCCATGGCAAGTTTCTGGCGGAAAGCTTCCTCCTTCCTTCGATTGGCAAACCAGTTATACACTCTGACTTCTGTAACCAGATTTGATCCCAGGCCATGAGCTTTAGAAGGGGAGACACCACGTTGTATGCATTCAGCCCTGAGGTGAGAAATGATAGGAATGCTTTAGACAGATAATCTGAATGCTGTTGAATGCACTTTTACCGTTACAATGAATTGCTTAATTACATTGCATGCACCTATTTTCATTCATATAAAAATAAATTTGAATACAAGAATTAAACAGCTTCTCTGGCATAAACATGGACTATCACTTGGCCTCTTCTGGTGCGGTGTTTTGAGCCAGGAGGCCTGGCTTCCAGTGCCACCTGCTCCAGAGGTATGTACTTTCAATTCTGAACATATTATTTCAAAGATTTCTAAAGTGCAACACAGATCTTTTGATAAGGGAACAAAGACCTTTCCACTATCCAAAGGAAATTCTATAATGAGGACCAAATTCAGCATCGCGATTTCTTTCGACTCTCATGAATGAAACTTAGTTGAAAAGAAGGGTTGAAATTTAAAATCCTTTTGCTTTCCTCTGTCTTGATTTAAAGTCTCTGGCCAGAATTTTCTGCTTTTGAGTCCATGGATTTCCTATCAATTAAAGTCACAAGTGGACAATTGAAAGTTGGTGAATGCAGAAATGCAGAATGGCATCTTTGGTGGGACTGGCTGAGATAGGATCAATGGCATTGCATGAGGAAGATCATAGAATCATAGAATCCCTACACTGTGGAATCAGACCATTCAGCCCATTGAGCCCACACCGACTCTCGAAAGAACATCCCACCCAGACCTATTCCCCTACCCTATCCCTGCATTTCCCATGGCTAATCCACCTAGCCTGCACATCCCTGCACACTATGGGCAACTTAGCATGGCCAATCCACCTAACCTGCACATCTCTGGACTGTGGGAGGAAACCAGAGCACCCGGGGGAAACCCACACAGACATGAGGAGAACGTGCAAACTCCACACAGACAGTCACCCTAGGCTGGGATTGGACACAGGCCCCTGGAGCTGTGAGGCAGCAATGCTAACCACAGAGCTACTGTGCTGCCCCAAGATGCATTAATTTTAAAAACAGAAAGAACTGTGCGTGCTGTAAATCAGGAACAAAACCAGAAGTTGCTGGAAAATCTCAGCAGGTTTGGCAGCATTTGCGAAGAAAAATTAGAGTTAACATTTCGGGTCTGGTGACCCTTCCTCAGAACTGATGGTAGCTTTATATAATTGTGTATAAACCGACATTTTCCTAGCTACAAAAACAAAGTTGCTGGCAAAGCCCAGCAGGTCTGACAGCATCTGTTAAAGAAAAAACAGAGTTAACGTTTCGGGTCCAGTGACCCTTCCTCAGAACACAG
>NC_063357.1:13138873-13225120 GCF_021869965.1 Rhincodon typus | reverse complement strand
CATAGGAGCAGGAAGGCTGATGAAGGGTCTAGGCCCGAAACGTCAGCCTTCCTGCTCCTATGATGCTGCTTGGCCTGCTGTGTTCATCCAGCTCTGCACCTTGATATCACCAGCACTCACTGGTTGCCCTAAAACCTTCTCCCCCACCATCAAAATAAATGACATAAAAACAGAGAAAGAGTTAAAATCTCATGAAAAGCCCTCCTCACTTTGAGTAGGAACACTGCTAATAATGCATAATCAATTGATTGTCCTCATCCTGATCTCCTGAACCATTCATCACATTGATTCTATTTTGCCACAGAGGGAGATTGTCACTGACTACATTCTCTTCAAAAATTGCCGAGATATCTAAAGGAGATTATCCAGTTGGAATCAGAAATTCCATTGTCTGTAACAATCATTGTGGTTTGACCACACCATGATTGCAATCCCATTGTCCAAACAAGAAGACAAGAAAGTGACAACAGCACAGAAGCCAGCATTACCAGGCAAAACATTAGTTCTGTAAAGATTGCAATGAGTCTTTAAAATAGACTTTATTGTCTTGTGTTGGCATGTAAAACCTCTCCATCACCATTAATTTCCTGCCCTAACCTATTTTCTCCCAGCTCTTCTCCTGATTTTGTGGCAAGATAGAGTTCATTGGGTTGACAGCCCTTTGAAAATACACATGGGTCTGATCCTGTCCTCACCTTTGGACTTTGCAGGCAAACATCCTTGAATGAGGAGTGGAAACTCAGGCTGATTTGTTCCCTTTCCCTCTCCTGGCATGCAGAAGCCAATGGTGACACCCCCAATGCAATCATGCTTACGATAATCTGAGTTAACACTGGTCAAGGCTTGAACTGGGATCCATCCATACACTTGCAAACTGAGATACCAAGGATAACTGCACATATTTGTGAATTACTTGGTTATCAACATTTACCTGTTGCACTCCTCCACCAGTGCCTCCCGTTCCTCCTTGCTGGGGTTCTTCTGCCTCTCATAAGCCTGGTACAATATTTGCTGAGACGCTGGTCCCCATTTAAACCTGTTGCGACGCATCTTCTTGTTAGCAGGCTCAGTGCCCACCTCCGAGCCCTGCCCCTGGTCTTGCTGATTGAACTCTGGAAAGAGAAACAGCAGCTGATCTGGCCTGCTTTTGTCTGTCATATTGTTTCCAGTATTCTGGATAGTCTGGTTGAATTCTGAAAGAGAAAGGGTAGATTTGACCCAGCCTATACACAACAGGAAAAATGGATTCATTTATTCTTCAAAAAAAAGAAAATTCACAACAAGATGTCAATACAATCACCATCAAATCCCATCAACAAAAGTATGGAATGCAAACTTGATGCGGAAATACAGCACAGACTTCTGTTCCTCTCTGCAGCTGGTGGTTTTGTTATTGAATGGTACTGATACAGTGTCTCAAAGCTGGCAACCCTAGGACAAGGTCCATGACGGATTTCAGACCTTGCAGGCTTTGGGTCAGGTTGTACAGGTCAGGCATATTGAATGTCGAGGGTACGTTTTCCAAGTAATGATTGCTATGGGCAATTTGGAAAGAAATTGAGATGATGCTGCAAGAGAAACCAGGACTTTCTTTCAGGCAGCTGCTGATCCATTGGTGTCACTTTGCTGGAAAAGCTCCATTATATAAGTTACCAAGTGTTGGTGGTGGCGTAGGAGCAGGTCCATGGATTTCCAGCTCAGTTAGACCAATGATGTTGGTGAGGAGGGCAACTCAGATGATGTCAGCTCCCACAAATGTCTGATTTTTGGACATCGCTGGTTTGTAGATTTAAGACACTGCCACTTGTACGATCTCAAAGTAAAACAATGTAACATGGGTTAATTGACGGTTGTGGACTAGAACCAGTTCAGTAACACTTCAAATCCAGTGTCAATTTGGTCTAAAAGAAGCTACATAAAACTATATAGAAGTTATAATACTGTAACTAGCCATTCAGACCAACTGGTCTATGCTTGTTTATTTCCACCAAAGTCTCATCCCACCCGTTCTGAGGAAGGGTCACTGGACCTGAAACGTTAACTCTTGACTTTTTCTTCACAGATGCTGCCAGACCTGCTGCACTTTTCCAGCAACTTTAGTTTTTGTTCCTGATTTTTTGCATCCGCAATTCTTTTGGTTCTCATCCCACCCTACTTCATCTAATTCAATTTGCATACATGTTTTTACCTTTCTCTCTCGTGTACTAATCTATCTTTCCCTTAAAGTATTTCCACAATTTGTCTCAATCAGTTCACGTGGTAACCTTCACATTCTAGCCACTCTGTGTGCATAGCGGCTTCTCCTGAATTCATTATTGAATTTGTTCATGTCCATTGAATGTTTTCAAGATGGAGATATCTACGGCTAAAGGGATCAAAGGATATTGAGTGAAGCAGGAACAGGGCACAATGAATGGCATGGCAGGCTCGAAGGGTTAAGTGATCTACTCCTGCTCCTGTTTTCCATGTTTCTACCTAATATTCAAGTTTTGTACTCCGTTATGCATATAGTTCTACAGCTACAATTCTTTAGTTTCCGATATAACTTGAACAACATCTTCAGCAGCATATTGATATTTATTGTCCTTTGTAAGTAGTCTTTATTTTTATTCTGATGTTGCACAGAGCAATTTTAACTAAACTGTGCCTTAGCCCAAACTCAAAAGGATTTGCACAACTCAGCCAGTGCACTGTTCACACCAACCATTCATCTGGCCTCTCACAGTAAGCACAGTGTGTTAGAGACAAAAGTTTACAGTCATGAACAGGTCAGTTGGGATAGTTCTCAAAACTATTTCTTAAAGGCTTTTCCATATAGCAGAGAGATAACTAATCACTGCATTGTGCTTTCAATGTTTGTTACTGGAGAACGATCTCCTGTATCCAAAAATATGTAATTTTCAAATGCTGGATTGCAACATACACTTCAATGCTGAATGGATTAAAATCCATACAATTGCCATAGACTGTATAACCATTATGAATAAAGATCTTAGTAATGGAACCTAATGGCAAATCTATTTTGTTGTAGATCAAGGAAATGATGTATCATCAGTTATTGACTATCAAAGATCTGTTAGAGTGGAGAATATGGATTCATGAGAAATACCAACAGTGCCACAGGTATCTTAACATAGATTAGTTCTCCTAATATAGGTATTAACCATAAAGGTATTGAAATAGCCTCAGTGCCTAGATGTGCTGGAACCTAACCTTGATGAGAAAGTTGTACAATCAGTGACTTGCTATGGACACTTGGAGAAAAAAATGGAATGAATAGGAAATGAGAATAAAATTCCATAATAAAGCATAAACATTCTTTATTCTATTATTGTGACTTAAACGAAATAATGATACAAGAGGATTAGATTGTGAAGATCAGAGAAGGTATTCCAAACATCATGTTGACTGAAAATATAAAGTAACATTTTAAAATATCGATTCTATTTTACCATTGTCTTCATTTTCCAATGGAGCCAACATGTTGAGTTAATTTTTTTAATAAGGAGTTTCATATTCAGTCAGATCGTTCAAACCGTATTATAATGGCTTCTGTCAGCAGAAGTCCAAAATTGAGTTGTCACCTTTAACCAAATGTTGTTAAATATATATAGGTCAGCATTTTAACTGAAAAATATGTTGAGAAATGATTATTCAGCATCTTTATGACTGAAATGCAATATAAATATGGACCAGAGAAGGCTTAGAGGGGACTTGACTTAGATCTACAAAATTATAAGAAGCATAGATAGGGTCAATAAAAATAAACTTTTCCCTTAGTAGAGGGGTCAATTATCAGAGGACATAGATTTATGGCAAAAGTCAGGAGTTTTAGAGCAGATTAAAGGAGATTTTTTTTCACCTAAATGTTGGTGGATATCTGGAACTCACTGCCTGAAAGGGTGACAGAGACAGAAATCATCACAACATTTAAGAACTATTTTGATGAAAACCTAAGGTGTCATATCATGCAAGGCTGAGGGCCAAGTGCTGTGAAATGGGATGAGATAGGTGCTTCAGAGATAGTAGGAACTGCAGATGCTGGAGAATCTGAGATAACAAGGTGTAGATCTGGATGAACACAGCAGTCCCAGCAGCATCAGAGGAGCAGGAAGGCTGATGTTTCGGGCCTAGACCCTTCTTCAGAAAAGCTTTTGGGTGACCATCTGTGTGGAGTTTGCACATTCTCTGTGTGGGTTTCCTCCCACAGTTCAAAGATGTGCAGGTTAGGTGGATTGACCATGATAAATTGCCCATAGTGTCTAGGGTGGGAAATGCAGGGATGGCGTAGGGGGGTGGGTCCGGGTGGGATGCTCTTCAGAGGGTCAGTGTGGACTGATGGGCCAAATGGCCTGCTTCCACACTGTAGGGATTCATTTATTATTGAAAATTTTAGTCACTCATGCAAAAAAAAAGTATCAAGACAAAAAAAAAGGTGGGATCAATCAAACAAATTACAATTTCAGGATATCAAACATTTTTGTTTAATCAGGTACAATCATAGGTGAAAAATTGAGGAAAGTGAAGGGCTATTGATGAGATTTTAGGTCCTGTGACCATTACTTAATATCAGATCCACTTCATCCCAGTATTTATTCCATTATCTTTACTTCACATTGTTATGCCTCTTTATTACATTATGACCTGTGCCATTCCACATAATGATTAAAAAGCTCAGCTTCCAAAACCGTTTCCATTTCATTTTCGGTGATTTTTATTTAGTACTGGATATCATGGTAGACAGGAGCAGATGACAAGCTCCACATTGAAATGGTGTAATCTGACATGCTATTGTACCAAGTTATTTGCACTGCTGCAACACTGAGTTTATTCAAATATATAATGCAGATCCTGAGTTTATTATGTTGCATGCTATTCCATTTTCTTTCTGACACCAGATAATTAGTAATAAAATTTCACATCATATCACAACCATTCAACCGTATCAAATAATTACAGGCTTCTATTTGTTTTGAAATTATCATTCTTCCACTACAGTTACTGTAATAGTGTAAGAGAAATATTCTACTAATGAACTGCGTTTTTATTCTGTACTAAAAACAGATAGGTTTTTATACATATGCATGTGGGGGGGTCAGAGAGGGCAACTAAAGATATAATGTAAATAAGTGAGTCTTTCTAAAACAAAGATAACACTGTAGATTTATTACACTAAATTGTTCCAAAGTTACTTGCTTACAAAAAATCTTTGCTCTTATTGCTATTTATTATTTTACCATGAAGAAACCACTGAAGTGGTGCTTAAAGTCTTTGGTGTAAAATGATTCTCAGGATAGTAAGACAGTTATGGATGAGTAAGGCCGTGCTGTCTATCTTTTCATTCTATCCAGGATTATCCTAATTTTTCCCTATTTCAATTTGGCTTCTAAATGATTCTAGGGATCCTACCTTCATGACTCTATCCAATGACAAATCCTTGTGTGCATCACTTTCTGTATGATAAAGAACTTTCCAATAACAGTGCTAAATTGTCTTTTGCTAAATATGCATCCCTTCATCCTACTCTGGCAAGAGATAACTGGATGTGTTTCTGGAGAAAGATGTGATTAAAAGTTATGATGAGAAAGTAGGAAAATGTGCTGGAATTAAGCAAACAGGGACAGGCTTGTTGGGCAAGTGACCTTTTCCTGTAACTTTTCTCAACACTTCCCAGATACAACATTTGCAAACTGAACAAGTGATTAAAATGGAAAATCCCTGACTCAGAAATTACTTGGCGTATCCACAATAATGTCAATTTAAAGTTACATTACACCTGGAGTTGTGAGTGTTTCAACACATTATAACCAGAAACTAAAATGGTGATTTTAACGATTGAGTAAATTCTTCACATATTTTTCTTAATCAATTTACTACTCATTGTAACAATATTTGAGAATAATATGCAACTCTTCTCAATATATAATGTACAATGAATATACAATTTTTCCGCACCATATCCCCTTTTGGACAAAGATACTTACGTCTCTGAATCTCTTGTTGCTTCCTAACATACCAGGTGTAGAGAGCAGCCCGCTTCTGATTTTTCATTGGGGTGCCTTTGTTGAGATGCTGTGAGAGGTGAGATTGATTGAGACCTGTCACATCCACCACTTCCCTTTGTGGAATATTGTGCTGCTGCATGTAACCTTTGATCATCTTCGCTGCTCGCCATGGGTCCTCCCTATTGGAGACACCAGATAAAAATATTGCATTTAACACTGTTGTCTCAGTTGTCCTTGGGAAAACCTGTGATCTCCATATAAGAGGACAAAATATCCAAAGAAAACAAAGCTAGGCAATATTGCTTTTTAAAACATACCTTTCAGCAGCACAGTTCTATTCATTCATGTACTTCTAGATACACCGCTAGACCAATGACCTGTTTAATTGAAATTGCAAGGAAATGGACACATTTATATTTACAATAGTTATGGACTCTCCCTCATTTTATTAGGGGAGCTCACTGGCCTCCCACTGTTAGATTACAGATTTTAAAATTCATTCATGGGACGTTAGCAACATTCTAGGTCATTTGCTGCTCTTCCTTAATTGCCCTTCAGAAGGTGGTGATGAACTGCTCTCTTGACTGGTTGCAGTCAATATAGTATAGATACACCCCAGCATTATTAGGAAAGGGCTCTAGGATTCAAGTCAGGATGATGTGTGGCTTGAAGGGGATGTTCCAGGTGGTGGTGTTCCCATATATTTGCTGCCTTGGTTCTTCTAGGTGATAGAGGTCACAGGTTTGACAGGTGCTGGCAAAGGAGACTTGGCAAGCTGCAGCAGTGCATCTTCTCCATGGTACACTCTGCTGCCACAGTGTGTCAGTGGTGGAGGAACTGAATGCTAATGATTGTGGCTGGTGTGCTAATCCAGCACGTTGCTTTGTCCTAGACAGTATGAAGCTGATTTGTGCCGTGTAAACTATGGAGAAGTATGAAAAGGAGCTGATTGAGCTACCAGTGAATGCCCAATCTTTACACTTCTCTTCTCCACACACACACACACACACACAGAGCTCCCCCCACCACCGTAGTGTTTATGTGCCTGCTCCAGTTCTAATCAATGATCTTAACGGTAGGGGATTCATTGATAGAAATGTCGTTGAATATCAAGGGAAGGTGGTTAGACTTTCCCTTCTTGCAGATTGTTATTTCCTGGCAGTTAGGCAGCAAACCAGCTCAAGCACAAATATTGGTTCAGGTTTTTCTGCATGGATAGATCGATCACTTCAGTATTTGAGGAGTTGCAAATTGAACAGAAAACTGTACAATCATCATTGAACATCCTCACTTCTGACTTTATGATTGGGGTGGAAGGTCATTGCTGAAACAGCTGAAGATGGTTGGAACTAGGAAACTACTTTGAGGATCTGCTGCAGTGATACCCTGGGGCTGAGATAATTGGTCTGAAACTATGATATCTGCTTATGTTCTACGTATAACTCAAACCTGTGGAGATGTTTCCCAATTCCCATTCTCAATGACGGCAATATTTCTTGGGCACCCTGATGCCACATTTTGTCAATTGCTGCCTTGATGCCAAGGGCAGTCAGTTTCAACTCACCTCTGGAATTCTATTTTTTTTTAAATCAATGCTTGCATCAAGGCTATAATGAGCTCAGGAATTGAATGGTCCCAGTAGAACCCAGTATCAGTTAGCAGCTTGTTGCTGGGTAGGTATAGCAATAGCAATTACTTTGTTGGTATATGAGGGTAGATCTCAGGGGCTCCTTTGGCTGGATTGGATTTGCGGTTCTTTTTGTGGATATACCTGCTGAGTTGTTCATTGTGCTGAGTAAATATCAATGTCTTAGCTGTACTACAGCTACGAAGAGTGCACTTAGTTCTGGAACACAAGTCTTCAGCAATGCAACTCCCAGACATTACCAAGCTCGTAGCCTGTGCTATATCCATTGTGTTCAGCCATTTCCTGATATTTTGTGGAATTAAACAAATTTACTGAAGACTGGCATTTATGTTGCTGGGACCTCAGGAGGTCAAGATGGATCATCAACTCAGCAAATCTAGCTGAAATGGCAGACTCTTCAGTCCTGCCTTCTGCATTCTGGGCTCTGCATCATTAAGGACTGAGATGTTCACTTTGGATTAGCTGCTTAATTGTCTACCACCACCATAACAGGACTGGCAGGGACCCTGAACTCTGATCTGCTCCAATGGTTGTGCACGAATTTTACCTCAATCTTTAGCAGCATGCTGCAATTGCTGGTCAGTGTGCTATAAGAGCTTCATCAACTTGGCACCTTACTTTTAGGTACGCCTGCTGCTGTACCTAGCATTCTCTCATGCACTTCTTATTGAACTAAACTGGTCCCCTGGCTTAATGTTCCAGATCCGGTGACTCTTCCTCAGAACGTCTTGATGGAAATGGTAGAATGAAGGGTATGCCAGGCCATGAGGGTGCAGGTTGTGATGGAATAGAGGAGATTCTGCTAAATTGAGGGAACTCGGTTCCTATTGGGAGCTGAGTTTTGAGCTGCTCGATCTATTCTGAACCTATCCCATTTAAAATGGTGATAGCACTGCACAACACAATGGAAATTGCTTCAGTGTGAAAATGGACCTCATCGCCACATCAAGGTCTGTGCAGTGATCACTTTCACCAATACTGACATGGGCAGATGTATTGGTGGCAGGTAGAGTAACAGAGACAAATCAGGTAGGATTTCTGCTGGTATATTTTCTCTTGTTCCTTGGTACAGAACTACTCTGGTAATTATGTTCGTCAAGACTCAGCCAGCTCAGTCAATAGATACTATTACTTAGCCATTCTCAGTGATGGGCATTGAAATCCTCACCCAGATAGCATTGAGTGTCCTTGTTCCCCTCATGGGGGTACATGGAGGGATACTGATTCACCATGGGGGTGTGGATGGAGGGGTGGTGGGTGATGGTGCAGGAGATAAATGGCCATATAATGACCTGATGCCTTGAGGTAGACTGAGACTTTTTTCATTGGAGTGTAGGAGGTTGAGGTGTGACCTCATACAGGTTTATAAAATCATGAGGAGCATAAATAAGGTAAATAGCAAGAGTCTTCTCCCTAGGGTGTGGGAGTTCAAAACTAGGGGGCATATTTTTAAAGTGAGAGGAGAAAGTTTTAAAAAGGACATGAAAGGCAACTTTTTTTTTACACAGAGAGTGGTTTGTGTGTGGAATGAACTGCCAGAGGAAATGATGGATGCAGGTACAGTTGCAATGTTTAAAAGACATTTGGACAGGTACGTGAATAGGAAAGGTTTGGAGGGACATGGGCCAAATGCAGGCAGGTGGGACTAGTTTAGTTTGGGAACATGGTTGGTGTGGACTAGTTGGGCTGAAGGGTCTGTTTCCATGCTGTATGACTCTGTGACTCCATAACTCCTAAGGCAACCGCATACCACTGTACCACCAACTCTGCTGAGTCTGTCCTATGGTGGGACGGGACATACCCAGAGATAGTAATGGTGGTGTGTGGGAGATTGTAAGATTCAGTTGTATGAGTATGACTATGTCAGACTGTTGACTGACCTATCTCCCAATGTTGATGTGCTGTCCAGACATTGGGAAGACTTTTCAGGGTTGACTTGTTCGGGTGTCCCTTTGCCATGTCATGGTGGTTAGTCCTTTCAGTTTTGCTCTTATTGAACTTTGTTGTGTCAATTTGGCACAACTGAGAGGCATGTCAGGGGGCAGCTAGGGGTAAACCACTTTGTGGTGGGTCTGGAGTCACAAGTAGGTCAGACAGTTGAGGAGGCCAGCCACTGCTGAAGGACATGAATGAACCAGGTAGACAAATCGAGATTTAGCCTCAATTTTCATTGTACTAATTGCAAAGTGCGGCCAGTGGACCAGACCAAGATGAATTTTCAGCTAATCCAGCGTCCATTTTCAAACTTTCCCAGAAAAAAAAAGCAGGAGATTCAGGTAGGGACTGGCTCTGAGCTGGTGGTCTGAGCCCATGTACACTGCACATGGAAATAAAGGGTGACTTGGTGACGGGGTCCCGGCCTCGGTGCACTTATTTCAGTGGCAACAAGACAAAACGGTAAGTGCCTGAAGAAAATTCGAAGTGACCCGTCAGAAAGTGTCGCAAACATTGTTTCAAAAAAAAAAATCTTGACCGCTTATTTTCCAACCAGGACAGACTCTTTCCCCAGTCATGTTTGGAAGAGAGCGCACACATCCATTACCAGCAGAGGTTGTCACCAGGCGATGAAGAGGGTCACTCTCACCGATCCAATCCACTGTGACCTGGGCACAGGAAGATTCCAGCCCTCCCTACCGCTCTAAATTCGTTTTATTTATTTGAACCTGTTTAGCGATCCAGTCCACTCTGAACAAGCGACCCACATTCAAAAAAAACAAACACCCGGGCGAGCGTCAATTACAATCCCAACCTGAAATAACAGGGACATTTGAAATCTACAACTAAAAAATAACGAAGCCTGCGCGTGATTTTTGTAAAAAGAATGGGCTAGATGTTTAGGTGACTACAATATCAATCGATTGATACATTTTGAAATGAGTAAAATGAGTGCAGTATAGATCAGAAATCATTTGGGCTGCCGGAGTGCCACTGTAACAGTCCCCCTTTCGTTGATTTATTCCGTTCTATGCTGTGGCGGCTCATATTTTAGTCGTGGTGCAATGGATTTTCTGTGTTTCTGTGACACAGCAATGGTTTATTGGGTTACTGGAGGGATGCCCATTGGTTTGGACGAATAACATTTCCTTTTCTAATTTGTTGAACGGAAGCTTTCCCAGGGTCCGGTTTGGCGACGTTAATATTTTTTTTGTTCCGAAACGAAAAGTCGTTTGAAAGACGGGCTAAGGCTGGAATGAACACTTGCCATTTCGCGAGCCCTCGCATCCCATCCGATCGGCTTCAGGAACGAATCTCCGATTGGAATGCAGCTTTTATTTCTGTTCCTCCGTGGCGTTTCTTCTTCCAGAGTTGAACCATCGTGGAACAGTTGAACTAAGTACCGTCCAAAATACAACCAGTATTTAATTCAAATAAGGAATACAGTAACAGGGTCGGGGGTGGGGGGGAATGTGTGCCCAGATCCTATGTCGCTGAAATAAACAGTGAAATTGCAGCATTGAAATTTCAACAAGGAATTCAACGAGAACGGAATTTGCCTGAACACAGGGAGTCACAGACGTGCGCGTCTGTTTGATCGACTTGTGTATATGATACGCAGTGTGTGTGTGTGTGTGTATGGAAATCTGATTGTCGATTGTAATTTTCAGATCATATTTAGTAAGTTATCTGCTCTCCCAAGCCAAACACACAAGGCGATGTTTGTTTAGGATAATGCCCGCGTTTGGATTCCAGTCCCTTTACAGCTTTGTCTTTGCCAATCAGTAACCAGGTTAGCCATTCACCTCGTCGGTGTGTTCCACTTTTCTGTGCATTCGGGGTCGATGATTTATAATAAATTAATAGCACTCGGCACAAACGTCAGTTGCACGTGCTCCACGATCTTGGGTCAGATTTATATTTACAAACTGCTACAAGGCGGCTGAGAAAGAGACGGCGTGAGCTCAAATAAACAGGAAGAGAAAAGTAAATCCGTTCCACACGCTTCGACTATCGGCCGGATTGCTGTTGGGATTCGTTATGTATTTTCAGCATGTACTGGACATGTTGAAATCTAAATAATTCTAATTTTTTTAGTTATTGTTACAGACACACGATCAGATTTTACTTCAGTGTGTTAAATATAGGAAATGAGGAAATGATGCGTTTTGTCACAATATCAAACGTTAACGAGTCGACTCACTGCGTGTTCATTTGGATCACAGGAAGCGAACGAATACATTTTTATCCTGTTCTCGAAATATTCTGTGGGTGAGGGGGTCCTCTGAGAGTGCACAGGTTACTCGGTCTAGTTACACAGGTTACACAGTCTAATTATACAGGTTACTAAATCCAATTACACAGATTACACAGTCTAGTTATGCAGGTTACAGGATCTAGTTACACAGGTTACTCAGTCTAGTTACACAGGTTACTCAGTCTAGTTATGCAGGTTACAGGATCTAGTTACACAGGTTACTCAGTCTAGTTACACAGGTTACTCAGTCTAGTTATGCAGGTTACGCAGTCTGGTTACACAGTCGCTGTAACTAACTCTGGCTCACTGTCTGCCCCTTCCTCGGTAAGGAGTCACAGTTTGACATTTATGGCTGTTCTAAAACAATAGCTCCGAAATAAAGCGGCTGAGTCCGAAATAAATCGCCTAAAGCAACGCTTCAGACAGACGCCTGGAGCCCGAACAGCGCCTCTGCTAAGGAGAATGTTCTACCCATTTTACAGAAGAGGATAATTTTTTTGTTTAGGGAATTCCGCTCGACTGCTATTTTAACCGTTACGAGGTTTTTTTTAGATATCAAAAGATCAGCTCAGCTTCAAATAAATTAATTTAACTTCAAGCTGTTACACCACGTGTATTGCACAGGACAAAGCACAAAATCCTTTAACATATTTGGCACTCAAACACATAAGGATTTTTTTTTAAAGGCTCAGTTTATAGTTTGAGTGGGGAGTACTTTGGATCGGCTTTTTGGTCAATGACGCCAGAACACACCCCGTCACTCTTTGGCTGTTATTTTCTTTGGGAGACGGAATAGGAGCTATTCAAAACTAGTGAATTTCTCTGTTCTCTGCTCGCTCTCAGATTAGCACGGGCTCGATTGCGAAAGAGGTTCTGGCGAAATGGGACAGATTTGTAATCAAGGCGAAACTGGCAAAATGACAGTGTGAAACTGACAAGCTGCCTAAATAACCCTCTCTGTAATTAACATGAACTCCCCGTCCCCCACCAAAAAAACACCCCTTCCCACTCCCCCTGCAGCATTCACCCCACTCCTCACCACAAACTACCCCAGTTTTAGAACGAATTCCGAGGTTTAAAGGCACAAGGAACTATAAGACTGTGAAAACAGCCACGGTTTCCCGTTCGCCTCTACCCGGCTGCTTCGCGTGGCATCTAGTTTATCCTCTTCAGAATAAGAAATAAATAGCAAACTGGGTAATTAGTAACTAGCCCGGAGGCATTGGGAGTGGGGGGAAGATCTTTACGCCCTGTTTTGATTTTAAATTGACAAGGCGACCGCTCTCGCTTGCAATCAGGTGGTGGGGTTTATCGCAAAATCCGGTGGTTTTTTTTCTATCTTGTTACATTTTACTTTGGTGTACAACAAATAATAACGGGGGGAGGTGGGGGGGGGGGGAGAGCTCGCTTACCTGAGCATCCTGTCGACCTCAGCCCTCTGCTCGGCTCCTTCCTCGGTGTTCAGGGACTCCAGCTCCTTGAGGATCGGGGGGGTGTCGTAATCGTCACCGTCTTCAGAGGCCTCGTCCCCGGACAGTTTGCCTTTGCTGTGGCCGTTGGTCAGGCTGTGGAAAACGGCTTTGCTCTCCGCCGCCGCCGCCGCCGAGCCGTTCATCTTGAGCGGGGACACGGGCAGATTCTCCAGCTTCACCTCGAAGCTACGAGAGGGCTCCAGGTCTTCGAGAGCCTGGATCAGGACATCTTTGGAAAGTCCGGAGCTTAGTAAAGCGCTGAGCAGCTCCTGCTGGAGAGATGTCAATTTGGACACCATGTTCCAAATAAATCAAAGGGGCTTTTTGTGTGTGTGTGTATATGTGTGTGTGTGTGTGTAAGAGAATATATACAGACAGAGAGAGAGACAAACAGACCAATCGGATCCTCTGCCTTGCGAAACACAAAAAAGTATTATTTAAGAAGAGAGCGTGGATCATCGGTTTCCCGCAGACTGTCCTAAACTGCCATGATCTTTCTTTGAGAAGAGATTATAAGAATATGCAAATAGACGGAAGTCTGTAGGGTTGGGGGTGTGTGTGTGTGTGTGTATGTGTGTTGGTGGTTGCTGGTTGTGGGAGGGCAAAAAAAAAGGTCTTAGCGATATGCAAATCGCCACGGAGTGCAGCAGAGTGCGTTGGAGGAGCCGGCACAATGTGAACTCCGGCTCATTGTGTTTACATTTGAACGTGCCACCTTTAATTCGCTTCTATTTATCGCTCCGCACCTTTCCAAAACCGTGAACTTTGGACCGCGCCATGCAGCAAAGTCCAGAGTCTGCTTAAACTACCAGCGGAATTGGAGAAATTGGGTATTTTTTAAAAACTGGGGGAGTAAGGGTTGGGGGGAACGAGAAAAAAAGAGGACCGACATCCATTAAATACGAGGAGAAATGGTAAAAGAAAACTTGATCACTTTTTTTCTCTCTCTCTCTCCCCCTCACGCACATCAGCTCAGAAGCGTTGAATTTCGCCTTTAATAAACTAAAAATTCATTGGGGTTTCGCGATTCTAAACGGGACAAGTGGTCGATTGCAGAGTAACTTAGTCCAAGGTCTGATTTTGGAGGGTGATGAAATGAGAATGCAATAGGACAGGGACAGCGGCTGGTCAATGAGGCGCTTGGTGATGGGTCTTTGCATTGTGTAAAGGCTATTGGTAATATTAAGGGTATTCCTAACAAACACGCTACCCCGTGTAAAATAACCCACTCTCCTCCCCTCAAAGAAGTGCTCCCCTCAAAGGAGTGATGAGCCTGAGAGGTTGAATTTGACTTGTTTTGAACAGTCTTGATGAACATGATTGTTTTCATTTCATTTAGATTCGAATCCTTTGGCTGTTGAGTTATTTCTGGTCGATTTTTGCCATGGTCTAACAAGCTGCCTACCATAATTCCAAGGGACTGGAGTATTTGCTTCACTCTGTGAAAGGTGAAGCAGTTTTCACTGTTTGTAGCCTGTCTACTCTCAGGCTTCAAGAGATCCTGTCAGTCACCAGCTTTCCAAACTGTCAGAAGGATTAGTTCAAGTTTGCAGATTTACAATTTATTTTTGAGAGGTGGAGAGGATAAATTCAAATCTTGAATTGTACTATTTGCTGCAATGAGGCTTAAAAGATATATCGTTTAGAATTATTCAGGAATTGCAAGTCGAGTTAGCACGTGCACAATTTCCTTTAGCCTCACTTCAAGCAAGTCCAGCTGGAAATATGTTGCGTTTGTTTCAAATAAATGAACTTTCTTTTGTTCATTTTTGTTTTCAACATTTCGAGCATTTTGGTTTCTGGGAATTAAAGCATCAAAATAAAATAGCGACTTCCGCACACTTCGTCATATTATACATATTTACAGAGTGCATGGATCTACAATTACGAACTGAGCGACCCTAGGCGGTTTTTTGGGAGTAATAGTTCAAACGGATTCTTGAAACAATATCCCTTCGGGAGGGCGCGAATGTCTCGATAGGACACAACAGGTCCTGGGCAATACTTCACTGCAGTTTTATTGCCCCAAAGCTCCTTCTGACAATACCCCATCACCAACCCCCACCCCCTGAATGTGTGTCGCTACCAGAGGCAGCAATGTCAGATTCTGTCTCTCCTTTTGGCGAACAGGGAACAGTTACCCTCTCCCAAAATAAAACCCTTTGGCAGCTACATTTTCCTAATCCGAATTCCGGGGCAGCTTCTGGTTATTCTCGTGATGTTCGCTTAAATAAAAATAATAAATTGAGATTTCAGTGCAATTGCTGCTGGGGGTAGCCCATGTTTTTGCCCTTCAAATAAACCCTCATTCAAACAGACCGGAGGCGATATGTGTTATGACTCTTAGTGTGAAACTGAAAGCGCACAAAAGCAATAGGCTCTCTTTTTGAATCTGTTTGTGTTTTCTTGTCAACAGTTTGATCCTGGGAATTATAAACTGAATTAAATCTTGTTCCGTCATTGGTAGAAAAAAATCGATAGCACTTGGCGGAATAAAAACGAAAATAAAAGAATAGAGGTTTTAATGGTGGCGCGGAAATGAATACTGAGTAGATTTGTCAGAAAAGAATACAAATCATTTCTCTTCAGGGCAAGAAATATACGTAATGACCTGGGCACGCCTTTACCAATGGAGGGATACTAACGAATGTTTTCCTCTCAATACTATGGAGTGTGTACTGTCCACCGTTTAAATCCCAGTTAGTACAGAGTCTGGTTTGCTTTCCGTTCAGAGCAATTGTAAATTACTTTCCAGTCCTATATCTTTACTGTTCACTGAGGGATGAAGCTTAATGCAGAAATAAGTGTAGACAATTTCTAAACGTTTAGAATCACACATTTACCCAATATGGCCGCTTTAATCTCTCAGATAGCTGTCTAAAAGTGCCCATAGCTAACAGAAAGGAGTAAAATCTTCACTCCTACCTTATCACTCCGACAGAAATGTCAGCCATAGCTAAAATCAATTTCTCAGCTTCTTAAAGTATAAACTTAACCTTAATTGATGCAACTCCCAGACAGTGACCATTCCAAATTTAAAAGGCATTTGATTCTGTATTTTAATCTTTAAAAAGAAAACTTTAAATCTAAAGTGGTAATTGAATGAGTTGGTTAATTGCATCCTGAAAATTACATTGAACAGAAACTGTGGCAGGTTCTTCACAATAATGTGTTCACAAATTTCCCGCATAAAAATCACTGAAAATGTAAACACCCATTTACCCCCTCTCTCCCCCTCCCCAAAGATACCACAATAAACAGATCGATCGATAAAGTTGGGAACGAATCGACATTAGCGGATAAATCAATTTTTTTTGTGTACACAGCCCATTTCTGCAGGGGAGGGGCTGCACGGTTTTGTTGACATGAAAACGGGGTCTCAGTAGGGACTTGTTAAATAAACCTTCGGAGAAAGTCTTCTTTAGAACAGCGAAGCAAAAGCAAAGGCAGAGAGAGAGAGAGAGAATCTGGCCTGTTATTAAGGCTACAGGTTTGTTTGGATTAGACAAGGTCAGGACCACGGGCCATACAAATCGAAATCTTTGTATTTTAAATTTCCTACTTCGAGCCGGGGAACCTGAGCATTTAGTATCTCTTCGGCTTCATGTGTTAAAGCAGCACCTTCTCTCAGACACGACAGGATCTATCTAAGAGGCACGCTAGGGAGAACTTGCTCCAACGTTGTCGGTAAAAAGAACGCGTCCTGTTTTATGGTTAAGTTCTTGAAAGTGGGATTACAGTCCTGTACATTAGTGTGGAGTCTGTGATAAATGAACTGGGGTTTTAACCATCCTTCCCCATCGCATGTTTCAAATCTGCACCAGCCCTCACGTCGGCAAAGTACCAAAGTAATCGTTCTAAGCGCTGAATACATAGAGCAGGCCTGGCGGTGTACATTGTGCAGGTGTCAATAAAACAGAGCACAGAGGGAGCGTGCTGAATGTTAGCACCCCTCCATACTACAGCTCACATGGGGAAAAAGGTACATTAAAACAACGTAAATTTGGAAAAAAATAATGCCCTTAAATATGTGATAATCGAATATTTTTATTAAAAAATTAATGCGTTATGAAGAAATTATTCTAAACTCGAAAAGTTCTCTCCACAACTGAGTTTTTCCAGCATTTTGTACAAAATGAACGATTGTATTAATCGTGGGATTCAGAGAGCCCGTGAAATTTTACAGTAAAGGATACTAGTGTTTTAAACATGTTTGTTCACATATTTATTTCCCCGCTGTTACTATTACAGTGGGAGCAGCTTGCAAATAAACATTTTGACCTTGCAGTTAACTAAGCTGATCGCTCCAACAAACGGCGATTTGGCCTGAAGGCCGGAGGGGAGGGATCTGATGAAAAGTCATCTGGACTCGAAACGTTAGCTTGCTGTTTCTCCGTGGATGCTGTCTGACCCGCTGTGATCTCCAGCATTTGTTGTTCACAAAAATAAAGAACCGATACAAAAGGGAATTATAATTATATAGCGCGCTATTATGATCACGCGGGTAGCCGTGGAGCGACTTTCCATCGATTTGACCTTTTTGTTAACTCCGCCGAATAAAACGGCGACTGCCCCTTTAAAATTAAAGCTTTCGCCTCCCCCCAAAAAATGCACAATGCAGCCGCAGCTTATGTAATCAATCTCCAGGGAGAAGAGTCCTTGAATGGAGTCTTTTGTCACATCAATGTTATCACTCTCCATAATCTTGTAACTTTCCAAAATAGCCCCGCCATTCTGCTTCTGCAGAACAGCAAACAGGTAACTCCAGCGGGTTTTCTCAGCCAGCCTAATGTGTAATCTCAGACGCTTTTTGTTTCTTTTTTTTCCGAATGAAGCGTTTCCATTTTTGTGTCCAGATGGCCTTTTCATTAACTGTAAATTGTCCCACGTTTACCCACATTTTCCAAAAAGCGTCTACTGTCCTCCCTGATAAATAAATAAGGAGTTTGTGATCGAAACGATAACGAATCAGCCCTGAAAGTGCATCTTCAAATACAGCAATATGACTACACAAACCAAATCAAAAATTGCTGGAGAAACTCAGCAGCTCTGAAGAAGGGTCACTGGACTAGAAACGACGACGCTGCTTTCTCTCCACGGATGCTGCTAGAGCTGCTGAGTTTCTCCAGCAATTTCTGATTTGGTTTGTGTAGTCACGTTGCTGTATTTGAAGATGCACTTTCAGGGCTGGTTCGTTATTGTTTCGATCACAAACTCCTTATTTATTTACCAGGTCTGAAGGAGGGTCACAGGACTGGAAACATGAACTCTTGTTTCTCTCTGCACAGATGCTACCAGACCTGCTGAGTTTCTCCAGCAATTTCAGTTTTCTTTTGTTTATTTCCGATCTCCAGCATCTGTAGTTTCCAGTCTGTTTGGTATTCATGTGATTTTAACAGAAGTCCCTTCAACACTCATGTTGTGCAGTTTTTAGGGCTTTACTTCGAGTTGCTTGGAATCTAAGAATTGATTTCGGGGGTGCTAATTCGCCCATTGAAGGCGTGATGCGTTCAAACTTTAAATTTTGAAGTTTACATAATCGTGTACCTTGTTAAAGTTGGGAGAAGTTTATCGGCTCAGTTTGCAGATTTCCCTTGTACAGTGTGTCAGCCTCATGGTTTAAGGAGGTTATTGAATGGAGGGTATTTAAGAACTTCAGTCATGGCACTGAACTCAGGCCACTGTGGGTGTTCGTAACACAATTCATTTCAGGCGAATTTTCGTGGAAGGAGAACGAATAACATTTCACGATCTTGTAGAAAATAACACAGCACAACCGCAGATCATTAAATACAGATATTATTGTTGCACTTATTATTGGCAGTTATTTTACACCAAGTACCGGGTGAGAAAATTCGTTAAGTTTCAGACTAATTTGACAATTCGTTACTAACGCAATAAAGGAATACACGGGAGACTTAGACATCCTTTCCAATGGGGAGTTCAAATCGAAGGGACATAAATGTGCTGGAGAAATAACACCAGCGCATTGAGTGGTTATGGTGTTTTAACATTATTCTATGTTAATATTTGGTGTATGGCTGATGAGGATCACTGTGGATACAGGTAAACAGCGAGATTTTAGAAAGGTGGAGAGTTTCCGGGGACTTCACGCTTTTGGAAATGCACGGGATCTCAAGTATTACAACGAAAAAAAAGTGGACAGATTTATCAAGTTTTGTTCATTTGATAATTCTCACAACCTTGTGAAAAATATCCCAATTCGCTCAGGTTTCTTCAGTAAATGAGACGCTGTTTCGGAGCTCAGTGTTCTGCGTTTCACTTTATTTGGAAGCAGAGAATCTCACTCGTGGAAACGCACCGTCAAAGCAATCGAACCTGATTTCACAACGTGTAGATGCACGGCTCCTAAACCCAGTGGAGGGTGAAGATCAGTTATAGGGTTAATAACTGGGTGAGGACTCTTTCTGTTAAAACGGGGCTCCTTTCTTAGGGAGAGCTGTGCTTTCACGATGGTGGCGTTGCTAGAATGGTGGATGCATGATTGAGTTTCAGCCAGGGGCAGGTAGGGCAGAGGAGGGAGTGGGGATGAGGGGTACCTATTTACTGTCCCTCGTCTGGACCCTCTTCCAGTCTGGGTGCTGGTGCTGCGTGGGCAGTGTTTGTGGAAGTTGCTGAGGGTCACACGTGACATTGGCCCTCAACACTGACGCGAGATGAAGCGCACACCGTTTAAGAGCATCTTTGAAATAAAATTAGGTTTATTATTACTGCCCCAAATCGCTCTGTGACTCCTGTTTCGCTTTGCCTGAGACTTCATTTCCTACTTTCTCTCGGGGTGGGGCAGACCACTGGTCCCCAAATCCTCTGATCTCAAGCCACTGTCAGAGCAGACACGTTATCATAGCCACAGTCTCAGCACACTCAGTTCGCAAAGAGAATCCCTTTAAACTCTTTGGTTTAAGTCCCTTTTCAATTGTCACTTCGAAGTATTTCAAACATTTTCTTAAATCCTTAATAGGATGCATGCTGAGTTAGAGACCAAGACTAATTCTACCCGTTTGAGACCAGAGTCTATCAGCGTGCTGGAGTACAAGCAGAAAGATTTTTTTTTCAAGGGACCTGGGCACCCCTGATAAGGGCAGCATTTGCTGTCCATCCCTAATTGCCCCATATCTACATGACTTGCTAGGTCATTGCAGAGGGCAGTTAAGAGCCAACCACATTGCTGTGGGTCTGGAGTCACATGCAGGCCAGACCAGGTAAGGATGGCAAATTTCCTTCCCCAAAGGATATTAGTGACAACATTGATGATGGATATCATGACCAGATGAGCTTTCCATTCCACATTTATTGAATAAATTCAAATTCATTTCCTCAAGGCATTTGATTGGGCCTTTGGATTACCAGTGACATTACAATATGCTATCATTTTTCCTAAGGTGATTGAATCATAGAATCCCTACTGTGGGGGAAAAGGCCATCCAGCCCATCGGGTCTGCATTGACCCTCCAAAGAGCACCCACCAGACCTAGCCCTCTACCCTATCCCCTTAAGCTCACATTTCCTATGGCTAAACTAGCCTGAAAATTCCTGCATACAATTGGGCAATTTACCTTGGCCAGTCCAATGTGTTCAGTGAATTCTAATTCAGACTCCCAGCCTAGATGTAATAATGATTCACCCAAAGCCAACCCATGTAGCAACTGGTCCAACTGGGGAGTTCAGTTGTTGCATAAATGCTACAGCCAACTGCAAACCTGAGACAATGAAATATTGTCATCTTACAATGAGTCCATGTGAATTTTCTCATCCTTGCATTTGTGGCTTTATCCCTTCCTATCTCTATAGCCTCAAATACAGTCTAATATTCGTACACTCATACAGATCCATCAGCTTGCTCCTCTCTGATTTATATCCACTCCCTCCCCCAACCAATGTTGACCATCAGTTGCCTTGGTCTTAAGCTCTGGAATGTTGTTTCCCAATCACTCTCCTCCTTTAAGATGCTCCTTAAAACCCACTTTTTGTGATAAAGGTTTGGGTCACTGGCCTTTATATCTCTTTATATGACTAAGTGTCAATTTTAGTCTGATTGCACTTCTGTGAAACACCTTGGGATGCTTCTACTAAAGTGCCATGTAAGTCCACATTAGAGTCATACAGCATGGCATCAGACCCTTCAGTCCAACCAGTCCATATTGACATGGTCCCAAATTAAACTAGTACCACCTGCCTGTTTTTGGCCCATATCCTCCAAACATTTCTTATTCATGTACTTATCCAAATGTCTTTTAAACATTGTAACTGTACCCACATCCATCATGTCCTCTGAAAGTTCATTCCACACATGAAAAAAAATTGACACTCATGTCTTTTTTAAATCTTTCTCCTGTCATCTTAAAAAATGCCCCCTAGTTTTGAACTCCCCTATCCTAGGGAAAAGACCATTGTCATTCACTTTATCGATGCCCCTTATGAGTTTATGAACCTCAATAAGGTCACCCCTCAACCTCCTACACTCCAGTGAAAAAAGTCCCAGCCCATCCAGCCTGTTTTCATATCGCAAACCCTCCATTCCTGGCAACATCCTGGTAAATCTTTTCTGAGCCCTTTCCAGTTGAATAATATCCTCCCATAACATGGCGACTAGAACTGCACACAGTACTCCAGAAGAGACCTCACCAACATCCTGTGCAGCCTCAATATGAAGTCCCAACATTGTTGTTGTTGTTAAGGTGGCTTCATTCCATTTACCCTCGATTACATCTGGCAAGGAGCTTCAATCCCAAGCTATGCTTCCAGTGTGCTGATCTGCATCTGTCTTGGGGCAAATACAACGTGCAGCTAGCCAGTTACAACATTGTCAGCACAAAGCAACAAGCTCACTGTTTTATGAGCGGTTTGCACTTCCCATTCTCTGCATGTGCCAGCTGCCCAGCTAAGACTTTTAAGGCTAAAAATATATCTCAGTGTTTGGTTGGAATGGAGTGATGTCAGCAGGTCCTTTGCAGAACTGTACGACATACATGCCTGTTGTATTAAAGGGCCATGCCCTCTAGAACCACTCTTCTTAAAATTGTACTGCTATATTCAGAGCGTGCTGTACTCCAGCACATTGAACTGTATGCAAGTAATCTGGAACTCCATTCTGTAAACCTTTTAGTTTTAACAAAACTCTGATTGTTCCGTTATCCCTTTGTAAACATTGGAAATTTAGGGCCAATTGTTTCTCAACTTGCATTTTAAGGTTAGACGGACCCCTCTGTGCATCAAACAATCCTTTTGCAAGCAGGATAAAGCAAGATTGGAGCGAGGCCACATTACACTGCTGAAAATTATATTCATGCACAAATCATTCGTCTGAATCTTTTTTATTAATTTTGATTTGTAGGATGTGAGTATTGCAGAAAAGGCCAGTTTTTTGTTGCCTATCCATAATTACCCTTGAGAAGGTGGGGGAGCTAGGCTGCCCTATTGAATCATTACTGTCCATGTGTTGCACCCAGCGGCCTTGAAGAAACAATGATATAGTTTCCATTCAGGATGGTATGTATCTTGGAGCGAAACATGAACAACATGAACATGAACAAAATCTGCAGCCCTCAGGTCAGTTGAGGAAAAGCGAATCTCACAGTTTTAATCTGTTGACTCAATGAACAAAAATAAAACCCTCAAATAGTGAAAACAACAGAAGTTGCTATATATCAGATAAGAAGACGATGTTAGAGCTCAAAGATAAGTTGATTTTGTAACCTACCATCTTAAATTGATTAATTTTACTGCTTATAAATTGCTTATCAAATTAAAGGCATGGGATGGTGATTTAAAGGAGGAAGGTAATATAATTAGTGATATAGTCATTGACTTGGGAATCATATTATTAGTGTTGTGTGGTTTCAGAGAAAAAGAAATACCAATTATGGAAACAGAGAGAGAAAAACAAAGGGATGGTGTGAAGTGGTGATTATCTGGCAATGGTTACAAAGCCAAAAAACAGGAGACACCAATGAGGTTGTAGTGTTAAAAACTGCTATTTTCTAATCAATCTGTTCAGAGATGTTACGACATACCGCTGGAGCATGTGGTACTTAACCTGGGTCAAAGGTAGGGATACTACCACTGCATCACAAGAGATCTTAAATAGAGGGAAAGACAATGAGAAGCAAAGATTAAGCAGAAAAGCAAAGCAGGAACAAAGACCAACCTAGAGGCATTGAGTTTGTGAAATTGGAGGGTGATCAATAAAATGAACAGCAATCTCTAATGGCACACGTGGAGTAACTAGTTGAGGTAAGAATTTAAGAACTAACCAGGTAAGTGACAGGGAGCTCACATTGGAGTACTGCAGGGGTTAGGTTTGGGTCCATTATATTTTCAGTTTTTATAAGCAACTCTGACTCAGGAATAGTGTGCAACATTTAAAGTTTGCAAATGGTATAAATCTAGCAAAATAGTAAATTGTGATGAGAATATAGTTGAAGGCTTAAGATTGCCATCCATGATGCTGAAATGGGCAGAAGCATGACAGTTAAGAGTTCAACGTAGAGATATGTGAAGTGATGCAGTTTGTGGGTGCTATGAGGGAAAGACAGTGTACAACAAGTGGCAGAAATGTGAAAAGTATAGATGAGCAGAGAGACTTTAATGTTTGTGTATATAACACCTTAAAGTTAGCACAGCAAGTTGATAATGTGGGTTAAAAAGCACATGAATTACTTAGGTTTATAAATTGAGGAATATAAATAAAAAAAATATCATTGGTAGAACTTGATGATTAATTAGATCTGTCCTTATCTTGAGTACTGCAGAGTATTCTGGGCCTCACATTTCAAGAAAGATATAAAGGTATGAGAAAGGATACTAGGGTTTACCAGGATGTCACCAGGGATGAGGAACTTCAGCCATAAGGGCAGGAGGTTGAAAACATTAGGACTGTCCTCCTGGAAAATGAAGGGGGTGTGATGCTGTGGTGGTAATATCACTGAACCGTCACCAAAGTCCTAGGCTAATGGTCTGGATACAAATCCCTGTGTCAGATGGTGAAATTTGAATTCAATAAAAATCGGGAATTCCAAGTTCTAAAGTAACCACTGTCATAGAAATCCATCTGGTTTACCAATGTCCTTTATGGAAAGAAATTTGCCATCCTTACCTGATCTGGCATATGTGTGATTCCAGACTCACAGCAATGTGGTTGACTCTGAATTGCCCACTAAAGTAGTTTAGAGAGCCAATCAGTTTAAGAGCAGCTAGGAATGCGCAGCAAATATTCCCAAGCGCCATGCAACAGCAGTAAAAAATGACCAAATTGAGGTTTTCAAGATGATGAGATATCTTGATAAAGTAGAGGGAGGAAGCCTATTTCTTCTTGTGAATAGGTCAGAACAAGGGGCAATAAATTCAAATTCATTTGCAATGATGAGAAGAATTTTTTATTAATTCAGGGAGATTGGATCTACAGTGCTTTATCTCAGACAGTCATGGAGGCTGACTTGATGAATAATTTTAAAAGGTTAGTCAAATGTTTACATAGGAATATAGAAAATAGGAGCAGGATAGGCCATTCAGGCTCCCCAGTCTGTTCCACCATTCAACATGATTGTGATTGATCATCCAACTCAGTATCCCCTTTCCACCTTTTCCCCATACCCTTTAGTCCCTTTAGACTTAAGAAATATTTCTAACTTCTTCCAAAACATTACCTGTTTTGGCCTCAACTCTTTCAAGGATGAGGAACCTACAGGTTTATAGATAAAAAGCACAGGGATGAACAACTAAGCTCAACTGCTCTTGGAGTCAGCAACTGCATGACAGGTTGACTGGCCTCCTTCTGTGCTGTACATTTCAATTGTTCGATGAACTGTGCACTTTGTATGGTCTGTAGTTGCTGGACACTACCGTAGGACTTACTGTAAAATTACTTCTTGGGTTGGATGGTGAGCTAATTAGAAGCTTTCACTCAGTTGTCTCTAGGTACTTAAGACAAAAAATAAAATTTTTGGAAAGTAAGTGCTATTGGGTTCAAAGTGCATTGTGTGAAATTGATACCAAATGTAACAGTAATGATTTTCTTTAACAAAGGCACTAACTGTCAGGATTATCATCGTCCTTAAATCAGCTGGCAAAGAAATGTTACTGAATGCATTGATACTTTCATTATTAATAATACAGGGCAATTTCATCTGCTTCATTTGAAACATTAAAATATTGGCTATCATGACCATTTGATGTGTAGAATCCTTTTCAAAGATCTTAAGCTGAGAATAACCTGTCGAGATTTTTGATAATCATATCTGTATAAGATGGAACAGATCAGTTCTAAAATAAAGTTGTTACATGTTGAATACAATGTTCTAACATGCTGGGCTAGAGCTGGAAAAGTCACAGATGTGTATTGGTGTCTCATGTAATGAATTTCTAACCTTGTTATGATGGATGTATGGAGTAAAAAAATTGTGTGTTTTCATATAGGGATGGGCAAGGAAGTAATTGGGAGAGGGAATCACCTTGAACTGTTCTCAGATGCAATGCAGAGGTTACTCAAAGTTAATTAGCATTTGCAGGTAACCAGAATGCATGTTAACTGGAGATATGAAGCAGGAAGTGGGATAAAAAATGTTAAAAAGGAATGTTTAATGTGTGCATTGCTGGAACTTCAGTGAATGTAACAACAGCATACATTCAGAACGAAGTACACATTACAGGATAACATTTAGGACAAGACCAGGAAAGTACCACTAGAATTAGCTAGATTATCAGATAATTTTCTTTTAATTTTTGCCATGAAAATCTGACAAGATTAGTAGCATTCTCTTAAAAACATTATGACAATGCATACATAATAATTTACCCAGATGGCCTCAAAATTGAGGAGCACATTCATAATCTCTTTAGAAAGGGACATGACAGCCTAATGGTAATATCACCAAACTATTAATCGGGAGAGCTACACAATGCTCTGGGGACCTGAGTTTGAATCTTGCCATAGTAGATGATTGAAATTTGAATTATTTTTTTTTATAAATCTGGAATTAAGAGTCTAATAATGACTGTGAAACCATTGTCAATTGTTGGAAAAACCCATCTGGTTCATTCTTACTTGGTCTGGTCTACATGTGACTCTAGATGCATAGCAATGTAATTGACTTTTAACTGCCCTTGGGCAATGTTGGCCTGGGCAGTGATACCTACATCCTATGAATGAATAAAAAAAAGTACTGAACAGAGGACATATTCACAAATGCATTTACTGCTCAACCTGTTAATGGCTAAAAAGCAAAATTCTGAGTTTTGACACTCAAATTCTCACAAGTTTTATAGACACTTCTGGAATGCTAATTTAGAAATAATTAAATTCAATGGAAGATGATTGCAAAATTATTGATTTCCAGAGCTTTATTTAGAGAACTGCATTATCAGAGCCGCTGTACTTTATATGGCAGGATAAACTGAGAGGCAACTGCCTGTACTACTTCATTATGTGGAGGTTATAAAAAGATCGAATGGCACGATTTAAATAAGAGCAGAAATTTCAATGCACTGTGGGTTTTTAGAACATAGACCATAGAACGGTACAGCACAGTACAGGCCCTTCGGCACATGGTGTTGTGCCGAAAATTTACCCTAATCCTAAGGTCTATCTAACCTCCACCCCTACCTTATACTATCATTCATGTGCCTATCTAATAGCCGCTTAAATGCCCCTAATGAGGCCGACTCCACTACCCTCTCCGGCAATGCATTCCACGCCGCTACCACTCTCTGAGTAAAGAACCTACATCTGACGTCTCCCCTATATCTACCTCCACTCACTTTAAAACTATGCCCCCTCGTAATAGCTACCTCCACCTGAGGAAAAAGTCTCTGGCTGTTCACTCTATCTATACCTCTGATCATTTTGTACACCTCTATGAAGTCACCTCTCATCCATCGTCGTTCTAAAGAGAAAAGCCCTAGCTCTCTCAGCCTTTCCTCGTAAGACCTTCCCTCCATTCCAGGCAATATCCTGGTAAATCTCCTCTGCACCTTTTCCAATGCTTCCACATCTTTCCTGTAATGAGGCGACCAGAACTGGACACAGTACTCCAGATATGGCCGAACCAGGTTTTTGTATAGCTGGAGCATAACTTCACAAAAGCTAACACACCGTATGCCTTCTTAACAACTCTATCCACCTGGGTGGCAGTTTTCAGGGAACTGTGGACATGAACCCCAAGATCCCTCTGCTCCTCGACACTGCCAAGAATCTTTCTGTTAACCCTGTATTCTGCTTTCAAATTTGTCCTTCCAAAATAAATCACCCCACACTTTTCAGGGTTAAACTCCATCTGCCACTTCTCAGCCCAGCTCTGCATCCTATCAATGTCCCTTTGTAACCTAGAACAGCCCTCCGCACTGTCCACAACTCGACCCACCTTCGTATCGTCCGCAAACTTGCTAATCCACCTTTCCACTCCTTCATCCAAATCATTTACAAAAATCACAAATAGAAGAGGACCCAGAACAGATCCTTGTGGTACACCAGTCATAACTGAGCACCATGTTGAATATTTTCCATCCACTACCACCCTTTGTCTTCTAAGGATCAGCCAATTATGAATCCAATATGCCACATTTCCCCCTATTCCCTGCCTCCTTACTTTCTGCATGACCCTACCATGGGGAACCTTATCAAACGCCTTACTTAAATCCATGTATACCACATCCACTGCTCTACCTTCATCCACGTGTTTGGTCACCTCTTCAAAGAATTCATAAGGTTTGTGAGGCATGATCCACCCCTCACAAATCCATGCTGACTATCATGAATCAAACTGTGCCTATCCAAGTGATCATAAATCCTATCTCTCAGAGCCCTTTCCAATAATTTTCCCAACACTGACGTAAGACTAACTAGCCTGTAATTTCCGGGGTTATCCCTATTCCCTTTTTTGAACAAGGGAATGACGTTTGTCTTCCGGCACTATACCCATGGACAGTGAGGATGAAAATATCATCGCCAAAGGCCCTACGATCTCTTCCCTCGCTTCCCAAAGAATCCTTGGATAAATCCCATCAGGCCCGGGTGACTTATCTATCTTCAAGTTCCTCAAAATTCCTAGTATATCTTCCTAACTAACATCGACGTCCTCTAGCCTACCAGCCTGTTTCACACTGTCCTCCTCTACAACTAGGTCCCTCTCAGTTGTGAATTCCGAAGAAAAGTATTTATTAAGGACCTCTCCTATCTCTTCAGGTTCCGTGCATAAATTCCCTTTACAATCCTTGATCGGCCTTACCCTTTCTCTGGTCATTCCCTTATTCCTCACGTACGTGTAAAAAGCCTTGGAATTTTCCTTGATCCTATCTGCCAAGGTTTTCTCATGCCCCCTTATAGCTCTCCTAAGCCCTTTCTTCAGCTCCTTCCTGGATAACTTGTATCTCTCTAGAGCCTTTTCCATTCCTTGTTTCCTAAACCTTACATAAGCATCCTTCTTCCTCTTAACCAGTCGTTCGACCTCTCTTGAGAACCATGGCTCCCTCACTCGACCGCATCTTCCCTGTCTGCTAGGGACAAACATCTCGAGCACACGCAGTATGCATCCCTTAAACAATCTCCATATTTCAATAGTGTTCTTCCCTGACAGCATCTGTTCCCATTTTGTGTTACCCAGTTCTTGCCTAACAGAATTGTAATTACCCTTCCCCCAATTATAAACCTTACCCTGCTGTATATACCTATCCTTTTCCATGACTATTGTAAAAGTAACAGAGTTATGATCGCTACCGCCAAAATTCTCTCCTACCAACAGGTCTAATACTTGGCCCGGTTCATTGCCAAGCACCAAATCCAAAGTGGCCTCTCCTCGTGTTGGTCTATCTACATGCTGTGTCAGGAATCCTTCCTGAACACACTGGACAAAATCTGCTCCATCTAAATTATTACAACTAAAAAGTTTCCAATCAATATTTGGAAAGTTGAAGTCACCCATGACTACAACCCTGTGACTTGTGCACCTTTCCAGTATCTGCCTCCCAATCCGCTCCTCTACTTCTCTGCAACTATTAGGGGGTCTGTAAAAAAACCCCAACAAAGTGACTGCTCCTTTCTTGTTCTGGACCTCAACCCAAACTGACTCTGTAGACATATCATTCTCGAACTGCCTTTCAGTAGCTGCTATACTAGCCCTGACTGGCAATGCCACTCCCCCGCCTCTTTTACCACCCTCTCTATTTCTTTTAAAGCATCTAAATCCCGAAACTTCCAACAACCATTCCTGTCTCTGAGTTACCCAAGTTTCTGTAATGGCCACAACATCGTAGTTCCAAGTACCGACCCATGCTCTAAGTTCATCCACTTTATTTCTGATACTTCTAGCATTGAAGTATACACACCTCAAACCATCCCTGTGTCCACAATTACGCTCCATCGACCGCATTTCTTTATAAACAACCTCACTCCCTGTTGCGTCTGTTGGAAGGCTGAAAACCTCATCCTCTGAATTACAAATCCGGTTCCCCACCCCTTGCCAATCTAGTTTAAACCATCCCGTATAGCTCGAGCAAACCTCCCTCCCAGGATATTTGTGCCCTTCCAGTTCAGGTGAAACCTGTCCTTACTGTACAGGTCCCACCTTCCCCAGAATGTGCTCCAATTATCCACATAATGGAAGTCCTCCCTCCTACACCAGCCCTGTAGCCACATGTTTAGCTGCACTGTCTCCCTATTTCTTACCTTGTTATCACGTGGCGCTGGTAGTAATCCAGAGATAACTATCCTGTTTGTCCTGGACTTCTCCTGGATCTTGCTGTGCATAACATTTATTTATTGATATTTATATTCCCTGCAAAACTTTCTGGCTAAACATAGCCAGCTTCCAAATGTTCAGCTCCATTTTTGCACAACCTTGGCCCAAGCAGCCAAGGAGCAGGACCATTCCAAGCCTGGACTTGCTGTTAGCATGCCACTTGGGAGCTCTTCCCCAAGGCAGTCATTTCGTAGGCTGGCTCGAGTCAACTGTCCAATTAGGGACAACAAAAGAGTTCCTGAGGTGTCAGGCTTGGTCATGGGGTTCACAGCCTGAGAAGGTCAACAGGCCCATAATCTGGAGAGGGAGCCTCTGCTGCACAATGCAGACTGTAAGTGACCCACTCACAGCCCCAACTCAAAGTGCCCTCTGAAGGGGTTTTAAATTAATGAAAAATAAACTTGTCCCACAGTTGCCAAACCTCCCCACGGAGGGAGACCCACTCCACTCCATAGCGGCTCGATCTCTGACCCCCCTTATTGATCATTTGTGGTGGGGGTGAGAGGAGGGTTTACTGAATTGATGTTGTGGGTTTTCCAGCCAGCTGCCTCTCGGCACCCAGCAGACCCCAGTCCAGGCCTGTCCACTACCAGGAAGATCCCAGTGAATTCCCAGTTAGCCCAAACATGGTCAGTCAATTATTCACATTGGCCTCACATCATTCCTGGGGGTAGAGTCTGCCAGCGATGACCCATTCTCTGGGATGGGTTTTTTGGCGGACCACAATACTAGGATATCTGAATTTTTGACCTCCAGGTTCTGCCTTTAAGTCCTGTATCAGAAACAATCCACCCGCTGTATTTAACACTGTACAAGGCCCTCATCATACCTTCCAGGTTTCTACGCGGCTTCAGTTTTGGTTGTGCAAGCATAACAAAGTAACATCCAAATTCCACCAACAATTTTCATTCCAAATATGCCCAACAATATGTTTAGTTGATAAGAAGCATGGGCAGAAGTAGGCCATTCAGCCCATCGAGTCCATGCTGCCACGACTGAGTTGATAATCCTCAATAAAAACCGAAAGAACTGCGGGTGCTGTAAATCAGCAACAAAAGCAGAAGTTGCTGGAAAAGCTCAGCAGGTCTGGCAGCATCTGTGAAGGAATCTTAACTCTGATTTTTTTCTTCACAGATGCTGTCAGACATGCTGAGCTTTTCCAGCAACGTCTGCTTTTGTTCCTGATAATCCTCAACTCCACCTTCCTGTCTTTTCCCTATTACTGTTGATTCCCTTCCTGAGTAAAAATCTGTCCGTCTTAACTACCGGCTGACCTGTTTTTTGTCATATTGATTCAGGGATGGATATTGGCTTGAAGACTGGGATAACTCCACTGCTGTTGTTTAAGATAGTCTCATGGGAATGTTCACATCCACCTGAAAAGATAGATGAGGGCCTTGTTATAACTTTTCATCCAAAGGCAACACATCCACCAATGCAGTGCTCCCTCGCTACTATCCTGGAGTGTTAGCCTTGGTTTTTACATACTCAAGCTATAGCATGGGATTTGAACCTACAATTTTGTGAGTGAGAGGTTGCTCAGAGGTGAGAGTACTACCAACTGGGCAATAACTAATAGCTTAGCAGGAGTATTGAGTCCCATGCTCACGACATAGCATACTACTGTTCAAATATGTGTGAAGGAGTTCAAAGTATTTCGAGCAGTTGTGATATGACATTATATGAATTAAAGTTTTCAACAAGAGTGTTAAATTAACATGATAGAGAAAACAGTTTGAAATTGGGAAGAATATTACTGCTCTCTGTGGTAGATATGCTGTTGATATTTTAGCTCAATTCAACTCTTTTCGGTGACTCAGAGGGGAACTTACAAAGCTGGCGTTTCCAAAGTATCAATTCTCTGTTGTTCTAGATGGCAGTGGTAATAGGCTTGGAAGGTGCCATTACCATCTGGAAGGACAAAGACAGCTGATGCATGGGAACAGCATCATCTACAAATTTCCCTCCAAACTAAAAGAAATTGAATCCCAAATGCTTTCACTATTTGCTATTTACTATGACCAGTTTAATCCAATAATTTCAAAATATTTCAAACATTATTTTTGGAATAATTTATCTGACAGAGATAAAGATGTCACAATGGAAGTCATGGTGCATGAGAAAAATGGGGTCTTTTAATAAGACTGAGTTGATAATCCTCAATAAAAACCAAAAGAACTGCGGGTGCATTTTACATACCATGACAACGCAGGAGAAGTCTTGCAGTATTACAAAGAATGCAACTTGTCAGCAATGTTTGCAGTAATGTGACAGGGAAGAGGTGGTGTATTGCAACAGACTGTATTGTGATACTGCCTTGGTACCATAATAACACTTTTATCAATCTTTGAGTAAAGGAATCTAACCTTCATCAAAATGGAGATTCTGTAAGATGCTGTTATCAAGGAATTGGGAGACACACTTGTACCAATTAACCCATTCAGATTCTCGTTATGTTCTCCTGTCTTGTGGAGCTGCCAAGACAAACAGTTGAACACTTAACAGCCAGCGTGGACAATATCTGTGATCTGTGTTATTACTTTGAAAAATAATGATGAACTGACTGCGGGTAATGGTTTAATGTAGCTTCCGCTTTCTTCACTGATAGTGTGCTGGAATGTTGTGGGACCCAGCAGCATCAATGAGACATAATGCATCAAGAGCACCAGTGCCTTGCGATTTACACTTGACAAAGCTACAGAACGAACTACTAGATATTGTACAGCATAGTGATAGGTAGGAGAGGGAGAAGATAAGAAGAGATGAGGTCAGATTAGAAGGCTGCAAGTGTGGAATGGGCAATCTTTGCACAAGTTGCTGCTGAGACTCCTGATGCTGAGATCTGTGAAACTTCCTCCATTCCAACCAAAGCTGAATAAACAAAGACTGTGTGGAAATCCTTAACTTCATTTCACAGGTAACGAGAAGGTTGGAAAGATGGTTATCATGCATGGAGTCTGTTCTTAGTGGGCACCATCAATATTAAAAACTGTAATAGCCCACGGCATCCACCATGGTTAAATGGAGCATGCTAAATTGCCCATGGTGTTCAGGGATGTGTAGTTAGGTGGATTAGCCATGGTTAATGTGGGGTTACATGAATAGGGTAGGAAGTTGGGGGCTTTGGGATGGTCTTCAGAGGGTCAGTATGGACTCAATGGGCCAAATGGCCTTCTTCCACACTGTAGGGATTCTATGATTCTATCATCTATCAATGTGATTTGATATCAGTCTTGGAGGAATTCAGGAGCTTTAACACTTGTAACAACTTTCCCACAGGAGGGGAAAAAAACATTTTAAAAAGCAGTTCTATCTGGATATGAATGCACTGGTCATACTGGAGCTGCACATTCACAAGTTTTATTTGTTTTTCCTCCTGGGTCGGGAGGTGAGTTTTCCACCCAATGAGTGGCCATGTGCATCTTGAGAAAGAACTGTTCACAGGAGAAGCCCAGTGACTAAAAGGTTAATATGAGTCTGTACAGCAACAGTACTTCACCAATAGGCTTGCAATGGTATCTCTGAAAGGTGACTGAAGCTTTGGGTCTTCCCATCATTAATGAAGGGATAGTAGGAACAGTCTGATGCGCTAAATTGCTTGTTTTACAGCAAATAAAGGGGTTAAATTCATAATGAAAGAAATTACACACCCTTACCAAGCAGGGGGAATAAAGAATTTGACTTTTCGGTACCATTTACAGTCTTGAATATATCGATGAAGTACACACTTGGTCATCTCTTTGAAAGGTGAACATTAGCATGAGTTTCACTAGTTGCACACTCTTCCATTCCACCCTCATCAGTCTCCCCATTTAAAATAAATTATTTATTATTGGGACATGGGCAACTAGCAAGCAGCACTTCCCACTTGTTTTTGGTTTGTCCAAAAACTTTAAGAAGCGTGCAGGCCATAAGAGTTGGGATGACAGCTACCAACCCAAAAGGACATTAGTAAACAAATTGGACTTTTATGACAATACATTAGTTTTTTAAATAGCAATTGTCAGGAGCCAGTCTGCAAATTTACCATACTTAGTGTATTTTCTTTCTAAATATGTATCGATGGTAGGTTTATATACTGAACCTCTAGGATTGCTGGGATAATTTTATAATCATTGGTAATTGCTTAGTTGTCCCACTGTTTAGCCTTTTTGGTTTATTTTTTGGTCTTCCCCCTAGCTTAGCCTTTTCTTTTGTCTGATGTGCAAGTCAGGCTGTTCTCCAAAAGAATTAACTAAAAATTAACCAGATCACCTCAAAGGCAGTCTCATTTAAGCAGAGAGGAGTCTCCAGAAAGTGAAAATTAACCTTTTCCTGGCATTGCCTAAACTGTCTTGAAGCCAAACACATCAATAAGTCTTCACAATGTTCTCGTATAAAAAGATTTTATTACCCATTCTACATGAGTCTGACCGCAAAAAAAAACCCTTTCTCTTCAGGACTCCTTGAGCCACACGCCATTCATATGTCCAGACAGTGAACTTCCTCCAGGCCCCTTCACAGTTTTAAGGGGTTCTATTTATTAAGATCAAGAAACATTCCCTCATAGCAATTTATTCTAAAGTAACAGCTATGGGCTTACGTAAATGTGGCATTTTTGAAAGATTGTGGTTTTATTTTTAAAGAATCAAGTTTTATTTGCAACATAATCTCCAAATCCATCATATTAAAACATTAGCACAAATGGATGTAGGGTAGCTCCCCTGATAGCTTGGTGGTTGAAGGTACTGTCCAGTATAACATTACACCAGTGCCATCCAACAGACATCACTGGCTAGCCCAGGCATGGCTATGGCCATCACATCACTTTAGCCACATCTACTTATCTTAGTGCAAGCCACTTTTAATACCAGGCAGGTAAAAGCTTCTCAGCAGGTCTGGCTACTCCAGTTCTGTAGGAGAGTCATTCTGGACTCAAAACATTGACTCTGTATCTCTCTCCACAAATGCTGCCAGACCTGCTGAGTTTCTCCAGCATTCTCTGTGTTTGCTTCAGATTTACAGTATCCACTGTATTTTGCTTCGATTTGGGTAAAGACCATTCATTGAATATACTTAGTTTTAAAAAGAGTTCCTACAGGGGTACCGCTATTCTATTGGAAACCTCTATCTTAGTTCTTAATCAAAGTTTGGAATTCTATAACATGTCCATCAGGCACACACAGCTTGGTTTATCTGAGGTCCAATAATTGCAAGTGCAGGACCTTGACCTCACCAGGAAGTTGCTGAGAATGTTGAATTACACAACTAAGAACATAAGAAATAGGAGAAAGGTGGCCATAAACCTGCTCTGCCATTCAATAAGATCATGGTTGATCTTTTTATGGACTCAGGTCCACTTACCAGCACACTCATCATAACCCTTTGTTCTTTTACCATTCAAAAATCTATCTACCTTTGCCTTAAAAATTGCACAATGCATTCCCCACCCTTGGCTTCCATTCTCCATCCACAATGCAATTGCTTGCTGCTTGCTCTCTGCCATGATACCATGGGGGAGGTGATGGCCTAGTGTTATTATTGCTGGATTGCTAATCCAGAGACCTAGACAACATTCTGGGGACCAGGGTTTGAAACCCGCCATGGCAGATGGTGGAATTTGAATTCAATAAAAGTATCTGGAATTAAGAATCTAATGATGATCATGAATCCATTGCTGATTGTTGGAAAAACTCATCTGGCTCACTAATGTCTTAGAGGGTAGGAAACTGCCATCCTTACCTGGTCTGGCCTACATGTGACTCCAGACCCACAATAGTGCGGTTGACTCTTAACTGCCCTCTGGGCAACTAGGGATGCTATTTAGCCAACAGTGCTCTCATCCTGTGAATGAATAAGGGAAAAAAATCCCACAACATGCTCAGTTGCCACTACCTGTTGCTGGCTCTAAGCTGGTTATTCTGGTTGATTGACAGTTCTCCTCCCTATAAAAAGTCAAGGGCATATCGACAATGCTAAAAGTTGATATTTTCATGCACGTGACACCATTTTAGTCAGTAACCAATAAGCATAGCCAAATGAATAAAGAACCACAAAGGCTAAAGTGTACACACATGGGCCACGCCAATATTGAAATGAACATGTTCAGTGACAGGGTCTGTTATGCACTTTTTATTTATCAATTAGCCAAATGTGGATTTTGTGTCTTAGAGAAGGTTCATTAGGCTGATACTAGGTACGGAGGGACTGTCATATGAGGACAGGTTGAACAAGTTGGGCCTGCACTCATTGGAATTTGGAAGAATGAGAGGCGATCTTATTGAAGCATACAATTTTTACAATTGAGAGATTCTTAGGGGACTTGAACAGGGTAGATGTGGAGAGGTTGATTCCCCTTATGGGCGAGCCAAGTCCAGAGGGCATAATCTGAGGATTAAGGGTTCACATTTAAAACAGACAGGAGGAGAAATTTCTTCTCTCAGAGGGCACCAAATCTATGGAATCCTTTATTATAGAGCAGGTCAAGGCTGGGTTGTTAAATATTTTCAAGGTTAAGATATATTTTTTAATCAGTAAGAGACTAAAGGGTTATGGGGAAAAGACAAGGAAGTGGATGATGCTGCTGATGTTGAGGAAGGCCTCATCTGATTTCTCAGATGATCTCGCAGATTTCTCACAGTAACCCATTTCATTCAGACCCCTGTGCAGTTCTGTCCATAAAAACCTGTATCACAGTGAAGTTGGGCAGCAATATACCCTCCTCAGAAACTCCAGGTAAGAGACCAACCTGGGGTGAGTCTTATCAAAAGAAATGAGTGAGTGCCCTCCAACACTGACACTAGGGAAACACCATCTTTCAATTCTAGAAGCAGCATTACTTTCACTGCAGAACTTTGTGGTCATTTGTACGAATATGATTTCACCAAGAATCTGATAAAGACAATTACCCAAACCCAGATTACATTCTTCAAGCCTATGTCTTCACAACAACTCCACAATCCCAATGGATAGTGATCCCTCCCAATACAGGTTAACACTTTCTGAATTAGACTTGCAACCTATGGTCCTCATCCAGCCCACAGGAACTTCTTATCCAACTCATGACTGCTCCAGGGAGAGTACACAAGGTGAGCCAGGGGACATGTGTGAGCCAAATGCACATCTGTTATTGGTAGCTGGCCAAATCAGGTGTGGTGAAAACAAAATACAGGGTCTAAGGAGAGTTTCAAGGGAAGTAATTCAAGACTAATGGAAGTACTTTCAGATAAGTGGTGCTGAATAATGATGAGAAGGCAAAGGCAGTCTATTTGGGAATGTACATAGCCACCATGTTAAAGTAAGCAATCACATGCGAAGGAGCAATGAGAGCAGCACAGGTAAATGTGTTTTTTAAGATTAGTTATTAAATTACTGCAATTTTGCTTTGCTTTTGATTTCAGCCAGAAATGCCCAGTGGATGGTCCATCTTCATTTCCTCCAAAGGTCTAAAGCATCACAGATGCCATTCATCAGCTAATTCAATTCACTCCAAATGATGTCAAGAAATGGCTGGAGGCAATGGATACCGTAAAGTCTATGAGCCCTGACAACATTCCAGCAATAGTACTGATGGTTTGTGCCCCAGAACGTGCTGCATCTCTTGCCGAGTTGTTCCAGTTATATCAATAGCGTCTAGACCACAAATTGAAAAGTTGCCAGATACATTCTACACACAAAAAGCAGGAAAAATCCAACTCATGTAAATACTGTTCCTCTAATCCACTGTCCTGCATCAGGGCATATCCACAGTGCTGAAAAAAAACAGTACTTGCTTAGCAAAAGCCTGCTTACTGATGCCCAATTTGGATTGTGCCAGTGCCATTCCTGACCTCATTATAGCCTTGGTTCAAACATGGACAGAACAGCTGAATTCCAGACAGTGATTACTCCTCATATCAAGATCACAAATGATCAAGTGTCACATTAAAGAATCCTCACAAAAACTAGAATTAATGGAAATCACGAGAAAATCTCTCTGCTGGTTGGAGTCATACCTCACAAAGGGGGATTGTTGTGACTTTGAAAGTCAGCCATCTTGGTCCCAGAACATGGGCAGCATGGTGGCTCAGTGGTTAGCACTGCTGCCACACAGCACTAGGGGCCTCGGTTCGATTCTACCCACGGGCGACTGTCTGTCTGGAGTTTGCACATTCTCCCCATGTCTGTGTGGGTTTCCTCTGGGTCTCCAGTTTCCTCCCACAGTCCAAAGATGTGCAGGTTAGATGGATTGGTCATGCTAAATTCCCATAGTCTTCAGGAATGTGTAGAATAGGTGGGTTATGGGGAATGGGTCTGGGTGGGATGCTGTGAAAGTCAGTGTGGACATGTTGGGTTGAAGGACCTGTTTCCACACTGTAAAGAGTCTAAGTCTAAGTCATCAAGTCATCAACATAATTGCAGGGGTACATCAGGGACTTAGGTCCTACACCTAAGCATCTTCAGCTGCTTGATCAAGATCTTCCCTCCCTCATAAGTTCAGAAGTGGAAATGTTCACCAATGATTGCATCATTCTTGACTCCTTCAACATTGAAGCAATGTCCAGGCTTGGATTAACAAGTGGCAAGTAAGATTTAAGCTATACAAGTGGCAGCCAATGACCATCACCAATATGAAGGAATCTAACCATTGCTTCCTTGAAAATGAATGGCATTATCTATGCTGAATCATCCACTATCAAAATCCTAGAGTTTACCATTGACCAGAAATTGAATTATTCTAGCCAGATAGGTACTGTGGGTACAAAGTTATGTCAGAGATTAGGAGTCCTGAATTGAGTATCTCAGCTCCTGATTCCGCAAAGCCTGCCCACTATCTACAAGGCGTAATTCAGGAGTATGCTGGAATACTCCCTCCTTGTCTAGATTGGTGTAGCTCCCACAACACTCAAGAAGCTTGACTCTATCAGGACAAAGCAACCCATTTGATTGGCACCACATCCACAAGCATCCATCCCCTCCACCACTGACGTTCAGGAGCAGCAGTGTGTACCAGCTACAAGATGCGCTGTAGAAATTCACCAAAGATTCTTGGACAGCACCTTGCAAACCCATGATCACTTCAGTCTTGGAGGACAAGAGCAGCAGATACATGAGAACACCACCACCTGCAAACTCCTCTCCAAGCCCACTCACTATCCTGACTTGGAAGTATATTGCCGTTCCATAAGACCATAAGACATAGGAGCAGAAATTAGGCCATTCAGCCCATCGAGTCTGCTCCGCCATTCAATCATGGCTGATAAGTTCCTCAACCCCACTCTCCTGCTTTCTCCCCATAACCCCTGATCCCCTTGATAATCAAGAACCTATCTATCTCAGTCTTAAATGTACTCAATGACCTGACCTCCACAACCTTCTGAGGCAGTGAATACCATACATTCACCACTCTCTGGCTGAAGAAGTTTCTCTTTATCTCCATTATAAAAGGTCTTCCCTTTACTCTAAGGCTGTGCCCTTGGGTCCTAGACTCTCCTACCAATGGAAGCATCTTCCCAACAGCCATTTTGTCCAGGCCATTCATTATTCTGAAAGTTTCAATTAGATCACCCCTCATCCTTCTAAACTCCAATGAGTATAGTCCCAGAGTCCTCAAATGCTCCTCATATGTTAAGCAAATTCCTTCAATGTCATTGGGTCAAAATTGTGGAACTGCCCCCGAACAGCATTGTGTATGTACCTACAGTAAATGGAACACACAGGTTAAAGAAGGGACAAAAGCAGAAGTTGCTGGAAAAGCTCAGCAGGTCTGGCGGTAACTGTGAAGAGAAATCAGAGTTAATGCTTCGGGTCTGGTGACCCTTCCTCAGAACTTTTGCAGCAATTTCTGTTTTTGTTTCTTTTTTACAGCATCCACAGTTCTTTTGGTTAACAAAGGGAGCGCAGCACTACCTTCTCTAAGGCAACTGGGGATGAACAGTAAATGATGGCCTAGCCAGCGATTCCCACATCCATGAATGAAGCATGATTGCTACCTGCAGCAAGTCCTAAGATACATATGACTGAACGTCTACACAAGCTATCTCAGTTTAATATTTTGTGATGGACATCTCAGTGATCAAACTGTTTATGTACTTCCCAAAGTGTGAGTTGATAAAACATCTGTTCCTACTGGTGGTGATGCTAATCTTCGGATTTTTAAAAGAACGACAATGAATGTCATAGAAAGTGAAGAATGGTTTTAAGTTATGTTTTTAAGTTATGTTTCCTTCTATTTTGAGAGAATTAAAAATTAGGAATATGTTGACTAACATGTGCAGAACAGGTAATAGATGTATTAGACATATTTTTAGAAACAAGTAAAATATTACACCAGGATGGTAGGAATGGGAGAGAACACAAATCAATTACATCCCGCGAGATATGATGACTGCCTCTGAGATGCTTTTTGGTCTCTCCACACTTTCTTCCTCTTTCCTTTCCCTTGGCGTTCTCCTGGTGGTTCTTGCAGCACCAGCTTGTAGACCACAGTAAAGCAGTTTCTAAATTGACAAGACAAAAGCAAAATATTGCAGATACTGACAATCTGAAATAGAGGCAGAAAATGATGGAAGTACTCAAGCAGGTCAGGCAGTGTCTGTGGAGAAAGAAAAAGAGTAACAGCAGACTTTGATGACATTGTAAAGAGAGGTGATCGACTGCCTTCTCCACATTAAGCCAAGAGGACAGGTTTGGTTTTGTTATTGCCTGTAATGCATCATGACACTGGTATAATTATCACAACAAAGGCTTTTATGTTTTCTTTGTCCCAAAATGTATCTTCATTATAATTGCTTGTTACTTTCGTATTTGTGCCAGCCCTCCTCCATATGTTTCCGTACTCTCATTGAATGATGGAGGAGGAGAATAGCCTTCTCCTGGGTTGCTACGATCCTATACTGGAAGAATGTTTGCCCCTTTTCTACACTCCTTCAATACCTTGTGTATCACAGGAGTGTCACATACCTAATAAACCTGTTTTGTAACTTGAAATGTTACTTTTTGCCACATTCAGCCCAATTGATCCTATTTACAACAGCTGCCATGCTTCAAATAAGTACATAATTGTACTTGCAGTGTAGAAGGTGCTGCCTAAATGTAAGCCTTTTACTTTTTATTGGCAACATGATTGTTTGAAAGAAGAAGTGCCAGCACTGCCCCGTTCTTTGACATTATTACAGTATTGGCTGTTGTTTCATTTTACATCCAAGTATATATTCAGATAGCACTAGTTGTTCTTTCACACTTGGTCATCAAATCATGTGACTGATCTGTTGGTACATAAAACAGTCTACTGATCTTATTGCTCACAATTTATGATGTTATTATTTCAGCATTATTTTCCCAAAGCCCCTTCTCTGTTAGTCAATCTCTTTCATGTCTGCCTCTGAATCTGAGGTCGCTATGCTTTTAATAAGTAGAGGAGAATTGAACGCATCAATTTTTTTTTGCACAACTGTTTTGTTGCACTATGAAGACAAGTAGACGGCCCATTAAATACAAGTCAAAAAACCTGGTAAATGTGTTACTTGTTGTCCAACAATAATGCCCATAGTTACTACTTGTGTCTCTCTCCCACAGCAATCAAACTGTTAACCACAACAGATATTCAGTGGAGGAGAAATGTAGCAAGCATCCAAAATCAATACATCAATCTAAGTGTTGCTGCCCTTGTCATCTGCAATCCCCATTCTGAACTCATCTTTTCAAATGAGGCCAATTTATATCATGCCTCAACCAGAGAGTAAACGGCCACCATGTCTTAAATTAGGAGGTGCTCTCTATATCTGGAGAACAATGGCAACATCAGATTGCAAATGTCCTTTAACCATGCAGGAAATATAGCCAATCTCCAAAGTCCCCTTCCGATTTAAACTTCCTTCTTGACTGAGACCTCCTGGCAAGGATGGATTTAATCCAGATGACCACTAAAATATACAGAATCGTTTAAGATCTCCAATATTGATTATATGTAATTTCTATTAAATGGTAGGTTGAATTCTATCATGTTGTTCAGGCAATGTTCAATAGTTATTTTTTCTAAAAAGGTACCTAATTCAGCGGATTCCCCAGTCCCCGGGCTACTGAGATTTTAAGAATCTTGACAAAGCCTCTGATGCAACCAGCAAGAAGGAAAATTGTGACATCCTCAATCTTCACTGCTTTGGTTTGTACAAGAGGAAGGCAGAGCATAAATAAGGTCATGGAGCTCAGTCTTTGAATTTGCATCATAAATGTATCTTTAAGTGTAGTGATGCTTCAAATCTTCTTCAAACTTGAGCTTAATGTCCTCCTTTACTGAACTTCATCCAACTCTTTCTATTAATTCAACTTGCCTCAGATGTTAATTATTTCCATATTTTTATGGCATTAAAACCTATAGGTTTTACTGACTTGGATTCTTGCTGCACACTGTATTCAGTTTTCATGGAATCAGACAATACAGAAGAGGAAATTCAGCCCATCGAGTCTGCACCAACAAAAATTACTTTAAATCAACACTAATCCCACTTTCCAGCACTTGGCCCATAGCCTAGAAGATTATGACATTTCAAGTGCACATCTACCTACTTTTTTAAAGTTGTGTGGTTTCCTGCATCAACTACCCTCCCAGACAATGCATTCCCACCACCCTCTGGGTGAAAACCTTTATCCTCATATCCCCTCTAAACCTTCTGCCTTTCACCTTGAAATTATGTCCCTTGTCACTGATCCTTCAACTAAGGGGAATGGCTGCTTTGCATCCACCCTGTCTATGTCCTTCATAATCTTAACTACTTTAATCTGGTCCCCTCTCAGCCTTCTCTGCTCTAAAGGAAACAGCCCGAGCTTATCCAGCCTCTCTTCATGGCTAACCTGCTCCATCCCAGGCCAACATCCTGGTGAATCTTCTCTGCACCCCCTCCAGTGCAATCACATCTTTTCTATAGTGCAGTGACCAGAACTGCACACAGTACTCCAGCTGTGGCCTAACCAAAATCCTGTATAGCTCCAACATACTCTCATAATCTACTCCATGAGTGATAAAGGCAAGTGTCCTGTATGCCTTCTTAACTACACTATTAGCCCATCCTGCCACCTTCAAGGATCTATGGACAAGCACCTCAAGATCTCTCTGTTGCTCTGAACTTCCTCATGTCCTGCCGTTCATTGAGTACTCCCTTGTCTTGTTCCTTCTTCCAAACTGCATCACCTCATACTTTTCAGGGTTAAGTTCCATTTACCACTGATATGTCCAACCCATCTTATCCTCTTGTAACCTAAGACCTTCTTCCTCACTGACAACTATCTGACCAATCTTCATATCATCCACAAATATACTTATCATCGCTCCCACACTTTCTTCTATACCATTTATGTATATCAAAAATAATAAGGGACACAACACTGATCACTGTGGTAAGCTACTGGACACCGGGTTCCAGTCACACAAACAGCCTTTTACCACCACCTTCTATCTCCTACTAAACCAATTTTGGACCCAACATGCCAATTTGCTCTGGACCCCATGTGCTTATACCTTCTTTAACAATCCAAATAAACTACATCAACTGTACTACACTCATCTACACACCTGGTCACCTCCACGAGAAATGCAATCAAATGTGTTAAGTATGATTTCTCTCTGACAAAGCCCTGTTTACTATGTGCAATGAAACCTTGCCTCTCCAAGTGGAGATTGATTCTCTCCTCCTGAGTTTTCTTCAATAGTTTCCCTACCGCTGATGTGAGACGCACTGGTCTGTAATTCCCTGGCTTATCTCTACCACCCTGCTTGAAAAGTGGAAACACAATTGCTGTCCTCCAATACTGTAGAACCTCTGCTACAGCCAGAGAGGAATTAAAATTTTAGGTCAGGGCCCCTATAATTTCCTCCCTCATCTCCCACGGCAGCCTGGGATACAGCTCGTTGAGATTTGGGAATCTGTCCATGTTTAAGCCTGCCAGTGCCTCCTCACTCCCAATGTCAAACTGCTCAAGAACCTCATTCTCTCTCTTCCTGAATTCTGTACCTACATCTTCCTTCTCCAAAATGAAAACAGGTGTGAAGTATTCACTTAACACCCCACCAAAGTCATCCTGCTCCATCACAGATTGCCTCTTTGGTCCCTAATTTGCCCTACTCTTTCCCTGGTTATCCTCTTCCTTTGATATGTTTACAGCATTTCTTGGGATTCCTGCCATCCTCACAGTCAAAAGATGTGCAGATTAGGCAGATTGGCTACGCTAAATTGTCCATACTGACTTGTGATTTGCAGGATATGTGGATTAGCCATGGGAAAAATCCAGCGTTATGGGGACAGACTAGGGGGCTGGGTCTGGATGGGATGTCTTTGGAAGGTTGGTGCATACTTGATGGGACGAATGGTCTCTTTCTGTATTGTAGGGATTTTTGATTCCATGATTCTAATTTTAATTCACTAACTTCATCCTTAAAGTGCTCTACAACCTCACTATAATCATATCTTTCATACACAATGACTCTATGATCTCCTCCAGCCTTACAGCTCCTTTTATTGTCTTCATTCCTCTAACTCTGGTTAAGTATTTGGCCCTCTCTTAGACCCACTAGTGGTGAGTATCTTTAGCCAGCTCAATTATATTCTCTGGAGCTCCAGCTCAAAACCACTCTACCAACTTACTTCTCTCCCCAATTTGAAAAGACTTTTTAAAATCTTATTCTGTTCGTAAACTTTCATCACCCCTCAAAATTTGTACTTTTTTTAGCACCTATTTATTTTCCTGTACATTTCACTCCAATCCACTTTGGAATTAACATTAAGTAGGTTGCATTATAGACCAGCAAGCTAGACTCAATTTTATTCAATGAAATCAATGCAATATTGCATCTCTAATGCCGGGTTACAAAGTCTCTCTGTCTTATGGTGTAAGTGAAGTTTATCTCAGTAAAACTGAACTGCAGCTATGTCTCTTGTGCTGATCCTAATCATACCAAATGCACCAGTCAATGCGGAATGGTTCTACACGCACCGAGTAATAAACAGGCAGCAATTGTGCAATATTTTCACTACCTCCAGAGCTGCTTGAACCTTTACATAAAAGTTTAAAAAAAAACTGAATAGGTGGCTGAGAAGAGTGAGATACAAAACAGAGGAAGATACAAGAAGTGGCAAAAGTTAATAAAAAAGAAAAGTGCATTACTGTTGCGGTCACCGGTTTAGAAAATTGTACTGCTGCAATGGCTGCAAGACTACAAGGATTTTAAAATAACTTTTAGAAATGATAATCTGTGACAAAGTTAACAGTTGCTTGGGTAAAGGCGATTAATGAAGAAAAGCTAGCACAGATGCATTAAAGGCAAATCGCATTTAACGGATTTAGGTGAGATTTTTGATTTGGTTGATGTGGGTAACAGTCAAACCTTTTTGCAAATACAGGTTCTGCTTCAAGTTGAGGATTGTGTCCAGTTCTGGACCCCACACTTTGGAACCATACTTTAGAGAGGGTGTGAGGCTTTACAGGGGTACAGAAAAGATTTACGAGAGTGAATCCAGGGATGAGGGACTTCAGTTGCAAGAGAAGGGAAGGTTGGAAGGACATTTGACAGATGAGTTCAAAATCTTGAAATGTCTTGACAGAGTAGATAGGGAGAAACTGTTCTGATTGATGTAAGGGCCAGGAACTACAGGACACATATTAATGGTGATTGGTGAAGGAACTAAAGACAGCCTGAAAAATATTTTACGCAGTTAGTGGTTGAGACCTAGAACGTGCTGCTTGAGAGGGTGGTGGAGATGGATTCGATTATGGCTTTCAAAAGAAACTTGAGTAAACAACTGACCCAAACCATCACATGGAGAGTACTGTGTATAGATTTTGTCCCTGTCTTTAAGAAGAAACAAAAATAAAGAACAGTTGATGCTGGAAATCTGAAACCAAAACAAAAAGAGCTGGAGGCCTGGCAGCATCTGTTGAGGGAAAAACAGAGTCCCATATGACTCTTCTTCAGATAAAATGTTACCTCTGCTTTTCTCTCCACAGCTGCTGCTAGACCTGCTGAGTTTCTCCAACAATTTCTGTTTTTGTTTTAATAAAGGACATACTGGCACTGGAGACTGTTCAGAAGAACTCATCAGGCTGATTCCTGGGATGGAGGGGTTGACTTTATCAAGAATGGCTAAACAGATGAGGCCTTTATTCATTACAGTTGAGTAGAAAGATTGGTGACCGTATTGCAACATTCAAGATTCTGAGGGGGCATGACAGGGTAGATGTTGGGAAGATGTTTCCACTAATGGAGGACTCTTGAATTAGGGGACATAGTTACAAAATAAGGGGACATTCATTTAAAACAGAGATTTGTAGGAATGTCTTCTCACAAAGGGTAGTGAATATCTGGAATTCTTTACCCCAGAGAGTTGTGAAGGTCAATGTGTTAAACGGGGGCAATAAACTTTTGAAATATTGAAGTACTGACGGAAATAATGAGGTAGCATGAAAGACAAGTTGAGACCCGTAGCAAATCAGCCTAGATCTTCCTATAGAATCATGGAGTCATACAGCACAGATACAGACCCTTTAGTCGAACCAGTCTGGGCCAACCATGTTCCCAAACTAAACTAGTCCCACCTGCCTGCACTTGGCCAAAATCTCTCCAAACCTTTCCTATTTATGAACTCTCCAAATGTCTTTTAAACGTTGTAACTGTACCCGCATCTACCACTTCCTCTGGAAGTTCATTCCACACATGACAACTCTCCATGTAAAAAAAAAATTTCCCCTCATGTCTTTTTTAAAATCTTTCTCCTTTCACCTTAAAAATATGCCCCTAGTCTTGAAATCCCCCACCCTAGGGAAAAGACACCTGCCAATCACCTTATCTATACCCCTTATGATTTTATAAACTTCTATAATGTCGCTACTTAACCTCTTACGCTCCAGTGAAAAAAATCCCAGCCTATCCAGTCTCTCCTGATAACTCAAACTCTCCATTTCCGGCAACGTCCTGGTAAATCTCTTCTGAACCCTCTCCAGCTTGATTATATCCTTCCTAGAACAAGGCAACCAGAGCTGCACACTGTACTCTTGCACTGTGGAGCAGGCTTGAGGGACAAAATAGCCTACTACCGCTCCTATTTCTTATGTTCTGTCGATAAAGAACAATTGCAGGCTTATGGAGAAAGGGGACTGGAGTTGGCTGAACTGCTCTTGCAGAGACCTGGCACTGACCTGATGTGCCAAATGGTCTCTCCCTGTGCAGTTGTAAGCATTCTATAATTTTATGGATTGTTCCAAGTTTTGTCTCATTAATTCCACAGGCAAGTTTAACAGTCACGATATTGGGGGAGGTTGTGGGGTCTATAACAACCAGAAAAGTCATCAGAAGATCACTTTGTGGCATAGACCCTGGAAATCAATAAATCAATGGAGCGTAGAAAGTAATGAGTGCTGAATAGAGGAGTTAAAGGGGTTGGTGCTATTGGGGGTGGCTACTGACTGGAATGTTCAAGTCTCAATGCTTCAACTCAGAAAAACTAAATGCAAAGTGCTCAGATTTGCTAATGATACTGAGGAAGACACCAGGAAATCTGCCAGAACTAGAAATCCAAGAGACTGGGAAGAAATAGGCATTGAAGGGTATTAGTATTAGTAAGAAGGTTGCTTTAGGGTAATTAATGGGACTGAAAGTTGATAAGTCCCCAGGACCTGACATTCTGAAGATATTCTACCAGGAAGAGGCAGCTGTGAAGATGGTGGACACATTGGTAATAATCCTCCAAAATTCGACAGATTCTGAAATGGTTCCTGCAGATTAGGTTCTAATCCTCAACCTGTGCTGTGGTGTCTGATCTTAGCTGAGGCAATGGAAGGTTCACTGTGTGCTCTTGAACTATAAAAAGTGCAAGAGAAAGTAACCAAAATGAATACTACTGATTGCTATCTAATTATCCCTGTTGGAAAGTCATATGTATGGATGCTGAGTAAGGGCAAAAGATACACTTCAGTTTTTAACAATATTCCCAGTATTTTGACCATACCCCAATTTTAAAACTCTCACTGTTGTCTTCAAATTCCTGCATGGGTCTCTCCCAATGTGGATTGATGTGCAATCATGTTCTTCATGGTCTGCCAAAGTCATGAAACCTCTATCATGAGGCACACAAACTGGAAGTGGCCATTTTACCAGTGCTTAATAAAGAAACTGTAAAGACCAGGTTACTGCCTTTTGAATACAGGACATGGTGTCAGAAGTGGAGTTGGGATTGAATGTTGAAGAGCTGTAAAAACAAAATTCACAGCCAGTGGTAGAAACACACAGGAATATTTAGAGACATGAAAGCTGCTATAAGCAATGGAGAGAAGCCAAATTAAAAACCACCGAAAAACAGGTCAAAGTTGAAACACTGGGTGAGAAACAATGGCTGCACCATTTCCCCTTCGAGCTTCAGTCAGTATGAAAGGTAATTATTTAAATAGTGCCTGTTTTTATCAGATGCGCTGGTAACATTTCTGAATAGTGGCACATCTGTTTAACAAGCCAGAGCAGTGAGGAGTAGCTACACTCCTATCACTGCTGGGAAGAGACTGTTTCAAAGTGCATTTCACCCTAAATATCTCTGAAGAAAAAAGAAACAAACTGAAGAAATTTTTAAAACGTTGACAGTACTCTTTGAGTACTCTTTGAATCCCAAGTGAATGTAACTTATGAACAGCACATGTTCACTATTATGGCCCAAGGTGAAGGAATCCATTGATCAGTGTGATTTCATTAATTCAGCTTGTTGAATCCTGTGAATTTACACAATTAAAAGACAGGCTAATTAAAGAAAGGATGTATTAGATATAAGGGATCATGCAGTGAGTGTACATCGACTGAGAGAGGAGAAACACACTCTCCGGAAAGCAACTGACATGAGGACAGGTGCTGAGGTTGAACATCAGCAATATTCATGGCAGAAAAGACCAATCTGATAGATACTTCAGATCCATACAGAAAAACAATCATAGTTAAAAGGCAGGATGCAAATATTGCAGAAGACATCATACAAAGGAGAAGAAGACACGTCAAGTGTGAGGAAAGCAGTGTTCTCGCTGTAAGAAGCTGAATCATTTCACTCACAAATGCATGGCTACAAGGACGTGTAACAATTAAATACAGATGACCTCAGGCGAATATCAGCTGAAGAATCTAATGAACTACACCATACAACAAGTCAGTTCAGTCAGGTTAACAGGGCATTTGGAAAGGCAAGGACTGATTAGGGATAGTCGACATGGCTTTGTGCTTGAGAAATCATATCTCACTAACTTGATTGAGTTTTTTGAAGAGGTGACAAAGAACGCAGACGAAGGCAGAGACATAGACATTGTCTATATGGACCTCTGCAAGGTACTCAACAAGGTTCTGCATGGTAGATTGGTTAGCTAGAATAGATCAAATGGAATCCAGGGAGGGCTAGCCAATTGGATACAAAATTGGCTTAAAGGAAAGAGGCAGACGGTGGGGGTACAGGGTTGTTTTTTGGGCTGGAGGCCTGTGACCAATGGTGTGCCACAAGGATCAGGGCTGGGTCCACTGTTTTTTGTCATTTACATAAATGATTTGGATATGAATATAAGAGGTATGGTTAGTAAGTTTGTAGACGACATCAAAATTGATGGTGTAGTGGACAGTGAAGAAGGTTACCTCAGAGTACAACTGGACCTTGATCAGTTAGGCTAATGGGCTGACGAGTGGCATATGGAGTTTAATTTAGATAAATGTGAGGTACTGCATTTTGGAAAGGCAAATCAGGGCAGGACTTATACACTTAACGGCAAGGTCCTGGGGACTGTTGCTGAATAAAGAGACCCAGTGGTGCAGGTGCATTGTTCCTTGAAAGTAGAGTCACAGGTAGACAGGGTGGTGAAGAAGGCACAAAAAAAGGAGTTGCTGGAAAAGCTCAGCAGATCTGACTGCATCTGTGAAGAAAAATTCAGAGTTGACGTTTCGGGTCCAGTGACTCTGAGAAAGGGTCACTGGACCCGAAATGTCAACTCTGAATTTTTCTTCACAGATGCTGCCAGACCTGCTGAGCTTTTCCTGCAATTTCTGCTTTTGTTCCTAATTTACAGCATCCGCAGTTCTTTGGTTTTTATTTAGTGGTAAGGAAGGCATTTGGCACACTTGCTTTCGTTAGTGAGTGCATTGAGTATATGAGTTGAAATGCCATGTTGAACTGTACAGGACATTGGTTAGGCTACTTTTGTCATACTGCATTCAATTCTGGTGTCCCTGCTATAGGAAATATGTTGTGAAACTTGAAAGGGTTCAGAATAGATTTACAAGGATGTTGCCGGGATTAGACGGTTTGAGCTACAGGGTGCAGCTGAATAGGCTGGGGCTATTTTCCCTGAAGCGCGGAGGCTGAGGGGTGACCTTATCGAAGTTTATAAAATCACGAGCGGCATGGATATGGTGATTAGCCAAGGTCTTTTTCCCGGGATAGGGGAGTTTAAAACTAGAGGGCATAAGTTTAAGGTGAGAGGGGAAAGATTTAAAACGGACCTGAAGGGCAACTATTTCACGCAGAGGGTGGCGCATTAATGGGACAGTCTGCCAGAGGAGGTGGTGGATGCTGGTAGAATTAGAACATTTGAAACATATCTAGATGGGTACATGAATGAGAAGGCTTTAGAGGGATATGGGCCAAATGCTGGCAAATGGGACTAGATCAGTTTAGGATATCTGGTCAGTGCACAAAAGTTGGACCAAAGGGTCTTTTTCTGTGCTAGATAACTCTATGATACTTGCATTGTAACTGCTGTAATGAGGATCACAGAGAGAAATACATGTCAACATTAATCACATCATGACCTTTACAGAGCTGTATAATGTGGCTGAACATAGCAATCCAAAAATACAGCACTCAGAAGTGAGACTGAGGCTATATGTTGGCACCATACTCATGCCAAGGGATGAGGGTAACTCGGTGTACCAATGCAATGACAGGAATGAGGATCTGGAGTTCCAGATCATGGACAGCAAGCAAAAGTCACTCACCTCAGCCAGGGCAAGACTAAAGTTTGGACTACTGTATGCCAAAAGAGATTTGTGCCTAGATGCCTTCAATGGTTAATGTGGGTAATGAGATCCCTTCAGAGCTTTGTGTCCTTTGGGTCAATATATTCTCTCAGCTCTCCAGGTTGTTTCACTGATACCATGCTGCTAATCTATTCAATAGGAGTTGTCACTTCTGTAATTACCCACATCTTTCCCAGCTCTTCTGTTTCAGGCTAGCCCTTAAACTTCCCTCAGCAGATTCTGAATTGGTCTTGCATTCTCATCAGCTTCAAGATGATATTCTCCTGGAAGACACCCTAACCATGTAAGTGCACTTTCTATACCTCTAGCATCTGCATGTGGTCAATCGTTTAGTATCTGGCGACACGTTGCAAATCTCTTTTGGCACATTGAGTCCAAGTGAAGTTGAGTGAAAGCAGCAGCTTTCTAACTACAACACAGTGTGGAGCTGGAGGAACACAGCAGGCCATACAGCATCAGAGGAGCAGGAAAGTTGACGTTTTGGATTGGGACCCTTCATCAGAAACGTCAATTTTCCTGCTCCTCTGATGCTGCCTGGCCTGCTGTGTTCCTCCAGCTCCACACTGTGTTGTCTCTGACTCCAGCATCTGCAGTTCTTGCTATCTCCAAGCTTTCTAACTACACGCTGGCTACCTTTCAGGAGATACAGGTGGCTCCAAATGCTGTTTGGCATTTCCACTGCTCCAATGGGATATCAACCCAGACAACATGTTGGACATCTTTCCCAAGTGGAAGTTGTAGAGGATGATCCACTGGATTACGGATGTGGAGACACAATGGCAAAAATTATTGCTGACCATAATCAAAATCTAGTGCAACTACGAAACAGCTCAGCAGATGATCCTGAAATTAAAAAAGACAAAATTGCAATGAGAAGACACAAAGTCAAGCTCATAGGCCATGTACTAACAGCAAAATGTCTTTGACCAGATTCTGAACTGAACTGCAGCAGTGATCTACTGGGATAGAAGCAGTGCGACTATTTGTTGGACTTGTCAATTATTTGGCAAAATTCTTGCCTGTTTTGTTGTCGGATCATGAATCATTGCAGCAAATCATGGCTAAGGGCATACAGTGATATTGAGGTACGGTATAAGAAGGATGCTATGACAGTCAGAAAATTTCCAGACCCAACAAGAAGCAGCAAGTTGGGTTGTCCTAGAAGTCATTAAACCCAGCAGTGAATATAACAGACAAGTGCCTTGATCAAATCAAGTGAATACCTAACAAGATGCAGCTCTCCATGTGTTGCACAATGTTATGATGCCTGGATGGCCTGAAAACATCAAGGCCACATCTAGTACTACAAGAGGGTATTGGGCTTACAGACATGAATTGACAGACCAGGATGACGTATTGTTGAAAGGCAATAAAGTTGATGGGAGGCACTGGTGTGATGGCCATGTTGCTTGATCAGTAATCCCAGGCTAATGTTCTGGGGACATGGGTTCAAATAGTGACACTTGGCAAATAGTGACAATAAGAATTTGGAACTGAAGGATAGCCTATTGGTGAGCATGTAACCACAATCAATTGTAATTTTAAAAGAAAACATCTGTTTCACAAAGTCACCAGTGAAAGAATTCTGCTCTCCTTACCTAGTCTGGCCCTCCATGTAACTCCAGACCCACAGCAATGTGATTGATTCTTAACTGCTCTCTGGTCAATATATGCTGGCTGCTATGTCTATAATTGATGATCACTCCCGTGAACTATCTTGGAATATTTCACTACATTAAAGGTGACACATAAGCTGATGTTTTTGTACATCTCATAAAAGGATGGTTTGTGAATGAGCCACCGGGAGTATGTGTGATCCTATTTTTGTTTTCATGGATTAAACATTGTGAAATTTATGTTGACGATATTCATTTTGCTGAGCACCAGAATCGTGTGGCAAAACAATGTTCCGCATGGTTCCGTGGGCCAGTTTTCTGTCACATCAGAATGTTTTGCATCTAAAATAGCCACGTCATCCTGGAAAAGATTTCCCAATATTAAAGGTGCATCTTGATGTATGTAGAAAGTTTGCCCGTCAAAGATTAACACAAAGAAAAACAAAGAGCACAGCCTTTTGGTGAGCTGGCCACCCTGTTTTGATAGGGTGACCCATCGAGCGTGGAAAACTATGTGTGAACATCCTAACCTGTGTGTTTATATTTTATCACACCACAAACTATGGCCAGCACATGAGTTCAGAGTTTTCTTTTTAAATGCATTATCAGCATTAAAGGGCCATCATCATCCTGTCACTCTCACCTCTTAATGCAAAGATTGTGTGTTCAAGTATGATCCCAGGGGTTCCTTTAGCATCGTGCTCAGTGGGTGCTGCACTGTTGGAGATGCTGTCATTTAGATTAAACATTACACTGAGGTTTCATCTGCCTCTCAATAGTTATAAAAAATACTATGCCACCAGTTCTAAAAAAAAGCCAAAAAAGTTCTCCAGTTGAATATCCCCTAACGAAGAGACAACGATCTCAGCACAGTTTCTGGGACCTTGATGTGTGCAAATTGGCTCTAATTTCCTACATTAAAACAGTCGCTATATATTGAACATTTGGTTGTAAAGCTCATTACAATATCCTGAGGTTATGAAAGATACTATATAAACACAAGCTTTTTTTTGAGTATAAGTAAACTTTTATTTTGTTAAGATTTTTGCATTGAATTAGAACATAAGTGCTGGGAGCAGGAGCAGGCAATTCGACCCCTCAATCCTGCTCCACTGTGCCACTCATTGGTTACCAGTTTCCATTGGTAAACTGTAGAAACAGCCAAACTGATTCAGTAATGGCCTTTAAAAAAGCCATCTCTCAACACTCAATTTTCAATAATCAACCAATGCAATGATAATTTATCTCCATCTGCAGTTAACTTCCTCTTTCAAAGTGGAGGTGAGGATTCACATTTTCTATGATTCTTCAAGACCAGGGAGTAACCATGAGGGACGTAATGGCCTAGTAGTAAAGTCACTGGACTAGTAATTCAGAGGTTTTGGGTAACAGTGTGGAGGCACTGGTTCAAATCACAGTAACTGATGGAATTTGAATTCAGTTAATAAATCTGGAATTTAAAGTTCATCTCAGAAATGGTGAATGTGAGAACAATCAACAATTGTTATGAAAACTCATCTGGTTTACTATTATCCTTCAAGAAAGGAAATCTATCCCCTTTGCTCAGTTTGGCCTATTGTGTGACTCCTGGCTCACAACAATCTTGTTGACTGTTAAGCACCCTCTGAAATGGCCTTTAAGCCAAACAGTCAAGGGTGCTTGGAAATATAAAACAAATGCTGTTCTTGCCAATGACACCCACATCTCTGAAAACTAAAGGACCAAGTAAATTGAGGCCAATTTTGAACACATCATAATGGCCAGCAACATTTCGCTGAGGGCAAGCACAGGGCAGCACTGTTAGTCATTTGGTGTTTTTCAAAGATACAAAGCTGCCACAATTGACACAAGACACAAAATAATTACAGATAAACAAGGCAATTCTGCCCACCTTTAAATCACCTCTAAAGTGTTATTGTGTCTTTCCAGTGAGATTGCCCTCTATTATTTTTCCTCCAGCAGCTCTATCCCACATAATACTCACTTGCAGTGCAAAGCAAATTTACCAAACAGTCCAGATGTACTTTCTTTTATTCATTTGAACATGTCATTTTGAACTACTTGAATGCAATGTGCCAGCTTTGCAACTTTTCCATTCCATGACTATTGTGCTTAAGACTAAAATCATCTCCGATACTCCTTCTTGTGTGTGAAATACCACATAGTCTCCAGCTTTTCATCGTGAGTCAGTCCTTTGTTGCTGGAAATCAGCCTTGTCTCTCTTCTCCTTGGCACTTGAATGTCTCAAGAGTCTAGAACTAGACAGTATGACCATTCCACCCTGTGGATTGTATTCTTGCTGTCTGCTGAGATAGTTGAAGATTCTACAGGCTTCTTCATTGATTGGATAGGGTGAGTGTCAACATTGTTGAAACTCCCAGACTCTTTCATGTTCATCTTTCATCAACACCATTCCTGAAGGATACATTTGTTCATCCAAAATGGAGCAATTTACACTTTCCTGCATTAACTTTCATCTGCCACTGTTATGTTCAATTTGATGTTTTATATCAATTCCTTCTGTAATTTTACGAGCTACAACTTCTCCAAGTCTGGGATCATCTGCAGATTTAGTCGTGTTACATTCAAGTTTCTAAGACCAAATCATTTATGTAGAATTGGAACGCAAGAACATGGCGGGAGGACACAGACTTCTACGAAAGCCACTGAGCTACTGAGATGGCTGGGTGCAGGTCCATTGTTGGAAAGGTGAGCCGCATTTATTTGTGTCAGTATGTCAATCTGGAGATTTGTCAGAAAGTGTGTCATGGGATGAGTGGAAGAAGCCAGCGGTATGATAATGAGAAACCAGTGAGTGCAGCAGAGAGGGGATGGGTTAGCTCGTCAGACACCAGAAAGGGTTAAGGGTGCAAAAGGCTACAGAAGAGACGGTGATGACAGTCACAAGTAAGATTGTGAGTGTGAATTTCACAAAAATCTTCCTGCCTGATTACCTGCGTGATAGGAGCAGTTTTGTTCTTTCCTTAACATTTTCATGACCAACTCTCTATGGAATGAAAATCTGTATCTGTCTTATGTCCATAGTTCAAATTATAACTCAAAGCTAGTGTCTTTTTTGAATGATCTCAGTTCCGATGCACTGTAGAGAGTAAGCTAACACTGCAGAGCTGCCATTCACCTTGTGCCCAGATTCTGCAACAATAGAGTCAAGCACGCCTTGCACTATAGCAAGAACACATGTGGTGCAGTTAAAGTTTGAAATCATGTACGTTAAGTCAGAACATTCTGACCCTGCAGCTATCATAATTGCAGGAGTTCAATACCGAAGGGGCTGCTACCCTACAAGGAGTTGTAAATAAATAATTCGCACACACATTGTTCTTACCCTCTTGTTTAAATTGTATTTTCCTTCCCTTCTGTCCCTCTCCTGAGAGAGTTGCTTCTTCATGGTGGAGTATGGCCCCTTGTGAATGAATGGTGTCAAGCTGTTTGACTGCAAGTGTCAGCTTAGTGGATGTTTAATCTATCTTGAGCCAACATTCATTGATATACACATATCCAACAGGACATGGGAGGTAGATAGCCATGGGAAAAGTAGTGCTGCCTTTTAAAACCCCTTTCCTGCTCTACCATGGGATGCAGTAGCGATTTTTAGTATGTACACTACTTTCCCAGAATAGAACAGAGAAAGAGGGACGTACTGACATTATGGTAATACCATTGGACTTGTCATCCACGAACCCTAGGTTGCTGTTCTGTCATGGATTCAATTCTTACCATCACGGATGGTGAAGTTTGTATTCAATAATTAAAAATAGAATCTGAAATAAACAGCTAGTCTAATGACAATATGTAACTGCTGTTGATTTTCATAAAAGCCCATCTAGTTTGCTAATATCCTTTAGTGAAGGAAATCTGCTGTCCTTACCTGGTCTGGTCTAAATATGACTCCAGACCCACAGCAATGAGGCTGATTCTGAACTGCCCCTTTGGGCAATAAATGCCTCACTTTGCATATCCAGTTCATTCTATTGAACAAGTCCAAATCTTTTGTGTATGATTCTCCCTAAAGATCTTCACATCTTTCCTCATTTATCACTGTCACCTTTCTCCCTTGTGTGTTTACCTAACCTCTCTTTAGGTGCATTTTTTTTTATTGGATACACATCTGTAAGTCTGTAAATGATGACAGTGGGATGACCCAGGCATGCCAGAAGGCTAGATGCAGCCTAGAATTGGATTTGGCTATCCCACTCCATGTTCTTCTTTCATCTTGATACCCAAGAGTCCAATGGAGCAACACAATTCAATAGTCAATATTGGAAACTGTGACTCCTAGCCCCTCCCTCGTCCCAACTAACTGACATTGCACCATACACTCACACAGCTGTGTTGCTCCAGCTCTGGCTAAGACTGCAACTCTAACTTTTTAAAAAAAATCTCAAGTTCACACATGGCTAATAGCCGGAGCATGTTTGTGATCTCAGCGTTATCTAAATTGGTTGGGTGCCAAGGTCTAAAAAACCTGGAGCTGGAGCTCCTTATTCTGAGTAAGAAGGAACAAAGGTGTGTATCTATCATATCTTTGTGATGTCCCTATTACTCTGCAACCAACAAACTACTTTTGGAGAGCAGCCACTATTGTGCAGGCAACAGTCAATTTACAGAAAACAAGGTCACATTAACAGCAAATTAGATGAATGACAAGTTAAAGAAAAAGAAGAAAACACAACATTCAACTAAAAATCAGAAACAGACGTATTGGAAGCACAAAATCAGTCCGCACTTGTGGTGAATTGTTAGCTGTAAGTTCATTGACAGAAATGTCAGCTGTAAATTGAAGTGACTAATGTACAATTTGAAGGAGATTAGGAAAAATGAAATGGAGTCTTATGCTGGTAACAATTACTGAGGAATGATGAGAGGGGACATCAGAGCATCATTGCCAACATGGACTGAATGGCCTGATTCTGTGCTGTAAATTCTGTCTAACTTTATCTAGTAAAAGAGTTACACCTAAAATATTAATTTACCTGACTCACAACAGATGGTAAATGTTTCCAAAATTGTCCCTGTTTGTGAATGAGAATTTTTGTAATCTGAGGAATTGATTGACTATCAGGACACCAGGAGAATTCCTTACTCATCGATAAATGGCGTGAACATTTCTGTCAAAGGTACAGGCTGGACAGCTAATAACCCGTTTTGACTGGACATCTTGCGAACCTGCTTCAAAAATCAGTTTGCAGCAGAAAACTGAGGCTTTAGTTAGCGCACGAGAGACTCCGGAGTTTGTAAATTAACAAGGCATGTTAATCAAAGAACAAAGAATGAGTAAGTTGATTAATTACTTTGCATTGTGTTAGCAAAAGAACTTATTTTTTTATTTGAATATTAGTCATATGACATTTTCATTCTAATAATGTCACATGACAATATATTACAATTTATTCTAAATTGTAAAAAATTGACTTGACGACCATGGTAGCTTTAAAATTCGCTGTTCAGGTTCATGTCCCTTAAGCAAATAGTAATTACTCCAGGCAAAAGGCAACTTTATTTCCAGTGAAATGGATACAAATGAAATCTGGGGTTATTCTAACAGCCCAGCTTTAATCAAATGCCGCTGCGTAATTGCCCAGTTAAGTCTATGTGAGAGGCATCAGTGGATGTGACCGGGTCTTCAATCAGAAATAGTGAAAACCAAGAGGGGGTACTCCTGAACCTCAGGCTGTGGAATTCAAGTTGCATTTGTGAACTGAATGTAGTATTGGATCTTTATTCTATCTTTGGGGATTCAAATCTTTGTTTTTTTTTCCAGAACGGTGGTGGAATAATTGAATTTATTATTACTATTTATTTCCCTGCCCCGTTAACTGTAAGAATGGAAACCTCAGGCACGGAATCCAGAAATCACGACACTAAGACAAAAGAACAAAAGAAATAGCAGCAGGTAGATTATGCGGCTTCTCCGGTCAACCATTAAACAGGATATCTCCTACTTCACTTTTCCACTTCATATTCATATCGCCTGATTCCCTCAATGTCGAAAAACATGTCAATCTCAGTCTCCAAATACTCGATTGAGCAGCCGCATTCCTATGGGGTAGAAGTTTGCAAAGATTCCGAGTCAAGAAGTTATTTTTTAATTCATTCACGGGATGAGCGTGTGGCTGGCTAGGCAGCAGTTATTAACCATCCCTAATTGCCCAGACGGCAGTTACGAATCAACTTCCTCAATGGGCCACTTCCTATCCTGGGACCATGAGGCCTCTCCAACCTCCTCAATATCTATGGCAGTCCCGTGCGTAAATGTCCATCAATGTTCAAAATGTATACTTTTCCATCCTCAACAGCAATGCTTCTTTCAACGCTAGAGCTACTATTTTGTGATTCAGTGAACATCTGGTGCGGGAGAGCTTCCCCCAAAAATGCCATGCATACAAACAAGCTAACACTCTGGCTCAGCATGATGGAAGTGATGATAAAAAAAGGTGCACAAATTTCATAGGCGACGTCATCCTGACTAGCGAGTGTACCTTTATCTACAACTAATTGATTTAAAACGATACATCAGCACAACACATTTTGTTAGGGATACAAGACAATATTGAAAAGCAAATGATGAGATACAATTTTTATTTAATGTTGAGTATTTCTTGCTTGAAATCACTACTTGTAAATATAAAAGCAAAACAATCTGAAAGATAGCTCGTACTTACATCATGGCAGTCAGATATTGCTGCTTTTAAGGCACGCAGTGAAGATGGTGCGTTCTAATTTTTATACATGATTTTATGATATATTTTGCCGTGAACAGCAAGAGACCTACTAATCTATGTGGAAGTCATAAATTTGTCATATTTCAAAAATTATCAGAAAGTCAGTTATTTCTTGACCTTTTTAACCTGACCTCTTGTCAAGGCCAGTAACCAGGGATTTACAAACAGCTGATAATGTCCCTCAGCCACTAACCACTATGGACTTCAAGTTACGTCTATTTAGACCACGACCCAACAGGAAATATCTGAACGGTAATCTTAAAGGGGCAGGCCATGTTAAAATAAACGCTGGGTTAAATTCACAAGCACCATAGTGGGAGATCAATTGGTACATTAACAAAAATGACCACAATTTTCCTTCCAGAATTTTGAGTTTAATGTTTACAAGTTCTTAATGCATTACAGATTCCTGCGAAATGAAACTCCTGGGTTTTAGTCGGATATTTATTTATTGGTTATTACTTTGAACTCAGCTCTGAATGGCCACATAAATTAATTCTGCAGTGTGTCAGTTCCACACTCTTCCTCAATACTGTTTAATTCTTCATCAAATGTTATCTCTTTCATTTCAAATATGCTACCTCAAATTTAAGGCTTCAGTTCCTCAAGCAGTAGTTTCAACCAGTGTCTAGTCCTGTTAGAATTTTATGAGATTCCTCCCCACCTCCCACTCCCCATTCTTCTAAACATCAGTGAATACAGTCCTAACTGATTCAATCTCTCACCAAACATCAAGCCTACCATTCCAAGAATCAGTACAGTAAATCTTTGTGGCACTCCCTCCATAGCCAGAACATCCTTCCTCAGACAAGGAGGACAAAACTGTACACCATACAATGCTGTCACAAAGGCCCTGTACAATTACATTTAAAAAACCCTACTCCTGTACTCAGGTGTATGAAGGCCAACATACCATTTGCCTTCTTCACTGCCTCTTACATATACATGGTTACTTTCAGGAGAGAGCAAGAGCGTATATCTTTTAGGCTTGAGGTAGGCTATTTAGGGGTGGTCAGAAAAGAGTTTACACAAATGGTATTGGAAATCAAGAACTCTCTCTCCTGGAAAGCATTAAGTCAACCAATGGTTTCAAAATTGAGATCCCTGGACACTTGTCAGGTAATCCAGACAGATAAATGAACTTATGATACTGGTCTGTCATAATGGGGAGATCAGATTCCAGCTGCTGATTGGCCTACTCCCATTTCCATGTAGCATACTGCCTCACTTGGTTCACTGCTACAGAATGGGGAGGGGGGGGTGACCTTTTTACTTTCTGCTGAATGTTTCCCTTCTATGCCATCCCAGTAAGGGAATGTGGTACAAACCCGTTCTGTGATCATTCATTTAAATTAGAATACACCCTCCTAATTCATAGAAAGCCTAACGTCGCCAACCTTCTTCCGCCTTCTAAGGAGGGTAGAATTAAAGGAATGGGAAGTTTGATAGCATGCAACTTTTTTTGGTATATAAATGTTTAAAATCTGTACTGTTTGAAATAAGCTAGAGTGAAGGGGTCCAGCAAGTTTTATGGCTGGAAAATAAAAGGCAGATGATTAATGAAAGGCTGGGGCGAGAGTAGGCAGGTTTAATTAGCCCACAGTACCTCCATCCTCTCACAGCCTGTTGAATCATTGACTCACTACAGCCATTAATACATCGTTGAGGATGAGCAACTTTTACGTTTCATTTAAGTGAAACATTTTGTTCTCCCCTTTGTCTGCTGACAGTTAGGAACTGCAAGCTTGCTTTTGGCGTCTGAGGTTTTAAAAAAAGAACAAGTGTCCTGTCTCTTTCTGTTTTGGGGATTTAGGAGATTAAAGCATATGTTCCCTGGAGCTGTCAGTCCCGGGTGGTGGGAAGGATTTTGATGACAGTCTGCACTCTAGAGCATCATAAGCTGCTCATACCATGTGCTGTGTCCTCTGTTTGTCTAAACTTTGGCGGCTTCGCAAACAAGAGTGGCATGAAAGTAGTTTGCCTGGCCCGCGCCTGCCTGCCCAAGTTAAGCAATATAATTGAAGGTTTAGAGAATCGGTGACCTGAGCCAAAACTGTCAAATTTGATGGCATGACAAGGCTAAGACTGTGCATAACAAGCGCAGTCACACTGTTGTGATTTGGACCTTGTTCTGTTTCCACACTTTGAGAAGGATCTAGCTAACTGACTTCCCCAAGGTATCGCTCACTGCTCCACCTCGCCTACAAGCCCGCTCCCCTGGTTGGCTGGGTGTCAGCTCGACTGGCCTTTTCCCATCACCAAGCCTCATGCCTCATTAATTTCTCTCAGCGAATGGTCAGGATGCTTCACTCAGGAAACCGGGCAGCTGCCTTCAGGGAGCTAATGGATAGACACTTTCCCAGAAGCTCCGTTCACGGACCTGATCCCGAGGTGAAACCTCTGGCAGCAGCAACAATCTTAAAACACACACTCGCACACAGAGAAGATATTAACCTTTTCGCATGAAAATAAATGCTGACGAAATTAAAGGGCAAAATCGCATCACAGTACCTGCTTACTCAGCTACAAAGCCTCGTATAACCTGAAAAGGGAGAGATCATTTTACAACATAATAGCCAAGCCATCAACTCGATTTTTTTTATATCAGCCTCCTGCGAACTGAATTTCCTCTACAATTACTCACCAAATGCTCCCTCGTTATGTCTCATGTTGGTGCACTGCTCCATGGCGTTCAGTGCATGACTTTTCCCCCTCCAGAAGGGACAGACTTCACTTGTTACACCAGAACAGGGGCAAGTGAATGGCCTCCTTCACCACTAGCTGCCTGGATTGGGGCCTGGAGTGATCAAAGTTGAATCCTATTCCACCCTCCACAGGGCGTCCCATCCAGCAGTGGTCACCACACTGCAAACATGAGCAAAACCCAAACAAAAACACATGTCAGAAGATCTGTTATGTATTTTAAAGTTAGATACTGTTAACAATTAATGGCTTCAAATATCCATTAATGAAAATGATGCATCTATAAAGTCTCCAGTGCTACACTGAGGAAACACTGATAGTTCTGAATATGTAGATATATGAAGCCATAGCCATCTGTCTCCATTAGAGAGAGTCAGTTGGCTGGGTGCACATTGAGGGTAACTATTGCACAAACTTAGAGGGTACAATGAGGAGGCAGGCCTTCATGAACTACCACAGCTGGTTCAGGGTTTGAACCCATACTGTTGGTATAATTTTACACTGCACTCTAATCACCCAATCAACCGAGCAAACCAACCAACACCCAGTCTCAAAATTCACCCGGCAATGGCGTTCACTAGGACCAGATGCTAACTGGTACCTATCGAAGAGTCATAGAATTATAAAGTCATACAGCACGGAAGCAAACCCTTCAGCCCAATCAGTCCACACCAACCATAATCCCAAACTAAACTAGTCCCACCTGCCTGTGCTTGGCCCATGTCCCTCCAAACATTTCTTACTCATCTATTTATCCAAATGTCATAGAGTCATTGAGTTGTACAACATGGAAACAGACCCTTTGGTCCAACTTGTCCATGCTAACCATATATCCTAAATTAATCGAGTCCCATTTACCAGCATTTGGCTCATATCCCTCTAAACCCTTTCTATTCATGTACCCTTCCAGATGCTGTTTAAATGTTGTAATTGTACCACCTCCACTGGCAGCTCATTCCATACATGCACCACCCTCTGTGTGAAAAAGTTACCCCTTAGGTCCCTTTTATATCCTGCCCCTCTCATCTTAAACCCATGCCCTCTAGTTTTGGACTCCCCTACCCTGGGAAAAAGACTTCGGCTGTTCACCCTATCCATGACCCTCATGATTTTATAAACCTCAATAAGGTCACCCCTCAACCTCCAACACCATTCAGCCCCTCCCTATAACTCAAACCCTCCAATCCCAGCAAGATCCTTATATATCTTTTCTGCACCTTTTTACGTTTAACAACATCTTTTCTATAGCAGGGAGACCAGAATTGAATGCAGTATTCCAATGGTGGCCTAACTAATGTCCTGTACAGCTGTAACATGACTGCCCAACTCATATACTCAATGCATCAACCAATAAAGGCAAGCGTACCAAACGCCTCTTCACTACTCTGTCAACCTGTGGCTCCACCTTCAAGGAACTTTGAACTGGCACTCCAAGATCTCTTTGTTCAGCAACACTCTGTAGGACCTTACCATTAACAGTACAAGTCCTGCCCTGATTTGCCTTACCAAAATTTATCTAAATTAAACTCCATCTGCCATTCCACGGTCCACTGGTCCATCTGATCAAATTGTACTCTGAAGTAACTTTCTTCACTGTCCACGACACCACCAATTTTGGTGTCATCTGCAAACGTACAGACCGTACCCACTATGTTCACATCCAAATCATTTATATAAGTGACAAAAAGCAGTGGGGCCAACACCGATCCTTGTGGCACACGGCTGGTTACAGGTCTCCAGTCCCAAAAACAACCCTCCACTACCACTCTCTGTCTCCTGCCATTGAGCCAATTTTGTATCTAATTGGCAAGCTCACCTCGAATCCCATGTGACTTAACTTTACTAATTAGTCTAGCATGCGGAACCTTGTCAAAGGCTTTACTGAAGTCTAAGTAAACATTGTTTACCGCTTTGCCCTAGATCTGTATATTTGTTGGAAGGTGTTGTTAAAGTGAATACAGAGAGAACGTTTCCTCTTGGAGGGAAGAGCATTAACTAGAAGCCATCAATTTTCAATGGTCAACAAGAGAATATACAAATTGCTATCACAGAGAGTAACTGTAACAAATCGCATAGAAGTATTTAAGGGGAAACTAGACAAAGAACTGAGGGAGAAAGGTCTGGAAAGTTATGCTGTTAAATTTAGAGAGAAAAGATGGGAGGAGGCTTAAATGAAGATCAAATACCAGCATGGCTGGGCTGTATGGCCTGGTACTACGCAGAGGATCCTATGGGATCTTAATGAACAATGCCCTAGAAAGAAGTCACCATCCTTGAGAAAGGAAGGGAGGGTGAAGAGAAAGATGAAAATGAAGTACAGTTTTTTTCAAAACACTTACATTCAATTCTATTGCACAGAAGCTAGTCAGGTAGTGCTGATGAACTTGTACAGCTGTCATCACATCCTATGTTAGGGTGGCTAACTGGCATCTCATGATCTACTTACAGCACTTCTGTGTAAGTGAGTCTCCTAGAGGTCTAACCCAAACCCTAATATCCCTTTGGGATGCACTGTTTTATGTCACAAATACAGAAACAACAGACTATTTGATCAATTAGAACAAAGCTGGCAAGTCTTCTTTCCACATTGACCTGGATACTTTTAAATATATTTTAAAAATATATATATTGCATTTGTATTACATATTTGGCTGTAAAACATCTGAGGTTGTAAATTAATTACTTTCGAAGTGCAATTGTAGTTGTAATGTAGAAAGCACAGCAGCAAGGTCTCACAAGAAGCACTGATCAGACCATTTGATAATGTTGACTGAGGGACACATACTGGCCAGAACACTGGCCTGTTCTTGTAAAGAATCATGTTTTGGGAACGATTATATTTATCCGAGGGAGTGGACTTCAGGACTTAATATCTCATCTGAAAGACAGCATCCATGACTGGGCAGCACTCTTTCAGATCTGCACAGAACTTTCAGCCTACACTTAATGCTGAAGACTTTTAAGCGAAGACAATCCCCCACTAGGTGTGGAACAGTTAACATTGAGTTAAGACTGGGATCACAGCCAGAGGCACAGGAGATTTGGTGTCTGTTTTGACCACCACAAGATGTTAACGAGGTTCATGATTCCAAAATGCCAATTCAATGTGTCCAAAAAAAAGACCTTCTTCTTTTGGACTAAGCCTCCATTTCTAAGGAGACGGATTTTACTGGCTGTTTTGTGAAGATGTATTTCAAGTGAGGAGGCTTGATGAACTGGATTTCACATTGAGTCACTTTACAGATTAGCCCCACAATGGAAAGCATCGGGGACTTTCCCCCATATCTAATGTCTTGAAACACACTTGCCATCATCCAAAGCTCCATTGAGTGAGCTAATTGACAGGAAATTACTCCTTATAATCATTCCCACTGTGTGTTTGGAAGAAGTTGATGTATTAATGACAATATTGGCTGTCTCAGATACACAGCATTATTTTCCTGTTTTCAGCCAAACAACTTATAGGCTGGGGAAAGATAAATGAATTGTGTGACAGCTTTTTAAAATAAATTCTTTCTTAGTGGGTCACATTAATAGATTTCAAACATCTAATATACAGTTATTAAACTTCAATGTTAATTATCAGCTTGTCAGTTGGCTGTTCTTTCTAGATTTTTTTTTATTCACTTGTGCGACGTGGGCATTGCTGGTTGGATTAGCATTTAGCGCCCATCCCTAGTTGCCCTTGAGAAGGTGGCAATCAGCTGCCTTATTGAAATACTATCTTGGAGCAGTGGTGTTTAGCTTCTTCTCTTTGTGTGCCACATAGGGAGCATGGTGCCTCAGGAACCAGGAACTCCGGTAGGTCATGGGACATAAGTCGAAGCTTTGAAAATCCTTTGTAAACAGGGGTCAGCATATACGCCAAGCACGAAAATATGAACCACCAGTTTTTGGTGTAGATGGCTGCCATTTCGAAGTGTGAAAGTATTTCCACTTGTGCGTTGCCACACACAGTCTGCTTTGGATGGGTGTGTGTTAAATTCCTGCAAAGCTTCTTGCCAGCATTGTTTGTATCATCTGCCTGATCCTACGTGATGCCTTGTAAAGCGAGTATGATGCTAAACCTCTGATTCTGAGCTAGACAATTGAGGGTGACTCCTAGTGCGAGTAGAACCTCAAATATGCATTTTTTAGCTGAAAAGAAATGGGGGCTTGACTTAAATACTGAGCATAGACCTAAACATGTATTTTGGCATTCAAAAAAACAGGGCTCATCCTCCTATATATGACTCTATATCGGGTCAAGTTGCATGATGCTTTTCTATCTGCATTGATAGGATGTGTGTGTCGCTGGCTAGGCCAACATTTATTGCCTATCCCTAACAGTTTAGAGTCAACCACATTGCTTTGGGTCTGGAATCACATATACACCAGGTAAGGATGGCAGTTTCCTTCCCTAAAGGACACGAGTGAACCAGATGGGTTTTTCTGACAATTGACAACAGCTTCATGGACATCATTAGACTCTCAAATTCAGATTTTGCTTTCATTGAATTCAAATTCCAGTATCTGCCATAGCAGGATTCGAACCCAGGTTGTGATCTACTGATAATTTAAATCCATTCACAATATAAAGTTCAAGCTACTGGTACAAACAGACCTTGATGTTCTGTTTCCTTATTCATCCAGTACAGCGGCAGGACCTTTAGAAACCAACCTTTCGAAAGCCCAAATTTCAAATGTGACAAAAGAGAATATAAGAAAATTAAGCACAATGAACTTGCATTTATTTAACACTTTTCTGAACCTCAGGATGTTATAGAGTCACAGAATCATACAGCATGGAAACTGACCCTTTGGTCCAACTAGTCCTCACCAACCATGTTTCCAAACTAAACTAGTCCCACTTACCTGTGTTTGGCCCATATCCCTCCAAACCTTTGCTATTCATGAAAGGTTGTAACTATACAAGTAAGATAGATTATGAGAGTAAACTAGCTCAAAATATAAAAACAGGCAGCAAAAGTTTCTATAAATATGTAAATCGTAAAAGAGTGTCGAAGATAAACATTGGTCCTTTAGAGGATGAGAAGGCCAATTTAATAACTGGGAATGAGGAAATAGCCGAGGCATTGAACAGTTATTTTGCGTTGGTCTTCACTGTGGAAGACACAAGTAACATGCCGAAAACTAATGGCAAGAAGGTTATAGCAGGTGAGGACCTAGAAACTATCATTATCACTAAGGAGGCAGTGCTGGGCAAACTAATGGGGCTAAAGGTAGACAAGTCTCCTGGCCCTGATGAAATGCATCCCAGGGTACTAAAAGAGGTGATGGGGGAAATAGCAAATGCACTAGTAATTATGTACCAAAATTCACTAGACTCTGGGGTGGTTCCCGCAGATTGGAAAACAGCCAATGTGACGCCACTGTTTAAAAAGGAAGTAGACGAAAAGTGGGTAACTACAGGCCAATTAGCTTAACCTCGGTGGTGGGGAAAATCCTTGAATCCATCATTGAGGAAGAAATAGTAAGACATCTGGATACAAATTCTCCCATTGGGAACACCCAGCATGGATTCATGAAGGGTAGGTCATGTTTAACAAATTTGGTGGAATTCTTTGAGGACATTACTTGCATGGTGGACAATGGGGAACCTGTGGATGTGGTGTATCTGGATTTCCAGAAGGTATTTGACAAGGTGCCACACCAAAGGCTGCTACATAAGATAAAGTTGCACGGTATTACAGGTAATGTATTGGCATGGATAGAGGATTGGTTGACTAGTAGAAAGCAAAAAGTAGGGGTAAATGGGTGTTTTTCTGGTTGGCGGTCAGTGGCTAGTGGTGTGCCTCAGGGATCAGTGTTGGGACCGCAATTGTTTACAATTTACATAGATGATTTGGAGTTGGGGACTAAGTGTGATGTGTCAAAATTTGCAGATGACACTGAAAGTCTGCAGAGGGATATAGATAGTCTAAGTGAGTGGGCAAAGGTCTGGCAGATGGAGTACAATGTTGATAAGTGTGAGGTCATCCATTTTGGTAGGAATAACAGCAAAATGGACTATGTTTTAAATGGTAAAAAATTTCAGCACGCTGCTGTGCAGAGGGACTTGGGTGTCCTTGTGCATAAATCGCTAAAAGTAGGATTGCAGGTGCAGCGGGTAATTAAAAAGGCAAATGGAATTTTGTCTGTCATTGCTAAAGGGATGGAGTTTAAAAACAGGGAGGCTATGCTGCAGCTGTATAGGGTCCTGGTGAGGCCACACCTGGAGTACTGTGTGCAGTTTTGGTCTCCTTACTTAAGAGATATACTAGCACTGGAGGGGGTGCAGAGGAGATTCACTCGGTTGATTCCAGAGTTGAGAGGGTTGGATTATGAGGAGAGACTGAGTAGACTGGGATTATACTCATTGGAATTCAGAAGAATGAGGGGAGACCTTATAGAAACATACAAGATTATGAAGGGAATAGATAATGTGGAGGCAGGGAGGTTGTTTCCACTAGCAGGTGAAACTAGGACTAGGGGGCATAGCCTCAAAATAGAGGGAAGCAGATGTAGGACTGAGGCCAGGAGGAACTTCTTCACCCAAAGGGTTGTGAATCTGTGGAATTCCCTGCCCAGTGAAGTGGTTGAAGCTACCTCGCTGAATGTGTTTAAGGCAAGGCTAGATAAATTTTTGAACAGTAAAGGTATTAAGGGTTATGGTGAGTGGGCGGGTAAGTGGAGCTGAGTCTCAAAAAGATCAGCCATGATCCTATTAAATGGCAGGGCAGGCTCAAGGGGCCGGATGGCCTACTCCTGCTCCTAGTTCTTATGTTCTTATACTTGCACCAACCACTTCCTCTGGCAGTTCATTCCACACGAATCACTCTCGTGTAAAAAAGTTGCCCCTCAAGTTCTTTTTAAAACCTTCTCCTCTCACCTTAAAAGTATGCCTCCTAGTTATGGGCTCTCCCAGTCTAGTGAAAAGATTCTTGCTATTCACCTTATCTATGTCCCTCATGATTTAATAAACCTCTATAAGATACCTCCCCTCAACCTCCTATGCTCCAATGAAAAAACTCCCAGCTTATCCAGCATCTCCTTACATCATAAACTCTCCATTCTCAGCAACTTCCTAGTAAATCTTTTCGGAACCCTGCGTAATTTAATAACATCCCTCTTATAGCAGGGCGACCAGAACTGCATATTGTATTCCAGATGAGGCCTCACCAACACCTGTACAACCTCAACATGTTGTCCCAAATCTTATACTCAAAGATCTGAGCAATGAAGGCGAGCATGCCAAATGCTTTCTTAACCACCCTGTCTATATGTGACACAAATTTCAAAGAATTATGTACCTGAACCTTGAGGGCTCTCTGTTCCACAACACTACCCAGGGCCGTACCATTGATTGTATAAGCCCTGCTCTTGTTTGTTCTACCAGAATGTAATACCTCACATTTATCCAAATTAAACTCCGTCTGCCACTCTTCAGCCCATTGAACCAATTGATGAAGATCTCTTTGTATCTTAGATAACCTTCTTCACTGTACTCTACGTCACTAATTTTGGTGTCTTCCGTAAACTTACTAACCATGTTGTCCCAAAACCCAAACTCAAAGATCTGAGCAATGAAGGTGAGCATGCCAAATGCTTTCTTAATCACCCTGTCTATATGTGACACAAATTTCAAAGAATTATGTACCTGAACCTTGAGGGCTCTGTTTGCGACAACTAACCATGCCTCCTAAATTGTCATCCAAATTGTTTACATAAATGACAAACAAATGAGGAGTCAGTACTGATCCCTGTGGAACACCGCTGGTCACAGGCCTCCAGTCCAAATCTTGACCTGCCACCATCACCCTCTGTCTCCTACCATCAAGCTAATTTTGTATCCAGTTTTATAGCACCCTGAATCCCATGTGACCTAATTTTATGAATTAGTCTACCATGCAGAATCTTGTCAATGGCTTTACTAAAGTCCAAGTAAACAAAGTCCACCACTCTGCCCTCATCAATCTTCTTGGTTATTTCTTCAAAAAACTCAAGCAAGTTAGTGAGACACGATTTCCCTTGCACAAAACCATGCTGACTATCCCTAATCATTCCTTGTCTCTACAAATGCATGTAAACCGTACCTATCAGAATCATCTCCAACAACCTAACACCACCAATGTCAGGGTCACAACTCTATAGTTCCCAGGCTTCTTCTTACAGCCTTTCTTAAATAAAGGCATAACATTAGCCACGCTCCAGTTATTCGGCACCTCACCCGCAGTTATAGATAATACAAATATTTCTGGATGGAACCCCGCAATTTCTTCCCTAACCTCCCACAACATCCTGGGATACACTAGATCAGATGCCGGAGATTTATCCACCTTTATATTTTCTAAGACCTCTTATGTAATGTGAACTGTTTCCAAAACATCAATATTCATTTCCCTAAGGTCTCTAGCTTCCATTTCTTTCTCCACAGTAAAAACTGATGCGAAATAATCATTTAATATATCTCCCATCTCCTGAGCTTCAACACAAAGATGATCTCTTTGATCTTTAAGGGGCCCAACTCTCTCTGTATGTTGCTCTCTTGCTCTTAGTGCATTTGTAGAGTCTCTTTGGGTTATCCTTAATGTTATTTGCCAAGGCTATCTCATATCCCTTCTTTGCCTTCCTGATCTCCCTCTTAAGAATGCCCCTACACTCTTTCTACTGTTCAAAACATTCATTTGATTCAAGTTGTCTATAATTAATACATGATTCTTCCTTATTCTTGACTAGACCCTCAGTATCTTTACTCATCTATTGTTGCCTACTCTTACTAGCCTTACCCTTCACTCTAACAGCAACATCATGCCTCTGAACTCCCATTATCACACTTTGGAAAGCCTCCCACTTGTCAGTCGTCCCTTTACCTGCGAACAGTCTACCCCAATCAACTTTTCAAAGTTCTTGTTTCAGACCATTAAAATTTGCCTTACTCCAATTAAGAACTTTAACTTTTATGGAAGGCTTATCATTTTCCATGTCCCAAAGTTCTTTTTGTCCAAATACGTTTAAAGTCTCTGTGGAGAGAATCAGAGTTAATGTTTTAAGACCAATATAACTCTTCTTCAGTTCAAAATGCTAACTCTATTTCTCTTTTCATAGAATGTTGCCAACCTGCTGAGATTTTCCAGCTTTTTCTGGGTTTGTTTCAGATTTCCAGCAACTGTTTTTTGAAGTAATGAGAAAAAATAGAAAAGGCTAAAGTTCTAAACAATAGTGTAGCTCTAATATTTATTGGTACTGTCTTTTAGGGGGGAGTTGGAGATTCTCACAGAAACATGGGAATCTTCCAAATGTCTTTTCTCATGACAGATTGCAGGATAGAATTTTATAAAACCACGAGGGGTATGGATAGGGTTAATGGGATGTGTCTTCTCCCCAGGATGCAGGATTTCAGGACTAGGCGGCATTTTTTAAGGTGAGAGGAGAGAGATTTACAAACACGTGAGAGGCAATTTTTTTTTACACAGAGGGTGGTACACGTGTGGAGTGAACTTTCTAAGGAAGTGGTGGATGGAGACACAGTTGCAACATTTAAAAGACATTTAGATAGGTACATGAATAAAAAAAGTTTGTAGGGATATCGGCCAGGAGTAGACAGGGAGGGACTAGTTTTGTTTGGGATTAGTTCAGCATGGACTGGTTGGACTGAAATGTCTGTTACTGTGCTGTATGATTCAATAACTCTATGACCAATCTTATTACAAATGTTTCAACAAAGTTGAAGGAAAATAGACTTTCTTTAGCAGAGCACCTTTCAGAGTTGACAACCTGCAACTCATAGCTGAAAGCAAGACAATTCATAAATGCCTATGGCTTCACTTTTTTAACTAGAACTAGAATAAATAGATTCTAGAATGGACTCATTAGGTAAACTAGTTGATCTGTTTATATTTTATAACATTTGCCATTAGATTAAACGTACAAGCACACAATGAGTCCTTCCCTTCACATTCAAATTAAACAGTCAATGGATCATCAACCTGGCAAAGAAAATGGACTACAAAACTGTAGTCACAGGCTCAAATCTTCAGTGCTTCTAATTTCTGCTAAAAAAAAAGCATAACATACACTGACACCCAATATAGGACAGTCGGCGAGGCTTACATGTGGTGTACTTGTATTGAAAGCTCCATATAATAATAAACAGAGCTCTGTTCTTTGCAGACAGAAAGAACATGCACTGGCACTGTCCCTGTTTCAAATCAACTAAGTGAGTGACATCCATTCTCTGGTTCGTTTCTCAGAGTTAACCTTGAACAATCAGAATTGACCTGTTTGATTTAAAATTTTAACAGAGTTTGGCAATAAATTGTCAGTTGTCATTAACTGGTGCATTCTCTATGACAATGCCTCTACCAGTTCACTTGTCAAAGAATCAGCAGTTTCCACCCCTACAGTATAAACGTTGCTTTCTGCCTTAAATTGTGCTATTGTCCTAATGAGTAGAAGATGAAAATCTTCGACAGAATGACAACAATACTCATGTCCTCTGCTACCAAATAACCATTGGTAAACGTGATGTTGTTATTTAGGTTTATAAATCAAAGAGATGTTTCTGATAATTATACCAGAATGGAGGGATTACTTGAGAGAGGAAAAAGTGTGAGAGAAATAGGATAAATGACAGAGATAAGAAGAGATTCAATGAATTGGAGAGCAGATGAGAGAAAAGATTGGAAATTATAAGTTACTTACAGAAAGAGAAGGAATCAATGGGGACAATAGAAAGAATGAGCAAAGATGACTGAGACAGGTGGATAGAGGAAATGAGGGAAAGAAAAATGAGGTAAGAAAGAAGGAAATGAGGAAGAGATAGACACAGACTGAAGGAATGATAAAGCCAGGAACAGAGGGAATGCAGTTAGACTACTTAAGCCAGTATGTTTCAAAATAAAATATGAAATGGAAAATAACTTGACAGGTAATGATTGAGGCTGTGAAAGAGACGATGATTATGAAACAGAGGAAATGATGATGATGTATGAAATGGAAGGTGGAACAGAAACTGAGAGGTAGGAGCAATTTTTTGAAAGGTGGCCACTGTGCTAGCTCTGGAGTTTGGAGTTCAGATTTAATATTGGGTCATGCAGAAGATTCAGCTGTTAATCCCATTCTTGAGTAGGTCAACAGAAGCTAAACTGGGCCAGCTGTATAAATACTGTGGCTACAAGAGAAGGTCAGAGGCTAGGAATACTGCAGCAAGTAATTCATCTCCTGACTTCCCAAAGCCTGTCCCCCACTAACATTCCTCACACATTCAGTGGTGAGATGGAATATTTTCCCCAATTGCCTAGATAAGTGCAGATCCAACAATACTCGAAGCTTGGAGGAAAAAGAACAAAGCAGCCTGCTTGATTAGCACCGTATCCACAAACATTCACTCCTCCCACCACCGACACACAGTCGCAGCAGCGTGTACCGTCCACAAAATACACTGAAGAAATTCACCAAAGCTCCTTAGACAGCATCTTCTAAAACCACAACCACTTCCATCGAGGAGGACAAGGGCAGTAAATGCATCAGAATACTATCACCTGCAGGTTCCCCTCCAAGCTACTCATCATCCTGACTTGGAACTATGCTGCCATTCCTTCACTGTTGCTGGGTCAAAATCCTGGAACTCCCTGTCTAACAGCATTCTGAATATAGTTACATTAAAAGGACTGCAGTAGGTGAGAAAGGCAGCTCACCACCACCTTCCCAAAGGCAATTAGAGCTGGGCAATAAATGCTGGCCTGGTCAACAACATCCACATCACCTGAATTAATAAGAATATATAAGAAGCTTGATTTCATGGCAGTAGATATACAACAAAATACAGGTAGTGTCACACATCCCTGTAGACAGTATCCCTGCCTCTGAGCTGGAAGCTCCGTGTTTGAATTCCACCCTAGGACTTGATGGCAATGAAAAGTGTCATTGTAATGTGGCTCAACGGTTTGATTATCCACCAATAAATCCTTCGGATACACCTTTGGCAGGCTGGAAGGGTAGAGGCATCTCCTGGTCAGCTCTGCGTGGTAGTAAATGGTGCTCCTGAAAGTGAGAGATTGGCAGACAGCTTCAGGGAAATCTTGCTATGGATCCAAACATATGAACTAGGAGCAGGAGTGGGTAATTCAGCCCTTCGAGCCTAGTCTGCCATTCAAGACGATCACGGCTGATCTCATCTTGGCCCCAACTCCACTTTCCTGCCCGCTCCCATAACCCTTCAACCCATCACTCATTAAAAATCTGTCTGTCTCCTTCTTAAATTTAGTCAGTGTCCCAGCATCCACCACACTCTGGGGTAGTGAATTCCACAGATTTATGACCTTTTGAGAGAAGCAATTTCTCCTCATCTCTGTTTTAAGTCTGTCACACCCTCTCCTAAAACTATGACCTCTTGTTCTAGGTTACCTGTAAGATGAAACACATCTTCTCTACATCCACTTTGTTAATTCCCTTTAGTATCATATTTACCTCAGTTGGATCTCCCTCATTCTTCTAAACTCCAGACAGTATAGGCCTAAGCTGTACATTCTCTCTTCATAACACAAACGCCTCTGGAATTAATCTAATGAACCTTCTCTGAACTGTCTCCAATACAATTACATCCTTCCTCAAGTAAGGGGACTAAAATTGTACACGTACTCCAGGCACTTATTCTACCTCAAATACTACTAGGCATGAAAGGAGAAGGGAAAACTACAGTAATAATTATGTTTAAGAGGATAGGTGTAGCACTGAGAAATCTGCATTGTTCTTTGCTTAAGAAAGATGAACATTCAAATTCAATGTTACTAACAATCTTAGTTGGTATAATGGTCTAATGGCTCCCAACCTTCTTCGTATTAATAGGTGAATAAACTTTAAGAATCATGATAAGTCATCAGAGAGAGCACAAAAAAGATTCACTAGAACGGCTATGGAGGATGAGGAACTTCAGTCAGAAATATGAATTGAAGATGTTGAAAGTACTTTTCTGGAGAAGAGAAGGTTGTAAGGAGACTTAAAAGATGTATTCAAAATCATGAGGAGTTTGGACAGACACAGCAGAGAGTGAGAAACATTTTTGTTAATGAAAGAATCAAATACCAAAGGAGACCGATTTTGGCACATGATGGAATAATAACAGGAGTAAAAATTTTGCTTCATAACACGTGATTAGGATCTGGAATGCACTGCCCGGGAAAACGGTGGAGCTAGATTCAATCATGGCATTCAAAAGGAATTAGAGTGTAGTGACTGGAACAAGGTCAGCCAGGTGGATATCACAGAGTATCAGTTCCCTGATTGGGGCTGTTAACCTGGTCCAATCAGAGAGTACTGTCAGCGGTTCTGCTGCTCTAGGAGCCAGCTCTGTGTTAGCTGGACCAATGTCATGTACTATCCACCTGTAAATAAAGGATGCCAGGATACTAGCCTTCGTGGAGTTATTTCACTGAATCATTACTTGAGAAGGAAAGGTTAGCAGGGCTAGACGCAAAGGTAGGAGAATGGCATAGGGTGAATTGTTACTGGAGCAGGCTCTTCTGTGCTGATATACCTTTATGAACTAAAGGGCTGAGCAACCTACTCTTGCTCCTATTTTCTATGTTTCAACAATCAGAGCAACTGTTCATCTTTCTTATGGTTACCACCTCCATTATAAATATGTTATTCTTCCACAAGTGCCCAGACATGACATACATCACATTAGTGTGAGTGGAAGGTGCATAAGAGACAAATATCAGAGGGGCACAGAGTTCCCAGATGGCTGTAGGGCAGGAAAGGATTGCAGAGAGAGGGAGGATTAAGGCCAGAATGGGATTTAAGCTTGGAGATTTTATTTTATTTAGCAACTGCAAATCCATGGAGCCAAACGACTGCATCCTCATTGGCTGGGCTCAGGGTGATTAATCCACCCCCTCAGTCTGTACAGGGGACTCTCCTCACTAATGTGCAGCACCGTTTGTATCTCTCCACAAGTGAATGAGAGGAGAACTCCACCTGACACTTACAGTGTAATCATTGTTCTCATGTAAGCAACTGCAGTTGCTGCCAAATCACTCACATGAATGTCCCTCAAACAGTGCTGAGATAATAAGTAGTTAATCCTTTTTTGTTGGTGACTTTGATTTGGAGGGGAATGAATGCTGGTCAGGATTCCCTTGCTGTTCAAATAAAATTATATATTGTGGGTCCAACTAAAGAGTCAGGAAGGGCCTTCTGTGTAATGATTTATTTGAAAGACAGTCCTCTGACAGATGCAGCACTCCCTCTGTACTGCACTGAAGCAGTAGCTTTGGTTATAATGACTAGAATGGGACCTGAAGCCACAAGGGCTATCATGGAGTCAGGTTGGCATCAAGCAGTGAAATTATGTTCAGCTTCACTGTCAAACCTCTGATTAAGATTGATGTTAGAAGAAATAATTAATTATAACAGGATCCAATATAGAGATGGAGGGACACTTGCTTCCCTGAGCTTTGATGCTCTCACCCTTAATACCCAGACATGTTATTAAGGGTCATTCTTAAGCAGGCTTGGGACAGGAGAAGGCAAAGTGAGGGGGTTGGAAGACACAAAAATCTGACAGCAGAAGAATTCTCTCAAGTGTTAGAATATAACCCTCCAACAAATTGTTATCCTCATCACCAAGTCTATCCAAATAGTGAGGTTGCCAACTGCTCCTCTGGGGTAAACTGCCCAAATATTGATTGACTTATTTACAAAAATGCCTGTCAGGTTTTGGAACTGTGGCACATGCTGACCTTATTATGACTCAAAGAAACTATTTCACAAGCTGTATTCCAGCAGCCTTCCTGAACAAGCCTGGCCATCTGACTGTGAAATGTGACTCAGGTGACATAATATTGACCAACACCTTTCTCAAATATGACCTGCGTTTGATCTCAAGTTTTGCTGAAGGGAAGCTGTGGATGGAAAGGGATCATGCACAAATGGAGCCTGCCAAGCCTGGGTGTGAGACTGGTTAACATTTAAACAGGCAACTGATGTGTCCATGATCCCTTTGCATTATGAGATATTTATTCAAAAACATACATCTTCCACACATACATGCCTTGCTGCTTTGAATGTTGTTGAGACAGGAGCAGCTTGCAAGAAAGAATAACATTGTAAAAGAGAAAGTATTTTCCTTCAATTGAAACACTCCCTCCTGTTAGCTGGTGCCATTAGAGCCTGAATCCAGGTTCCAGTCTTGCTTGGCAACATAAAACAAAATGGTTTCCCCACATTGGCTGGTAAACATGCCACACTGTATACAACAGAGCCTGACAGACAGTAGCAACTTGCATTTATATAACATCTTTATCACTAACACAGATTACCTGGTGATCATGTCCATTGTGAGATCTGGCTCTGTGCGATTTGCAGCTATGTTTTCTACCTTCTGACGGGTGACTGCACTTCAAAAAGTATTTTTCTGGCTGTAAAACGCTTTATGACGTCTTGAGGCCACGAAAGGCGCTACATAAGTGGAAGTCTTTGTTTCCTTTAATGCAGTCAAATGGCGCCAGGTTTGATCTCAAAAGCAAAATACTGCATATGTAGGAAACCCTAAACAAAAAATTATGGAAATACTCAGCAGGTCAGGCACCTTCTGTGGAGAAATACAGCAGCAATGTTTGATACATTTAGTATCCTTTGATACTTTTGGCTAGCAACTAGTTTCAATATTAAAATTAACAATAGATCTAGCATCAATTGTAATCGTGAAAGAGTTCCTAAATGTCTATCATCTATTGCATGAAAAGTTTCCCAGTTTTACTCCTAAAAACTCTTCTCATTTTGGGAATCAGCCTTCTCAATGTAAACTCCCCAGCCTAAGGAAACAGTTTCTCCCAATTGACCTTATCAGTTCCCCTTGATATCTGGAAAACATTGATTAAATCATCCCTTAAAAGTCTAAATTCCACAGAATGCAGCCCAAGTTTGTGTAATTACTCCTCACAATGTAACCCCTGGAGCTCAGGTATCATTCTGGTAAATCCATGCTGCACTCGCTCCAAGGCCATTGTAACAATTTGCCTCCAGTGTGTGAAACAAGGGAGGGAAATGGTGATGAGGGCTCCCAGTTCTGATCACCACTCAGCGACCCCTGCTGGAAAAGGTGTGGGTGACAAGTGGGACTTGATCTAGAAATGTTGCTGTTCACCCTCCTTCGCATGATGTTCAACGTTTGCAAAACACAAAAACTCAAACTGAACAGCAGAAAAAGAGTTAACTGAAAAGAGAAATCCCTTATCAAGTTTAGAGATGAATTCTGAATAGAACTTCTAAACGTAAGCGCATGATATGGCAGAATCTTGTTAGTATTTCTCATTATTAATGGAGGGACATTTGATTTTAGAATGAAGAGGATGCAAATTAGGTTAATCTTATCTTTTCATTGTTTTATAAATTTTAGCTCTGATAATGGAAACCCATTCCCAAACCTAATGAAATATTCTAGTGGTTCACTGTTTGTGTCTGGGTGTATTGATCTGGCCTCAATCAACCAATGCAGTGACTAAATTAAAGTTGTTTTAATCAAGTCAAAAGACTTATATATTTGATTGTGTCAGTGAGAAAGATATGGTTGTCTATGAAAAAATATTTTTTTTATTCACATCTTGGAATGTCATCAGTTGCATTTATTGCCTATCCTTAACTGTCTTCTTGAATCACAGCAGTCCATATGGAGTAGGAACACCCCACTGTGCTGTTAGGAAAGGAATTCTGGTAATTTGACCCCAGTACAGCGATGCAACAGTGATCTAATTCTAAGTCAGAATAGTGAATGGCTTGGAGAGGAACTTGTACTGGTGGTATTCCCACGTATCTGCTGTCTCTATCCAAACTTCTGGGAGGTGATGGTGAACAGAGGGAATGTGACGCTGGTAGAGGGGGTACCAATCATGTGGAATGCTGTATCCTGGATAATGTTGAGGTTCTTTAGGATTGTTGGAGCTGCATCCATCCACTCAAGTGGAGAGTTTTGCATCCTGCTGCTGACTTGTATTTTGTAGATGGTGGACAGGCTTTGGGGAATCAGGAGGTGAGTTACTCACTACAGAATTTCCAGTCTGTGACCTGCTCTTGTAAACGCAGTTTTCATATGGCTAGCCCAGTTCAGCTTCTGCTCCATGCTAGCCTCCAGGATGTCGATGGTGGTGGGATTGATCTGAATGTGAAGGGGAAATGGTTTGATTCTCTCTTGTTGCAAGTATGACAGCCAAGCTCTGAGCCACGTTGACCAATGTCCACAGGCACACACTATCAATAGGGACCAACTGATATGCTCCATTCACTGCTCTAGCAGAGATCAGCAAAGGCCACCCGTCAAATGTAGAATCTATTTGATCTCAACGTCATTAACACTGCTGAATTTGATAAAATTAGCATTTTATAAATGCAATCCTGAAGCGTTCAGTTAAATTCTTACGGTATAATGTAAAATATTGATATGGAATTCAAATGTTTGGTGTTGGAAAGTACATTCACTTCTCTATATTACCCCTCACCTAACATTGATTTGAGGCTGTTAAACCTCTTACATCTTGATTAGCTGTCACCTATTACTAAATGGGAGGATTAAGATATCAAGGCAGAAGAAATTCTTTTTTGATTGAGCACTTACCATCCAGACCTGCATGGCATGGCAACTGGTACTTTTATTGGAAGGTGCCAGCACAGAAGTATCAAACCCTTGGCAGAAGCTATCATCTCCAAGTGAAAGAGGGTGGTAACTGGAAGTGAGGAAAGGGCAAAACAGAAGAAACCCCCTACTCCATTACATGGTAAAAAGAGTAAAGATGGGCAACTGATTAGCATTAAATCTCAGGGCTCATCTGGTCAGGAGTGGTACAGCTGTGCTAGGTGTTCAAGAGTCAGCGCTGAAGAAGGCCATTCAGCCCGTCATATCTGCACCGGCTCTCCGAATGAGCATCTCACCTAGTTCCATTGTCTCACTTTCTCCCTGTAACCCTGCACCGTGTCCCTTTGCGAATAACAGTTTCACTCCCTTCTGAATGCATCAATCGAATCTGCCTCCATCACACTCTCAGACAGCGCATTCCGCACCCCAAATGATGTGCTACGTGAAGAAGCTTTTCATCATGTCACTTCTGCATCTTTTTCCCAATGACTTTAACTCTCAAACTCGCTGTCCCATCCTTTCACAAGTAGGAACAGATTCTTCCCATCCTTCCTGTTCAGGTCCTTCCAGATTATGAACATCTCCATCAGGTCTCCCGCCCACCTTCTCCACTCCAAGGGAAATGGTCCCATTTTCCCTGATCTGTCTTCAAAACTGAAGTGATGAACCAGCCTCATGTCAGCACAAAGTCCCAATTCTCCAGGTCGATGAAAATATTTAGTGAGGAGGGCTGGGTGATGGGGATGGGAAGAAAACTAGTTAACATTTGAAGATCAAGGGAGTCAGAGTTCCGCTAGAAAATAACACAGGATGTGAGAACAAAATATTTTGTTCAAACTGTGTTCGACATCTACGTGCTATATTTTTAACATCACTCTTTCATGTACGGTGTTTTAATGTGCTGCTTCAGTATTATTCTTTTAACAGTGATCAAATCTTCTACATACAAGAAAGTGGTAGCACTAAGACAAAAATGTTTCATCAGAGTTGAGGGATTAGTGAAGACGTTGATTATTGGAGGACAGATTGAAGCCATACAATGGAAATCTGACCGCAGCTTCGAGAGTCTGAGTGAAGTTTTCAAACATAAACCTTCAATGCTCAACCCAATGCTAATTTCAGCCAAGGCAGGGGATGGGATGCTTCGAGTGGCTTCAGTGATTATGCTTGTCGAATGCAAATGTCTAAATATTTGATAAGCACAGAATCATGTTTGGCTGGAATGCCTTGGATTCAATGGCCTGCTAACTACAACAACATCTTGCAATCATATAGCACCTTTAACTTAGCAAAACATCTAGAGGTGCTCAAAAAGAAGCTTTTTTTTATGAAGGTAAATCTCGTCATTAGGGCATGTAATGAGATATGACGACAGGCAATCAATAGTTTGATCAGAATTAATATGTTTTAGAGAATTTCTTCAAAGGAGGGAAGGTGATGGAGAAGTAGAGAGGTTACAGATGCTAATGGTGCAACAAAAAGAATTCAGGGATGCTCAAAACCTGTCTCAAAAGGTTGCAGAGCTGGAGGAGATTCCAGAGATGGGGAGGAGGTGAAGCCAGAGTGGGATTTGAACACAGTGAAGGGGAACTTTAAATCTGCGTGTTGCTAGACTGAAAGCCATTCCAAGGCAATTAGCACAGGGCTGATAGTGAATGGGGTCTGGGGTGTGTTATAGTTGAGGTAACAGAGTTAGCAGAGGGTGGATAATGGGACGCTGCAAACAAACAAGGATGGCCAAATGGTTTTAAAGGTGCAAAGAAAGCTACAAGGGGAAAGGGGAGTCTTCATCCACGAATCAAGAAAAAAGATAGCATCCATGTCCATCGGGTAACGGGAAAAGCCAATGAACTGTTGGCCTTTATTTCAAAGGAATGGAGTATAAAAGTAGGAAAGGTTTGCTAAAACTATGCAAGGCACTTGTCAGGTCACAGCTCATATACTGTGAAATGTTTTGGTCCTTTGTCTAAGGAAAGATATATTGTTGGTGGAGGCAGTCCAGAGAAGGTTCACCATGCTGACCGCAGGCCTTATGTGGAGAAGGTGAGGAGGTTGGGCCAGTGCTCATTGGAGCTTGGAAGGATGAGATGTCATCTTATTGCAACATTTGGATTCTTAGGGGACTTGACAATATGGATGTGGAAAGGTTGTTTCCATGTATGGGACAGTCTAGGACCAGACAGCATCATGTCAGAATAAGGGGTTGCACATTAAAGACAGAGGTGAGGAGGAATTCCTTCTCCCAGAGGGTAGTGAATCTGTGGAATTCTTCACCACAGGGGGCAGTCAGACTTGGTCATTAAGCGTATTCAAAGCTGAGATGAACAGATTTTTAATCATTAAGGGAATCAAGGGATATGGGAGAAAGGCAGGGAAGTGGAGCTGAGGATTAGAAGATCAATCATGATCTCAGTGAATAGCAGAGAAGATTTGATGGGCTGAATGGGTCATTTCTGCTCCTATGTCTTATGGTCTAAGGATCATGATATCTTAGTCTCTCGTTCCTTATGAAGCCTTATCAGTTCGACTCCTTCATCCAATAATATTTTTCATTCCTCAATTGCCTCCAGCATTTCTTAGTTTTCTCATTGCCTCAAACCAATTCAGTCCTCTTCGTCTCTTCAGCAACCTGTACACAACCAACTGCGATGGACTGGACAGAGTATCCAGATAGCTGAAAAGTCTTTCCTTCACCAGTTCTACTTTCACAACTCTCAAATAGCCACCCTTCCAGGATAGGACACGAAAGGTGCTACAAAGGCCTTTTGAATCTGCCTTTGAAGCACAGCAGCCTTGACATTAATGTCTGGGCAGAACTCTTCACCAATCATCTAAAATGGTGACAGTTTGCCCATCAAAGCTGCATCAGGTTTTGAGTATGAATACCTTAACGATGAGGCAGAGAGGCAGGAGAGAACGAAAGAAAGGGCAGCAATTCCTGTGTTCCAGATCTTAACAGCTCACGGGACATCCAGCCCCATGTGCCCAAAGATCCTTGGGTCAGGAATGGAGCTTATTCAGTCACATGATGACCTATGGACAAGACCCTTGACCCCTGAGTAGGCATCATCCGCAAATTAAGAGACTGACAACAACACTAAGATTAAACTTAGATCATAGCTCGTTATCTTGTTCTAATCAGACAGTATTGAACTGACACCAACAAAGTTCAAGGCATGTGTGCTTCACCAAAAGTATAGATCTCTGCTCCCCTTATAACATGGATAGAGTGAATAGCCAAGGTCTTTTCCGCAGGGGGAATCCAAAGCGAGTAGGCATAAGTTTAAAGTGAGAGGGGAAAGAATTAAAAGGGATTTAAGGAGCAACATTTTCACACAGAGGGTGATGCGTGTATGGAATGAGCTGCCAGAGGAAGTGGCAGAGGCTGTTACAATCACAACATTTAAAAGATGTGAATAGGAAGGGTTTAGAGGGATATGAGCCAAATGCTGGCAAATGAGACTAGATTAATTTAGGATATCTGGTCGGTATGGCCAAGTTGGGCTGAAGAGTCTGTTTCTGTGCTGTACAACTCTATGACTCAAGAACAAATACTTAATGTTCAGAGAGTGGAGATCATTCCAGTGATGGTCGGCTGATATTATTGGTAGACTATTAGATCAGAAATTCAACTGATGTTCAGGACACCCAGATTTGAAACCTGCCACAGCAGATAGTGGAATTTGAATTCAATTTCTGGAACTAAGACTCTACTGATGAGCATAAAACCATTGCCAATTGTTGGAAAAACTTGTCTGGCTCACTAATGTCCTTCAGGGAAGGAAATCTGCCATCCTTACCGAGTTCAGCCTACTACACGTAACTCTAGACCTAAAGCCATGTTGTTTGCTCTCAACTGCCCTCTGAAATGGCTTAGAAAGCCATTCAGTTCAAGGGCAGCTAGGGACAGGCAATAAATGCTGGCTGACTAATGACACTCATGTCCTGCAAATAATTTTCTTTTAAAATTGCCCTCAAACAATCAACCCAAAATTTGAAGCATTTACAGCGGGTCCAGAGACTTCTGAAATGTAGTTTCACACCAATTTGTGGTGAAAACACCTTTAGTGCAACTCTAAAGTGATGTATGCACCTTCTTAGGAAGAGTTTTCCACACTCGGCTGTAATGTGCTTGGGCACCAGACTGGATTAGGGCATCCAGGTTACACTGCAATGTTTCCCATCAGTGTATATCTGAATCCACTACATCCAGGGTCAAGGTCTATTGTTACCGCATCGTAACAGAATCCTTCCTTGCCAGAAAATATCAGCACAGAGGGTGAGGTGAAGGAGTACCAGTTAGCACATTTTGCCAGATAGTTGGCTTGTAGATCAGACTGGTGCTAACAGCACTGAGTTCTGGTTGAAGCAAACATGGACCCTGCCTCCGCACCATGCCCATAGTGAAAGGTCATGGGGCACTTTGCCGTGGTTCAGTGAATAGCCATCAATGACACACCTTTAGGCAAACAATTCAGGAAGATGTATTGGGATGTCAAGTAATGTGGCACCTCTTCCCATACATCTGCCCTGATCAAGTGTACATCTGCCAACTGCACACCGAGTACCAACGAAATCTCAATGCATTGGCACCTCCGCTACTGAACCCTGTTCCTCCCACAATGACAGATATCTGCTTGAAAGAGGTTTGGCACAAAACCTGGCATATGCACTGAATTGCTGATGGTCCAATAGGCACACACAAGGACAGTCTTGGATATTCGGTTTTGGAATGTGTCTCTCCAGTAAGATGATGTGCAATCTCAGGCAAACACAGGTCCAGTGTTACTCAGCTACAAAATTCAATAGTTTGCAATGGAACCTTTGAGGTTAACCAAGACAGGAAACATAAAACACTAAGTGAAGAGGGAGAGGTCTCTCCTACAATGTTCCTACAAAAAACCAGCCTCACCAATAGGCTGGCAGCATTGCTATGACATCATACAGACAGATTGGTGCAACAATGGGTTTAAACCTTGTGTGTGATGATGTTGTGTCAACTCCAGTGGCATGACATCAATCTGTCTCACTAGTATTTCTCAAGTAAGTATTCTAAAGTTTTACAGTTGCTGTTCCTTGAGGTCAATTAGAGGGCATTTTTCTCATCGACCAGGGAAGTTTCTTCCAAACCAGTCAGAAATTACCGGCTTTCTTTTTTTTTTGCATTCTTCTAAATGGGACACTGAAATCTGAGTATTTAACCCATGTGTGTGGGATCAGAGTCACATTCAGGTCATTTACCCACTCATAAAATTTGTCTCAATGTCCCTGGGAGGCAGCAATCACCTTTTGTCTAAAGCAGTGACTCATAGTCACTAAATTACAACTAACAAATATGCAAGAGACTAATAATCTTTCAATTCCAGCCACCAGCTATATCCCTCAGGGGTCCAATGCTGGGAACAAGAAGATGGGTGAAAATCTTGGACGGAACTTTTCCTTCCACTCTTCGATGTCGCTCTTCATCAGAAACCGGAAGGGTCGAGGCCCAAAACGTCAGCCTTTCTGCTCCTATGATGCTGCTTGGCCTGCTGTGTTCATCCAGCCCTGCACCTTGTTGTCAGGGGTATAACTGCTGGCTTACATCAACATCTGCGTGCCGGTGGGCTGTGTCTACCTTCAGACTGGCGCGTTAACTGAATCACAACATCAACAAGTGTTTGGGCTAAAATGTCCAGCTTTAATGCAAGCACGAGAAATGAGCTGTACAATAAGCGATACAAAATGGCCACCTTTCCAATGGGAACAAGTTCCCACTCACTGGAGGGCAATATCCGCAAGGCAAATGTACATTCCCATTCCAGAAAATGAAAAGGGGAATGGTAAGGTCATATTTGGTTAGTCATGCAGTTAATGTTGGCTAGCTCACATTGCATCATTTTCCATTCAGATACAAACTATGTGGTACTTTCCTACTTTGTCCTAGAGCACAGGAAGTGACAGGTGCTTCTGAACCAGAAAATATTTAATGCTTGCTAATTATTCAATCAGAACAATGCTCCTTTTTATTAGTTATTGTACACACCTTGTTGATATAAACAGTAAAAGTTTGAAAACCAGGAAACACATTTGATACCAATTAGGGCTGGGAGAATCTGAGACAACAAGGTGCAGGGCTGGATGAACACAGCAGGCCAAGCAGCATCATAGGAGCAGAGAGGCTGACGTTTCGGGCCTAGACCCTTCATCAGAAATCGGGGAGGGGAAGGGGCTTCTGAAATAAATAGGGAGAGAGTGGGAGGCGGATAGAAGATGGATAGAGGAGAGGATAGGTGGAGAGGAAACAAACAGGTCGAAGAGGCGGGGATGGAGCCAGTAAAGGTGAGTGTAGGTGGGGAGTTAGGGAGGGGATAGGTCAGTCCAGGGAGGACGGACACGTCAAAGGGGCGGGATGAGGTTAGTCGGTAGGAGATGGGGGTGCGGCTTGAGGTGGGAGGAGGGGATAGGTGGGAGGAAGAACAGGTTAGGGAGGCGGGGACGAGCTGGACTGGTTTTGGGATGCGGT
>NC_063357.1:13025792-13138473 GCF_021869965.1 Rhincodon typus | reverse complement strand
AAGGAATTGGGAATAGGGGATAGCATTTTTGCAGGAAGGTGGGTGGGAGGAGGAGTATTCTAGGTAGCTGTGGGAGTTGGTGGGCTTGAAATGAATATTGGTTTCTAGGTGGTTGCCCGATATGGAGACAGAGAGGTCCAGGAAGGGGAGAGAGGTATTAGAGATGGTCCAGGTAAACTTAAGGTTGGGGTGGAAGGTGTTGGTGAAGTGGATGAACTGTTTGAGTTCCTCGTGGGAGCACAAGGCAGCGCCGATACAGTCATCAATGTAACGGAGGGAGAGGTGGGGTTTAGGGCCGGTGTAGGTACGGAAGAGGGATTGTTCCACATAACCTACAAAGAGGCAGGCGTAGCTTGGGCCCATGCGGGTACCCATGGCCACCCCCTTTGTCTGTAGGAAGTGGGAGGAATTGAAAGAGAAGTTGTTGAGTGTAAGGACGAGTTCAGCTAAGCGGATGAGGGTGTCAGTGGAGGGGGACTGGTCGGGTCTGCGGGACAGGAAGAAGTGGAGGGCCTTTAGGCCATCTGCATGGGGAATGCAGGTGTAGAGGGACTGGACGTCCATGGTAAAGATGAGGTGTTGGGGACCGGGGAATTGGAAGTTCTGGAGGAGGTGGAGGGTGTGGGTGGTGTCACGGACATAGGTAGGGAGTTCCTGGACCAAGGGGGGAGAAAATGGAGTCCAGATAGTTGGAGATCAGTTCGGTGGGGCAGGAGCAGGCGGAAACAATGGGTCGACCAGGGCATTCAGGTTTGTGGATTTTGGGAAGGAGATAGAAGCGGGCAGTGTGGGGTTGGGGAACGATGAGGTTGGAGGCCGTGGTGGGGAGGTCACCTGAGGTGATGAGGTTGTGGATGGTTTGGGAGATGCTAGGGCTGGGAGAACATGGCCTCAAAAATGTCAAAATAAAATTCAGGTGCCATTCAGTCAATACACTATGCAGAGTTCCACTATGTTATCCTGTGACTGGACATTCTGACCTTGCTTAGCTTCAACGTACTCTCAAACGTAAAGCTCAAAATTGATGCCAGATTCATGTCATTGCAGCAGACACCAGCAGATTTCAAAAGAATCAGAGAGACAGCAGGCTTGGATTTTAAAGCCATGTAAGTCATAGAATCCCTACAGTGCCAAAAGAGGCCATTCAGCCCACTGAGCCTGCGCTGACCCTCCAAAGAGAATCCCACTCTATATCCACACTTCCTATGGCTAATCCACCTAGCCTGCACATCCCAGCACTCTATGGGCAATTTAGTATGGCCGATCCAACTAACCTTCACATCTTTGGACTGTAGGAAGAAACCAGAGCACCCTGAGGAAACCCACACAGACACAGGGAGAATGTGCAAACTCCACACAGACCTTCACCCGAGGGTAGAATCAAACCTGGGTCCCCAGCACTGAGGCAGCAGTGCTAACCATCGAGTCACACACAGCCCCTAAATTATCCCACCATTTAATCCTCCCTTGCTTACCAATTCTGTGGCTACTATTTAACCTGGGTGTTGAAAGTCAATGGAGTCATATGTCAGTAACCCGGGCTATAGGCTTGCTTCAGTGATGAACAAAAGAAAAGCAGTCAACGTCTGATAACAATCCAGCAGATTTCATGGCCACATTCATCAGTGAAAGTCCATTAAAGACTTGAATTAGTGTTGCATCTTTCTCAAAATATGTGGGTTTTTTTTATTGATTCAGGGAACATGGGCATCACTGGCTGTGCCAGCACTTAGTGCCTATTCATTCCAGATATCCCAGAATTGACCAGCTTTCTGGGCACTGGCGATCTCTTTAAAAGGCTGTGGTGCACCCAGACAAGCTCTGTCAGCCCAGAGCTGTGCTGTGCAGCCATTTGCCCCGGACAAGGCAGATGAAGGAAGCTGTTGCCCCATTTTGCAGGCAAGGACTGGGAGGTCCTGAAATAAAACAGAAAAGTGCTGGAGAAACTCAGCGGGTCTGGCAGCATCTGTGCGCAGAGAAACAAAGTGAATATTTCGAGCCTGATAAGTCATGTTAACTTCGAAACATGAACTCTGTTTCTCTCTTCAGAGATGTTGCCAGGCCTGCTGAGCTTCTCCAGCATTTTCGGTTTAATTTTAGATTTCCAGCATCCGCAGTATTTTGCTTTTATTTCAACTGGACATCCTGCTGGATGAAGTGGTGAGGAGGTGGCTGCCAGCCTGGTCTGAGAGTGCCCTTCCCAAGGCAATACAGCTTCAGCTGTCTGGAGGAATGCACAGCAATGTAGGAAGAGAATGAATGACCTTCCCCACTCCACCAATGCAAGTGACAACATCTTCTCTCAGGTTACTCACATTCACTCCATCTGCCCTACAGTTTTTTTCTTTATTCATTCACGGAATGAGGGCATTGCTGGCCAGGCGGCATTTATTGCCCATCTGGCAGTTAAGAGTCAACCACATTGCTATGGATCTGGAGTCACATGTAGGCCTGACCAGGTAAGGATGGCAGTTTCCTTCCCTAAAGGACATTAGTGAACAAGATGGGTTTTCCCAACAATCGGCAATGGATTTATGGTCATCATAGACTCTTAATTCCAGATATTTATTGAATTCAAATTCCACCATGGCAGGATTCGAACCCAGAACATTATCTGGGTCTCTGGATTAATAGTCCAGTGATAATAGTCCAGTCATAGAATCCCTACAGTGCCAAAAGAGGCCATTCAGCCCATTGAGTCTGTGCTGACCCTCTAAAGAGAATCCCACTCTATCTCCACATTTCCTCCCATAAGTGCCAACATCACACCAAGGCTCATGCTCTACCACTCTCAGTATTCCCTGCATCACCTTCACTCACTCACTCACACCCACCTAGCAACACTCAACACCACTGACCTGGCATGGTCTCTGTGCTGCCTCCTCACTCACCCAGGAGACCTCCCCACCAATTGTTACAGCCGTGCTGTCCACTTTCACTTCTCTTAATATACAGCTCTCTCTCATTCCCGGGAGGAAAGCAGCCCACAACATGGCTGAAAGAGTCAAGACAGGTGCTGAGCTGCCTGACATTCAGCTCCCCACCCTTTACGAGGAGAGGATCCAGTCTCTGATAACCCCAACAGCTCACTGACCATTTCCAAGGTCCCGGACTCCATGCTGGGGGTTGTCCTCGACTTGCTGTCAGGAAACCTCTGAGTGAAGACTATCTCCCTTCACTTGTTCATGGTGTTCTTCATCCTGAACTCGCTTCACCATATCCTGGGGACCCGGGTTCGAATCCTGCCACAGCAGATGGTGGAATTTGAAATCAATAAATAAACTGGAATTAAGAGTCTAACGATGACCACAAATCCACTGCCAATTATTGGGAAATCCCATCTGATTTACTAATGTCCTTTAGGTGTGGAAAGTGCCATCCTTACCTGGTCTGGCTTATGTGTGACTCCAGACCCACAGCAATGTAGTTGACTCTTAGCTGCCCTCTGGGACAGGCAATAAGTGCTGGCCTGGCCAGCGATGCCTGCGTTCCATGAATGAATTAAAATAAAGATTGATGACTCACGGCAAGTTTCCAACTTTTGTGGCTGCACTGAACGACAACGCAAATGGACCTAATAGCTCCGGCTGAGGGGCAAAACGCACAAAGGTAGGCCTAAGCAGGGAGGCTGTGAGCATCCCAGGAAGTGTAGAGGAGAATGTGCCTGGTCCAGTCCATGAGCTGGATGTCTGTCCCTCAGCGCACAGTGCCCTTGCCCCAGAATTACTTTTGTTCGGAAAATAAAAAACAATGAACTTCAGATGCTGGAGGTCTGAAACAAAAACAGAAATTGCTGGAGAAACTCATCCGGTCTGGCAGCATCTGTGGGAAGAAAGCATCTTCATCAGATCAGATCACCATGATTGCAGCCTGGTGAAATGCAAAGGGAAGCGTTGACATGCAGAAGGGTACTGTAAGTGGATTAGAAATGTGCCATGAGGCTGGCACATGTTGGATGCAAATGGTCACAGGGCCTGTGTTGGCCAGTGCCCATTCAGAGGGCCCGGAGTCCAACACAGATGTCTCCTCATGCCAATAGTGAGCTGAAGTTGCCAGGTATCTGCTCTGACTTCCATGTTGAGAATTTTTAATGTCTAGCTTGTTTGGTAGGCTAGGAAGCTGGATGTTAATAAAGTGAATTCTGCGTCAATTAGGCATTTAACAAGCTATTATGCCCCCTAGTGGAGCCTTGCAGCTCAGCAGGAGTGTCAACGAAGCAGCAAGATGCTCCTGACATTCAGATACGTTTTACTGGTCTTCTCACATCATTCTGCAACAAATCTCACCATAGTTTACCTCAAGCCCCTACACGATTCCCTCACTGCCTCTATTACTGAGATTAGCTTTCAATCCCAGAAAAATCCTACCAGCTGCTATGACGAAAATTGAAACCGTATTCCTGGAACATTAAACATCAACAAAAACCCCAAAGAACTGCGGATGCTGAAAATCAGAAATAAAAAAAACAGAAATTGCTGGGAAAACTCAGCAGGTCTGGCAACATCTGTGCAGAGAAAGAAGAGTTAATGTTTCAGGTCCACTGACCCTCCTTCAGAACTGATTTTGCTAGGAAACGGTTGGTATATAGTTATGGATTTTCCAAGGAACAACCAATTCTGAAGAAGAGTCACTGAACCCGAAACATAAACTGCTTTCTCTCCACAGATGTTGGCAAACCTGCTGAGTTTTTTTTTCCAGCAATGTCTGTTTTTCTCTTCCTGATTCCAGTTACATTCCCACTAGTGTCCCGCAGCATTCATCACATGTGAATCAAAGGTGAGTTTGGGTGTTGGTAGGCTATTCAACCTTGTGGGGCATCATTGGAGCACTCCAACACCACCACCACCACCAGCCTGCTTCTCACATAACACCCATGTGTGTAGTCATTCAGCAGCAATCCTGGGCAACAGGAATGGGCCAAAGTCCTGACTGAACCCTGTGTTTAAACCCAGAGCTTTCTGGCAGGTCTTCACATGGGGACTGTGTCATTTTGATTTTAAAGCCTTACCCCACATCATTTTAAAAAAACATAAGTACCAGCAAAATCCCAGCAGGACGTAGGCAGAGCTGATGAATTGACTCTTGCATCAGTTCATCCAACACTATAAAGGATCCAGAGATACCTGCACAATCTAGCGGAATTTTTAGACAGTGCAACGTGTTGGGAGGAATGGTTGAGAAATGCAACTCAGCTAACTCACCCTCAGTCATTGCCATGTGTCAGCTATTAGTTAAAGCTCAAAGTAGTGATCAAACCAGCATCGTTAATATATTTTCCAGCATTTGCTGAACCTTTTACAAGAGTCTTAATTGATTGCGTAGGACACCTCCATAAAACAAAAAAGTGGGAATCAATATCTTTTGATGTGCAGGTTCGGTGGGTTGGCCATGGGAAATGGGTTACAGGGATAGGGTAGGGGTGTAGCTCTGGATGGGATGCTCTTCGCAGGGTCAATGTGGACTCAAAGGGCCGAATGGCCTGCTTCCACACCATAGGGATTCTATGATTCTATGAATCTATTAAGCTGATGTGAGCACCCAGCTTTTAATATCATCACTCGCTCCGACCCATCCCATCCCATGCCTTTAGGCAATCCATTAAAATGTATTTTAATCAACTTGATCTGTCGTATTATGAAATACTTTAAGTACCTGGACACAGACCTCCTAACCCAGAGGTCAGGATACTATCACTGTGTTAGAAGAGCTGTAAAAACATAATTTTTAACATCAGCCTTGTTTGTAGGCCCCAGCTAAGGGGGAAGCTGAGCAGAGGGAGGTGAAGAGGAAAAGCAAATAAACTGGGAGTGAAATAAATGGTCTATTTCCATTCAGAATGCAGAGAAATGGAGGCAGCTCATGGCTTCACTCTCCCAGAACCTAGACAAACAGGTGCACACTTCCCCAGGTTAAAGCTTCCCAGCCCCAGCCCCAGGCCCCAGAAACTTAGTGAGGTCTCTGAGAGGCCACCGAAAAATTCAAAGGAAAATTGCAAAAGTTCAATGGCCTGGAACTAGACTGGCTCAGCGGCTGCAGTGTGACTTTGATTCCCCATCATAACTCTGAATTAAAAATTGAGACAATTATCTGCTTGGCTTCCTCCTGATTAGGCTGGGCTAGAACCTCATTAATGCAGAGGCACAGAACCCAGGCCATTAAGGCTTCAGAAATGCAGTGTTTCACTGAGAAAGTTCTGCATGGGGAAGCAGCTCTTGCCAGTTACGTTCAGCGCTATTTTGGAGTTTTCCAGGCGCAGAAGCTGTGAATACAGTTTGTGGACAGACAGGATGAAAAAGGCAGACACCCCCTTGTCTGGACGTCGCTGGATGGTGACTGGCGGGTGTCTCCAATTTGATCGATAAATAACATTACAAACAAACTCCACGTTTCCTCGTCACTTTTGGGATTCTTTTTAAAGCGAGGTATAATTAAAGAGAAAGGTCTACCGCGCTGCGGTGAATTCCAATTTCCAGGTCCCCCTCCCCATTCCTTTTACATTAACAATCCTGCCTCCAGCTTGTTTACTTTCATTGAGAGTAATACAGAGACTGAAACTGGCCAACATTTGTACAAGGTGAGGGGGACAGAATTGTAAGGGGAGGGAACAAAATCAACAATTTCTGAAGGTAAATTGGTGGCTGCTCAAAATCCCAATGCCTTTCTAACCCACCTCCCCCCAACCCCATCCACTCCCTTCATCCTAACATGTGATCTTCATTCCACTATTGAGACAGAAAAAAAATGATATTGAAATTCATTTCGAACTGGAGTCATTAAGTTTGAACCCTGTTCAAGGCTGGAATTGGAAGGTGAGGCTTGAAGATCCAGAAGAGGAGATTGATCTGAAAGAATATCATATTGAATATGGTGGCATTTAGCAGAATATTGATAGATTTTACAGACAATATAAACCGATTCATCACCTTGACACAGATGCTGTAGGAAAACAGACTTCATTGTGCTGAGTCCCCACTATTCAGTTCCACAGGCATCAGTAGAACTGGGTTTCGGTCAGAGACTTTAGCAGCGAACTCATGCAATCCATCCTTTCATTGGTTTCCTCCCACAGTCCAAAGCTGTGCATGTTAGGTGGATTGGCCATGCCAGATTGCCCATTGTGTCCAGGGATGAGCACACTAGTTGGGTTAGCCATGGGAAATGCAGGGTTAGAGGGATGGGGTAGGGGGATGGGTCTGGATGGGATGCTCTTTGGAGGGTCGGTGTGGACTCAATGGGCCGAATGGCCTGCTTCCACACTGTAGGGATTCTGTGACCTGCTTCATAATATAGCCTGAGATTAGTTTCCACCTCCAAATCTCCTTCTCAGTTAAAGCTTGGTGGAATACAGTTGCACAGGCACCAGAGATCTCCGAATGCTAGCCCAAATGGCACTACTTCAGGTGTGAAAGTCAATCTGTATCCAAGCCAGTCAGTGTGACAGTAAAACCATGGCACCTTTCTTCATGAATAATGTTTGTTGACAACTCAGTTTTACAACTCCTTGGCACCCATTTTGCCAATGTTACAGGTGTTCCCTATATGTACTTTCTTTTTATTTATTCACTCATGGGACATGGGCGTTGCTGGCTGGCCAACATTTATTGCTCGTCCCTAGTTCATAGAAACCCTACAGTATGGAAAGAGGCTATTCAGCCCATCAAGACTGCACTGACCCTTTCAAGAGTATTCCGCCCAAACCCAGCCCACCACTATTGCCATTTACATTAAAATCTGTGTCATTTACTTGTCCAACGTCTGTCACAAGAAACATCTTATTTACTCTTTTCAGGGCAATATTTTGACCATATCATAATTTTGAACTGCCGCCAAACTTTGCCTTAAGCTTCTCTGCTCCCAGGAGATCAAAGGCAGGTTCCCTGGTCTCCTGAGATAATTAAAATCTTCCAAGGTCAGGACCATTCCACAGGGTGGCCACTTTCTGGGGACCACAAGTACTGGACACCATAACAATGGCAAAGATGTTATCCCACTCGGAGCTTCATCCCAGTTTGAGAGAAGATGGATGGTAATGATGGCAGAGAGAGGAGATGATATAAAAACCAAACTGCTTTGCTTTATGTGCCCCAATCTCTTTGAGGCTGCAGATGGAGAAAGGAATGTGCAGAGACCCCTGCCAACGTTCTGAGGTAAGTGTGTATCAAGGCTCACCTTACCAGGTTGAAAGCTACCTTGAAGCGGACAGTGGCCTGACTTTTTCTGATATAACACCTGGCCACCCGACCAATCTAGTCAATCCTCTTTGAACCCTCTCCAAGGCTTAACAAAAGTGTGGAGCCCAGAGCTGGTGCCCTGCTGGGACTTCACCAGTGAATCATCAGGAATTTGACTAACTTCTTTCCTTTTCCATCCTTATCGAATCCATTCAATATTTTAAAACATCCCCATCAGATTAACCTTCCAAACTCAAGCCAACCAATACTCATAATGTAACCAAGTAAGCCTCTGGGTAACCTATTGCACGCACCCAACAATACAACCTATAGGTTAAACATGGGGCTGGAAATGTGGCTTAATGGTAAGTCAGCAGCTAAAACCAGACTTCAACATCGAGTTCAATAATTTTAGGGCCTAAACTCTCCCATGTCCTAGTCCCCTACCCCACACACCAGGCCTTGTTATCATATAGCCTGCCGTTACACACTACCTACTGTAGGTCCCCATTAACTGTTTACCATCCTAGCCAGATCATTATCAACTCCTTTGCCTGTCCAACTGCTCTTCTCTCACTTGGGGCCCTATCCTATCATTTACTCCCTACCCCAGCTCCCTCCCTATTTTCTGCATACAAACTGATGATTTCCCAGCCACCATCTGTTCTGAGGAAGGGTCACCGGATCCTAAATGTTAACTCTGATTTTCTTCTTCACAGATGCTGCCAGACCTGCTGAGTTTTTCCAGCAATTTCTAGGAAATTTAAATCAGGGGACTGATGCCTCAACAACCTAATGCCACTTAGCACAAAAGCATTTATTTTCCCTTCTCTCGCTCTGACGCTGTTGAAACCACCTTTGTACTACAACAGCTCTTTGATCAAAGATCCTTTGAAGCATTTTGTAAGGTAGAGGAAATGTTACAATATAGAGATGTGTGTACCGCTGGCATTAAATATGACAACCCACTGAATACCACAGCACTGATTTATCAGGCTTTCTTTGTGGTGGTATAATACTTGAGTAAACACACTCGAGGCTCTTCAATTCCTACAGCCTTAATTGTCGAACTTTGGCCCCTGACAATCTGAAAACCTTACACAGCCTCAAATTGCAAACGTTGAAAACTGCAGCGGATAATTATATTTTTAAAAAAAGCCTTGAGCTAGAAGGGAACAGACTAAACAACAAATTTTAATCGCACCACACCTCTCGTTTTTGGTAAAAGAGAACATTGTAAAAGTTTTACAACATAGAACCAATGATGCACTTCTCAAACTCAGCACCCTGGAGTTTGCCTAGGGTACTAAATGGGCTGGGGGTCATTTACAATTGTGTGGCCCTTCTCTCCACAAGACCCTCCTATTGGGACAGACTGAGGTCTTTGCCAGTCATCAATGTGTACTGGCCCATTGAGTATAACTGTTCAATGGTGAAAACTGAGGCAAAGACCCACTTGTTTCTGGTTTACTACTGTCCGTTATTGCAGGTACTGGCATATCATCCCTAGATGCTGGATATTCAGCTGTTTCCTTTCCCAAATGGCCCCAGTGTTCCCCCTTCGATTCTAGAACACGCGCATCTTCAGATTATTTTACTTCTTAAGCCCAGCTGATCTGATTCTGCACATCCATTATTTCCAGCACCATATCAGTGCATAGTGATCATTAGGGATAAAACATCCAAAATTCTTTCTCCCGAAACTTCACCCCAAATGTAACCTCCCACGTATTCCCTCTTGACGAAGATGAGCTAACTCAGTGTTGATCAGCAATCAAGCTCGGGAGCCTTTTCATGTGGATGGTAGGTCAGGTTTGCTCTTTCTATGACCCTAGGATGATATCTGCATCTAAGGTACCTTATCAGCTTAATACTATTTATGTAGAAGTTTGTCCTTTTGTAATTTGGAGGCCAGGAACTCAGACAGCACTAATAGTGGTGTTGCCTTGTAGGGATCATGTGCCATGGGGTGTTTGCGTCAACAATGTGAGAACTTTGCACTGAGAGTTATAGAATGATAGAGATATACAGCACAGAAGCAGACCAACTCGCTCATGCAGACCAGATATCCTAAATAAATCTAGTTCCATTTGCCAGCATTTTGCCTATATCCCTCTAAACTCTTCCTATTCATACAGCCATCCAGATGCCTTTTAAATGCTGTAATTGTACCAGCCTCCACCACTTTGTTTGGCAGCACATTCCATAATCTATCCGTACCACTATCTGTGTGAAAAATTTGCCCCTTAGATCCCTTTTAAATCTTTCCCCTCTCATCTTAAAACTATGTCCTCTAGTTTTGGACTCCCACGTCCTGGGGAAAAGACCTTGTCTATTCACCCTATCCATGCCCCTCATGATTTCAGAAACCTCTATAAGGTCACCCCTCAGCCTCTGATGCTCCAGGGAAAATAGCCCCAGTCTATTCAGCCTCTCCCAGTAGCTCAAACCCTCCAACCTTGGCAACATCCTTGTAAATTTTTTCTGAACCCTTTCAAATTTCACAACATCTTTCCTATGGCAGGGAGATCAGAAGCGCACGCAGTATTCCAAAAGTGACCTAACCAGTGTCCTGTACAGCTGCAACATGACCTCCCAACTCCTATACTCAGTGCACTGGCCAATAAAGGCAAGCATACCAAACGCCTTCTTCGCTATCCTATCTATCTGCAACTACAGTTTCAGGGAACTATGAAGCTGCACTTCAGGGTCTCTTTGTTCAGCAACACTCCCCAGGATCTTACCGTTAAGTCCTGCCCTGATTTGCCTTTCCAAAATGCAGCACCTCACATTTATCTAAATTAAACTCCATCTGCCACTCCTCAGCCCATTGGCCCATCTGATCAAGGTCTTGCACTCTGAGGTAACTTTCTTCGATGTCCACTACACTGCCAACTTTGGTGCCTTCTGGAAACTTAGTAACCATACGTTCTATGTTCACATCCAAATCATTTCTATAAATGACGAAAAGCAGTGGGCCCAGCACAGATCCTCGTGGCACACCGCTGGTCACAGGCCTCCAGTCTGAAAAACAACGCTCCACCACCACCTTCTGTCTCCTACCTTCGAGCCAGTTCTATATCCAAATGGCCAGTTCTCCCTGTATTCCGTGTGATCTAACCTTGCTAAACAGTTTACCATGAGGAACCTTGTCAAATGCCTTACTGAAGTCCATATAGATCACGTCCACCACTCTGCCCTCATCAATCCTCTTTGTTACTTCTTCAAAAAACTCAATCAAGTTAATGAGACATGATTTTCCACGCACAAAGCTTTGTTGACTATCCCTAAACAGTCTTTGCCTTTCCCAATGCATCTAGATCCTGTCCCTCAGGATTCCCTCCAACAACTTGCCCACCACCAATGTCAGGCTCACCGGTCTACAGTTCCCTGGCTCTTCCTTACCACCTTCCTTAAATAGTGGCACAACATTAGCCAATCTTCACTCTTCTGGCACCTCACCTGTGGCTATCGATGATACAAATATCCCAGCAAGGGACCCAGCAATCACTTCCCTCGCTCCCCACAGAGTTCTAGGGTACACCTGGTCAGGTCCTGGGGATTTATCCATCTTTATGCGTTTTAAGGCGTCCAGCACCTCCTCCTCTGTAATATTGACATTTTTCAAGATGTCGCTGTTTATTTCCCCACGTTCTATATCTTCCATATCCTTCTCCACAGTAAACACTGATGCAAAATACTCATTTAGTATCTCTCCCATCTCCTGCGGTTCCACATATTGGTGACCTTGCTGATCTTTAAGGGGCCCTATTCTCTCCCTAGTTACCATTTTGTCCTTAATGTATTTGTAGAATCCCTTTGGATTCTCATTAACCCTATTTGCCAAAGCTATCTCATGTCCCCTTTTTGCCCTCCTGATTTCCCTCTTAAGAATACTCCTATTGCCTTTATATTCTGCTGGGAAATCACTTGATTTCTGCTGTCCATACCTGACATATGCTTCCTTCTTATTTGTGATTAAAACCTCAATTTTCTAATCATCCAGCATTCCCTACACCTACCAGCCTTGCCCTTCACCCTAACAGGGACAAACTGACTGTGGATTCTCATTACTTCTCTAATTCTGCTCTTCAGCATCCAATTTTAATCACTCCACTATTGGTGGCTGTGCCTTCAGTTCTCTAACCCCGACTCCTCCCCACCTCTATTTCCTTTCGGACACTCCTTCAAACCTGCGCCTTTGACCATGATTTTGACCATCTCTGCAAATACCTCATGGATCTCTGTGTCAAATTTTGTTTACTAATGCTCCCAAGGGATATTTTGCAACATACCAAGGAACGTGGCCCATTACAGATTTTAATTTCATTTTGTTAAATGCCCTTCTCCATCAAATAATGTAAGCTCGAGTAGAGAAGATCCTAATACATTATGGCAACTAATTTCAGTACGGGAATATGAAAGAAAGAAAGACTCGCATTTATATAGCACCTCTCATTACCTTGGGCCATCCCGTCGCATTCTGAAGCCAGTAGATTACTTTGGAAGTGTACTCCCACCTGTAAAGGAGGAAAAATGTCAATCAAAGGAGAGACAAAAAGCAATTTTAAATCAATAATCAGGTCATCTGTGACAAAAATAAAGAGAGTTTGTATGTTACATTAGATAGAATATCAGAGGCAGAAGGTCCAGGCTAACCTTACCAGTGAAAATCACAGTTAGAAGATCTCTACAAATCATCTCAACCAGAAGTTCAGGTTTGAGGTAGGAGTCAGGCCAGCTTTATAATCTGATGTACAGCTCCATCTAGTGGTTTGTGAATGACAGCTTGTGGGAATGAGGTCTGTGAAAGCTTCATTTTGTACCTGTCTATAAAATCCATGGCTCAAAAAGCAGAATGGGGTTCACCTGCTCTGTCCTGGGATGCCATTTTGTGTTTGTTTCTGTTTAATAGATTCCTTGGTTGCGAGTGACAATTCATTCCACACTTTGTTGTCAATAACATACATATAGGACTGGATATAATTTTACAGTATTGCTAATTACTCAGTCCAACGTTCTCACATATTTTCTTCACATATGTCAGCACAAGGATGATAAATGTAATGATTTTATTGCTAGAATAATGTGTTAGAACGCAAAAGTCCTTTTTTAAAACCACCTTGCCTTTCTCTCCATTACTACAGGATCATTTTTTTCCTCTCACTCCAGGGTTGGAATTATATGGTGGGTTATACACCACCTCCTCCCTTCGCCGTCACCATGCTGAAGCAGAACTTATGCTGTTTCGCCTCCATACCAAAGCCTCAGAACCTGTAACACTCACTTGTCTCTTCTGCTGTTTCCTCTTCCTGCAAAAATCTGCTAGCTGTGAAAACAAGACTTGGATGTAAGACTATGGGATTTCTTTGTTCCACTGGCAGGAACCCTAGGCTGGATTTTTGTTTTGGGGGGGTGAGTTGGGAAGATTTCCAGGATGCCCTGTGTTTTCTGTAGGGATGGCCAGTCCATTGCCAGGGAGTGTGCTCGCCTTCCAATTGTGGAGAGCAGGCATATTCCTGATGCTTGCAGAGCGGGGTCTAATAAGAAGCCTCCAACAATGACACTCTGTCCTAGGTGGGAGAGGAGTTGGCATCTGAAGAGAAGGTGAAAGAAATTTCACTCCAAGTAGGCCGCAGTAGGCCAGACTGGTCATAATAGTGCTGCCACGATGGGCTGAATGGCCTCTTTGTGCACCGTAATAGTTCTGTAACTCAGTCATTTCAAAAAGGAATGGCCTACAGCTTGACAGCCATTGAGGTGTAGGGTTTGTCATCCCCTGTGACCTGGAGTTAGCTTCTTGGTCTGTCACCAAGGCTACCCACATCTCCTCACTGTATCAACTTCACTTGGGGTTAGAAATTTTATTGGAAAATTCCTTTTCCTGATGAGTTGAGTGTGGGAGTGGTGGGCTTAAATAAGCTTTTACTTCTCTTAATGGGCTGCATGCGACATATGGACTGACAGCCATTAGCCTCTGACTCCCCCAAAAATTGGAAATGGCTTGAGGATGGAACCAGTCAGCCACACAGCCAGAGGCTCTCCTATACCTTCCTGTCTGTAGTCCCTCCGAATCTGATCCTGAATTATGCCCATAAACAGAGTTTGCATTGAACCTATGGGAGTGTACAAAAAGAATTCATAGGGAAATTCAGCCAGCCCCCACTTAATGCAACCAGCAACTCCTTCATTATCATCTCATGGTTTAGACTCATGTTTCTCAAACTCAATTCTGTCTTGTGCACAAATCCTTCTTTGCAACAAGTCACTTCAGAAAGGTACCTTACTAATTGTAAAATATTTTGGGTGTTTTCTGAGGTCATTATACACATAAGTTCTTTTCTTTCTTTCCACTGAAGCCTCACAAATAATGAAACAAAAAGTTTGAACGCAATTTAAAATCCTGAGAATTTTCATTGAGTCTTTGAAACTGTGTAGAAATATAAGATTCTCTATGTTTCCATACTTGCCCTGAGAAAAGGTGAACAGGGGTTTTCTGCTTATTGTTAATGCTGAATATTGTCAGACAAATGTCTGTTCAATGACTAAATGCCTCCATTTGCACAGTAATCTGTTTTCCTGTACATCTATTGAAGGGACCCCTGGTACTCTGCTGCACATTCTGTGGAATTGGGCCAGGGTTGAAGTGAATGTCCTGGTAAACAAATAAGCCTGTCAAGGCTCTTGCAACATTCAATTAGATTCTAGCATATCCATATCTTAACTCCATCTACCCAGCCTGGTTCCATCACCCTTACTGCTCTTGTCTGACAAAAATCAGTCTCAGTATTGAGATTTTTATTAAACCAGAGATATATCAAGAACCCTTCTAACTTGTAATTGTGTCAGACAGAGGACAACAGAGACCTGGAAATGATTACCTGGTGGTAATCCCACCATAAGGTTTACACAACATTATAAACCTTGACAATGAAGCTTACAGTCATCATCTGTACCCAAAGACAAGATTAATGCCTGGCAGCTACATATGTATATTCATCACTTTTTACAATATAGAGTTTTCGGGGACTGGATGCATTTTCTTTATCTCCTTTCACCATTTGTTCACTCAGTGCCATGTGTTACTAGCATCACTAAAAATCTTAAGATTCTCACACAGTCAGTTGTAAATCTGGACCTTTTAATGATCATTAAGAAATAATGTAGATGCTCCAGATTTAAGACACAAGAACTTGAATTAATACAACAAGCTTAGGATTTTCCCAAGTACTTTAACATCCAATGAAATGCTTTTGAAACGTACTTCAATGTACGAAGTGGATAAGTTGACATCCAGTTCATGCACATCAAGTTCTCACAAATAGCAATAAGTTAAATCAACAGATAACCTTTGTGATTTGGCTTGGAGAATAAGTATTGGGCAGACCACATGTCTGTAAAAACAAACCCTTGTTTTCTCTGTTTCCTGTTATAACAGTTTAATTGTGCCTTTCTGCTGAGGCTAAATTCTAATCATTATGTCTGCCTCTGATAATAGTAATACCGCTATTCAGTACCAGACATCCGTGTCGAAAAGTGCCTGATTTATATAAATAAGTAGTCACTTGATGGTTCAGGAATTGAGTAATGCTGAAAAAAAGGGACAAAATGTATCTTTTTTAGTAAGATGTGTTTAATAAATTTAAATTTAAAAGTTTTGCTTTTAAAGTAGTGGCATCTTTGGTTCTGAGGAAGGGTCACTGGACCCGAAATGTTAACTCTGATTTCTCTCCACAGATGCTGCCAGACCTGCTGAGCTTTTCCAGCAATTTCTGTTCTTGTTGGCACCTTCAGTTGGTTACTTTTCTGAAGGGTTTTTTTTAAAAGAAGCAATAACTACATCAGACAGTCCTTCCAGAGTAGTGACCTAATCCATTGTATAACAGCGAGCAGGGAACCCCTGGAATGTTGATGGAAGATTGCTTGTATTGTATTGATTTACAATAGGGAGTATAAAAGTTGAAGTCCATGAGCTTGATTTTAGTTCAAGACAATCAAAGACTAATCTTAGAAAACCCAGTGACTAGAAGTGTTTTGGCAGTTCGGAGAGTCATGAGCACCGGGGTCATAAGCAAATACAGTTTCTCTTCTGACGAGAGAAAGCAGTATAGAACAGTTCGGGAAAAGCACAGTTACTTCATTGCAAAGGTTTAGTTTGTGAAACTTCCAGACCCCAGGAGAGTTAAAATCTGCAGGTGATTAAAAGAAAAACTGAAAAAAAAATCTAATCTCCCTGTTTCACGAGTTTTCATGTAAGAAGACTTCACAGCACACAGGAAGGAACTGGGGACGAGTCAGCAATATCAAAATTAAATATTCGATATAGGGGAATAAGTTCTCAGGATTTGAACTGCCGCAAAGTGATGGTGTTCAGGAATAGATTGAAACTTTGTTTTTGCTAGTTGTTTCAAGATGTTATTTCTGTGTTCCAAATGTAGATTTTTTATGTTTTTGCGTAATAAATTTCTGTTCTGTTGGTAAAGGAACTCCAGCCTCATTGGCTATGTTTCAGTAAGCGGCTGCCATGTTAACTAATAAAAACATATGATTTATTAGGTCAGCTTTCATGTTGCCTGGGATGGAGAAATTGAGAGATGGTAGGCTTGGACTTTTTCTTTAGATCAGAGAAAATTGAGGGGGAGATGATTGAGGTGTAGAGGATTATGAGGGGTATGGACACGGTGAATAGAAAGCGCCTTGATCATGATCGTGAGGCGTCAATCAGGAGACGACATAGTTTTACGGTAAGGGGCAGGCGATCCAGAGGGTATTTGGGAAAAAAACTTTTCCACTCAGCAGGTGATGAGAATCTGGAATGCACTGCCTGGGAAGGTAGTGGAGGCCGGAAATCCTACAATCTTTAAAAAATATTTGGATGAGCATTTCAAATATCATGACATTCAAGGATATGGGACAAGTGCAGGAAATTGGGACACGCGCACTTTTAGTGGTCGTTGTGTCAGTGCAGACTCAACGGGCCGAAGGGCCTTTTCTGTGCTTTTATGAATCTGTCAATCTATGAATCTGTAAATTCAGGGATCCTACTTGCCCAGTAGTATTGTTAACTGGGTTCATGATATATTGTACAATACAGCTAAAATAAATATAATTTTCTTGGACTAGTCATTCATTCAGTAAGACCGTAGGCAATATATTCGAGTAAAAATTTATGAGTTGTGATTCTGGTGGCTATGTTAGGATTGGGTTTACAGGTGTCTTCATGCTTTGACTTGCAGCCTTACTTTTATCCTTATTAGAACGCATTTGTCTTTCCTTAGTTTATGTAATTAATTGGACTAAATCCATCCAAACTGTCTGTTAAATATATCATTGAAAGCAGAGCTAAGCGTCATCAATACATGATATTATGAGTTACTTCCTCTTACACACTGGAGCAATCCTCAACAGGTTAATATTTCAGGAGCAAATATCCCTAACAGGAAGCAAAATGTTTATTACCGCAGGTTTTACTTTAATATTTAATTGTTACACTGAAGTAGAATCAATACAGAAACAAATATATTAAACTTCAATATACAATTTAATAAAATGCAGAAAAAAAAGTGCAGTGATTTACTAGAGGAAAGCAATCTGCCCCAGTTATGAACTACAGTGGTAGCAGAAGTCCCATACTAAAAGGAAATGAGTTATTGCTATGGATGTACATTTTAACTGTTAATGGGTAACTGAAATGACAAACTAATTGGAAAGCGACTAATTTAAGATTCATCTGGTTAAAGAGACCTCTCAGAACAAATACACCTCAAAACATTCTATTTTATGACAGTTTCTTGCAATCAGGTTCAGAAGAAATCTGATAGAATTGCTCATAGCCAGGAAGGGCTTTGATAGAATAAATAAGGAAATTGATTCTAATGAGACAAGAATCAATAACTAGAGGACACAGATTGAAGATAAATCACTGAAAGAACCAAAGACAGCATGATAAGAAGTAAAACAGTGAGTTATTATGATCTGGAACACACGGCCTAAAAGGAAGATGGAAGCAGATTCAATAATAACTTTCAAAGTGAAATTGCATAAATATGTGAAGAGGAGTCCTTTGAAAGGTTATGGGGAGACAGCAGGGGAGTGGGACAATTGCATAGATTTTTCAAAGAGTTGACCCAAATACGATTGACAAAGTGGGTTACTCCAATCTATGTCTTGTGAATAGAGACAGTATTTTATATCAGATAAACTATACTATAAACTATTCTAAAAACGGACAATGCGGAACCTGCAGGTTTGCAAACGATGTGCTCATCTATCAGAAAGAACTTCACAGGTTGGAAAACAACAGTGTGTTTCTGCATCTATATTGGCTTGTATATTTTGTTTTCCTTCTGTGTTGGGATAAGACTTCCTTTATAAATATATTCTCCTCTTCCAGTTTATTGATACACCTGATGTCACACCCACACACATTTGCTCCAGATGAAAGATTAGGATGTTTCCTGGTCCTAGATCTCTGCCAACATTACCGGCCAAAGCAATGCAATTTTCACTGCTTATGTTTTCCCAGGAATAAAACTGTGTACCTTACTTCTCCTCAGCATTAGCATACATTTAATGACAGTACAAGTTTATGAAATGGAAAAGACATTTCAGAATGTATTATTTTATTCATCGGATGTGGGCGTCATAAGTGGACCAACATTTATTGCCCATCCCTAATTGCCCAGAGGGCAGTTAAGAGTCGACCACATTGCTGTGGGTCAGGAGTCACAGGAAGGCCAGACCAGGTAAGGATGACAGTTTCCTTTCCTAAAGGTCATTAGTCAACCAGATGGGGTTGTCCTGACAACTAGCAATGGTTTTGTGGTCATCATTAGACTCTTATTTCCAAATCATTATTTAATTTAAATTCTACCATTCTGCCATAGCAGGATTTGAACTCAGTTCCCAGAGCATGACTTGGGTTTTCTGGATTAAATGTCTGGTGCTAATACCACTAGACTATCATCTATCTCATTCATTCGTGAGATGTGGGCATCCCTGACAAGACTAGCATCTATTACCCATCCCTTACTGTCCTTGAGAAGGTGGTGAGCTCCCTTTTTGAGAGTGCTGAAATAGAATGGCTTGCTCGATCATTTCAGCCGATAGTTAGGAATCAATTACATTGCTGTGGGTCTGGAGGTCAGCCAGGCTGGCTAAAGACCAGCAGACTTTTTTCCCCAAAGGACAGTAGCAAACCAAATGGGTTTTATGATAACCCAGTAATTTTATGGTCACCAATACTAATCATAGCTGTTTATTCCAGACTTTATTTCACCAATTGAACTGAAATTCCCCAGCTACCATGGTGGGTTTTGAACTGCTGATGCCAGATTAGTAATACAGGCCTCTAGATTACCAGTTCTGTAACAAAATGACTATGCTGTTGTTCCTTAGGTGAAATGGAGCAGGTTCTTTTAGATTACACTGCTGTAAAATGTGTTGTTTTACTACATCAGAGCTGTTGTTGTCACAGGAGTAGCCATATCTCACTACAGTAAGACATATTCTGACTGTGTAGCAGTGACACCTGATGTAGCAGAAGAGAACTTCCATCAGCAGTACCTCCATCGCTTTCTCAGAATTTAATAGGAGGGCCATTGAACAATTGCTGGTATCTTTCATGATGCCAGTTCCACGAGCATTCAGGCAAAATCAATTACAATGATTGGACACTGTCATCCTGGCCATAAACCACCTTCCCTGCGAGGTCCTGTTTTTTCAAATAGCGAATGGCCAGTATTCCTGGACATAGGAAACACGTCAAAGACAATCAGAAACTCTCCTTGAGGTGTGACAACATTGACACTAATGACTGGGAGGGCTTTGCTACTCATTGTTCAAACTGACAACAACTTTTCCATAAAGCAGTCCTATGCTCATAGTGTAGGGAGTACTATAGTAGCAACTGCCAGTCTCTATGGTACTAAGCTATTTGCAGACTGTGAAAACAGTCCAATGGATTAAGCATTGCCACAGAAGGTCACTTTTGCTGGGAACAGCTTAAGGCCAAAGCTGAGATGGTGGAACTCCGCAGAGAAGGACCTGAATAGAAAATTAAAAATGGATATATGTTTCTGGGTCCACCCAACAGTAATAAACCAGTTCCAAAACCTCAGCCAGTACCACTCTGTAACTAGTCACTGCAGGTTTGCAAGTGATCTGAAACAAGACTGAGATGATGGGTGTGCAGCTCCAACAACATTCAAGAGGCTTGACACCATCCAGGACAAAGCAACTGCTTGATGGGCACAACATCCACAAGCATCCATTCCCTCCACCGCCAACGCTCAGTAGCAGCAGTGTGTACTATCTACAAGATACACTGCAGAAATTGATTAACTATTCTGATATAACACCTTCCAAACTCACGATTGCGACCATCTAGAAGGACAAGGGCAGCAGATACATGAGAACACCACCCCCTGCAAGTTCCCCTCCAAATCACTCACCACCCTGACTTGGAAATACATCACTGTTCCTTCAGTGCTGCTACTGGCATTGTGGGTTTACCCGCTGCATGGGGATTGCAGCAGTTTAAGCAGGCAGCTGACCACCACCTTCTCAAAGTTGGGTAAGTTGGGATGGGCAATAAATGCTGGCTCAGCCAGCGATGCCCATGTCCCAAGAATGAATAAAAAAATGCGGGACTGCACCCATAAACTAACTGTAATAGCAAAGGGGGATTGGGAGCACAACAAGTTCAGTCATCAACCATATCCAAATTCATATAAGCTGACATAAATATTTCATGGAATAGAACTGAGAGGTCACACTCCATTGCATTCCTTCTTATTTCAGCACAAACATACATTCTGGATGACTTTTGGACAGTGACAATGGCTCGCAGGGTGTGTAAAACAGAGGAGAAAAACATTCTGCCAGGATTGAACCAGATTTGTCCAGGCAGTGGCTCTTTGACATTTCCAGATCAATGACTCTTGTCTACCCTGCAGAATCACACTGTGCCAGGCAGCTCCCAGTTTATGGGCTTAGGTTTAGGATGAATAGCTTGAGGTTCAGCCGTGTGCAATTTAGCAGATCCACATGAGACCCCCTCAGTGTACGGACTCTGAACCGCACTAACAACCTCCATGCTTGATGATTAGCCAAGCACGATGCATTCTCCTGCTCATCTTTGTGACCACATTTATTATTAACTAAAAAGGAGAAGGTTTCATTTAAAGAGACAGTGGTCTATGAAATTGTTCCTAAAAGCTTTAGTTTTGTTTTCAAATTGAGGACATTTTTTCACACTAGTGAATTTATATTCAGGCTTGGTAATCCATAAGCTCCTATGAATTAAAGCAAATCTAAATATTAAAATAATAAAGGTCCCCTACAATCATGTATTTCTGTTCTTTTTAAATAATATCCTAGTTTCCTGTACTTTCAGACTATCAAAAAGTACAGACAAAAGTATAGAGTGTCAGCTGTGGCTCTGTTTTGTCGCATTCATGCCTACATCACACAGCTCTAAGTTCAAGGGTTTGAGGACAGGACTGGCACTCCAGTGTGTGCCACTGGGAGTGTGCTGCACTGTTGGAGGCATTGTCTTTCCAATGAAATGTTGAACACACCTGCCCGCTTTGACCAATGTGAAAGAATTCATTGCATTATTTTGTTATTCCTGGCATCCTAGCCAATATTTGTCCCATCAACAACATCAGAACAGAAACAGATTGTCTCGTCATTATCAGTTAATGCCTGTGGGAGATTGTTGAGCAAAATTAGCTCCCACGCTTCCCACATTACAACCAGGAATACACTTCAAGAAGTAGGTAATTAGTTGTGAAGTGCTCTGCTGGTCATGAAAAGCATTACATAAATGCAAGCTTTTTTAGCAGCAATCTCCCAATCACATTTCAGCCTTTCAGATGTCAAATCATCAGATATTTTTGATTAAAGTTAATAACGTTCCATTGCACATGGATCATGGTTGTTAACAGCCGTCCCTCAATTAGATGATTGTGTCTACTCAGGGTCCTGAGTTTCTGCCATGCGTCCTTATGCCAATATTTGATCCACTGTTCTTTGGGTATATGGGACAGGACGTCCCATGAGGTGGTGGGATCCAGAGTGCATGCTTCACTTCCTGTCCTTTCCTCCTGACCCTCAGCTCTACCTCATCATTTGGAAATTGGGACTCAAAGCATGATGGAGGTCAATGGATAAGTTGTCATCTTTCTGAACAATGGATAACAAGCTCCTCCCAGCATTAAGGTCAATGTTGCCATGCTTCAAAGAGAATTTCAGTGAGTCTTTGTCTTCCCCTGAAACGCTGACCTTTTGAGAGTTGAGAAAACAGGATCTAGCAGAGGAGAATCTTTTCATCACATAACACAGGTAATAAGGTTAAAAAGAAGGGATGGAAAGGAGGGCGTCTAGACAGACAGGATGGTACAGCCAGTTGCAGTTTAAATTTTCAGAGTCCTTGAGTTGCACATGTGAGATCTGAATCCCAATAGTCTGGCTCTTGTCTTGTTTCCCTAGGAGCAGCAAAATTTTCAGATAACCTTGAGTTCTCATGGTTTTTCCAAGCTGCTTTTGCATCAGCGATGGTTTCTAAGATTGAGAGAAAGATTGAGACAGACAGGGAGAGAAGATCTTTAAGTATCCTTGCTATTATCAGTCCATGTAGCTTTCTCTTTCTTGTTGCACAAAGCAAGCTAACAAAATATGGTTTGTTTGTATATTCCAAGTCTACCTCCATTGCCTTTTGCAAAGTTAACATCCTTTTAATTTCTCAATATATGAATTTATCTTGCAAGTGTGAGTAAAACCCAAGACGGAAATCTCTCGATGCCTGACTGAGTCTCAGTGCCTCCGGTAAGATGACGGTGGAGTGGGGCTTCTGAACCTGGGACTTGTTCGCTCCATCCGCTTTTCTCTTCATTTCTTTTCTTTTTTTCTCCCTCTTATCTTGTTTATTCTTTCTTTTTTTCTTGCTGCTTGCTGCTATATGCTGTTTGGCATGCAAGTAGTCTTGTTTGGTAGCTTCACCAGGATGTGGCAGGACTGTAGAGTTTAGATCTGGCCCATTGGTTGTGGGATCATTTAGTTCTATCTATCACTTGCTGCTTATACTGTTTGGTGTGCAAGTAGTCTTGTTTGGAAGTTCACCAGGTTGACACCTCATTTTAAGGTGTGCCTGGCATGTTCTCCTTCACTGTCCATTGAACCAGGGTTGATCCCCTGGCTTGATGGTAATGGTTGAGTGGGGGATATGCCAGGCCATGAGGTTACAGATCGTGCTGGAATACAATTCTGTTGCTGTTGATGGCCCATTGCACCTCATGGATGTCCGGTCTTGAGTTGCTCTATCTGTATGAAGTCTGTCCCATTTAGCACGGTGATCGTACCTTACAACACAATGGAGAGTATTCTCAATATGAAAGCAGGACTCAGTCTCCATGAGGACTGTGCGGTGGTCACCCTTACTGATCCTGTCATGGACAGACGCATCTGCAGGCGACACATTGGTAAGGATGAGGTCAAGTATGTTTGGTTCCCTCACCAACTGCTTCAGACCCAGTCTAGAAGCGATGTCCTTCAGGATCCAACCGGCTCGATCAGTAGTGCTGCTGCTGAGCCACATTGAAATCCCCCAGCCAGAGTACATTTTGCACCCTTGCCACCCTCAGTGCTTCCTCCATGTGTTGTTCAACATAGGAGGGAGGATGAGGTGTGGTAATCAGCAGGAGGTTTCCTTGCACAATTTTAACCCGAAGCCATGAGACTTCAGAGTGCATTAAGCATGAACCCCATTGCTGTGGATCTGGAGTTACATGGAGGCCAGATCAGGTAAGTACAGCGGATTTCCTGTCCTAAAAGGCATTAGTGAACCAGATAGGTTTTTATGGAAATTGGCAATGGTTTCAAGGTCACTGTGACTAAGACTAGATATCAACTTCACATTTTGTAACCAATTGAAGTTAAATTCCACCATTTGCCATGTATGATTTGAACACATGTCCCTGAAGCATTCAACTGAACTTCTGGATTGTTAGTCTGGTGATATGACCACTGCACCACAGACTGGCCAGAGGTGGCACGGTGGCTCAGTGGTCAGCACTGCTGCCTCATATTCCAGGGACCTGAGTTTGATTCTACGCTTGGGCGACTGTCTGTGTGGAGTTTGCACGTTCTCCCTGTGTCTGTGTGGGTTTCCTCTGGGTGCTTCAGTTTCCTCCCACAGTCCAGAGATGTGCAGGCTAGGTGGATTAGCCGTGGTAAATGCAGGGCTACAGGGATGGGGTGGGTCTGAGTAGGATGCTCTTTGGAAGGTCAGTGTGCACTCCGTGGGCCGAATGGCCTGCTCCCACATTGTAGGGATTGTATGATTCCTCCTAACTAAAGTTTAAAAGGCAAGAAATAAAACAATGCAATGTTTTCAGATTTTAATAAAAGTATTCAGTGAGACTATAGAATATAAGATATCTTCATTTGGATCAGATTTCCATTCATGAGGTGTTGATTATTTAAGGTTGTTTTCTCTGTTCCACTTAGGTCTCTACATCAAAGAACATCAGGTGAAGAAGGCAGCATATAATCTACTTCCAGGCCTCTGGAAAGGGCCATTGTATTATCGATCACTGGAAGATGATGTTCCACCTTTGTAGACTTAGTCCTCCACAAAGACAGCAAATCTGAAATTGCACATTCAATATGTAAGGGATGGTGAGTGCGGGTTTGTGTCTCAATATTGCAAAGAGCAGTTACAGGGAGACATGAGTTATACCATTGCAACAATCCTGCGATATAAACAGGGCCAAAGAAACACAGCAATTAATAACCAAAGCATAAATCCATGGCACCAATAAAAATGCCACCTTCCAGCATTTCTTTTTCTAAAGCTTCCTTTGTTCTGTTGAGGACTTTCCTGTACCTTGGCCATTCTTTATATGTAAATGATGATTGATAACGGTGAACAACAATCTATTCAATGACATGTTGGAGTGGAATCTAGTCCTAGCCTCCCCCAAAGAGCACATTCAGCAAGCCAGGGTTGCTAGGTAGTTTTCAGCAACGGAATTAGAATCCTGGCTAGAATTTCCATTGGGGATGGGGAAGACGGATTCCAAGATTTCTGCATTTCTCCAGGATTCCCACCAAGGCTACAGCAGATGATCGGGAGAATCCTCATAAATGTCATGGAGACAGAGGTCAGTTTTATTACCCTTTGCCTGAGTTAGGATGGATTAACTCTGTACATAGGCCAAACCTGGGACTTCCCCATGGCTCAGCTCCGTGATTAGCCAATACATTAGCTCAGTTGGTAACACTCTTGTCTTGCAGTCTGCAGGCCGCGGATTCGGGTTTGTTACAATGGGTGTAAATATGGACAGTCAAATTTTGTATTCCATTATCTGATTGTTACAACTTGGACCTTGCATAGACTAAGAGGAAGAAAACAGATGTAAAATCATTGCTCCAGTCACCTGATCACAGATTGAGGCAAGCTCTTTGAATTTGGAATAAACAAAACTTCTGCACTGAAATTATATTTCTTTTTCTAAAGGCACCAAAACCAGCTGAGTCAGCATCAAGAAATTCACATCTCCTGTTGTAATACCTGTACAATAATTTTGCACATTGGGAGATAAAAGGTTTGCCTTTTCAGTTAGCCAGCATGGAAAAACAATGGGTCTAGAGTTGGGAATACACACTTAACCAGATTTCATTGGGTGGTTTTGAGCAGCAGAGCAGAAAGAAGGAAAAGCATGATTTATAAGCCAGAACGGAAATATTCTCTCTCTCTGCTATTTCTCTCATCACCATGGAATATAGCATCCCCATTTAAAGCAAATTGATACAACAGCCATTCACCAAGAATTCAAAGATGTCCACAGTTTCCAGTACTGCTGAGGATGTAAGTCAACCATTAAACAACTTGGTCTTAGCTTAAGAATATAACACCTCAAGGACTCTAAGAACTGCTTTTTTTAAGTTGCATAGTCTTTATTCTCCCTGTCAGTACCAGACACTCTTCCTTTTAAAAATGGAAAGTGCTGTAAATCAGAAACAAAAACAGAAATTGCTGGAAAAGCTCAGCAGGTCTGGTAGCATCTGTGGAGAGAAATCAGGTTGAGTGACCCTTCCCCAGAACTCTTCCTTTTTAATTTATTCCGTATTTGTATGCATATGTTTGATGTCAGATTTTTATTAATGTTTTCTTGAAATTAGTTGGTAATAAAATTCCTCTTCGTTTTGCTCAAGAAACTCTTGGTATTTGGCTTCTTCACTTTCTTGCAAACTACATTATAACTGAATGATGATAGGGGTGTGCTAAAAAAGAAAGAAAATATTTGTTATACCTAACCCAGAGGGGGTTAAAAAGGGAACCAATTTCCCCTTCTATGCCTGGCCAAAATGAAATTGCGGACTTATGCATGACATTCCCGTAGATGAATGACAGAATAGGTGTCATGGAAGACACCTGGGAATCACTGGCCCAGGACTGTTCAAAGCGGAGGAAAAGCATCCAGGAAGACGTCGAGCATCTCGAGACTTACAGTCGGGGAAAAGCGGAAGCCAGGCGACAAAAGCGAAAAGAGCGCGCTGCCACACCAACACCCTACCCACCCCCTCCCAAGACCACCTACTCCCCCAAATGTAGCAGGGCCTGTGGACGCCACATCAGACTGTACAGCTACCTATGGACTCACACTGAGAGTGGAAGAGAGTCATCCTCGTCTGCAAGGGACTGCCAATGGTGGTGATGATAATGATGACAGAATTGGTGCGGGGGAACTAGACTGTTCTTTCAAAAGCTGATTTTTATTCAAATAATGAAACAATACTTGACTTCAGCACTGATGAAGAGTCATTTGGACTTAAAACATTAGCTTGTTCACTCCCCATGGATGCTGTCTGACCCGCTGTGATCTTCAGCATTTGTTGTTTTCGACACAAAGGTTTTCTCAATTAAAAGTGTCAAGATGACTCTGTGGCGCAATCAGTTAGTGCGGTTGGCTATTACCTGAAAGGCTGGTTGTTTGAAACCACCCAGAGATGACAGGCTCCCTTGCTTTTGGGGGCGGCATGGTTAGCACCGCTGCCTCACAGCACCAGGGACCCAGGTTCGATTCCACCCTCAGGCGACTGTCTGTGCGGAGTTTGCACATTCTCCCCGAGTATGTGTGGGTTTCCTCCGTGTACTCTGGTTTCCTCCCACAGTCCAAAGATGTGCAGGCTGGGTGAATTGGCCATATTAAATTACCCCTTAGTGTCCAGGGATGTGTAGATTAGGTGGGTTATAGGGAGATGGGTCTGGGTGGGATGCTCTTAATGTCAGCATGGACTTGTTGGGCCAAAGGGTCTGTTTCCACACTGTAGGGATTCTATGATAATGTCCATGCTTGATATTGATGCCTTCATTAAAAAGCTTATAAAAATTAAAAGCCTTGCCTTTGAAAGAATTAAAAGGGGGTAGCTTGGCACTTAGAGGTTGTTCTGCCTGAAAGATAGAAATCAGAACACATTGCAAAACAACTGGTAAAGCATCCACAGGTGGAAACAGCGAGCAGTGAAACAGATAAATTGAAATTGGAACACTTAAGGTTAGAACTGGAATTCCAGGAACAGAAAGAGAGACAAGAATGGAAATTTCAGGAAAGGGAAGCAGAAAAGGAGTTTAAATTAAAACGGTTTGAGCTGAGAAGGGAGAGTGGTGAGGGAACCAGGCTGAATTCAGACGAAACGACTGAAGTATTAAAATTGGCACATTTAACCTCGAGGGTGATGTGAAAAAGGTGGACACTGTCTTTATCTCTTTTTAAAGGTTAGCAAAGCAGTAAAAGTCACCAGCCCAGCAAATGACACTGCTATTGCAACGCAGGCTGACAGGGAAAGCTCAAAGTTTACTCTTCTTTGCCTGAGAAGGCAGCAGAAAGGGCAAATTTAATTGCACACCAGTTAGTGCCAGATGCATACTGGAAAATATTCTGCACCCCAGGAACTTTTTCACACAGAAGGTGATGCGTATATGGAACGAGCTCCAGAGGAAGTGATAGAGGCAGGTAGAATTGCAACATTTAAAAGATATTTGGACAGGTACGTGGATAGGAAAGGTTTAGTGGGATATGGGCGAAACTCAGGCAAATGGGACTAGTTCACTTTAGGAAACCTGGTCAGCATGGATGAGTTGGGCCAAAGGGCCTGTTTTCATGCTGTATGACTCTACACGGCCTAACCAGGCTTACTTGAAATTTAAATGATTTTAACAGCTTGTTTCTGACCAGTGGGTATAAATTGAGGCCTCTAATGATAATCTACATGAGTGAATCATTATCTCCAGGGAGTTCAAAAACTCAAAACCCTTTCAATCCAGACACTTCTAAAGAAACAAAGGGTCACAAGGCCTAGGCAGGTACCAATCTTGGCTGATGATTACAAGTTTGAATACAGCCTGCTAAACTGAGGGAAGCTGTAGTCTGAGAACCATCACAGTAAAGAGATGAGGAAAAGATAGATGCCCAAGAAACATTACAAAGAGAAAGGAAATCAGGCAGAGAAAACAGAACTATCCCTGACCATTAAAAGAATACAGTTGAACAGGAAACAGAAGGGAAAATACACCAAGTGCTTCCATTTTGGGAAATTATCCAAGGCCTGTAAAGGAAAATTGTTGGTTCTGGTTGTTCCCCAGAAATTCATGCTGCAAGACAAATGTCTCATAGAGTCATAGAGATCTACAGCACGGAAAAACGCCCTTCAGCCCAGCACATTCCGTACTGGGCAAAAACAACCAGCTCACTATTCGAATCCCATTTTTCAGCACTTGGCCCAGAGCCTTGCATACCTTGGCATTGCAAGTGCACATCTAAATACTTCTTCAATGTTTTGAGGGTTTCTGCCTCTACCTTCTTTACAGGCAGTGAGTCCCACATCCCCATCACCTTCAGGATGAAAAAGCTTTTCCTTCACATCCCCTCTAAACCACCCTTTCCTTAAAATTATACCCCTAACCATTGATCCCTCCACTGAGGGGAAAAGTTTCTTCCTGTCCATGCTGTCTATTTCCCTCATAATTTTATACTTTTCGACATGTCCCCTCTCAGTATCCTCTGCTCTAAGTAAAACAACCCGAATCTGTCTAAACTCTCTTCATAACCAAACTCTCCAGCCCAGGCAACATCCTGATAAATCTCCTCTGCACTGTCTACAGTGAATCATAGCCCTCCTATAATGTGGATTCCAGAACTGCACACAATTTTCTGTCTATGGCCTAACCAACATTTTATACAATTCCAGCATTACTTCCCTGCTCTTAAACTCTATGCCTCGACTAATAAATGCAAGTATACCACATGCATTCTTAGCCATTTTATCCACCTTTCCTGATATTTAAGAGACAGGTGGAGAGGCACACCAAGATCTCTCTGATCCTTGGTGCTTCCCAGGCTCCTATTATTTCATCAGTTATTCTCTTGCCTTGTTTGTCCTTCCCAAATGCATCACCTCACACTTATCCAGATTGAATTCCACTTGCCACTCATCAGCCTATGTGACCAGCTATCTATATACTCTCGTGGTCTAAGGCTATCCTCTTCACTATTTTCAGCCCCACAAATATTTGTATTGTCTGCGAACTTACTGATCAACCCTCTAAATCATTGATATAAACCACAAAAGCACAAGTGCCCAACACTGACGCCTTTGGGACGCTGCTGGATACAGACTTTGAGTTGGAAAAACACCCCTCGACTATCACTCTCTGCTTCCTGCCACTCAGCCTATTGTCAATCCAATTTGCCAAATTTCTTTGGATCCCATAGGATCTTACCTTTAGTCTCCCATACCTTATCAGAAGCCTTCCTGAAGTCCACGTAGACTACATCAAAACCATTGCCCTCATCTGCACACCTGCTCACCTCTTCCAAAAATTCAGTCAAGCTGGTAAGACATGACCTTCCCTTAACAAAACCATGCTGACTGTTCTTTGGTTAATCCTGCCACTGCAAATGCAGATTAATTCTGTCTCTCAGAATTACTTCCTATAGTTTCACCACCACCGAGAGTTTAGACCCGACGGGCCTATAATTTCTTGGTTTGTCCCATGCTCCCTTTTTGAATAACTGTACCATATTGGCTGTCCTCCAGCACCTCTCCTGTGGCTAGAGAGGAATTAAAAATTTTTGCAAGTGCTCCTGTGATTTCTTCCCTTGTCTAAGTCAACAACCTGGGATACATTTCATCTGGCCCTGGAGATTGATCTACTTCAGACCAGTCAGAACCTCCTCTATGTCGACGTTAAGTTCTTGAATTGTATCACTGACCTTCTCCCTGATTTCTATATCCACATCAACCCTCTCATGAATGAACACCAATCCAAAGTATTCACTTAGAACCATACCTACATCCTCAGGTTCCGTACACAAATTGCCACTGCGGTTCTTAATGGGCCCTACTCTTTCCGTAGTTATCCTTTTACCCTTAATGTACAAGTAAAACAACATTGGATTTTCTCTCATTTTACCTGTAAGTATCCTTTCATATCCCCTTTCAGCTCTTCGAATCTTTTTAAAATTCCTTCTTGAACATTTTATACTCCTCTAGGACTTCTGCTGTTTTAAACCCTTGGTGTCTGCCATAAGACTCCCTTTTTCTCTTCATCCAATGTTGTATATCACTTGATATCCAGGGTCCACAGGAGTTGATGGTCCCACCTTTTTACTTTATTGGACGATGTTGGCCCTATACTCTGCACTCTGGCCAAATCATATTTGACCTTACCAAAATCAGCCTACCCCCAGTTGAGGACATAGTTTTCTCTGTAGCATTAAAGGTGGTCTAAGTCTGCTCAGGCATGACCTTTGACCAGGGTGGCAGCTGTGAGCTTGTGTCCAAAGGAATGGAGATCACTGACTGTTTTCAACAATCAGAGAGAGAAATCGACACTTTTTGAAATACTAGGTTCTCCTTCATCTTACTGGTGAGAAAATGAGAAAGATTTTCACCTGGAACAAATGAAATTTGAATGTGCTGATAAAAGTGCTCATGAGGAAAAGTATAAAGGGTGCCACTGGCTAAAGATGACTTAGAGACAAAAACAGCATTTAATATATTTTCAAATTGACGAGCCACTTTAAAACTTGAGGTTAGAGATTCATAGATTGGTGTTGTAAAATGGTTCTGAAAGATTCTAAAATGATTCATTGCACATTGGCTCCAACCCTTCAATAAAATGTAGGAGAAGAAGTAGGCCATTCAGCCCATCAAGGCTGCTCCTCCATTCAATGATATCATGGCTAATCTGATAATCCTCAACACCGCTTATATTGCTTATTCCCTGTAACTTCTGATTTCCTCACTGAGCAAAAACCTATCTATCTCAGCCTTGAACATACTGAATGACCCAACTTAACAGCTCTCTGTGGTAAAGAATTCCACAGGTAACTGATATCCCATTCAGCCCGAGGGTGGAGATAAGAAGCAGTCGGGTTCTTGTCGTTTCTGGGACCATTGGCACTAACACTCCAAAAAACATTGGTATAGGTTGAAGTGAGGGGGGGTCAACTTTGCCCTGAAAATAAAGCCCCTGATGGAGGTAGCCAATCAGGGAAAGATCACCCGATAAACAGGCGTGTCAGAATTCACCAGGAGCTGTTCCTCGAATCAGGTTCAATTAGACCTGAGCTCCAAAATGCTTGCTGCTCAGCTGCTCAGAGTGAGCCTATAAGTGGCAAGTGTGGGAGACCCTGTGAACGGACCAACATGAGAAAGGGAGTGGTGGCAATGAGAGAGCTCCCTGGAGGCAGAGTAGCTGGGGCCTGCCTGAAGAACAAGGAAAAGGCAGGAAAGGCGAGTTAAGGATTATCGGATCAGCCACTATCTCATTGTGTAGCAGAGCAAATTTGAAGGGCTGAATGGCCTGTTTCTGCTGCTATGTCTTTTAGTAATTATGTGCAGATTACATTAACAGTGAAGTACATTTACTGCAGCTTGTACCTTTCTTATCTGTCACTGTATAGTCCTACTCTGTGGTTCGGTAGCCACAGTACTTCCTCCTTATCCTGTAGTGGTTATGCATTGATTTTTATCCATATCAATTTTTGTCCAGCTGGGATACCCTAGTATTCCAGTTTAGAAAGTTATCTGTCCATTCGGTATATATTTAGTGCATATCAATGTGAGGTGTTTACATTTAAAATGCATTTACATTGAATATACCTGACCTCCCACGGTCCAACAAATTCTCTGGATCAGTAAAGGCTCAGTCCCGAGGCTGCTGGATGAGGGAGGTATAACCTGCATTATTACCAAGAGCTATGTAAGACATGGGTGCCTCCAGACTGGGCCAGTCTGCAATTGCTGCCTGCCTCAGCTTCCTAATACAACGATTGTAATGAAGTCAGCCAGGGGGACCTCAGAGAACATGAGTTTGCTGATTGGGGCTGTTAATTGGGACCAATCAGGGAGCCCTAGCTAACAGATATAAACAGGAGTGTCTGACATCCTGTTCACTCTGACAGCTGGCTCAGATGGAGCTGGATCAGTGTCAAGGACTCTCCATGTGTAAATAAAGGGTGACTTGGTGATGGGATACCAGCCTCTGTGGAGTTATTTCACCTAAGATTGCCCTGAGCTGCCAGATGCCCCTGCCCAGTGGTCATGACTTACCTATCAGAGTGGGCAAAGCTTCATCGTTGCTCAGATTAACCCTTTCATATCTGTCACTTAACACAATTCTCGAACAAAATAACAAACTTATTGCATAAGGACTCCGAGTGTGAATTTTCACCTTGTTGCTGTTTTGCCATGTGTATCTGTAACTGGCTTCGATGAGTAAGGCAGCGCTAGAGCCTGGGCTGTGCTGTATCATAGTGTAAAACTGTACCACTTTGTAAAGATGGGGTATGCATGCAAAAATTAATCACCTGATTTGCACTCTGCACGTATTCATTTTTCATGCACTTTGTCCATTCACAATCATTGATTTTGCAGCCCTGTCTACAATGACTTTATACCCCAAATGAGTAGAAAAGAAACTGCTTTATTCCTGGCTGTTTTTCCACCGTGACCCTACACCCCAAAACCAGAGTGCTTGAAATAAAAGATTTCATGCAAAATATCAACAAGACCAAAGTCTGGATGCAGACAATAAAGTGCATAAGCTGCACAATTTTAAAGTGCAACAAGTCTTAGATTCTAACTCAATCATATCTTGCTAATCCATGTTAAGAATTTCAGTAATATGAGAAGGAATGTATTTATTATCTGTAATACCTCTGTCTCTGTGTACCATTAATCACCTTAAGAAAAGCAATAAAATGTAATTGACTCTATCATATCTTTCCTTAATTAGGAAGCATTAAAACATTGTTTGTTCTTCACTAATAACATGGTAGGCTTTCGCATCTCAGATATGACCTTTGGACCGCTCAAATGCTGGGACTCAATGACCTCTTAACCTCACAAAGGTTGTCCAATGTCTCAACTTGCCGAGGTTGTGCATGATCTAGGTTGTTATGTACTAACTTGGCTTAGAATCAATATTTAAAACACTGATGGTGTTTCAAGAGGGGAGAAAAATCACCGTTTACTTAGAACAAAACACAGACGAGCTATTATTTTGCTCACAGTGGTATTGCCTGAATTGGTGTGATAGTTTTTGTCACCTACAATGACACATTGCGGCTTCCTGAATTGTTGCGTTGCCTAAGGGGACAGTTGTGGGGTGAGTGCTGGACAATTGCAGGGGTGAGGGTCAGTGGACTTCAAAAAAATATGTTGAGGCCAAATTTTACTCCAGGACTAAGTGTGCCAACCCATCGCAAGTCCCTTTATTATCATCCAAAAATTACCCTCAATGTGGAGTTGGGCAGAAGCAGTGAACACCAAGAATAGACCCTAGTGGGAGTTGTGGTCGCTGTCATTTCCCCGACAAAGCAGCAAAGTAAAATTGATGCTCCCCACCCTTTACTTTTACATAAATCTCGTGACCAATCTCTGAAGGGGGAATAGTGTTGGAGAACAAATGCTGGCCTTGCTGATGATGCTGACGTCCCCTAAACGAAATAAAACTCCTTCCTCAGCCTGCTATTTCGAATGATGTTTTCCCCATACAATCTCAGCCAAGGGATGAATGGTCCTCCTGTTCACTGGGAGTTCATCACAATTGCACTGGAATAATGTGGCTTCATGGCAAATTGATTAAAGAAGCCCCATGTCATGATTTGGACAAGGTTGGAGATGTAGGCAAAAATGCTGCTGTATCAACCTCTCCTTTCAGCAGTAGTTCCACCACTAAGACAAGGGAACACAATCTTATTCTGTAATATTCCATTGTATGAATGTTAATTCACATGATTCTGGAAATAATACAAAGACAGCAATTTTTAATTCATAGAATACCTCTGTGTGGAAGCAGGCTATTTGGCCATCAAATCCACATTGAACCTCCAAATAGCATCCTGCCCAGACCCACTACCCACCTTATCCTCATAACTCTGCATTTCCCATGGCTATTTTATCCAGCTTGCACATCCCTGGACACTACTAACAATTTAGCATGACTAATCCATCTCACCTGCATATCTTTGGATTGTGGGAGGAAACCAGAGTGCTCAGAGGAAACCCATGCGTACAAAGGGAGAATGTACAAACTCCACACAGATAGTTACCTGAGGGTGAAATTGAACCCAGGCCCCTAGCACTGTGAGGCAGCAGTGCTAACCACTGATCCACCATTACAAATCAAGTTTAGCATCATGCCAAGATAGGTTGTCGTGCCACAAGTCTAGATGCAAGTTGGTGACATTTTCAATGTTATTTATTTGTGAAGGGTTTTTGCCTTTTTGTTAGCACCATTTGCAGAATTTTAGGATCATAGGATGCTAACAGCACAGGAGACCATTCTGTCCATTGCGTCTGTGCTGATTCTACAAGAGCAACTCAGCTTTTCCCTCTTCCTTTCCTTTCCTTTCCCCCAAGGACCTGCAAATCTTTTCTCTTCAGATAATTGTTTATTTCCCTTTCAGAAGCTCCATTTTCTCAACCACTATCTCAGGCATTGTATTCCATCTCCTAGACAGTCAATGTGTAAAAAAAGTTCTTCCTCCCATCGCTTTTAGTGATTTAGACAATTCCTTTAAAATCACTGCTCTGGTTCTTCACCTTTCAACTACCGGGAACAATTTCTCCCATCTGCTGCTTATCACCTCTATCAGGTAATCCCTCCACGTCTCATCTCAAAGGAGCATAATGTCAGCTTGGCCAATCTATCCATGTTAACAAAGTCTCTCATCTCCATAACCATTTTCATGAATCTTTCCTGCATCCTCTGCATTGTTTTCACATCCTTCCAAAAGAGTTGGACACAATACTCCAAGGAGCCCAACCCTGTGTTTTATAAAGATTCAGCACAGCCTCCTTACTTTAGTGCCCTATGCCTCCATTTATAAAGCCAAGATTCTGTATGCCATGGAGATAGTAAGGACAGCAGGTGCTGGAAGTCAGAGTCAATAAAATGTGGAGCTGGAGGAGCACAGTGAGTGAGACAGCATCCACCGACCCTCAACCCTGCAATTGTCCAGCACTCACCCCACAACGATTTGGGTCTGGACCCTTCATCAAGACTCTGTATGCCTTGCTCAACCTGCACAGTAACTTTCAATGATTTGTGTATATCTACCCTCAAATCCCTCTGTACCTGCACCACCTTTAGAATTGTATCCTTTGTTTTATAACAGCAAAATACTGCAGATCCCCGAAATGTAAAATATTGATTCTGAAGAACTGTAATTACAGGCTTGAAATATTAAACTGTTTCTCTCTCCACAGATCTACTGAGTTTCTCTATTCTTCATCATATATTACCTTTCCTTGTTCTTCTTACCAAAAAGGTATCACTTCACACTTCTCCGTACTCAGCACTATCAGGTACAATCTCATCAGACGCAATACAGAGTTGCTTTTTGCCAATATTATTCCACAAACCCAAAGCCACAAGAGTATTAACTTCTCCTCTATTGAGTATCTTCAATACCACAAATGTAATTGACATATTTGTGTCGACGTATAAGTAACTATATCCTCAGTATCACGACTTCAATATTGTTCATTTCCTATAAATAAACCTCCTAAAGGCCTTTCACAAATTGGCATAAGGTTACTCACCTCCTGACTCCCCAGAGCCCATCCACAATTCATGAGGTACATGTCAGGTGTGTGACAGAATACTCTCCACTTGTCTGGATAAGCGTAGCTCCAAAACACTCCAAGAGAAGGCACCCCAAACACTATCTTTAACAGCTACTTTCCCCATCACCAATACAGTGGCAGCAAAAAGTACTAACTACACAATGTACTGCAGCAACTGTTGATCACTTTTCTTTATTCCTTTATTTTTCTGCTGTTACATTCTATGTTTTGGTTTATTTTTCTAGGTTTTAAGATGGTGCCACCATACAACACTTTTCACCGTATTTTGCAACAAAATACATGTGACAATTAATAATCAAATCAAATCAACTCACCAAGGCTCTTTAGTTAGCACTTTCAAAACCTTTTACCTCTACCACTATGACGGACAAGCGAAGCAGATGCATGGGAACATTAGCACCTACAGGTTCTGCTCCAAGCCACAGATATTGCAATTACTTCACTGTCACTGGGTCAAAACCCTGGAACATCCTCCCTCCCTCCATAATGTAGTGCAGACTGCAACGGTTCAAGAAGGCAGTTCACCACGACCTTCTCAAGGGCAATGGGATTCGCAATAGATGCTGGTCTAGCCAGCAATGCCCACATCTTGTGTAGAATAGACAAATCAAGAAGACTGTTACCCTGGAAAGAGCGTTTAAGAATGGGAACCAAAAGCTTGAGTGATGAAACACATTTTGAGAATGTTCCTAAAGATGGAAATGTAGAAAAATCAAGAGAGTGAATTCTAGACTTAAGAACCAAGACTGCCAATATTTATAGTCACTCTGTTTTACTCAGTATCTCCTGTGACCTCTCTGCTCACATATTCTCTGATATAACAATACGGTCATCTCCAGTCACTTGCTGTATCCTTCAGTATCCATTGGCCTTCCACATTGTCTCACTGCCTTTCCATCTTCTCCTAATAACACATATATTACAATTTTACAATTTTCTTCTAAGTGCACCATGTACAAGCTGCTCAGGTTCTTGCAGAGTTACTCAAACAGTTTCCCACCTCTACCTTTCTCTTTGATATAGAGCTGCTCTTCAGTCCCTCAAGTCTAAGAGCTGCAAACCCAAGTGTAATTGGTGCAGGGCTGACGTAGCTATTTCTTGCTAAATATGGCTTGGCTACATCCATCTTTAGTAGGCCCCGCTATTCCACCAAGACTGCCAAACTCTTTACAATCAAGATCAAGGACAAAGATAATCCCAGGTCCTCTTTTTATGCTATGACAGCTACTTTAGACTCACACCAGCTTCATATCCCTTGATATCTTCAATGCCTAGAATGTAGGGAGCATGGCAATTGTGCACAGTGATTGAACACGGTGGAAGTAAATGACCATCACACACACTGGCAAATATACAGAAGCTGTTCCTCAACTGCAGACAGTTGATCAGGAAGTTATCAACTGTTCACCAGCACAGTCCACAGATCAACCACAAGACCCAGAGGTCCACTGAAACCCAAAACTAGAAATGGAACAACAGGTACGACTGCAAAAACAAATGACATGAAAATGGTGAAGAAATATAACCCAAATGAACAGCCAACAACAACACTCACACATACCATTAAGAGACCAATGTAATTTAAAGACTACGTATGTAATGCACATGCAGAGAGTGGTGAGAATACAAACTGCTAATGCATGAAACAGTAACATTTATATTGGGTAATGTGGGTTAATCAAAATGAACATGATAATGCATGTAATTTTTCCCATTAGAAAGGGGATGTTTGGAATGAAATGCGATGATATACAAATATTCTTTCTCGCATGTCATAGTCAGGCTACCTTTAGACAAACTCTACCCTAAGGCACGCACACCACAGGCCATGGATGCTGCAAAAAACATCCAATCTGACAAGACTTCTGTCTATTGTGCTTATAACATCCAAATAGAGCAGGTTGCATGTGATCTAGGAAAGAAATGGCTTTGACAGGAGAAACACTTTAGCATGTTCTTTTGACTGGAGTATCAGCACTTTGAGAATCCCTTTCCCGTTAGCTTTGATAAAGTGGATCTGTAATGATCTGTAAGCAGCCATAAGAGTGCAGCTATAGTTAAACTGTAAATATTAAATTGTGATTCAGATATTATGTTCTATTACAGTTATGATCTTTCTACAGCCACGAAATCAATATTTTCTCCAAATCCTCATTGAATCCTTCTGAACCATTCCAGTTGTATACAACATGCTCAAGCTCCCACTGGTTTGCCTGAAGCATACATCTTAAACAACTTCTTTTAGATGGTATGATAGAGCCATAGAGTTGTACAGCACAGAAACAGACTCTTCGGCCCAACTCATCCATGCTGACCAGATAGCCTAAACTGATCTGGTCCCATTTGCCAGCTTCTGGCACATATCACTCTAAACTTCTCTATTCATGTGCCCATCCAGATGCCTTTTAAATGTTGGAATTCTACCAGCCTCCACCACTTCTGTTGGCAGCTCATTCCATACATGCACCACCTTGTATATGAAAAAGTTGCCTTTTAGGTCCCTTTTAAATCTTTCCTGTCTCACCTTAAACCTATGCCCTCTAGTTTTGGACTCCTCCACCCTGGGGGAAAATAAAACTTGGCTATTCACGCTATCCATGCCCCTCATGATTTTATAGACCTCTATAAGGTCATCCCTCAGCCTCTGACACTCCAGTGGAAAAAAGCACCAGCCTATTCAGCCTCTCCCAAAAGCTCAAACCCTCCAATCCCAACAGCATCCTTTTAAAGAGATAGTCAGCTTTCCTGCTCCTCTGATGCTGCTTGGCCTGCTGTGTTCATCCAGCTCTACACTGTGTTATCTCAGCATTCTTTTAAATCTTTTCTGAACCCTTTCAAGTTTAACAACATCCTTCCTATAGCAGGGAGACCAGAATTGGATGCAGTGTTCTAAAAGTGGCTTCACCAATGTCCTGCACAGCTGCACCATGACATCCCAACTCCTATACTCAATGCATTGACCAATAAAGGTAAGCGTTAGCCCTTACGTGCACTTTTAAGCACAAATCAGCAGCTCAAATTAATCAGCTTGGGAAGTCAGCAAGACAGATGCATCAGCCCCTTCCTAATTCAAACCTGCAAGTTTCATTTGTGGATTAGATTTTTGTTTCAATGCCCTTCAGTGGCTGCCAATCCTTATTTTGTTTTACAAGTGAAATACAGCAGATGCTGGAGATCTGAAACAAATACAGAAAGTGCTCGAGAAACTCAGCAAGTCTGGCAGAATCTGTGCAGAGAGAGAGTGTGTGTGAATATACGCAATCTAGTATACCTCTTAGACCATAAGACCATAAGACACAGGAGCAGAAATTAGGCCATTCGGCCCATCGAGTCTGTTCTGCCATTCAATCATGGCTGATAAGTTCTTCAACCCCATTCTCCCGTTTTCTCCCCGTAACCCTTGATCCCCTTGATAATCAAGAACCTATCTATCTCAGTCTTAAATGTACTCAATGACCTGGCCTCCACAGCCTTCTGTGGCAGTGAATTCCATAGATTCACCACTCTCTGGCTGAAGAAGTTTCTCCTTATCTCCGTTCTAAAAGGTCTTCCCTTTACTCTAAGGCTGTGCCCTCAGGTCCTAGACTCTCCTACCAATGGAAGCATCTTCCCAACATCCACTTTGTCCAGGCCATTCAGTATTCTGAAAGTTTCAATTAGATCCCCCCTCATCCTTCTAAACTCCAATGAGTATAGTCCCAGAGTCCTCAAATGTTCCTGATATGTTAAGCTTTCCATTCCTGGGACCATTCTCGTGAACCTCCTCTGAACCCACTCCAGGGCCAGTACATCCTTCCTGAGATATGGGGCCCAAAACTGCACACAATACTCCAAATGTGGCCTGACCAGAGCCTTTTAGACACCCAGTAGTACATTCCTGCTTTTATATTCAAGTCGTCTCAAAATAAATACCAACATTGCATTTGCCTTCCTGACTACTGACTCAACCTACAAGTTTACCTTGAGAGAATCCTGGACTAGAACTCCCAAGTCTCTTTGCACTTCAGACTTCTGAATTTTCTCCCCATTTAGAAAATAGTCCATGCTTTTATTCTTCTTACCAAAGTGCATGGCCTCACACTTTCCCACGTTGTAGTCCATCTGCCACTTCTTTGCCTACTCTCCTAACCTGTCCAAATCCTTCTGCAACCTCCCCACCTCCTCAATACTGTCTGTCGCTCCATTTATCTTTATATCAACTGCAAACTTAGCCAGAATGCCCACAGTTCCTTCATCCAGATCATTAATGTACAAAGTGAAAAGTTGTGGTCCCAACACTGACCCAAAACCAGCACCCTTCTTTGGAACTCTTCAATCTATTCTTCTGAGGGAGAGTCATACCAGACTTGAGACATTAACTCTGTTTCTCTCTAATTGTGGTTTAATTTGATCAGTTGGTTACTATTTAAAATAGTAAACATTCAATAAAATGTGAATTATAGGCGCCAACCTAAATCCATACTCAGTCTGGTAGACACATGGGCTGGATTTTTTGCTGGCTTAGGAATACTAATGTCAGGGCCAAAGAGGGCCCGCCCACGACCCACATTCTCCTGGAGAAGTTTCCTGATGCTGCCAGCTGGAGGCGCCCTTGGGCAGGCAAAGTTCAAAGCAACATTTCAGAGGAGCTGGGGTAGGAGGCACTACAGATTCAAAGGGAAAGCCCCCTGCTGCCAATGAGTTTAGGTTGGTTGTATGGCCTTTCCTGATGGCTGCTTCCCCTTTTTTTGGAGCACAAGACTCCCCTAAACCCCAGTCCCACCTCCCCATTGGTGCTGAAAGCTGGATCGCCCTGATAACGGGGCATCTGCCATTTATCTAGCAGCTCCCACATGCAGAGGGCCAAAATAATGGAGGTGCAACAAATTCACCCCAGATTGGGACATCAATCGTGTAAATTGACTGCTGGCCCCAGATCAGTTTCCCTGGGAAAACTCCACTGCAACAGGAAATTAGATTCCCCACTGTCTCCGCTCCTACATCCTCTCCCCTTCCAACCGCTACACTTCCCAAAACCACCACAATGGAGCACGGAAAATTCAGCCCAACGTCATTTGTGATCAGCCTCATTGCAGGCGTGAGTTTGCTACAATTTCCAGCTCCAAAAGTCTTGAGTTCTCTTGAGTTGGTTTTGTCAATGTTATTAAAAGTTAATTGAGAATCTCAATAACTAATGAAACTGCAAAGTGCGAGAGTGGAGTGCAGCGAAGGTGGACATGAGCGGAGAATTGAGCAGCTCAGTGCAGCAGTAGAGCTTGGCTATAAAGTACAAGGCCCAAGACTAAAAGAGTAACCTAGCTCTCTTATCACTTTATCAGCAGTAAATCTGCCTTTTGATAAGATAATTATCTTCTCCTTGAACAGAACTACTACACAGCCCCGTCTGGAATGTTTTACTTGGAAACAGTCTAGAGAACCAGGCGATTGCGCTATTAAAGTTCACCTATGGGTGTGATGCTGCAGGCAAATACTTTCTGAAGTCAATCAACCTCTTCAAATATTGTGTGACACACAGAAATGTCAAATTGTATTTTTATATCATGCTTTTTTCAAATTCTGCATGATGTCTGGTTAGTGAGATTTAGCATCACCCTCCCCCCCAACCCCCACCACCCCCTGAACAGTGTGGGACCAGACTGAGCAGTGTATTTAAATCATCGCAAATTAGTAAGGAGAGTGTTCCAATCCTTCTCACAAATGAGTGAAAAAGGCTACTTCTGATTTATCACTGGGGTGGCAGTGCCCCTAGTGGCCACACACAATACCCACATGATGAAAAATGTCCATTCGTTTTTCCCTTTCACATGTATGCAGAGTCACTTCAGTCCAACTCGTCTGCACCGACCAGGTTTCTCAAACTAAAACTAGTTCCATTTGCCTGTTAAACCTTTCCTATTCAAGTACCTGTCCCAATGTCTTTTAAATGTTGTAACTGTACCTGCATCTACCACTTCCTCTGGCAGCTCATTCCACACACAAACCACCCTCTGTGAAAATATTTCCCCTCAGATCCCTTTTAAATCTTACCCCACTCACCTTAAAGATTATGCTCTCTAGTTTTGAACTCACCTACTCTAGGGAAAAGATCTTTGCTATTCACCTTATCTATACCGCTTATGATTTTATAAACATTTATAAGTTCACCCCTCAACCTCCTATGTTCCGGGGAAAAAATTCCAAATTATCCAGCTTCTCCTTATGGCTCAAGTCCTCCAGTCCTGGTCACATCCTCTTATTCATTTTGATCATGGCAGATCATCCAACTCACCACCCTGTTTCTGCTTTCTTCCCATATCCCTTGATTCCTTTAGTCCTAACAGCTGTATCTACATCTTTATTGAAAGTTTTCAATATGTTGGCCTCAACAGTTTCCTGCGGCAGTGAATCCCATATGCTTAACACTCTTTGGGTGAAGAAATTCCTCCTCATCTATGTCACAAAAGGTTTATCCCTTATCCTCAGACTGTGACCCCTGGTTCTGGATTCACCAGTCTTCAAGAATATCCGTCCTGCACCTAATCCTGTTAGAATTTTATGTGTTTCTATCAGATCTCCCTTCATGCTTCCTAACCAATCCAGTTCTCCCTGTGTGTCAGCCCAGCCATCCCCAGAAATCAGTCTGGTAAACCTCTGTTGCATTCCCTCCATCGCCAGAACATCCTTCCTCAAAGGAGGAGACCAAAACTGGACACAATACTCCAGGGATCGTTTTACCAATGTATGATGAGAGATGGTCTTGCTCTGGCCAGTAACACAGAGGCTGTGGACCATACGAAGTTTTTCCATATATGGCCAATTCAGAATCACCAGTTTGTAAGCGATTGATGCACAACATCACAAAGAGAAAGGGATGTGAGTAGAAAGCCACTCACCACCCAACCCTACTTTCTTCACTTTACATAGAGAAGTAGACCATTTAGCTCTTCCTAATGTACTGTCAGAAGGTGCTAATGCCACACTGCCATCCCCCTCTCCCTTGTAGCATCAAGTCATTTCTTAAATGATTCCAGATATTCTGCACCCACTCCCAAATCTAAAAGGTTGTTCCAATAAGTAATCATTCTTGTGAAAATTATCAGTCCTTTAAAGTAACTAATAGAGTCACAGAGTCATACTGCACTAAAATAGACCTGTCGTCTAACTCGCCCACACCTCCCAGATATCCCAGTCTGGCCTAGTCCCATTTGCCTGCATTTGGCCCACATCCCTCTAAACCCGTCCCATTCATGTACCCATCCAGATGCCTGTCAAATGTTGTAATTGTACCAGCCTCCACCACCTCTCCTGGCAGCTTGTTCCATACACAAACCACTCTCTGTGTGAAAAAGGTGCCCCACGGGTCCCTTTTAAATCTTTCCCCTCTCACCTTAACCTATGCCCTCTAATTTTGGATTCCCCTAGCCTGGAGTAAAAAGAACTTTTAGTAGCTTGGACCCCCTCTCGATCTCCACGCCTGCAGTTTAATGCAGGTTAACCTTTTCTTAGCTCCTAACTGCCTCCATTGTATAAATGTGATGAAGATTCATAATATAAGATTGTCAATTATGACCTTGGATTCTAAAGTTGAGGAAAAGTGGATTTTAGTTTTCAATTCTGTGATAATCTGACCTTTATTTCTACAAAGGTTAGAAAGTCATTTTCAACAGTGAGTTTTAAACAGTATTCAAGCCATCTAGGGACACACTTGCTAAAGCATTTACTGTCTTGAGTTTTATAACTGAGAGAGAGAGGTGGTAGGGTGCCCAAAGCAAATTTATGTAGAGAAAAGTCTGTAACAGCAGACGTGCTGTTAATAGCCTTCTCCAAACATTCAGGGATGGGGAGAAGTCCTGAGTTGTTTAGGAGTCTGTGGGAAGCAAGTTTTTCAAAGCAAAAGGCTGTGGGCATATCACAGAAGAAGACATCTGTGAGGCTGTTGAAGCTATGAGTGTAGTAACCCATGTCAAGTAATAAGTGAGTTGAGTTAGCAGTTTGTTTTAAGGGTCTAAGGGAGACATTAACGAAGAAAATAGCATTAACTAACTAACTGAAGAAAACCTGTCAGAGTCATGCCAACTGAGCTTTGAGATAGGGGAGACTCTTCACTGAGTTTGAGTGTCTCTAAAAGTATTGGTGGAGTAAAAGGAATGAATCTTTCATTCTGATGTCTGTATTGAGAGCATTCCAATACTTCTCATCTCATATCAACGAGTTTCTGGGTTTGTGTAATAAATTTTCAAATTATTTTCGTAAATATACATTGGCAGCCTCTTGTGGATATGTTCAGTGAATGACCTTTATGGCAAACAAAAAGAAACTAAAACTTTTGGTCCATCCACTCTGGAATCTGACTTGCCTAATATTATCTTCAGCTGAGATCAGAACAATAAGAAGCCCAACATTCTCCATTCTGACCTTCCGGCATGGGGATCTGTCTCCAGTGATTTATCTGCTCTACTTCGCAGTTGAATGCCTTTCATCTCTGGGAGACCAGAACTAGATGCAGTATTCAAGCTATGATGTGACCAGAGCATTATAGGCAGAGCTAATTAACTGCATTACATTATATGCCACTGATGTGGTTCTATCACCTTTAAATTTATAAAAAATATTCTAGCTCACTACGTGAATAAAATTACTCTGCCTTTAATTTAAATGAATATGACAAGACAGAAGGAAAATGTTTCAAACAGATTCTATTGTTGCAAAGGGTGAGGTTTTGCTCTTAATTATGGCAAATAAAGGATATTTTACTTGCTGGAGGCTTAGTTATAAATTAATTTCTGTTGGAAATCCATCAAAAACTCTGTAAAAACAAAACAATTAATAAAACAAATACCTGTCAGGGGGTAATGCTATATGAGCTGATGTAAACTTGGAGATGTCAGCAGACAGTTCCTGGAATTGTTTGATCTATTTGCCAATTCACTTCTCAGGAATATTGAAAGAATAGCAAGCGAATCTCAGCTTATGATTCATTCACTAGATACAATCTGATTTTCTAGGAGCAAGTGGAGTTTCTTAACGGCACAGTCTGATTCAGAGGCAGGTACGCAAATATCTAAATCTTAAACCTAGATATTAAAATTCTCTATTTACGCATTGAGAAAATACCATATGTATTTGACTTAATGACTTGGGGATCTAGCTGAGTATTTATAGTGCATGCTGCTGATAGAGTATTCATAACTGTGTACATAAAAAAAAGTGCTTGCAATACAGCGATCAGTGATGGGTAGTGAAAATCTTCCTTTTACATAAATAATGCTGAGCCACTCTTGTCTTTGCTTCTCCAATAGTATTGAATGAAGTGACAATGGCCCTCCTATCACTTTCACATGTACTCTGCAATCATTCTGTCCACTCTGTAGCCCAAGTAGGTCACTTGGGGTGCCCGGCACACATGTTTTTCCCTTCGAAGGTGTATGCCTGCCTGGAGAAATGTCTAAGGTCAATACCAAGTTCTCTAAGTTCTCCTTATTGGTTTTCCCTGTTATTAGCACATCATCTAGATTAATGGTATCTTGGGTTGGACCTTGTAAAATGTTCACCACCGTCCACTGATAAAATACACAGACTGACAATACCCCAAATAGCAGTCTTGTATATATCCTATGGGTATTACTCATAGCATATTTCTGGGAATCCTCATCTAACCACAACTGCAGCTCATGTACAGCTTTGTGAAGGACAGCACCCTCTGCCAGATTTGTGTATAAATGTGAGGGATTTGTGTATTTATCCAGCTGCAAAAAGAAGTTGACCATTTGTTTAAAATCCCCACAAAGGCGAACTGACCCTTTGGGCTCCACAGTTGGCACGACTGGGTGCTGCCCATTCCACAAACTGGACTGGTTTGATGGTTCCTTCACTTTCCAGCTTTCTGATTTCTGCCTCTACTTTTACCCGTAAGGCAAATGGCAGTGGGCAGGCCTTGCAGATTCATGGAATTGCCTTCTAGTCAATGTGCAAGGTGGCCTTGACTCCTCTGATAGTCCCTAGACCTTCCTGAAAAACTTCCAGGAATTTAATTAGGACTTCTCTCAGGCAGCCATTTTCTAATCAAAAAATGTTGAGCCAATCTCGGTCAATATTTCTCAACCAATTTCGCCCCATCAACCTGGGGCCCAACCCTTTTACTACAATCAGTGGTAACTGTACTAGCTGCTTCTCATAAGAGACTGCAATCAAAGTTGTGCCCTTAATCTGTAAAGGTTGGAATCCAGAGCAAATTTTGTGATAGACTGGTTCTGAGATCACTAAAATGGCCGCACCAGTATTGACCCCCATTAGAATCGGGTGACCATTTAACCGGGAGTTTATTTTGAATGTTTCTGATTTGGATGTTGCTAAGCAATTTAACTGTTCCAAACCAAATGTAGCTGGGCTTTCCAAGGTGTGCACTCTCCTGGACACTGGCCTATGAATTCTCTCACTCAGTTTAGGTCTGATGGGACACTTTTGCTACCTCAAGTCCACACACTGGCAGCAATTATGATGGTTTGCTGGCCCAGATCCTGGAGGAAATGTTAACTGTTTGGCTGAGGCTTGGTTTTGTTTTGGGTTTTGCTGTGCGCTGACCTGGAGTTCCTCTGTTCAGGATATGTCCTGAGTGAGGCTAAGCAATTTCTTTCACTCAAGTGTTGTTCCCCAAGCTCAATCGACCTGGCGAGGGTGTCCACTTCCATTGGAATACCCTGCAACTCATATGCTCCACTTGTTGCATTTTCCAATGACAAAGCCAGTTGTAGTGTCTGTTTTGAAGTCCAGTTGGGCTTCAGCTAGTAGGTGCTTAAGCATAGTTACATCATTAATCCCACATACCAAACAGTCTCAGCATTTTATTAAGGGTTAAATCAAAGTGACATGCCTCTTCCAGTCATCTTAACCCTTGTCAAAAATCCCGATACAGGTGCCCTGGTTCTCAAATTGCCAAGTAAAACCAATAGCGTCTCAGAGTTAGAGGACGCTTGGGGTCGTAATATTCCTTAACTAAATCTGTCAACTCTTGAAAGGTTTTAGTATCTGGTGCCTCAGGGAAAGTAAGGCTCCTAATAATCGAAAAGCTGAGTGCACAAGCTGTTAGGAGAATCACTCACTGCTTTTCATCTCTCCCAATGTCATTTGTCCAGAAAAAATAATGCATGTTTTTCACATACTGGCCCAGTCTTCAACAACGGGATCAAACAAGTTAAGCTTCACAAATAACAGCATGATGCTAGAAATGCTTACCCCAACTCAAAGATGACTGTTGCGAGTAAATTTTTGCTCATCGCCACTGAAATAACTCCACAAAGGCTGGTATCCTATCACCAAGTCACTCTTTATGTACACTTGGAGAGTCCTTAACATTGATCCAGCTTCCTCAGAGCCAGCTCTCAGAGTGAGCAGAACCTCTGACATTCCAGCCGGGGCTCCATGACTGGATCAGATTAACAGCCCCAATCAAGGAACTCATATTTTATAAGGCCCCCCTGGCTGACTTCATTACAATTACTACACCAAGACCCATGGATTTTCCAATTTACTAAGTTACACAGGCAGAAGCCATTGACTCAATCACAAGTTTGGCTGATCTGAACACCACTGTGGAACCAGGTCTATAGATCAGAGCAGTTTATGCTGGGTAACAATTGCCTCCTTTCTCTCATTTAGACCACTTGGCAAGAGAGGGGGACCACCCTGAGGACAACTTTAACTTTGTGTGGTAATGTGAAACAGACCATGATGAATTGTCATCATTAGCACCTCTTCCAGCATAAATTAATCTAAGCATGTTTATTATCCCATCCATTGTCTATAATTCAACAGAGAAGGAGTGATCACTCTGCATACAGACTATTTCACACAAAAGAGGAATTCTGAATGAATTTTCACAGGATTCCGTGAATCTCATGCTCCTTGGGCAACTGATCGATGCACACCCTCTCTGTGTTATATGATGAGGTCCCTTGGTGTGTAAGCAGTGTTCAAACATAATTTCCACCCAAAAAAACTACACTCAGCTTCAAAAAACCTTTGAAAGAAAGAACGTTTTACATCTCTGAGAACATTCAAATATTTTAGATAGAATGAATGACACTGTGCAATTCCTACTATTAAGAAAATTGACACTGCAAACATTTCATAAGCAGCAAAGACCCAGAAACTAGAAGAGATGTGGTGCTGTTGGTGAGGGAGGGGTGGTCATCAGGATGGCAGGGGAGTTCCTTGATCTTCTTTGAATAGTTGTTATTGGATCTATAATGTGCACCCAAGCCAATGAACAGAGTCTTGACTGGAGGGTAGCACTCATTCAGAACTACAGTAAAAATATCTTGTTTTGTCCTACCGTGGGGCTTGGAGTCACAACCACTGGGGACAATAATGCTCCCTTTTCTAACCTTTGTGAATAGCTGGTGCTATTAACAGCTCACCTCTCATTATTAGGTGAGGTGGGGTGGGGGGGAATGGAGTTTACCTGTGACTTTTGTTGCTGGCTGCAAGGAAAATGCACTTTTTTTAAACTGCTCCTCAACCCAAATCTGAAGAGGGCGGAGTACTTTCTAAGTCTATGCTCTTCATTGCAAGCGAGTCACTCCGCTGTAATTTGGCAGAGCGGCACATCCCTACACATAGAACTATAGACTGGCATAACAGACAATGTGGGAGTGTGGCCTCCTCTACTTTATAGAATACAATCCTGAATAAACCAAATATGGCAGCCCTTGAATGCTCTTCACAATCAACACATTTATATCTGTCACCATACCCACTGTAACCAGAAAAAGCTCCAACAAATAGCCTGTGAACAAAATATACACCACACCCAGATATAATAGTGTAGGTATTGCTAATAAAAAAAACTGTCAAATGTTCTTTAAAACCAAGCTGTGCGTAAGTACACTTCCTGGGATGATTCACTCTATTGAGATCTGATCATCCAATGAAGGTGTGAGTGACTGCATAGCCAATCAAATGCAGAGAAAGTACAATTCCATCATTTGATTTGATGTTATGTTTTGAATCCAATAGGATTCCTCTACTGTCAGGATTTTGAACCGTGGTTTAGTCAAGGGTTGTGTGGATCCAATAGCACAATGATGCCAAGGAAATAAGTTCAAAGATCCTTGGGCTTCCAATTTTACAGATGGAATCCTGGGATGAAATCATTTCTTTCTGGTTAAATAGACATTGATAGAAAGTTAAGAATTAGAATGGGATACAGAACCTTTAACAAAGCGATGGCAAGTTAACGGTCCTGCAAACGTCTTGTTCCGCAGACTGATTTTCATACCATTCTCCCCTTCTCCCTTCTCTTCCTTTTTACAACAAACATTGAAATTTGAGTGTCCTTTCACGAGCATCTATTATTAGATCCAACAACTGTCTATATTTAAAAAATACATCTTCCTTCTTTTTTGAGAAATGGTTTACATTTGATTTATCCATAATTTTATTACCAACCAGCCTGTCTTGTGGCTAGGTAAACTACCAGAGGAGCTACAGCTGTTAGAACTTTAGCTACATTTACACAAGGTAAGAAAACACAGACCCAGAAAAGGCCTTTTGGTCCATCAGTATCATTCCTGCCATTGGTACCACCATGATGGCCACCTGAGGAAGGTGGCTTACCTGAGGAAAAATTCCAAGAAGATAAACGTCTCTTGACCCTCCAGAACTTTAAGGCATCTGGCTAAGTCAATAATAAACATTAGTCAATCCTGATGTGCTCAGGCCTAACAACCTGTTTTACAAAACTTGACATTGGCTAACACTGTACATTGGAAAATCTATATCTAAATATTTTATCTGCAAACTATCTAAGTGTCCAAATATTGTTCAATCATTGTAAAAGTGACCCAGATTTTCTACATTCCACAGGTTTGGTCATACAAATCTACAGCCATATATCTTACCTCCTACAATTCCAGAACCTACAGAGTCCAGCAATTCTTGTATGGAGTGAAGCCCAGAGCACAGACTTTCTTTTAAACTTGTCACATGTCAGTCACAAAGATTTCAAGACCTTGCCGGTGTAGAATCAATAAAAAAAGTTTAAAGGTGTAATCACCTGGTTAACAAATAACAGCAACATCTACTCATTACCTCATACAAGCACAATATTAATCATTTGTAATTGCCTGTTTCTGCTTCCCTTGTCTGCACAGCTGCCGGGCTGTATTAACCTGGAATCATCTTTGTTTTATTTCTAATTTTTTTTTAAAACATCTCCTCTCCGATGGGTTCACCTCTCGCTATACACTATCTTTTACCAAAAGGAAGTATTTCAGCTGGTGTATCATTAGCTTTGGCTTGTGCCTGTGAAAGAATCACAATCACGGCATCACACTGTTATGCATCCTTGTTTTACATCCCCATTTGTCTCCCCGAGATCATGCTGAGGATACTGATACTCCAATGTAAGGAGACCTCCAAGACAGCATCCATAGTCTGTCTTCGTGTGAGAGCCTAGTGAGTTTCAAATGGGACATCATAGCCCAACCTAATCTAGCCCTGCATATTCAGACCTTCCATCACTTAGCGCCTTCATTTCAATATTTTACAAGCTGGATGATGCTAAAATTACACCAAAACAGAAAATGTATCATCCCTGCTGGCTAGAATAATTGCAGTGAAACAACTCTGTACTTGGGGTGGCACGGTGGCTCAGTGGTTAGCACTGCAGCCTCCCAGCACCAGGGACCCGGGTTCAATTCTAGCCTCGGGCAACTGTCTGTGTGGAGTTTGCACATTCTCCCCATGTCTGTGTGGGTTTCCTCCTACAGTCCAAAGATGTACAGGGTAGGTGGATTGGCTATGATACATTGCCCATAGTGCCAGGAATGTTTGGGTTAGACATGGGGAAATGCAGGGATAGGGGAATGGGTCTGGGTGGGACGCTCTTCAGAGGGGCAGTGTGGACTTGTTGGGCTGAATGGCCTGTTTCCACACTGTAGGGGTTCCGTGATCTTCTAACGTCAACTGCTAACCAGTACAGTCTTATAATAATAACAAGGCCTATAATCCAGCACCAATTGCCTGTAACACTCAGAGAAAGCACATGAACATGTTAATGTAGGTAAGGAAAGACCTGCTGAGTTAGGAGGGGAGGTCCTTCTCATTTGCAAAGCATTTTCAGCTATTGTTCAGTCGTCTCACCTCTGAGTCATACAGCCATTCTGAGCAATGGCCACCAGACCTGAAACATTAACTCTGATTTCTCTTCACAGGTGCTCCCAGATCTGCTGAGCTTTTCCAGCAATTTCCGTTTTTATTTCTGAGTCATACAGTTCTGGGTTCAAGTACAGCTTCAGGGCCTGAGCACAGAAATCCAGGTTGATGCTGTAGTGCCATATTGAGGGAGTCCTGTCCTGTTGGCAGTGCCATCTTTTGGATGAGCCATTAAACTGAGGCTTTTCTGCCTGTTCAAGTGGATATGAAAGATCCCACAGCACTATTTTAAAGAGGTGTAGATGAGGGAGCCCAGGCCAGTGATTAACCCCTTATCAATATCACAAAGTCAGATTATCTGCCCATTATCGCATTTCAGTTTGTGGGATTTTGTTGTGTACATACTAGCTGTTGTATTTCCTACATTCCAAGAGCATCAAGACTCTTGAAGTATTTTCCTGGCTGTTAAACTTTGAGGTGACTACAGGTCTTGAAAAATGCTGAATAAATCCAAGTCTTTCTTTACTGCACATCTAGATAATCTCTAAGTGCTCAGTGATGACACTGGATGTCCTATTCATCATTTTCCTCTGCACAAAACAAATTCTACACATTGATTGATACATTACTTAAGGATGTTGAGAAGTGCATCAATTTGAAGGAAAGATGCACTGTGCGGCAAAGATTAATAAAGCCCAAAAGACTGAACAAAAATTAAATGAGAGAGATAATGAGAAAAACTAGTAAGAAATATAAAAATAGTCTGTAAAAGTTTATACAAGTATATAAAAGGTAAATTAATAGCAAAACTTAGTCGTCCCTTACAGGGTGAGACAGGAAGGATTAAAAATGGGAAACAGGAAATAGTGAAGACTTGAAACAAATAGTTTGTATCTGTATTCACAGTTGAAGAAACACAAAACATCCCAAGGTTAGTAGAAAAGCAGAGGCAAGAGAGAGATGAACGCAAAGCAAACACCATCACTTGAGAAAAGGAGTAGGGAAACTAATGGGACAAAAGACAGATGTGTACCCTGCAAATGATGGTCTGCATCCTTGAGTTATAAAGGAAGTGACTGCAGAGCTAATGGATGCAATAACATAAAATGAAAAAATGCTGTATTAATTCAACAGGTCAGGCAGCATCTGTGGAAAGAAACAGTGCTAATATCTCAGGTTGATGCATCAGAATAGACGCATTGACATTAGATCGGCAATAGAGGATGCATTCATTGCATTTTCTTCTAAAATTCTGTAGGTTTTTGAAACATCACAGCGGATTGGAAAGCTGCACATATAACACCACTATTTAGGAAAAGGAGGGAGACAGAAAGCAGAAAGCTATAGATCAGTTAGTCTAACAAATGTCATTGGGAAATGTTAGAAGCCACTGTTAATGAGGTGGTAGGAACAAAGAAACATATAGGACTTCGTAGCTGTAGCGATTGTAACAAGATCAGCCTGGTGGACCTCATAGAATCTGAGTTCCCCGATTGGGGCTGTTAATCTGGTCCAATCCGGGAGCCCTGGCTAACAGATATAAACAGGAGTGTCAGAGGTTCTGTTCACTCTGAGAGCTGGCTCTGAGGAAGCTGGATCAGTGTCAAGGACTCTCCACGTGTAAATAAAGGGTAGTTGGTGGCAGGATACCAGCCTCTGTGGAATTACCTCAGTAGCAGGTATGGGCGACCTTCAAATCTGCTGTACTATTCATTACATCTCATCTGATCTGGTTATAGGCTCAACTCCAATTTCAAGTCTGCACTTCATAATTCTTGATGCCTTTGTCAATCAAAAATCTATCTAACTCAGCCTTGAATAGATTTAAAGGCCAAGCTCCATGACTTACTGAGGAAGGAAATTCCACATTCTAACAACATTCTGAGAGACAAAATATTCTCCTCATCTCTGTCTAAAAAAGATGACATCTTATTCTTAAACTACATGCTCTAGATTTAGTCTCCCCCACAGAAGAAACATCTTTTGAGTATCAACCCTATTCAGTCCCCTCAAAAGACATAGACCTAATCTGTTTAACCTTTCTTCATAACACTTCACTCAATTCATTTCTGCAATGAAACTTTTTCTGAACGGTTCTGAGAAAGGATCACCGGATCCAGAACATTAACTCTGATTTTCGTTTCACAGATGCTGCCAGATCTGCTGAGCTTTTCCAGCAATTTCTGTTTATGCTTCTCTGAACTGCCTTTTTTGTCAAATAAAGAAACCAAAACTGTATACTCCAGATGTGGTCTCACCAGTACTCTATTCAGGACATCTTAGAAAATCATTATACAATCAGGCAGTGTCAACGTGGTTTTGTGAAAGGGAAGTTATGTTTGACAAATTCATTAGAATTCTTTGAGGATGTAACCAGTAGTTTGGTTAAAGAAATCAATAGATGTAGGGCATTTGGATTTCAAAAAGACCTTCAATAAGGTATCACTTAAAAGATTACTGCAGAAGATACGAGATTGTAGTTTTAGGGATGGTGTGTTAGCATGGATAAAGGATTGGCTAAGAGGACATTGGAAAAATGGGCCTGCATGTTAGTGAACTACCTAGTGGAGTGCTGCAAGGATCAATACTAAGGTAATGTACAGATCCCTAAACAGTAACCACTCTGTGGGAAAGACTATAAATCAACAAATAATAGGAGCATGTAAAAATAATTGAGCAATAATTATGGGCAATTTCATGTTGATTGGGTTAATCAATTTTATTCATTCACGGGATGAGGGCATCACTGGCTAGGCAGCATTTATTGCCCATTCCTAATTGCCCAGAAGCCAGTTAAGAGTCAACCACAGTGCTGTGGGTCTGGAGTCACATGCAGGCCAGACCAGGTAAGGATGGCAGTTTCCTTCCCGAAAGGGCATTAGTGAACCAGATGGGTTTTTCCTGACAATCGGTAATGGATTCGTGGTCATCATCTTCAGATTCTAAATTTCAGATATTTATTGAATTCAAATTCCACCATCTGCCATGGCAGGATTGGAATCCCGGTCCCCAGAACGTTACCTGGGAGTCTCTGGATTAACAGTCCAGCAATAATACCACTAGGCTATCACTTCCCCGCAATTGACTGCATTAAGGATAGTTTCCTAGAGCAATATGTCATGGAACCAACCAGGGATCAGGCTATCTTGGATGTGGTAATGGGAAATGAGGCAGGTTTAATAAATGAGCTCTAAGTAAAAGATCCCCTAGGAAGTAGTGATCATAACACGATAGAATTTGATATTCAGTTTGAGAGCGAGAAACTTGAGTCAAAAACAACTGTGTTTAACTTAAATAAAGGGCGTTACAATTAAAATAAGGATAGAGTTATCTAAAGTGAACTGGGCAGATAGATTAGCAGGAATGATAGTAAGCAAGCATTGGCAGACATTTAAGGAGGCAATTCATGGCTCTCAGCAAAAATACATCGCAGGAAGGAGGAAAAATTCTGAGAGGGATAAACCAACCATGGATAATCAAGGAAGTTAAGGAGAGCATTAAGTTGAAAGAAAAACCATATAAGGAGTCCAAAGTCAGTGATAGCCCCAAAGACTGGGATAAATTCAGAATTCAGCAAAGGAGGACTAAAATGATGATAAAGAGAGAATAAACCATGAGGGTAAACAAACGAACAATATAAAAACTGACAATAAGAGCTTCTTTGAATGTATAAAAAGGAAGAGAGACAGGCCAAAGTAGACAGAGGCCCCTCAGAAAATGAATCTGGAGAGGTGGTTTTGGGGAACAAGGAAATGACAGAGGAGTTAAACAGACATCTTGCAACAGTCATTATGGTGAAAGATACTTTAGTATTAATAGAATATTCAAAGAATATGGGGGGAAATTAAGTACCATCACCATCACCAAATAATTTGTATTAGGCAAACTAATAGGGCTAAAGGCAGAGATATGTCACCTGGTCCTGATGGCTTACATTCGAAGACCCTAAAAGAGGTAGTGACAGAAATAGTGAATGTATTGGTTGTAATTTTTCAAAATCATTGGTTTCTGGAGAAGAACCAGAGGATTTCAAAACTGCCAGTGTGATACCTCTATTCAAAATGGGAGGGAAGCAAAAAGCAGGTAACTGCAGGCCAATTAGCCTAACATTTATTATTGGAAAAATATTGGAATCAATTATTAACAAAATAATAGCAGAATATTTGGAAAAGCAAAATCTAATCAAGTAAAGAGAGCATGTCTTCGTGAAAGGGACATTGTGTCTAACTATTTCATTAGAATTTAGCTAGGAAGTCTCAACCAGAGAGGATAGAGAGGAACCAGAAGGTGTTCGACAAGGTACCTCACAAAGTGTTAATTCAAGGATAAGAGTCCACAGTGTTGGAGGTAGTATATTGGCATGGATAGAGAATTGGCTAATGGACAGGAAATCGCAAGTGGTTGGCAACATGTGACCATTGGGGTTTCACAGTGATCAGCGCTAGGATCGCAACAATTCACAATATATATTAATGGCTTGGAGGAAGGAAGTGAATGTACTATAGCCTAATTTGCACACAACACTAGAATTGATGGAAAGGCAGGATGTGAGAGGGAAACAAGCGAGTTTACAGAGAAACAGTGATAGGTTAAGTACAAAAGAACAAAAGAGAAGTAAGGCACAGGAACAGGCCCTTCGGCCCTCCAAGCCTGCGCCGATCATCATGCCCTGACTAAGCTAAAAAACAAACTTTCTGCCTTTATTCAGTCCGTATCTCCCATTCCCTCCCTATTCATGTAACCATCCAGATGTCTCTTAAATGTAGCCAATGTGCTCACTTCCACCACCTCCTCTGGCAGTGCATTCCAGGCTCCTACCACTCTCTGTGTGAGAAACTTTCCTCGCACATGTCCCTTAAACTTTTGCCCTCTCACTTTGAACCTGTGCCCCCTTGTAATTGAAACTTCAATCCTGGGGAAAAGCCTCTGACTATCCACCCTATCTATGTCTCTTATAATTTTGTAGACCTCTATCAGGTCTCCTCTCAGCCACCGTCTTTCCAGTGAAAACAATCTTAGTCTTTTTAACCTTTCCTCATGGCCAGTGCCCTTGAGACTGGGCAATCAAAGAATCCCTACGGTATGGAAACAGGCCATTTGGCCCAACAAGTCCACACTGCCCCTCCAAATATCCTAGTGAATCTCCTCTGCACTCTCTCCAAAGCTTCCACGTCCTTTGTAAGTGGGAAAAAAGTTGGCAAATGGAGTGGGGATGATGTGGGAAAATGTGAAGTCGTTAATTTTGGGGAGGGAGAAGGAAAGAACAGGAATTTGAATGTAGAGAAACTGCAGAAAGCTGCACCACAAAGGGACTTGGGGGTACTTGTACATGAAACACAGAAATCTAACACATAGGTGCAGCATGTAATCAGGAAGGCTAGTGGAATGTTGGCCCTTATTTCAAGGGGGGTTGGAGAATAAGAGTAGGGAAGCCTGACTGCAACTGTACAAGGTGCTGGTGAGACCACATCTGGAGTACTGTGAGCAGGTTTGGTCCCCTTATTTAACGGAAGGTATCATTTCATTGGAGGCAGTTCACAGAAGGTTCACTAGGATGATCCCTAGTACGGAGCAACTGTCTTATGAGTAAAAATTAAACACTTTGGGACCCTACTCAATGGTGTTTAGAAGAATGAGAGATAATCACATTGAAACATATAAGATCCTTAAGGGGGTTGATAGGGTAAACGCTGACAGGATACTTCCCCTTTTGAAAGAATCAAGGACCAGAAAGCATTGTCTCAGAATAAAGGGGCACTAATTTAAGACTGAGATAAAGAGGAGCTTCTTCTCTCGGAGGGTTGCAAGTCTTTGGAATGCCTTGTCACGGAGAGCTGTCGGGGGACAGAGTCCTTGTGTATATTTAAGGCTGAGATAGATTCTTGATCAGTCGGGGAATCGAGGGTTATAGGGGTAAGGCAGGAAAGTGGATGTGAGGAATGTTGGAGCAGCCATGATCCTATTGAATGGTGGAGCAGGCTCAAAGGGCCATATAGCCCACTCCTGTTCAGATTTCTTATGGTCTTATGTTCTAACAGACTGCAGAATGCTGCAGTACCAAGGGATCTGGGTGTCCTTGTACCTCAATCACAAAGCATCAGCATGCAGCTACAGCTAGTAAGTATAAAGGCAAATGGAATGTTTATCTTTATTACAAGGGGGTTGGACGATAAAAGCATGGAAGTCTTGCTACACTTGTACACAGTACTGGTGAGACCATATTAGGTACAGTTTTGGTCTCCCTACTTAAGGATGGGTACACTTCCATTGGAAGATGTTCAGAAAAGTTACACTCAGCTGATTCCTGGGATGAAGGAGTTGCCTTATGGGGAAAGGTTGAACAAGTTGTGCCTATACTCATTGAGTTTAGAAGAACTAATGTCGATCTCAATGAAAGATATAAGGTGCTGAGAAGACTTGACAGGGTAGATACTCTGAAGTTGGACTGCATTTTATATGCCTGCACTTCTGTGGAGAAGCGTGTGATATAGAAAGGTGGCCATCTTCAAAACCAGCCCCAAGCTCACCTTCATAATACAGGGTGTGGGCAGAGAACAACACTGGCACTATGTGTAAATAAATAGTTAGTGTCAATTGAGCTTGTTAAAGCCAGTATTACATTGCTCACGCTATAATAAAGCTGCTGTGAGCAGTCGAACAGGAATGGGGATTTACAGTTTATTTTTAAAATGCTTAAAACGATGGGATACTCTGACTGGAAGATGTCCTTTGCCCATCAGGGACACCCCTTGGGAAGATAGTACCCCTTTCCTCCCTACTTTAAAACTCACCTCCCCACCCCACAGACAGACACACACCACCAACTTATCACTGACATAATAAAATATCTCCAGCCAAAAGTCCACAGTTACCCAGATCACAACTGGGCCTGGTATGTGGGTGTGACTGCAGTACCAGCAGTAACCACTCTCGAACTCGGGCGCTGTTGGGGCTGTTTGAGATTAGCTGGCACTTCTTGAGGGCAGGACTTCCTCCCATTGAGGGGAATCCATCGATGAGCTTATCATTTTCTGCCTGACGTTTCCTCTTGTGGGTTAATCCAGAACTCAAAGACATAGTTTAAAAATAAGTAGCCTCCCATTTAACATAGAAATTAGGGACAGTTCCTTCTTTTGGCAGATCGTTAGTCTTTGGAATTATGTTACACAGAAAGCAGTGAGGGCTAGATCACTGAATATATTCAGGGCTGAATTATACCGATTTCAGATAGACAAAGAGTGAAGGATTATGGCAGTATAGTGTGGTAAAGGACACGATCAGCCCTGGCCTTATTGAATGGGGGAATTGGCTCAATGACTTAAATGGTCTATTCCTGCTTTTATTCTTTAGGATCCTATGACCATAGTTGTTCATATTCATGGGCATTAAGCTATCAACAATCACAACATTGAAAATACTGCTCAGTTTTCATTGCGTTTTGTTGCAATTTTCAGCTCTGTAAATGCTGCACCAGTTGCCTTAACTGAGAAGGTTAACAAACAGTTCCCAGGTATATACCACAATATTGGAGCTACCTTTCAAGATGCCATTACATTGTTGTAAAAGGTTCATGATAGAGTGATTCTCCTTATTTATTTTATTTCCTGATATACTCCAATCAAAATATAATCAGGACTGGGCTCCGCTTCCTCAGCACACCCCTCTCATTCTCCCCACCTCCAACACTACGACCCCATGTACATGGCTATAAGAGACAATCTTATAAGAGCCCTGGGGAGCAGCCCCCTGGAGAGGTCCAATTCTATTCTTTCTTTGCCCTCTTCCCCATGGATCTCTCTGTCAACTGATCCGGTTCATTGGTTGTCTCATTGGGCTCTCGCTGTTGATATCTTGGAAGGATTCCTAGAGTCTCATTCATCTGATGAATTCCTCTGTGCCTGCTGCAAGACCAATCGGGGTCCATTTTGATGGTGGGGGATAAACTGGATTCTCGGCTCAAGGGCTCAAGGTCGGTATTTGTAAATGAAGTAACAAATGACACCTAGAACACCCAATAAGTTGTATATGACCAACGGGTTCTTGACATTATACACTTTGGAGTACCTTATCCAGTTATGAGCATCATTTCTACAGAAATGCAAGAAAGCACAAAACATCCCAGAAGGACTACAGATCACAAACCCACTCAAGTTGACCTACAACACTGATTACGCTGAGAGACTTTGCCATTGCACCTCTCGCAAACTTCTCAATCATCTCGTACAACAACTCTACAGCAAGCACCATAACCTTGAAATCGCGACAGAGTCCATATTCTCAGCTTGTGCTCAAGATACAGCAGTACAGTTACAAGACACTGCCAAACAGATGAGGTAACGGAACTACACCACCTAGATACACACCAAGAACCAGAAGCTGGAGAAACTTGACATCACCAAAAGCAATAACCAAGTCTCCCCGCCCCGGTACCACAGTTGAAAGTGGTACTGTCCACAGAAAAGATCCATCGTCAACACCCTTCGACCAGACGAGATCGAAGTTCTCAGCCGAGAATCCAGTTTATCCCCCACCATCAAAATGGACCCCGATTGGTCTTGCAGCAGGCACAGAGGAATTCATCAGATGAATGAGACTCTAGGAATTCTTCCAAGATATCAACAGCGAGAGCCCAATGAGACAACCAATGAACCGGATCAGTTGACAGAGAGATCCACGGGGAAGAGGGCAAAGAAGGAATAGAATTGGACCTCTCCAGGGGGCTGCTCCCCAGGGCTTGACACGTATGGTCACAGCCGTCAGAGAATGCCAGATTCATCAGCCCTACTCACAAGGTAGTGCAAAATGTCACCCAGGCACAACGCAACACCATCCATGGTCTCAAGACCAATTGCAACATTGTCATCAGCCAGCAGACAAAGGAGGAGCCATCATTATACAGAGTAGAACAGACTAACGCAAGGAAGTGGACTGACAGCTGAACAACCAGGAACACTACAGACAACTACCGGCCGATCCAACCATAGAACACACCTGTTAACTGAACAGACTGGTCAAGACTTTTGATCCAGTCCTTCGGAGTACCCTACGCACTTTCATCCCGTGTACTTCCCACGTACTACCTTCCAAAGAAAATAAAGCCAACACCCCTGGACGTCCCGTTGTTTCAGGCAATGGGACAATGTATGAGAGCCTCCCTGGCTACGTTGAGGACATCTTTAAACCCATTGTACAAGGAACCTCTGGTTTCTGTCGCGACACTACATATTTCTTACAGAAACTCAGCACCCACAGACCAGTCGAACCATGAACATTCCTCGTCATATCGGACGTTTCAGTACTCTACACCAACATCCCCCACAACGATGGCATCAGTGCAACAGCCTCAGTATTCAATACCACCAACCGCCAATTTCCAGACGCCATCCTACACTCATCTGCTTCATCCTCGACCACAACGTCTTCACCTTCAACAACCAGTTCTTCATCCAGACACATGGAACAGCCATGGGGACCGGATTTGATCCCCAATATGCCAACATTTTCATGCACAGGTTCAAGCAAGACTACTTTGCTGCGCAGAATCTCTGACACTATACACCAGATACATTGATGACATTTTCTTCCCTTGGACTCATGGCGAGGAATCACTGAAACAACTACATAGCGATATCAGAGATAGTAGGAACTGCAGATGCTGGAGAATCTGAGATAACAAGGTGTAGAGCTGGATGAACACAGCAGGCCCGAAACGTCAGCCTTCCTGCTCCTCTGATGCTGCTTGGCCTGCTGTGTTCATCCAGCTTTACACCTTGTTATCACATAGCAATATCAACAAGTTTCATCCCACCATCAGACTTACCATGGACTACTCTTTAGAATCAGTCTCATTCTTGGACACATGCATCTCCATCAGGGATGGACACCTCTGTACCTCCCTCAACTGCAAGCCCACGGATAACCTCACAATGTTACATTTCTCTAGCTTCCACTCTAAACATATTAAAAGAGCAGTCTTCAACACATTATCGATGATGATGAGCACCTTGTCAAAGGTCTTGCCCCTGCCTCCACTTCTCACCTTACCAAACCTTAAACAGACCATTGTTTGCAGCAAACTACCCAGCCTTCAGTACAACATCAACCACAACACTATACAACCCCCTGTCATGGCAACCTCTGCAAGACATGTCAGATCATCGGCATGGACACTACCATCACACATGGGAACGTCACCCACCACGTATACGGCAGATACTCATGTGACTCGGCCAATGTTGTCTATCTCATATGCTGCAGGCAAAGATGCACCGAGGCATGGTTCATTGGTGAAAATGTGCAGATGCTACAATAATGGATGATTGGACACTGCGTAACATTTGCCAGAAAGGGGTGTTCCCTCCCAATGGGGGAACACTTCAGCGGTCAAGGGCATTTGGCCCTGGATCTTTGGGTATATGTCCTCCAAGGCAAAATTCGGGATACACATCAACGCAGAGTTGCTGAGAAGAGGATGGTAGCTAAGTTCAGTACCCATGAGGATGGCCTCAACTGGGATCTTGGGTTCATGTCACATTGCTGGTGAGCCTACCACACTATAGACTCTCACACGCGCTCTCTCCCTCTCTCTCTCGCGTACACACACACGCGCTCCCTCCCTCTCTCTCTCATGTACACACACACATGCTCCCTCCCTCCCTCTCTCTCTCTCTTGCATACACACACACACGCGCGCGCGCTCCCTCCCTCTCTCTCTCTCTCTCGCATACACATGCGCGCGCACCCCCCTCTCTCTCACATACACACACCCGCGCTCCCTCCCTCTCTCTCTCTCGCATACACATGCACGCGCACCCCCGTCTCTCTCACATACACACACGCGCTCCCTCCCTCTCTCTCGCATACACACAAGCACTCACTCCCTCCCTCTCTCTTTCTCTCACATGCACATACACGCGCTCCCTCCCTCTCTCTCTCACATAGACATACGTGCTCCCTCCCCATCTCTCTCTCTCTCATGCACACACGTGCTCTCTCTCCTCCCCTCACACTCTCTCTCTCGTGCATGCACGTGCTCCCTCCCCCCCTCTCTCTCTCTCTCGCACGTGCTCCCTCCCTCCCTCCCACGCACGCACATGCTCCCACCCCCTGTCCCCCCTCTCTCTCTCGTGCATGCACGTACTCTCTCTCTCGTGCATGCACGTGCTCCCTCCCCACCTCTCTCTCTCTCTCTCTCTCGCACGTGCTCCCTCCCTCCCTCCCCCTCTCTCTCTCCCTCCCACACACGCACGTGCTCCCTCCCCCTCTCCCCACCTCCCCCCCTCCCCTCTCTCTCTCGCATGTGCTCCCTCCCCCTCTCTCTCTCGTGCACGCATGTGCCCCCTACCCCTCTTCACCCCGCTCTCTCGCACATGCTCCCTCCCTCTCTCTCTCTCGTGCACATACATGCTCCCTCCCCCCCTCGCACGTGCTCCCTCCCCTTCTCTCTCTTTCGAGCCCACATGCGCTCCCTCCTTCTCTCCCTCCCTCTCGCTCTCTGTCTCTCGTGCACACGCATGTGCTCGCTCCCCCCTCTCTCTCTCGCACACGCACACTCCCCCCCTCCCTCTTGCGCGCACCCACACACACACCCAGACACACACACACAGACATGTGAATCTATTGGGTGAATTTGTATTTGCGGATACATTCTACTTTGTTCAAAAATAACATCATTTTTAGACAGTCACTCAATGTGGCATTTTATAAATTCCTACTTTAGAAATACAATCAGTCTGACTCCAAATCAAAACAAACAGTTTCTAAACAAGGCCTCACACCTAACATGCATTGTGTGACCTAAAATGTCACCTCTTCTTTTCCTGAAAAAACTAAAGGTTTTATCAGTGTATGTGACTTCAAAGGAATTCAGGGATTTACAAATACATATTAATCAATTAAAACCTTCTGATTAAAGATTTAACAGCATCTTAGATTTGTCAGTACATTCTGATCAGTGGTGTGACCGTTTGATCTTTTACTTACAAATTCTGTGTCTGATACTACCTCCCTCACTAACACCTGAAAAAGGAGAGAGGCTCCAAAAGTTTGTGTTTTCAAATAAACCTGTTGGACTATAACCTGGTGTTGTATGATTTCTGACCTTGTCCACCCCAGTCCAACACTGGCATCTCCACATCATGAGCATCATATTTTAAAAGGGTTGAGTAGCCAGTATTTGTAGAGAAGGTTTGCAAAGATAGTACAAGAGAGGTATAGGTGCATATTTGGAATGGATGGAACGTTGGGTCTCTATTTTTTGAATAAACAAGTCTGGCGTGGATATTGGGTAATATTATAGAAGTCTTCAAAATTATGAAAGGCTGCGAAGGAGTAATTGAGAGATTGTTTCCACCTGTGGAGAATACCATAACTAGAGGCCATCAATATAAGACAAGAACTGAGAAATCAATAAGGAATTCAGGAAAAAAGTCTATGTATAAAAAGCAATGAGAATGTGGGAGCTCATTAGCAAAGGGAGTGGTCGATGCATTTAAGAGGAAGCTGAATAAGTAAATGGCAGAGAAGGCAATAGAGGGAGTGATGGTGAATTGACATAGAGCGAGATGGGAGAGGGCTCAAATGGAACATAAACACCAGCATGGACTTTATTGGGTCAAGTGGTCTGCTGTTATATTGTATACCCTTTATAATCACATGCATAAAGTGCACAGCTTCAGCGTGAAGCTCATTTTATATTGCTTGAAATGCTGAGTTATTGCTCTTGCTCATGTTTTATCCAAGTGAGACATTATCACAGCACGTCTTTTGTGAAGTAAAAGCAGCTTAAATGAATTTGATTCAGCTGCAAGCTTCAGATTAACAAGCCTACAGTGGATTAAATCACAGAAGAGTTTCCAAAATGGTGTTGCAATAGCCCAGCTTTTACAGTCTGTTGAAAGCCTAGTGGTTACACGGCACAGTGCTGACTTCATCACCTGGCTCCACTTCAAACACATTGCATTTGTTCTGAAGGTGTTGTTCGTGACTAACTGATGACAGTATCTACCAATGAAAGGCTTTCGTTGGTCGGTGCTGGAATAATCATTGCCACAGATGTTTGAAGGCATAGGATAAAAACAAAATCTTGTGACTTTCTGAATGATCAAGAGGTTACTCCAGAGGGTTCTATAGCTATTTTAGGTGAGTATGAATGAGGGGAATTAAGCTGAGGACAAATGTGAGAGAGCTTGTAATCCCTGTGTATCAATTTCATTCAGTTAATATATATATTCACCTCTGATTCAGATGGATATGGTTTCAAGCCCTACTCCAACTCAGAACTGAGTCACACAAGGAGTGCTGAATTGTTTGAGGAACTGTGTTTTGATAGGACACTGAATGAAGGCATTATCTATCTAAGTAGACCTTAAAAGTCTAATAATGACAATTTGATTAAGAACCTGTAAATACCCAGTCTCTGAGACAACACCACCAAAATTGTAGCTGAATCTGCCCAATTTGTATCAGTGCTGATTGTGGAATCTTGCTGTGTACCAACTAGAAAGTAGGTTAGTTACCACAGCATTTGGGACTGTACATCCAAGCAATCCGCTGGGAGGAAAGATGCACCAACACCAGCTGCCTCAACCAGGCCAACATCCCCAGCATTGAGGCACTGACCACCCTCGACTGGCTACAATGGGCTGGGCATGTCGTCCATATGCCCCACACAAGACTCTCCAGGCGAGTGCTCTGCTCCCAGCTCTGAGGCAACAGACAAGCCCCAAGTGGACAGAGAAAGCGCATCAGTGATACCCTCAAGGCCTCACTGGTGAAATGCAGCATTCCCACAGACACCTGGGAATCACTGACCAACAGCTGTCCAAAGTGGAGGAGAGTGTCGAGCATCTCGAGACTTGTCATCGGAGCCAGGCGAAAACAACAAAAGGAGCCACACCAAAACGCCCCACCTACCCCTCCCATGACTACCACCTGCTCAAAGTGTAACAGAGCCTGTGATAGCCTTATCAGTCTGTACAGTCACCTATGGACTCACCCTGAGATTGGAAGAAAGTCATGCTCATCTGCAAGGGACTGCCAATGATGATGATGATAAAGTACTTGATCAGGTGCGAATTGAAAACAAGTTTTTGCCTTAACCTGAGACAGCAGCTAGCATTCCCATTCTATATTTCACTTTGTTAATAAACATGCAGATGTTATTTGGTGTCTATGGTGCAGTGCAGTCTATATGTTGGGGCACTGCACCCGCTCACTGCTGCAGTGACAATGCACAACCTTCACAATTTCCATATCACTTCAGTTTTCCATTAACCTTATTGAGAAACATTGTGCAACTGCAAATAAAACCTCACACAAGGACAATTTCAAAGCTGGTAAAATAAGCAAAAATGAGCTCAATTTATTGCCTTCACTCTACTTTGCTGCACCAATTAGATAAGACATGTTTCTAAGGTCACTTAAAGGCATTCCTACTGAGAGACTCTCCTTACCAACCAACTAATCTCATTTCAGTCGATTTAGTTTCCAGATTTTATTAAGTACTGCTTTCTTTTTTTCTGCAGCCCCTTTGCCTTCTTGTGGTATTAACCGCTCACTAGGAGTACAGTTTTACAGACAAATATTTGGCTTCACGTGGGAAGGCAGACAATGAGCATTGGCATACTGTTCCCCTATGGAGCCTGTTCTTACATTCACCTGCAAACTGCAACCAGTAAGAGGCACTGGTTTGCAATCATAATCTAAATAAATAGCAGAGCAAATAGGCTTTCTTATGTCATTTTCTTCTGTGTGCTGTTGAGTTCATTAGGCAGAGTACCAGAGGATCGTGAGTCTCCCCATTTCAACCATCAAGAAGTCCCACCAGTCAGATACAACACAATCAATTGCAGAGCTATATCTCCTTTCCCTGCGCTGACATCAAATGCAGAAAAAAAGCATTCTCCACAACTGCACCGATAGTCACACAGTTTTGAATCCCCCACCGTTCAGGAAGCTGGGGAGATCCTTCCAGCCATTGCACACCCACAGGGGAGATTTTTCCATTAATCTGCATCAAATTCACACTTTGGTCTCAGAGGTAACAAAAGCCCATGTTAAGATTTCATTCATGGGCTTTAGCTCCCTGATGCCAGGCTCAAAATGCCAGAGTGCAGGAGTTGGCATGGGGGTGCTGGGTCAGAGCATCCTCCCCAAACTGGCCAATTAATGGCCAGAGGGCAAATGAAGCTGAAACTGACGGGAATGAAATCCAGCAGCTTCCGTCACTGTAACAACAGGAGCTGAAAGTATAGCGCCCCAATGTTTAACTCAATCCATAAACTTGTGATTCTCAATTTTAAAGGATTTTTTTTAAAGAAAGGTGTTAAAGAAAAGAAATAACTCATGTCATCTGAATGAAATTGTAACAGTCATGACCCACACTTCACACCCAAGTGACTATAGCGTCAATCTCCATTACGGAGCACCTGATTTGCCAAATGTACCTAAAGGAGTCTAGCAGGATTAAAAAGAGTTCGCTGCCAAGTGAGTCAGCACCATAGCTTGGATTCCAAGCAGTTAAATATGGAGGGTTGTAGTGAGGAAGATGGAGCAGAGTGTTGGTGCAATGACACAGCCTTGCTTGACCACATTCTGCACCCTTATTGGGGTCTGTAGTGGATCTGGTGGTGAAGCTCACAGCTTGCATGTTGTCATGTCGAATTGTTGAATGGTGACATTTCCTCAGGGAGTTACATTTTAGGGTATTCTCCATATTCCCTCCCTGTTGACACAGTCGAGGACCTTTGTGAGGTCAAGGAAGGTTATGTCAATAGGTTATTGCTTTATGCACGTCTTGAACTTGTCTTACTGCGAAGATCATGTTATGTCTCTTCATGGATAGAATTATGCATTGTGACTTCAGGAGGAACTCATCAGCCACTCAAAGGAGGCAATTGCGGATAATTCTTGCAATAGCCTTCCCTGTGGTGGGCAGCAGGGACACATACTCCTCTTGTATTTATTGCAATCAGTCTTGTCTCCAATCTTAAATATCCTAATCTCTGCTGTCAAGCTGCAGAATCCTTGCGTGTGCACATGCTCAGAGTCCGAGTTCCAAACCACTTCTTGATGCATTCCTGAAGATACATGAGAGCTTTTTATTATCATTATTCACTCACAGGATATGGTCATTCCTGGCTGGACCAGCATTTATTACCCATCCCTCATTGCCCTTGAAAAGGTGGGAAATAGTTGCTTTCTTGAACCGCTGCAGTCCATGTGTTATAGGTAGACCCACAATGCCATTAGGGAGGTAATTCCAGGATTTTGATCTGGTGACAGTGGAGGAACTGCAACGTATTTGCAAGGTAGGGTGATGAGTTTTGGAGGGGCACTGACAGAAAATGGCATTGCCATGCATATGCTACTCCTGTCCTTCTGGATGGTAATGGTCATGGATTTGGAAGGTGCTGTGTCAGCAGCATTTGGGAATTTCTTTGAGCATCCTGGAGTTAGTACGTACCGCTGCTATTGAGCATCCATGGTGGAAGCAGTCTGGTCATAGCAACAATATACAGCAGACAACTCAAATCCCTTAAGAAATGTTGCCAGCAATGCCTCCACAAAATCCACTGGCAATGTAAGTGCTCCAACGTCAATGCCCTCTTTTAGGCCAACACCCCCAGCATTGAGGTACTAGCTATGGCCTATCAGCCATAGTTAACCATAATTGATTGGGTGGTGCATGGGCCACATTGAGGCATGCCCAGAGGACTCCCAACACATGCCCCATACACCAAACTCCGTCACAGCAAGACATGTTGCCAGGAAGTCAGAAGAAATGCTTCAAAGATGCCCTCAAAACATTCCTGAAATAACAAAATCCCATCAACTTGTGGAAACCTTTAGACTACGATCAAGGAAACTGGAGAAGAAACATCTGTGAGGGCGTCCACCATCTTGAGAATCTCCGACAGGCTCAGGTGGAGGTCAAGCACAAACAGAATCCCTACAGTGTGGAAACAGGCCATTCAGCCCATCGAGTCCACACTGACCCTCTGAAGGGCATCCCACCCAGACCCACACTGCATACCCTAACCCTGTAATCCTGCATTTCCTGAGGTTAATCCACCAACCTGCACATCCCTCACACAATGGATAATTTGGCATGACTAATCCACCTAACCTGCACATCTTTGGACTGTGGGGAGAAACCAGAGTATCTGGAGGAAACCCGTGCAGACACAGGAAAATAATGCAAACTCTACACAGACAGTCAGCAGAGGGTGGAATCGAATCTAGGACCCTAGCGCTGCGAGGCAGCAGTGCTAACCACGGAGCCACCGTGCTGCCCTGAGGTCGACTGCAGAAAAAGGCCATTTGGACCATCGAGTCTGTGCCAGTCAAAAACAACCACCCAGAAATATTCTAATCCCATCTTCCAACACTTGTCCCATAGCCTTGTCATCAGAAATGTATATCTAAATACTTCTTAAGTATGAGGGTTTCTGTTGCTGCCATCCTTAAACCCTCACAGACATCTTTCCAACATGGGAAAAACACAAAATTCCATGCCCGAAGTCGCTTTGAACAGCACCTGCATCAGGCTATGTGTCCCCAGTATTGGATTGTTTAATCACCTCAGGACCTACAACTCTGGAGTGGAAGAAAGTGATCCTCAGTCCTGAGTGACTGTCTAAGAGGAGGTCTGCCACACCCCAATATGCATCAGCCCCATACTCCTTTTTAGTACTGAGTGGATTTTGACCCAATTAGGAAATCAGATTGGGATTGCGACATTTGAAAAATCTGAGCAATTCTGAATCAAGTCACTAGACTTAACAAAACACCCCATTTAGAAACATATTTCTACAAACACAGCATTCTTCAGTGATAAGCATAGCCTCCGTGTTTGCTGTGGTGAACATTCCAATCGCAAAGCAGAATACGGTGTAAACAGCAATAAATACCCAAACTTCAACATCTCCCAGTTCATTCAGGACACAAATATCCCTGAACACAAGGACAAACAAGATATTTTGCTTTCCTCCCACTGGAACATCCAAATATTGAGCAATGATAGGTATGTGCAGGTATCTTATTTCATTTTAACATGAACCCCTGCTCCAACTCAAGGGGGTCAGTGAGTATTTGTGGAGCTGAGCTGATCTGACCCAAGACTGTGCGGCTGGTGGTGGGAAAGTTGGTGGTAGTGGTGGTGGTGCGCCGTTGGGGGGGGGGGGGGGGAAGTAGCCGGGGGGGGGGGGGGACAGTTTTTAGCATTAAAGGAACTCTCGAGTTATGGGGGAAAGGCAATCAAAGAGGGGTCCTATTCAAGACAGCAGTGAAAGATTACTTTGTGAACACTCAGCCAGGGCTGCACTCAGCTCCCACATGATGCCCTTTACAGTTTGGTAGCTGGCTACCATTTTGACTTTCCCAACATGAAGGACGGTCATCTCTGTGAAGCACTGGAGGGGTGACGGAGTCACACTGCAGCAGAAGTAAATGGCTTCAAGAGAGGAGGAAGTAAATTGGGAACCAATGTACCAATGAACTTCTTACATGCTTTATCAGACATTTTAGATTAGATACAATTCATCAAACAATAAATCGAAAACCAGTGATTTTCAGAGTCCCCTATTATTCTTCCTGACTGCTGTGTGGGCCTCCAGGGTCCAGTCACAGCAGCAGCTTCCTCACACGGAGGCCTTTCACTAACACTCCATTCAACACACACAGAGCACGAGGTTGTAGACATGCTCGCCAAGCCGTTGGGTTTGGATGCCAACGTTTTGTCACCCTGCTAGGTAACAATCTCAGTGCGCCTCCAGTGAAGCGTTGGTGTTCTGTCCCGCTTGTTATTTATATGCCTCGGTTTGCTGGGGTGGTTGGTATTTGCTGGTTTATACCCTAGCAAACCGAGGCATATAAATAACAAACGGTACAGAACACCAGCGCTTCACTAGAGGTGCACTGACGATGTTACCTAGCAGGGTGACAAAACATTTGCATCCAAACACACCAGCTCAGCGAGCAAGTCTACAACCTCATCCACAACCCGAGCTACATATCTTTGCGAAAACTATATACAGAGAGCTTCCCAGTGACTGCACAGCTTAGAGGAAGCATTGCTGGTGACCATACTGTGTGTCTCCTACCGGACCATCACAATCAAAGTTCATCTTCCATTTGACCAATACCTATTTACACAGCAAATAATGCAACACAGTGAACATATCTAGGAACCACGCATCAATATTTTGTTCCTTCATTGTTATCATTTCATGTGGTCTAAAGGAATGCCTCAGACAATTGAGGGGGACTAATGGTGGGTATATTAACTAAATGTTACTCTGGCAACATCTGTGGAGGAAATAGAGTTAAAATTTGAAGTCCTGTGACCCTTCCTCACAACCATTTCTGAAGGAATGATATCAGACTCAAAAGGCCAACTCTGTTCTCTCTCCTCAGATGCTGCCAGACCTGCAGAGTTTCTCCAGAAATTTCTGTTTTTGTTTCAGATGTCCTGCACCACACTTCTTTAAAAACCGAAAGAACTGCAGATGCTGGAAATCAGAAACAGAAATTGCTGGAGAAGCTCAGCAGGTCTGGCAGCATCTGTGATCAGAACAGAGTTTTGAGGAAGGGTCACCGGACTTGAAACGTTAACTCTGATTTCTCTCCACAGATGCTGCCAGACCTACTGAGATTTTCCAGTAATTTCCATTTTTGATCCACAGTTCTTTGTTTTGCTTTAAGGGTTAAATTGGGTGCAAATGGCTGCAGGGAGCTAGTAATCAGCGGGGCGTGATTAACTGAAATAAAACTCTTACTAAAAATGTGGACTTGACCTCTGTTTGAATACAGCTACCTTCTAATATATAAAACTCATCCCTTACCTAGGGTAACTGTAACCCATTGCTCTGCCAACTGTGAGAAGTGAGAAATGGCCATTGAAATAAAGTAGTGAGATTACTTACAGCATGGCACCTGTTCAGCAAAGATAGAGCTGTACCATAGGGTGTGATGCAGGCCTTCAGGAAAGGGCACAACATTCAAAAAGTAAACATTGCAATAGGTTATCACTACAAAGAAGAAATGGCACTCCCTATTAATCTGTATCGAACAATGTTTCTGGTCTCCCTGTCACTTTTCCAAATGCAAAGGATGTGGGTGTTTAGAACTCACTTTAGCAAAAGCTAAGTCATCTGTTAATTTTAAATTTGAGATCAATAGATTTTTATTAACCAAAGGTACACAGAATATGGAGGAAAGTGTGTAATTGGGTCACAGATCAGCCATGATCTTGCTGAATGATGGAAATGGTTCAATGGTTAAATGGTCTCCTCTGTTCCTATAATCTGGGAAGAAAATATCTCTGAGACTGAGGTGGTCTCATGATCCCACCCAGTGGACTTAGAAGGTAAAGCAACTTCAAACTTTTGTCCTGACTCCTGTCACACAGCCAGTTCATGAAACAGACTACCCGGTACTTTTTAAACTGCATTTTTCCATTGTGACCTTGATCATTGAAGTAAAACGAAAGTTCAGGAACAAGGAAGCTGCTGCAATATTTTCCAAAGTAGTTAATAAATAAAGGAGAGTGATTTTATTCATTCATGTGATGTGGGCATTGCTGACTAGGCCAGCATTCATTGTCCACTGCTAAATGCCCAGAGGACAGTAAAGAGTCAATTCTAACCCTACTGCAGATAAGAATGTCAGATTACCTTCTCTAAAGGATATCAATGAACCAGGTGAGTTTTCACAACAATTGGCAATGGTTGCATGGTTGTCATAAGGCTAACATTTTTTAATCCCAGATTTTTTTTTTATTGAACTCAAATTCACCCTCTGCTATGGTAGGATTCAAACCCACGATCTACAATAGCCAGTCAAAGCCTGGGAATCTTGCAGCAGGTAACTCACCTTCTGTCTCCCTAATGCATGTCCACAATCACAGAAAGCATACATTAGGGTGTGTTGAAACACTATCCACTTGCCAGTACAGGTACAGCTTCAATACTCAAGCTTAACACCATCCAGGACAAAGCAGTCTGCTTGATTAGCAACCCATCCATCACCTTCAACATTCAAACCCTTCACCACTGATGCAAAATAACAGCAGTGTGTACCATATACAAAATGCACAGCAGCAACTCACCAGGGCTCTTTTGAAAGCACCTACCAAACTCACAACCTCTAGCCCTAGGAGAAGGGCAACAGATGTATGGGAACACAATCACTGGCAAATTCTCCTCCAAACTACACATGTTCCTGGCTGGGAACTACATCACCATTCCTTCAGTGTCGCTGAATAAAAACCCTGGAATACCCTTCCCAACAACTCTGTGGGTGTCTGTGCACCCAAAGGACCACAGCAGCTCAAGAAGGCAACTCTCCATCATCATCTCCTGGGCAAAGGCAACAAATGCTGGCCAGGCATATCCTATGAATGAATGAAAAGAAAACCTATAGAGTGTGGGACGATGTCAAGCACAAACCAGTCTGTTTTGTTTCGGGCTCATTAACAGAGGCAGAAGGGCATCATGTCATGATCATGAAAGAAAATGGGATTACAAATCAAACTGAAACAGACTGTAAACCATTGACCACACTTCTGAACAAGAAATTGCCTAGAATTCTGCTCGGAATTCAGCACTTCAAATTAGGATGCATAAAATATATCCAGGGAAAACAGCAAACCACATTCTCCAGAATGCCAAAAAAAAGGACTTAGATTTGATTGGAGGTTGAAGCCTCCACATCCTCAGTCTCTGAGAACTTAGCAGCTACTGAAAGAAAGTTGCATGAGCTAAGTCCAAAAACAAGCTAAATAATGTGTGCAAATCTGGAAGGATGGCCAGACCATGTACCTAATAATTCAACATTGCACCAGTATTTTGCATAGTATAAGCACTTCATTGTTACTGATGACTGACTAGACTTCAATATGAGATTAGTCACCCCAAGATCCTGTCAACTTGATATTCTTCAAATGATTCATCAAGGGTATTGGGAAATTATAAAACACCGTGGGAGGATGCAACAATCAGTACGGTGGCCAGGTATCACTCATTCTGTCAAAGAATTGATTCAAGTCGCATTCCTTGTGTTGTAAATAGCCACAAAAATAAAAGGAACTACTATTACCTTCTTGTTTTCTAGCATGAATGTGGGTGTGCCAAGAAATGGATTTATTAAAGGGAAAAATCTTCATTACTGTTATTATTATTCACAATTGACTGAAGTTAACCATTTGCATAGTATCATAGCAGATACAGTTATTTAAAAAATGGTCCAAAATATCTCTGTAGTTTAAAAAGGCATAGCTATCTTGGTCAGGATGGTGTGTAGCTTAGAAGAGTGATGGTGTTCTCATATATCTGCTGCCCTTGTTCTTTCTGGGTGGTAGAGGCATCCCTTTTCTTGGCATCAGTTTCAATCTGGCACTGAGTTGACTGGGATTTTCAGCAATATCTGCAATCTTACTGATATATTCTCAAAGACAGAAAAGCAGGACATTAGAAGCACTGACAATCTTTTTAATTTAAACTTTCAGCAAAATAAATATGTATGGTTTAAATGAGAGGCTAAAATATGAACAAACTTTAAAAAATTATTTTCACAATGTGAAATTTATCATTGCGGCAGAGACATTTGCTGTTTCACAAATATAAAATTAGCTTTATGGCCAGGGGTGGTGTTTAGGAATAATTATCACGTTAGTACACTGTTAAAAACACCTCATTCAACAAGATGCAACTTTTTCAAGCATCTTTGTTTTATACAGTGAGACCACAAGTGTAAATAAGAGTGGAAGATCTCATCAATTCACTGATTTTTTTTTAAACGGTCTGCACTCTGGGCAAACTCTGCTGCGCATCTTCTTCAAAGTACAGAATTACTGATAGCAGCTTTCAGATTTCCATGTTATTCTGTGCGCACGCATGCTCCCAGAATTGTTCTTTCAGCAGAGTAATGATGGTGAATTCTAACAGTTTCACTGTCATTCCCACCATTAAATCAGGATCACTGTTTAACATGGTGCAGCCATAAACTAGCATTTGCACAGCTTTGCCCAATTTTTATTTAATATTGGGGTAACTGTTGATCTGCAGCTTTTTAAAAATATTATTTAAATTTAAATATTACTGAATTATTTCAGGCTGTCCGTGCAGTGGCAAGCAGCTTTTAGGCAGGGAACAGGGAAAAAGGCACAAATTACATTCTATCAATTCAGACAAAGTGCCAAAAAATGTCTTTGCTCCTTCTGGGTCACAAATGGTTTGAGAAGCGTATTGATTTTTGTACCTCTGTGTGAAAAGGTTTCTTCACCAAGACTGCCGCAAGTCCAACACAGTACATCTGTGAAAAATGTTTCTGGCCTCAGTCCTATCCCTTGACACTCAGCAGCTGTAAATCCCAAGAATGGATCCGAGTGGCTGCCAGGAGTTAAAGGTGGGGATTGATCAATTATTGAGGGGATCTGCCAATGGTGTCAGCATGAATTCATTTCTGATTTTTGCAATACTATTTTTAGACTGCAAATATGAAGTGGGGTCAATAATCCTCAGTGCAAATGGAATCGAAACATGAAGTGTAGCTGTGGGTTCCCTAACAAAGCCTAAATACCTTGACATCATGTCAATCAAGTCCTTAGAGATCAGAGCCCTAGCTGAAGCCTGTTTAAATACACGGCATTTGTGTCTTCAGCCTGCTGGGGTTAGGAACAGGAATGGAGCTGGGAATGCAGTCTGGGAACAAAAACAGAATGCCAGGGCAAAAGAGCTTATCGCATCCATCCAGAACTCATTTGCCTGTTCCCATTGTGTGTAATGGTCTTAATTTCACTCCCTGTCAGTCTGATCAATATCACAACACACTGAAAAATGTAATGACTCCAGTTTCTGTAACACTTGGCTGACGGTGTTGAGGGAGTGGGAGTGGAAAATGTTGTGTTGGTGCTACAAGGTTTAAAAAAAAATTACAAATAGAAATACTTCACTGACCGACAGTCTGAGGGAAATAGATCAGTCATTAGATATATAATGAAAATATTCCACTCCACAGCACTGCCACCCACTTGCATTGAATACAGTGTGGCATCTCAATAGCATTTCAGTTTATTCAATATTCCACCCACACGTCAACAACAAAAAAATTGTCAAACAGAGGATGTTAGTGCTGATGATCATTGCCCCTTCCATCATAGGCATCCTGTGTCACCATCGGGCACTCCCACACCAGGTTAGACACAAAGTGACGCACCCTGTACTCGGTTCATAACTTAAGAAAAACACCCCTCTAACTGCACCAGTGTGACATTTTTCAGCCTCTCTGGAAGAGGCCGTTGAAGAATTTGGGACAGTTTTCACATGCTCAGGGCTCCTGTCCACTGCAACCTGGATTGAAACAATACAAAAATGTAAGAGCCTTCATACTCATGGACAAAATGGACTTTCAACTTATTGATGTTCACCAAGTGTGACCCCAAAGACCCAGAGGAGGAAGGTGAGCGTCTAACACATGGATGCACAAAGGGCACCCCCTACCTTCATCTTTTAATAAGCTGTAATAAAAGCAAAACAGACAGAGCTGTTGTAATGTTCATAAGCATTGGACATGCAGCAAGAAGTAGGCAGAGTTCAAGCAGAACTCTTCACTCCTGAGTATCTTTCACACCACTCTGTGGGCCTGTGGATTCTGCGCAATGTTTCAAGATTTCATCCAGGTATTTGGCAACCCGTTCTCTCTCCTCCAACGGAACCTCCTGAAGGCTGCGTAGGTGCTGAAAGGCCTTTTGCAACATCCTGACCCTATCCTGAGGGTCTGTCCGAGTTTCATCAGCCTCCACCCCTGAAGTGAGAAAGCGCTGAACAAAGGTTCGGATTAAGTCCCCTTTCTCTGAAACAGTTTTGCTGATGCAGGGGTGGTCCTCAGCGCTGATGAGGTGGAGGAGGTGCAACAGCGTCTGGCAGATCTGAGTTCTCAGACTGGCACAGTACTTGAACTCCAGGAAGTCCTCTGTCTCTTCGCTCTTTTCCAACGCCAGCACCAGCGCGTTCCAAATCTCGCTGAACTGTTTGCTGTCCCCATAGCGCTCACGGCTGTAGGGGATGGAGAGGGCCATGGCCGATTTGATGCGCACTTTGAAGTTCTTGCAGGTTTTCACCACCGAGATCAAGGCACTGAAAGCCTGAGCTGCCCAGGGAGCCGAGTCTGTAAGGAACAGTCACAATGAGAAACACGGAGCTCTGCTTTCAGTTCACTGGAACACTGAAACTATTCAGTAGAAAACACCTTTGGGTAATCCACAGTCTGGCCTCCAAAACTGCTAACCTCTGTGTTTTAACCCCAGCTCCCTGACTTTTTACTTAAGTTCATAATACCTTAAATTGCTGCAAAACAGGGTGATGACATGTGGGTCTTCACCCCACTATTCCCCAGACCTGCTGGGTTCCAATCCTGCACTATGGCCAGGTGTTAATGTAAACATAGCACTCAGTATTTGTGAGAATAGGTATTTCTGCAAACTACTAGTTATTTAGCAGGCTGCTTTTCATTTCTCCGTAGATATTGGTTTTGCATTCGGTTGCCCATTTTAACTGAAGTGTGAGGGAAAGGGAATCCTGTGGGGTCATTTTGTGAGGTGACCTTATAGTGGTTTATATAATCATGAGGGGCATAGATAAGGTGAATAGCAAAGGTCTTTTTCCTGGGGTATGGGAGTTCAAAACTCGAGGGCATAGGTTTAAGGTGAGAGGACAAAGATTTAAAAAGGACATGAGGGACAACATCTTCATACAGAGGGTTGCTCGTAGGTGGAATGAACTGCCAGAGGAACTGGTAGATGCAGGTACAGTTACAACATTTAAAAGACGTTTGGAAAGGTACATGAATAGGAAAGGCTTAGAGGGAAATGGGCCAAATGCAAACAAGCAGGACTAGTTTACTTTGGAAACTTGATCGGCATGGACGAGTTGGACCAAAGGGCCTGTTTCTGTGCTGTATGACTCTATGACTGCCCTTCAGCTCAACAAGAGGCACAACAGTGTCTCTTCTTCCTCAGGTGGCTCAGGAAATTTGGCGTGTCCATAAGAACCTTCACCAACTTTTACATGTGCACCATTGAAAGCATACCGTCAGGGTGCGTAACAGCAACTGGTAAAGCAACTGCTCTGCCCAGGACCATAAGAAACTACAGAAGGTTGTGGGCACAGCCCAGGCCAATCACAGAAATTAATCTTCCATCCATGGACTCCATTTATGCGTCTCATTGCCGCAAAAAAGCTGCCAATATCAAAGACCCATCGCACCGTGATAATGCTCTCCTACAAACTCAGGCAGAAGATACAGAAGCTTGAACACTTGCACCAACAGGTTCAAGAACAGCTTCTTCCCTGCCATTATTAGATTGATGAATGGACTCTCTAACTTCAAATACTGCTGATCTTGTCTAGTGCACATCATGTGCGGTTTAACCTGTATGCCTTATTCTGTCCAAGATTTTTACCACCCAATGATCTGTATGTCCTTGCTTACTGCGATCTGCCTATACTTCTTGCAAACAAAGCTTTTCAAGTGACAATAAATGAATCAAATCAAATCAGCTGGCTGAGTTGTGAATGGAGGCCTACTGACCAGCACTTCTTGCAAGTGACCAGAGAGGCTCTGACATTTATATATCTCAAATAGGAAAGCTGCTGATTCCAAATCCACCACTAGGTGGCACAGCTCGTGCTTTCGATCTCCCAAATGAAAGACAGCATCTTCCGAAATATCGCTGAAAGTTACTCCTTTACACACAGCCAATCCCAATGTTGATTTGCAGCATTTTTGTATAAGGCAACATGCCACTACTAGCAATTAAAGTGAACCCCATATTTCCCATGGCTAATCCATCCCTGGACACTATGAGCAATTTAGCATGGCCAATCCATCTAATCTGCACATCTTTGGACTGTAGAAAGAAATTGGAGCACCTGGAGGAAACCCACGCAGACTCAGGAAGAATGTGCAAACACCACACGAACCATTACCTAAGACCGGAATTGAACCCAGGTCCCTGGTGCTGAGAGGCAACGGTGCTAACCACTGAGCCACTGTGGCACCCCCGTAAGTATAATCTGAGGAGCTGCTCCTCCAATCACAGCTTGGGTTCCCCCTCGCATTTGCTCTTCTTAGGTTGGTACTGAGCCCATCAGCAGTAAACACAGGAGAGAAACAGTCTGTAATTGGACGAGCAGTAAGCAGGGTTAAGTTAGAAAGAAAGGAAAGTAAGTGAGTGAGCCAACAGAAAGTTTTCTGTCAGGGAGCGTGAAACCACAGGGGACATTTCTGAAGAAGGATCTAGGCCCGAAACGTCAGCCTTCCTGCTCCTCTGATGCTGCCTGGCCTGCTGTGTTCATCCAGCTCTACACCACGTTATCTCAGATTCTCCAGCATCTGCAGTTCCTACTATCATTGATCTGGAATAGTCAGGTTAAAGCATCTGCACAAATTCTGGAGTGCAGCTTTTACCCATGATGTTCTAATTCAGAGACAGGAGTGCTGCCAACTGACTTTTAAAGCTAGCATCCTCACCTTCAAAACATTGCAGATTAAAAAAAAATGGACAGAAATGATTTTAAAATAAAACATTTGTCTCTGCTCCCTTCAGTCTGTAAGTGGTCTGGTACTCTAGGTTTGAACAAAAGACATGGAGTCTGAAAATACATTTTAAAAATGCCTAGGAAGATCCCAGGTTTAACCCCTAGTCTGAGAGGAGTTTGGCCATGTCATTCAAACCAGAGATAGAACACTACAATCGACCTTAAGTTTTCTTTTCTTTCTTTATTCATTCACGGGATGCGAGCATCACTGGCCAGGCCAGGCAGCATTTATTGCCCATCCCTAATTGCCCAGATGGCAGTTCAGAGTCACATGCAGGTCAGACCAAGTAAGGATGGCAGTTTCTTTCTCCAAAAGGAGATTTGTGAACCAGATGGGTTTTTCCAACAAACGACAATGGATTCATGGTCATCATTAGACTCTCAATTGCAGATTTTTATTGCCGTGGTGGGACTCGAATCCAGAACATTATCTGGGTCTCTGGGTTAAGAGGCCAGCGATAATACCACTAGGCCATCACCTCCCCGTTAACCAACGACAGGGACAAACATTATTTAGCAGCACCCTGATTAAAAGAATGTTGTTCAGCAGATATCATCCTATACACAGTTAAACCAAAGAAACACAAGAAATTCTCAGATGTAAAGTGTTAAAATAGTTAAAGAGTTCCATGCACCAAACTAATGAATCCTAAAGCTGAAACAGATCAACATCAATACATACCAAGTGGAATAGCTGGGTTTTTGAACATATTTCCCAATGCATAGCATGCATTCCACCGCACCTTCATGGTCGCCTCGCTCTGAACAGTGCGGATTAAAGCTTGGATTGACTCCTCAATGCTGGCCTTGAACTGGGGTTTGGAGATGTGATGAGGCTGCAGGAAGTGCAGCAGATTGCCTAGAGCTCGCACAGCATTGCTTTTCACCTGCATAACAGAAACACAATTGGGATCAGGCGTAACCAAAACAAACAAATCCAGGCATGGAGGGACAGAGTACTTTGGTTCTGTGCCACAGAACAGTAGGATGGAGCTTTGTCATGTGAAGTCTCCGATCAGAGCTCTCCACAGAGAAGAGCATTAAAGGGAAATTCCATCACCTGATCATTTTCACACAGCCTTGTCAAGAGATCTCGGAACAGAGATTAGCTGTAGTTGAGCATAAAGCTACTAAATTATTACTTGCTCGGATGCATTGCAAGACTTTTACTTTTGCACAACTGTGGGACTTGGACAGCAAATCACAATTCATGCAGTCGGTGTAGAAACATCACCTCGTGGCAAATTCCACATTCCTGAATGTGAACCATGCAGTGGCAGCATATAGGAAAGAAGAGAAACTCCATCCAGACGTCTGCAAATCTAGAGTTTGTTCAGGATTTCATTGGAGTGAGCAGGTGAACTCAGCAACAAGCCTGAGTCAGTCACTGAAAAACCTTCCAATATATACATAGGCACATCCGTGATCACAGGTATCAAGTGGAATTCATCCCTTAAAACCTGCTGTGCGTTTAGTTAGTAGATAGCTTGTTTCGATGGCTATGAGTTGTACTGCAAGGAGGAGCAGTAAAAAATTGGCAACTCTACAATTAATTCTAAATGACCTGCAGTGAAAAGACAAATGTCAGTTCAATACTCATATAGTCTCTGCAGCATCAATGGCAATCTTAAAAATTAATCCCCTATGAAATAATCTCCATGGAGACCTGAAATAATTTTATTTGTGAAACAGCAAAATTGCTCTGAACCTTTGATTACTCAAATCATTTTGCTGATATTATCTGAGGTTACTGCGCTGTTTTCTTCCTATCATTTCAGACATTCAAGCGTTTTCACTTTGGAAACTGAGACTTCCCCCTCGCCATCCACCCACTGAGGATCTTACACTCCCTTTCAGGTCCATAAATGAATTTCAGAATTATTGTACAAAAAAAAAAAAGTACTGTAATTTCCCCTGTTTCATCTGGAGTATCTAGACTCCATGCTCATTATAATTGTCTGCATTCTAAACACGCCTATATCCAACAGCTAGTACGTCAGAGAAACATATTGAATCATGACCAGAGGCGATCAGATGGCTACATTTAATTCCATCTTCTTCTAAATCTGTAGTGAGATTCAGAATACTTTTCCAGAAGAGAAGACATGCTTTGGCAGCTCATCCCATGCAGCAGCTGTAGCTGGGAAGAATGCATTGGGTCTCTCATTCACTTACTAATTGGTTTGCATGATTGCGATAGAAATATAAGCCCTTGATTGAAGTCATGTGGAATATCTGTAACACACTTTATGAACTGACATTAATAATGTTGGAGTGGACACCAGTTTGATTTCCTATTGACTGTAACATAAATGTTATTCATTAAATAAAACCAGTCAGGATCATTGTTTACAGATAGTATAGGGTCTGGTTGGACGCTCTGCTACTATATATTCAGTCTAGAATATCTAGAATATAACCACCAACCTCCCAGCAAGAAACTGGACTAATTCAAAATTGATTACTGAGAAAACATTTGGTAGGTTGGGAACCACATGTAAATCTCTGGTTCCTGCACAGGTTGATGACAGGTTTCCAAGAACAGAAAAAAAAACAGTAGCAAATTACTAACTGCATTCCTCCTTTTCTAGTACTTTGACAATGCAAGACTTACAGGTACCTGCTGGTCAATCTGCTTTGGCATTCCATACATCTAATCTACATGAAGCTTAATCTTCAGAAAGGAGCAAGTTATAGGGTGGGATACATTTGAATCAGAGCACGCAAATGTATAATGCAATTCGCATTTTAAGTCACAAATTTTGTCTTTGTTTGCATATTTTCCATAATAAATTTATTTATCTACATTTACATTGGAAACAGGTTACGTAAACTTGTCATATTGTCATTAGATACAAAAGATGCTACAGCACTGTTACTTCCAGGAGGGTGTAATTACAATGTGATAAATTTACATTTACAGAGACAATTTAATTATAAATGTGAACACAATTAATGATGGAAGTATATGCAGGTGTAAAAAAAAAATTAAAGATGGATACATATGGACTATCAGATCTCCTGGGTCAGACCAAATCAAATCTGCTGCTACAATATATGGTGGTAATCTGTTTATTATTCCCAGTGCTATGTGTTAGTGAATACAAAAATAAAAGGATGCAGCAAATGAACTGGTGGCTAGAGATGGTGCAGGAGGAAAGGCTTCAGATTTCTGAAGTCTTGGGACGTGTCCGTGGCACGTGGGGTCTGCACAAGGAGGTCATTTTACAGCTTAGCAGGACTGGGATCAATATCCTTGCAGGGAGATTTGCTACTGCTGTCAGGCAGGGCTTAAACAAGCTTCAACAAGAACAGAAAGTGCTGACAAACTCAGCAGGTCTGGCAGGTTCTGTGGTGAGAAGAACAGAGTTAACGTTTTGAATCCAGGTCTGACAAATGGTCACTGGACACAAAAGGTTAACTCTGTTTATCTCTCCACAGACCTGGGTTCAAAGTGTTTCTTCGGCATTTGCTGTTTTTGTTTCAGATCTCCAGTATCTACAATTCTTTGTTTTGGTTCAATATAGGAACTTGAGAATGCATTCAGACAGAAAAACAAAGCTAGTAATGGTAGGAAGAAAAGTTAGAAATGAAATTGAAAGTCAACAGAAACAAAGGCAAAATCAAATACAGGAAATGCTTATAAAGGCAAAAATTAAAAGGTTCCAAAGGGTCACTCAACCTGAAACATTAACTCTGATTTCTCTCCACAGATGCTGCCAGACCTGCTGAGCTTTTCCAGCAATCTCTATTTTTGTTTCTGATTTACGGCATCTGCAGTTCTTTTGGTTTTTAGAAATTAAAGGCAGTTTGTCCGAATTCACATAGCATTTGCAACAAGGCAATTGCATTAACCATACAAATAGAAGTAAATAGTTATTATTTGATTGCACTTTCAGAGATATTGCTGCAGCCCAACCAAGGCAGGAACTGAATATTCAAGAGTATTTGACATTTAGGAAGGATAGGCAAATGGAAAAGAAGTTGGAGTAGTGCTTTTGGTATACGATGTGATTGATATGTTATTCACAGATCAGAAGATCAGAGTGTACAATCAGTTTGGCTGGAGTTAAGAAGCAAGAGGTAGCAATCATTGAAAGAAATTATTCATAGGCCATCATCAGCAATGGTAATACAAGGCACTGAATAAATCAGGAAGTTAGAGGTGCATCTATGATGTATAATACAAGAACTCAAGGAGATTTTAATCTACATATACAGACTGAGTGAAAGTATTCAGCAATAATGCTGCGCAGGACAAACAAGGCGTGTATTTTCTCTAGAACAGTATGTTGAGGAAGCAACTGGAGAAAGGGCGATTTAGATTGAGTATTTGTAATGAGAACAAGTTAATTAATAAATCTCACTGTAAGGGAGTCTTTAGGGCAGAATGGTCATAATATGATGGAATTTAACATGAAGTTTGAAAGTGATGAGGTACAATCCAAAACTAGGGTCTGAAATCTAAACAAAGGAAACTAAAAAGGTAGGATGGACAGGTTGGTTTGTAGATTAGGAAACCACATTAAAGGTATAGTGATAGACAGACAATGGCTAGCATTTAAAGAATTGATACATGGTTCACAACAAATATGTACTCCTTGAGCCACAAAAGCCCAACAGGAGAAGTGATCCAACAATGGCTAACAGAAGATGTTAAAGATTGTTACATAAAAGCAACAGGATTGTAAAGTTACCAAAAAGGTAGCAAAACTGAAGATTGGGAGAATTCTAGAACTTTGCAAAGAAGAACTAAGAAACGTTAAAAAAGGAAAACAGAATATTAAAGAAGACATGTGAGAAACATAAAATGGACTGTAAAAGCTGTAAATTAGAACACATGAGATTGGGTTAATGGATCGGCATGAATTGAAGTTGTGATAATGGCAGAAAACAAGTAGGAAGAAACAGGTCATTACTAAATCGGTATGCAATGACTAGTGGAGTATCACAGGTTCGAGAGTTTATGACCCAGCTATTCTTTATCCAAATCAAGGATCTGGATATCGGGACTAATTGTAATATTTCCAATTCTGCTGATGACATAAGAGTATGTTGGTTTTGAGGAGGACATGACGCAATGGCAGGGGTAAAAAATTAGGATCAAGGGGCCAGATGGCCTACTCCAATTCCTACTTCCAACAGTAAAAACAGAATTATTACACCATGTACTATGAGCCTTAGCACTTAACAAGGTACTATATCCTTTTAAGGAAGTAAAGTCTAACTGCTAGGTGAACAGGACCTTGGCTCATTCTAAGTTTAACTGCTGTTCGATCAGAAATGTTGCTAATGTTTAATGTACTCATTAGTTTCAGGCAGCAGCTGAGAATCACACAGCATCTTAAGATTATTTTTGCATCCCTAATAATGTGTGGCATCTGCAGCAGCCTAACCAATCAATTTCAATGCAACACTGGCACAGTTCCCATGGCATAGGTAATGGTAATGCTGCATTATAACAAAAGAGATGATACAAGTTTGTTATAAAGAAAGTAAGTGAAAGACTTAACAAGAAGGACACAATACATAAGATTTCCTTATGGCAGATAACCACAGAAAACAGAGAAGGGGAGAATCAGAAGATGAGATAGAGAAAGGTACATAAATATTTACAGAGAGGAAACACGAGAAGATTAGAAGGTTTTCATCCATCAGTCTCGTACCTTGTCTTTATCATTGGATGCATGTGTAGCTGATTTCAACATCTTCAGTAGCAGAACATCTGAAAACTCCTCTTGGAAACCCAGCCCCATGGACTCCCTTAGGAGATGTAAGGTAGTACAAGTGAATCATTTGAACATTAGATCAGAACCTTAAATAGCCACCTTCCTGACTATCTAACATTTTTACTACTCAAAGCCCTACGTAAGTGTAGCCTCACTTCATGTTTGTTTTCCTACTTGTATAAATTAAGACAAATATTTAATACATCTAGGGTCTTATAGCATCCTCCATGCACGATTTAATTCTGCAAACTCCCAATTATCTGCTAATATTTGCTATCCACCAGCAAGGTCACCAAAGCTCCCCTCTATAGCTGAGTGTCTTGGGTTTCCCCTAACTTTTGTCCTCCCTTTAATCTAGGTTCTTTGGGTTCCCTTGACAGATACCAGCAGAAACTCTCAGAAAATGGGTAACCAGGTATCCAGGTCAGAATTCAACCAGGCATGAGCAAATGGACACCAGCAGTCCCAGTGAGAATAGCGGTAGGTCCTTTATCTAAACTGCTCTTTACATGAGGCAGACCAGCACTTGATCCCTGTGTTCATATTTAATCATTGATTATTTCAGTAAACTCACCAAGTAGAATCTTTGAATCGCTCCACAATGAGAATTTGTAAAGAATGAACCAGGGCTTGCTCCAGAGATGAGCGAGCAGCCTTTGCTCATTGGCACATATATTTAAGGTTTTACCCCTTCCAACTCCATTTTGATTTTGCCCCTTCCCCCTCACTGTAAATCACCCCCACCTTTGATGGTTTGCCCTTAAAGGGCTTTACATGTAAACTAATCAATTACAAAACATGGGTGATTTATTGGTGGTGGCTAATAGATGAAAAAAATAATACCATTGGTGATTGGATAATAGAAAAAAACAATGTTCAGTTGTGTTAACAACACTTCTTTGTATAAAAGGGAGAAGAGGCTGTTTTTGTGCATCCTTATTTCTGTGTCAGGAAGCCCGCATTTAAGTCCCACCTACTCCAGAAGTGTGTCGTAGCATTTGAACAGGTTGATTAGAATATTCCTTGAACACTGCTGGCGTTATCAGATAGTTGAAAAATCTTTTGTTGTGCTTTTGATTGCCCTTCAGTGTCACAATCCTGATCACTGGGCATCCCAGAGTGGAGGGTATATGCAAGTCAGAGGTCCTCCTGATGGGTCTGCTCCTGGGCCTGGCCAGGCTGGTTATAAACAGGTCCAGGCAGTGGCTCTGGAGGGGGTCATAGCTGGTGATTGTCCATCTCTGTTCCATGGCTACACTCATGCCCGAGTGTCCTTGGAGAGGGAGCACACCAATATTCTCAATGCCTTTACAGACAGGCGGGCAGTGCAGGAGTTGAAATGCTTTATCGCCCCTGCTAGCTCCATTTTGGCTTGGCCCCCTCCCCCTCCTTCTTGAAGATTTGTATTGCCTTTACATGTAAGTTAATCAATAGGAAAACACGGATGATTTACAAGTGGTGGATAACAGGAGCAATAATAATAGCATAGGTGACTTGCTTAGGGAAAACAAAACACTCAGTTGTATGTAACAGCACTTCTGGATACAGAAAAAAAGGGGCTGTTTTTGTGGCTCTTGTAACACAGAGGTGGAGGACCTACCTCTGGTCCAGAAGCCCCACCTGCTCCAGAGGTGTGTAATAACAAGGTGATTTCAAGAAAAGCGGCTTTTTTTCCCCCATAGGTGATTTGATGGTGGCAGGGGGGCGGGGGGGTATGGTTTAGAAAAAGCCATTCAGTTGTATGTGATAACACTTCTGGATAAAAGAAAAAAGGTAAAAAAGGCTGGTTTTTTTTCAGGAAGGGGAGCTGGTCAGGCAGGGGAGACAGCAGACTCGAGTTTGTATTGAACGATGGAAAGCAAATAAAAGAGTTTAGTAAGACAGAATGACTTCTGCTTCCTGCTTCAGTAAACAGACGATTAGCAGTCTAACACACAATTAGTGGCTGCAACTTTAGTTGCCTAGTTCTGGAATACCCTCCCTACAACACTCTGTCTCTCTACCTCTTGTTTACCTCCTTCAAAATCTATCTCCTGGACCAAACTGTTAGTCATCTAGGTCAATAAATTATTTATAGCTCAGTGTCATATTTTGTTTTGTAACGTTCCTGTGAAGTACTTTGGGACATTTTATTATGTAAAAGGTGCTACACAAGTTGTTGTAGTTATCTATGGCAGCTTCAATATACTGTCATCGTGCCAAGGCTTTAATTCTAGTTCATTAACAAAACTCAGCAAGCCATGCCAACTCAGTACACTTAAAAGGATGTAAACATAAGGGAACCACAGAAACATACATGTTAGCAATTAAGGTGTCTGTGAGATTGCCCAGTGACCAGGCTGCCTTGGTACGAACGTTCAGGGATTTGTCATCCAAGGAAGTCAGGATGGCATTCGCAGTGTCAGCCACAAACATCACATCCTGTTGTGTGAAGAAAGAAAGTGGAATATAAGTGCTCCTTAAGGCAAATATGAAGGAATTTCAAGCTAATAAACCAATACAAATAAAAATGCAACAATTTCATTTTAAACAACGAATCTACTGCCATACTGAATTTATGCCTCTTCTATTACAATTCCAAACTCAGAAAGTGTACTTGTAGATATTGTCCAACCAACCTGATCAGAGATTTTACAACATATCTCTGAAGTAGGCATACTTGCATAATTTTACTAATTGGAAAATCAGCTAGCTTTGTTTCGTCTGTTATAAGGACTGCCACTGCATGTCAATTTGTGCTTATTAATAGATATATTTATATTAGGGATTAGCCACGCCCCAGATAGTAACACTCTCTCCTTTGGGTGTGAAAATTGTAGCTTCAAGTTCCACAAGCACAGAAGTCAGGCTAACACTTCAGGGCTTCCTGCCTGTGGGAGTGCCATGCTTGTAGAGAGTCTGCTCTGTTCAATTAAATGTTAAACAGAGGCTCCAGCTTCCCTTTGAAACAAATAGGCTCCACAGCGCTATTGTGCAGAAGAGCTGAAGAACTCTCCTTAACATAGTATCCTGGCATACATTTATCCCTCAACCAGTAAGGTTAAAACAATTACCTGTTCATTAATACAGAGCCATTGTGGAATCTTGTCGTTCATTAGCTATCACTCACTTAAGTGCTGTATGCAATTCCCACCTGCAAGTTCCCCTCTGAGCCATACACCATCCTGATTTGGAACTATATTGCCGTTCCTTCACAATCACCATATCAATATCCTGGAACTCCCTTCCAAACAGCAGTTTGGATGTCCCTACACCTCAAGGACTGCAGCAATTCAAGAAGGTGACTCACCACCACGTTCTCAATAACAAGTAGGGATGGGCAATAAATACTGACTTAGCCTGAGATGTCCACATTGCATCAATGAACTTTAGAAGATATAGAAATGCAAGTTCTTTCTTCATTTCCTAGAAACTCAAATTCACCAGAAATTGAGGTAAGGTTAAGAAATAATTTTCTGTGGAGAAGAAGGGAAAATTTCATCCTATCCAAAGCAAAATTTAATAGGTATGAGAAAAATTGTCCACCCTACTGCACCATTTGTTCCCTCCAATAACTTCCAACAGCAAACTTTCAGCGTGAGTTAGTCGAAGTCTATTTCTACAACCTTGTGCAACACTTTACAACCTCACCCATCAATGCCAGCCATGTGGAAAAGTGCTTTGTCCATTGATTATGGAGTTTCCACAGAAAAGGTTAAGATAGACAAAAGGAGCCAGCGATAAGTCTTCAACAAGAGTACGGAAAAGGAATTACAATGAAACAAAAACTGGCAAGAATCTTATTTCATGTTATCAGGGGCAAAGAGGAATTCAGAGGCCAAGAATTTATGCAGATTAATGATTTAATTTCAGCCTTAATGAGGCGCTGCTCCCTGCTCAGCGGGTCATAATAGAAACTGCATCATACAGGAGGCAAGAAATAGATCAAATGCAGAAAACTCATCAGGCCATAAACTACATAATTGTAGCAACATACATACATAAAACTTAAGTAAAATAGTATCTATACTTGCAAAGACCTGTGTAGTTCTTTATAATTCCCATTACAACACCTGCATGTGTGTAAGAAGCACTAACAGTTTCACAATAACTGTATAAAAACACACTTTAAAATTTAGTAAATGTATGCGACAAGGGGTGTGGATTGTACAACGGGCAGGGGATGCTTAACAGAAATATTTTATTAGTCCAGGGTTAGATGTTGGTCACAGATGGCCAGACATCAGCAGGCATTTTATATAGAATTCCTTTGTGTTCCTAGCCCTGCTCATTTATCAAGTACTCAAGTGTATTTTTTAAAAAATTTCTCTACCCCAATTTTCTCCCCTTTTCTTGAATGGGTACAGTTCCATTGGTCGCCACTATTCTTTCACTCATGCAGTTATTATTAATGCGAGCATCTCAGTAGTTACATTTCCTTTGTCTTTAAGTTTGTGAAGCACCAAATATCAGCAACGAGAGATGATTTTATACCCTTCGGTGCCATATGGACACACAGTCTATCACCAAGTCATGACAAAATCTCTATAGCTAGTAAAGCAGGCTGTGCAACTAACAGTATAACTATAAGATGTACTGACCTGTCGGAGCGAGGGGAAGAGGATGTAAACACCCAGGGCTCGCACGGCAGCTGCCTTGACCAGAGGATGTTCACTGTGATTGAGCCCGAGCAACATGGTTATGCACAGAATCTGCTTTTCATTCTAACAAGACAATTCCATTACATTAATGTTAACATCCACAGGTAAACAGCTCATTTAGATACAACGCTTACACTCATCTATAAACTCTAATTTCTTCATTAATCCCTTTCGGCTACTAAATTCTCTCTTCTCGTTTCACAGTAAGATAACCAATGTTCTCTTCTCTGGAGGTACTGAGGAATGCTGGGGTAACAACCACACAGACTGCCAGCTCACTAACACCCCACCCAAGTGGTTATTCCACATGTGGGATTCTAGACAATCAGTTCAAAAATGATCTTCAACCAAAGACAGACTTCTCATGTGAAGACAATTCTGATCTTCCTCCACCAGCAACAAGAACTAGCTTGTCATCAGAGAGAGACCAGGAATGTAAGCTCTTAGTTTCCCTCTCCGGTGCATGTGTCAATGGTTAATTATTGTGTGCTAATGAGGTGCTGCCAATTTGGATAGTAAAAAGGCTAAGTGTGAAACTGGTATCCCTCAACATATGTTGCAATGTCAAACTGAATAGTACTCATTTATACTTCATTCTATTGTCTACCCATTTTAATTTTGCATGTACCCATGATTGTATTCATAGTTCTTCCATTTCTCATCTCGCCAAGTTGCTGCGTCCCAGAAACCAGGGCCTATGAGTAAAATGCTCCCATTTTATTGCTATGTCCCTCTGGAAATGGACACTGCAACACAAATGATTACTGGTAACCAAGTATAGAATAACAGTCTAGCAATTTGCCTGAGTTTTCCCAAAATAGTACAATAATTTTCATTTCCAATTTTCCAGCCTTCATCCATTTTATTTGAAATGTGTAGCAGGATTGGTGTGGATAAAATGTTTCCCCTGGCTGGTAAGTCTAGAAGCAGGGGTCACAGTTTCAGAATAAGGGGTAGGCCACTGAAGACTGAGATGAGGAGGAATTTCCTCAATTAGAGGGTGGTGAATCTTTGGAATTATCAACCCCCAAACGACTATGGAAGCTCAATCAATGAACATGCTCAAGATTTAGAAACTGATAAATTTTTCGATATTGAGGACATCAACCGTGGGGATAGTTGAGAAAAAGTGGCACAAAGCTGGATCATCAGCCATGATGTTTGAATGCTGAAGCTGGCTCAAGGAGCTGAATGGTCTACTGTATCCTACTGGCTCCCGTTCCTATGTTTCTAAACTTAGTTAAGTGGGCAAAGGTAATGGGTATCTGAGCAATCACCTAAGTCATCGACAATTCATCCAGCCATGTTGCCAATAGGGTTAAAATGAATTTGATGCTTTGGGAGGATAGAAGAATCATTTGGGCACAGAAGCTAAGTCTTGCTCTTGTAAACAAGGCTCTCCATTCATGTCCCTCTCCAGGGTTTGAAACAATAACCTATTCCGTGCAGAACTGAATAAGTGCCACATGGTCATAAATCGTTTAAATGAGGCCTCAAAGTGCTCGCACTGCTGGTGCGGGTTTAAGAATAACAGTCAGTCCTCAATCAACTCCACCAAATACACATTACCTCATTCATTCATCTCTTGTCCTGTGCAAAACAGCTACTGTATTTACTTTCCTAACAACATTCACTGCATTTCAGATCATTTTACATTTTGGAGAGGTGTGTTGACAATATACATTCCATATGATTTTTTTCCCCCAATAAGACATACAATAAAGCTTTACCCTGTTATAACAAGGCCTAAGGACAGCAAGAAAAGAAATATAGTTAACTGTATTTCTCAGTCATTCTTACTGGAAGACTGTTAAAAGCCTCTGGTAAAATTGAAGAAATTGCATCACAAGTGCTGGTCTGGAGCGTAGGATGTTCATCATTCTGTAATGCTCCTGGCAAAGGACCATTCAACATTCTGGACCAGAAGGTCACAACCTGCATTGAAAGAGATGATCCCACCTCAGTATACAAAATAGACCCAGACAGGAAGAACTTGTGCTGAACAGTCTGATGAACACAGCAGAGTTGGAAACCACAGTTAGTGAGCACATACCCGCTGTAAATGCTTCAATTGAAGAGGCGTGATCATTACATAGCTCTGATCCTAAGTTGTTCAGATTCTGTTCATGGACCAATAATGTCATGTGCTCTTTTGCTTTTTCAAAAAAACAATCAGATTCTACAAGAAAGTAGTTGCTGTGGTCTTACCAGGCTATAGGATTGCTTTTTCATTATTTACTCATGGGACCTGGGCATTGCTACCTGGCCAGGATTTATTGCCTGTCCACAGCTGCCCATGAACTGAATGACTTGTTAGGCCATTTCAGAGGGTAGTTGAGAGTCAGCCACAATACTGTGCATTCTCGAGTAACATGTAGTCCAGACCAGGTGAGGATGGCAGGGTTCCTTCCCTGAAGGATATAAATGACTGCTGGTTTAACCATGAGTCCTTCGTGCTAACTTCAGCCAATGTGGGAACCAAATCCAAACTATTGGCATCACTCTGCATCATAAACCAACAGTCCAACCAACTGAGCTAAACCGATCTGACAAAAAAAATCTCAGCTTTGTTCTCAATTCACCCTGTGTGGCATGTTGACATTGAGAGGTCAGCCATGCCGTTTTAGAGCAGCAGATGGGAATTGCTCACAGAGGGTAACATTACTGGAGGCAGGCCCATCCTAGGCTAATCAGGCAGAAACTGTTTGAAAATAAATATTTAGTTCAATCCATGTTCGCTGCTGAGGTAGATGATCTAAGATAGCCATCGAGGGGCTGCAATTGGCAGGAGCAGTTTAGAAAAAGGAAATTCAACCAGAAAACTCAACACTGATGAGTACTGAATGGACGTAGCCATCCTTGAAAGGATCAGACACAGGAGGATGAGAAACAATCATATACTATCCTCTGAATAATATGCTGATCCTGAGGGCCTGGATCTCATGGACCGTTCCCCGATGAACAGGAGTCAGTACGTAACTGGGGAGATAACTGGTTCAGAAAATCCATGTTGTGGGATAGCACCACCATAAAGAAAAGATAAAATTATTTGATAAAAATACATGTTAGCTGATTCCAATTTATACTAACTCTCTATTAAATTGTCACAGCAAATTATGAAGACAAATTGACAGCAGCCGTTCAAAGAGCAGCAAATTATATCAATTATGAAATAAGCACTTATCCAAAGCAAAAACCGAACTAGTGAGAGAGAAGGTAATAACATACCTGGTTGACAAGCACCCTGTCACTGAGGGGTGTGGGAGAGTCCAGCTTATGTTGCTGGACAATCCCTGAGCCTATTTCCTCCAACAGCTGAAAAAAAAACACAACATTTATCAGAAAGTTGCATGTTGCCATGAGGCAGGATTAGATGTCTGGATATGGTCCTCGCTGCAGGAGGAGCTGCAGTGTGGTGGAGACAGGATCAGAGGGAAACAGACGGGGACACACTGAAGAAAGAGTGCATAATGTCCCTTCAAGGTGGTCCTTTTACTCTCTAATTTTCTCTCTGCAATCTTGAGGGTAATAATTCACCAGTGTGCAGTTAATGAGCAGTGGTCATTCTCCAATGCTTCTCCATGGTAATCCTCCACATTTAGTCTTGACATCTAGGTAAGAAGAACAGCAAAACTGGCTGCAGCACAGCACACTTCCAAGAGAATGATCAAATCAAAACAGAATTCCTCCAATCTTTATCGCCATACACCACTGCAATCCTTTATCTGTTTCAAGTATTTCTTTTTAAAATTGCAGCAGTGCTCAAATATTAGCACTAGGCTGACAGATACTCCATAGACACATACTGCTCTTCACTATTGGTCTTGGTAAGAAAGTGAACATTTTAACGTCATAATGTACATGTTGGGCAGGAGTTAAAGTTGCATTAACTTCAAATTGATATTGGTGAGGGAGCTTGGTACACTGGAAGCTGCTTTTAAATTTCTACCTCCAAGTCAAAATATTTGGGCATAAAAATACTGCCTGACTAACTACACTGGACACATCAAAATCTGAACTATGAAGGGCATAATACTTTATAGCTAAAGACTGCAGAAGAGAAGAGGCACCTTCTTCAAAGCCAAGAATGTGGATTATTAGCTTAGCTAGACCAGGAATGTACCATGTCTCACCATTAATCTGTTTTTGGTAAATTAACCTCAACCAGAACAGCCAGGGGAGCAACAATTGGCAACAGGAACTCTGGTCCAGGAACAAGACAATGAATTAAATCAAGCAGTGGCTCAACACCACTCCAGTTGGAAAATATATCTGGTGAAGACAATGTCAGATGTGTCGGAGATTTCTTCATAGTCGAAATGGCCAGCATCTAGGGTTATGCAGAGGCAGTGGCCAATATATGAGGCATTGACATTAAAAAGTGGAATAGTGTCCGCCAGATAGCAACGGAAAAAAATGGGAGGAGAAAAGTTAAAAATTGGCTAGTTCCATTCAGGTTATATTTCCATGCTCCTATTTCTAATCTACATTATGCCATGAGTCACAGAACACAGAACTGTACAACACAGGAACAGGCCCTTCGGCCCACAATGTTGTGCCGAACATGACACCAAATTAAACTAATCTCTTCTGCCTGTCCTTGATCCATATCCCTCCATTCCTTGCATTTTCATGTGCTTATCTACAAGTCCCTTGAATGCCCCTATTGTATCTGCCTCCACCACCACCCCTGGCAACACATCCCAGACTCCTACCACTTTCTGTATAAAAACTTGCCCATCACATTTCCTTGAACTCCCCCCCCCCAAATTAAATATATGTCCCATGGTATTACACATTTCAACTCTGGGAAAAAGATTCTGATCTCTTCTGCATCTCATAATTTTATAGACTTCTATCAATTCTCTCCTCAGCCTCTGCCGCTCCAGAGAAACCCTCAGGTTGTTTACTATCCTCTCCTTATTGCTCATACCCTCTAATCAGGCAGCATCCTGGTAAACCTCTTTTGCACCCTCTCCAAAGCCTCCACATCCTTCCTGTAATGTGACGACCAAAATTGGACACAATACTCTTAAGTGTGGCCTAACCAAAGTCTTATAAAGCTGCAACATGACATCCTGACTCTTGCACTCAATTCCCCGACCAATAAAGCCAAGCATGCCATATGCTTCTTTACCACCCTATCTACTTGCATGGCCACTTTCAGGAAGCTATGGACTTGAACCCAAAGATCCCTCTGTACATCAATGTTGTTCAGGGTCCTGGCATTAACTGTATACTTTTCCTTAACATTTGATCTCCCAAAGTGCAGCACCTCACATTTACCTGGATTAAACTCGATTTACCATTTCTCCGCCCATATCTGCAACTGGTCTATGTCCTGCTGTATCCTTTGACAACCTTCTCCACCGATCTTTGTTTCAGTACAAATAAGGCATGGAGCTGAAGCACTGTGTGCCAGCAAAAAGAAAAAACTACTGGGATGAAAGCCATGTGCTGCCTATAAGAAATCTACATGAAATGAAAATTAACGAGATCCCTAACAGTTTGAAGTGGGCAATCGCATTACACAAAGCAACTGCTAATTCATGCAAAGAGGCCACAAAGAGGTTTAACGTTGGAAACACAAACTTGGAGTGGACACATTTTGTCGGGACGTCTGACCAGTAAATATCTAAAACTAATGCCTGCTTCTGAACAGAAAGTGACGCAACCTCTGTGAAATCCTCAGTGATATATGGGGAGAAACAACGCAAATAGCCTTTTGTTTTAAAGCTGTTTCTCATTGGATTTCTGCCAAAAATTGCAGCAGTAGATGGGGAGAACTCCTACAGAAGTTCCAGGTAAGTGTTTCATTTCCTAACTCTCATCATCCCTCACCCTTGTTAAGGACAAAAAGCACCCAAAGAAAACGGCAAACCCGACTTTAGTGTTCTCCTTACCCTGGCTCCATGCAGTTGAATAGATGGATCTGGCTCCTCCATACATTTACAAGCTACTTCTCCCAACTCCAGCAAATTGGTCTGTGCCATTGTGAAATACCCTTTGACAAGCAACGCCAATACCTAGAGGACGTATGAGCATAAAATTGAGGAGAAATTGGTCAAATCCCATTCATAACTCCACCTGCCTTTAAAAACGGCACAATGCACTCAGTGACACTTGGGAAACAACAACGGTTGTGTTACGAAAACAGAAATTGCTAGAGAAACTCAGCTGATCTGGCAGTATCTGTGGAGAGAAAAACAGAGTTAACAGTTCGAGTCCAGTGAACATTCTTCAGAACTGACAGCATCCAGGAAAAGAAGTGGTGTTCATCTTGATGACAGGAGCTGGAGCAAAAAGGAGTAAACTGATAGGTAGAGACAGAGCCGAAGAGAGAAAGGGGAGAAGTTAGGCAGAGAAAAGGATTTCTGATAATGAGCCAGGGAAGAAGGAAAGCTAGTTTGGTGACAACAGGGACTAGAAGAGGGTGAAAATGGGTTACCTGTGCTGAAAGCAACCTACGTCATGCGAGGACCTGGGGTGTGAGAGTGTGTAAAAAAACATGGAAGGTGGTGTTCAGGCTCTAAAATTATTGAACTTGATATTGAGTCCTGACGTCTGTGAGGTCCCCAGGTGGAAAATAAGATGCTGTTCCTCCAGTTTGTGCCGAGTGTCGGTGATACACTGCAGCAGGCCCAAGGTAGAGATGTTGGCCAGGGTGATGCATTGAAGTGGCAGGCAACTGGAAGTTCGGGGTCATTTTTATGCTGCGTTATCTTTGCCAGATTGCATTTTAGACTTTACTGCCAAAAAGGCAGATAATACTAATATTTGATGGAAAGATGACCTAACCAGTGCCAAAAAGTTTGTTCTCTTAAAAAGAAGCAATGCGACTGAAATCATCAATTTTCAGCCACATCATGGAACAGATTAACAGAACAGCTTCACTCAACTCCATAGAGCAGCACTTTTACAAATTAAGAAATTCAAGATAACTGGATGGCTCAATCTCAGTGCATAACCCCACCCTTTCAACCACCAACTAGAGAATAAACTGTCACAATCCTGATATTTTACACAGGCACTAAATACATTGGCTGGTAGATTGTTTGCACTTTGAATCTTTAATAGCAGAGTAGCTACTTCAGTGAAGTGCATGATTAATAATCTTGAAGGAAGACTGAAATGCAGCCTCTTCAACACTCCAGTATGAATGAGATATCAAGATAACTTCCAAGAACTCAAGTTTAGGAAACCTTCCCACCGAAGTGCCAGTGAAAACTTAGGAGCAGATCTTTAGTCTTTCCCTTCAGCAGAAAGTCAATGAGCCAGACAGACTAATATGAGGAGAAAGTAAACAAAGACTAAACAAGCAATAAATACTTTAGACTTAAAATAAAAGCCAGTTCTGTTTGAAATGAACCAAGAGGTAAGACTATACCTGTAGTGCTTCTACTCGCACTGGAGAGGGCTCATACATGCTACTTGCTGCCCCTGTATTGGTGTCACTGTCTGAATATGGCTCCTGTTTTGGTAATGTGATGATGGAAATGCACAACTGAATCAACCAACAGAGCTCGAATGGTGGACTTTCCGAATTCTCCTTCTCTCCATCACGGGTTCCTGTTTGTTGGGGTTTTCGCCAAGACTCTGAGTCACTCAGGCGGTAGGGTGTTCCTGAGCCACTGTTTGAGAGGCCTGAAGAGCTAGGCTGCTGTAAGAGCAGCTGTACCTCAGGAAGTGGCGCCTGCACAGAAATGATTGCTCCCAGTAAAGTCAAACTGCACACACGCACATTGACATCTGAAGTTTGAAGAAATAGATGGCATGTTAGTCATTGGGATTTAAAATATTGATTTCAATCAGTTTTCCAAAATTAGAGTCAGAATCAAGACTGATGTCTGATTGTAGAACTGAAACTGCCTGATATACAAATACTAACTTTGTCAGTGTCAATTCCATGCTGGCTTGGTTAAGTTATGTTCTATGATATATCAGTGGGTAAAGGAACAACTTAGTGGCGTATTGATCCATCCAGACAGGTAGGTTTCAAATCAAGTCTCTCATTCTTCTCATAAGACACCAACATTAACAGAGAAGATCACCTAACCATTATTTCAACCACAGGATGGTACAGAACATTAAGATAGCAAGAAAGATATCACAAAATCCAAACTGTCAGTGAGAAGTACGTATGCTAATTTGTAATGATGGGCTGGGTGATTGGGGTCTACATTTATTCCTTTTGTCTGTTGGTGTAATAGCATTTTCCCAAGTCAGGGACAGTTGGTTCAGTGTAGGTTCATGACCTGGTTTTCAGGTTGCCTTGCTGTTTCTAAATGAACCAGATACTGTTCAGTCTGCCTTTTCTCCCATCCTTGTTTCCAAGGATTGGGCCACTGATTTCCACTGTATTGGTCCATGCATATAGGCAAAGTACCGCAGTGACTTGCCATTTCCTTCTGCACTACAACTGACCTGGAAACTCTCCTATTCGTACTGCCTGCCATAGGCATTGTGGAAATTACAGTGACAATCAACCTGTATGGGCCACAATCCGAACTCCTCTCATGGCCAATAAGTCCTGGCATGGGACCCAAACATAAACCTTCTGGCCCAAAGATACAGATGTTTTAACTGTGCCACAAGGACCCCAATGCAGATACTAAAAGGATGTTTAAAAACTTCCGAACTTCCAAAGAATTCCCACTCATGCCCAGGGAACATAGAAAAACACAGATATAAGCTAAAAGTCTTCTTAGTTCCACATCTGATCCACTAGCTTTTTCCTTATCTGCCTCTCCGCTCAACCTATAGTTCACCTGCACAACTCTTGTCTGCCTCTCCCACATTACAGAAGTAAACGACCTTCAAAAGTACTCAACTGGCTGAGAAGTACTTTGTGATAACTGAAGCTTCTGGAATGCACTATATAATCAAAAGTTTTATTCCATTTTTCCTGCTTACCTCTGTGCCTCTACTTCTTGACCCAAAACCAACACTTGATATCTACTAGTAAACAAACAAATAAATTGATACACAAACCTTTGCGGCGGTTGTAGGGTTTAATCTGGTTCCAAACACGGGTAAGGAGTCCTGGTTTGAGGCGATTGTATGGCACATTGGTTACCAGATTAGCAAGGCACTGATTCAACAACAGAAAACAAAATGAAAGCATTAATCATAAGGGCCTTGTCTAAATATTTGATCTAACAGTTGGCACCTCCAGTAATTTGGCAATCTCATAACTTCATTGAATCCAAGATTGTGCCACCATGTCCTGGACCTAAATATGAACCCACATCTATTGACGGAGCTCAGCAGACGCCTGCTGAGGTATCATTTAAATATCACTGTATGCCAAACAAAAACACAATACTACCAAGTAAATGAGGAAGAATAATTCTAGGCGGTGATAAACCAGGCGTGGTTATCCAATGAAGTAAAGAGTGGTATCAAATTGAAAGAAAAACATACAATGCAATAAAAATTAGCAATTAGGACTGTAGGAAGTTGTAAAAATGACAAAAGATGACCAAATGAAAAAGTGGGATGCGACAATACTATCACTTTAAAAGGTTGTATTGTCCTGGGTCTTTTTTTTGATGAGATGTTGTAAAGGCAGAGGTGCCGAGTAGTTAACTAGAACCACGACAGTAAGCAACTTCTGAGGCCGTGGGTTTTTTTTTAAAAACAGCTTGAATGGGTATGACCAATGACAACAGATCAGGATTTCCGGGCTTTGTCTTTTAAGCAGTCAAACTGTTTGGAGTCTCAAAAGAGTTGGAAGCTTCAGCGAATGATTCCTAGCTGCTACTTTCTCTGAAATTTCTCTTGATGCTCTTACCTCCTGGATTGGAGAACTGCATGTAAAAATCTGTATCTGAACTTGCCTTCTTGCCAAGGGGTATGTTTATGAGATATTACTATATTGGAACAGTTAATTAGTAATAGGTACGGTATCTATTAGTTGGTTAAGTTTTCCAATAGTTAAGTTATTCTAAATTCCTCTTTCTTTTGTTTGTATTTTAACTATAACATTTAAATAAATTGTGTTTTGCTTAACATTGAGTTGTTTGGCCAGTCGCATCACATGTGGAACACGCACTTCACATCTTCCTTTAGAAGAAGAAACAGTTAGGGCTTCCTTCTTAAAACATTTTGGGGGAGTCTGCTCTGGTCCATAACAGGGAGGAAATGAACTATAAGCTTTCTCCAGTAAGCAATATAAAAATTCACTGTAAGAGCTTCTTTAAATTTACAAAAAAAGTAAGAGAGAGGCAAAAGTGAACACAGGCCCCTTAGAGAATGAGGCCAGAGAAATTTAAATGGAGAACCTGGAAATGGCAGAAGAGTTGAATAAATACTTTGCATCAGCCTTCACCATGGAAAATACCAAATAAAATTCCAAAAATGCTAAATCAAGGGAGTTTCCTTGACCCAATGAGTTGCAACCCTGAATACTAAAGGAAATAGCTTCACAGATAGTAGATGCACTGGCTGTAATCTTCCAAGAATCCTTAGATTCTGAAGAAGTCCCAGATGATTGGAAAACTGCCAGTATAACACCATTTTTCAAAAAGGGAAACAGAAACAGGTAACTTAAGGCCAGTTAGCTTAACTGGGAGATATGGCACATAATGATATTTTATCTCGGTGGTAGTATTAAAATTCCTGAGGACACAGCAAGGAGGATAATTAAAAGGGTAACAATAGATGTAACATATTCAGATTTCCAAAAGGCATTCAATAAGGCACCACATACAAGGCCACTTAATAAGTACATGGTGTTGAGAGTAGTTTATTAGCCTGGATAGAGGATTGGCCAACTAAAAGAAGACAGAGTTAGGATAAAGGAGGCATTTTCACAGCAGCACCTTGTAACAAGTAGAGGTATCAATGCTGGGGCCATAATAAGATATATAAGACTTGGATGAAGGAAGTTAATGTAACTTTGGTATTTTGTGGATGACAAAGAAATTAGTGGAAAGGCAAGTGGTAAGGGTGATGCAATGAGTCTGTGGAAGGATATAAACAGGATAAGTGAGTAAGTAAACACTTGACTAATGAAATATAAAGTGGAGCAATTAGAGGTTATGCACTACAGCAGGAAGAATAGAGCTGAGTATTGTTTAATTGGAGAAAGATTACAGAAGCCTGCAGCACAGAGGGACCTGGATGTCTTCGTGCATGAATTACAAAAAGCTAGTATACAAGTTCAGAGGGTAATAGGGAAAGCAAATGGAATGCTAGCCATTATTTTAAAGGAGATGGAGTATAAAAATAGGGAAGTCTTGTTAAAACTATACAAGGCACTAATTAGATCCACCTAGAATATGGCGAATAGTGTTGGTCTCTTTATATAGGGAAATATATGGGAAAGGTATACTGGCACTAAAGGCAATTCAAAGAAGATTGAGTAGATTGATCCCAGGTATGAAAAGATTACATTATGAAGTGAAGTTGAGTAGGTTCTGTCCCTATTCATTGGAGTTTAGTAGAATGAGAGGTGACCTTAATGAACATACAAGATTCTTAGGTGGCTCAACAGGGCTGAAGCAGAGAGGTTGAGTTCGTTTATGGGATAGTCTAGGACCAGAGGGTATAATCCCAGAGTAAAGCGTTGCCACAAGACATAGATGAGAAGGAAATTCTTTTCTTTGAGGGTAGTAGATCTGTGGAATTCTTTACTCCAATGAGCTGTCAAGGCTGGGATATTAAGAAGAACCAACACTGAGATAGATTTTTGATTAATCAGGGAATCAAGGAAAGACAGCAAAGTGGAACTGAGGATTATCAGATCAGCCATGATTTAATTGAATGGTGAAGCAGACTTGATGAGCCAAATGGCCTGCTTCTGCTCTTAGTCTTATGGTCTCATGTCCTTAAATCAGTGGATGTCCACTGACTGGATGTGCAGTTGTCAACATCTTGACAAGGCTCTGTCATGCTGATGTATACTGGACCAAAACAAAGACAATGGCCCATGACAGTAGATAAAATTTGTTCTTTCCCACAAAAGGGTTTCTTAAAACTACATGATCCAAATGAAAGAGAAGAAATATTCATCAACTTGGGGGTTTATGAAGTCAAGTGCTGAAAGATAATTAATGACCAAGTGCTCCTGGTATGAAAGGAATGGATCCGCTTTACCTTGATTATCTGGGTGAGTGTCTGTGGGGAGGATTCTGCCACTAGGGCAATCAGCAGGCATCTATGAAGCTCCCTGATGTTAGAAGCCAAGGTTGCAGAGAAGGGTGTGAAAGCTCTCCGATGATCATTGGTGTCCTCTGCGACAGATAGGAACTGCTTAGATCCTTCCAAGATGGCCGATAGGACTTGGAGAGCACCAGCACGGACCTGACACACATAAAACAGTAGCACAGGAGCTCATAAATTATTTTACAACATCCAAGCTTTTACCTGCTGTCTATATTGAAATGAAACATTTAACATCAGGGGCCACATATAAAAAGAACAGGTCAGAGGTTTGGAATAGAGCAACAAATAACTCATCTCCTGACTCCCCAAAGTCTGTCCACTATCTACAAGGTACAAGTCAGAATTGTGATGGAGTACTCCCCACTTGCCTGGCTGGGGCAGCTCTAACAACACTCAAGAAGCTTGACACCAGTCAGGACAAAGCAGTTCACTTGATTGACACCATGTCCACAAGAATCCACTCCCTCCACCACAGATGCTTAGTAACAGCAGTGTACTATCCACGAGATGCACTGCAGAAACTCACCAAGGATCCTTAGACAGCACCTTCCAAACCCACGACCACTTCCATCTAGAAGCACAAGGGCAGCAGATATGTGGAAAAACCACCACCTGCAAGTTCCCCTCCAAGTCACTCACCATCCTGACTTGGAAATATGTCACTGTTCTTTCACTATCATTGAGTCAAAATCCTGAAATTCTCTCCCTAAAGGCTATGTACAGCACATGGACCACAACAGTTCAAGAAGGCAGTTCACCAGCATCTTCTCTTTTCATTAAGTTTATTTTCTTTCTTTAATATGATATCATGGAAGAACTGTTATTCTGAACTTTTTATTTCTTTATTTTTCTCATTTATTACTATGACTTTGCACTTTTGAAGATCTGTAATTTTTATTCTTCTCTTTTTTAATTCTTTTTTCCACTGAGAATTTGTACTCAAGAATCTGTACCTAGGTACCTAAGACAGCACTGCAAGTGGCAACTTGTAAACTTTTCACTGTACTCATGTGAGTCCATGTGACAATAAAGCTAATTCAATTCAAAGGCAATTAAGGATGGGCAATAAATGTTGGCAGCCAACAATACCCACGTCCCATGAGTGAATATAAAAAAAAATTTCCTTTTTGAGCTTCATGGGATATGACCACTGGTGGTGACAGCTGACCCCTTTTTGTCCTTGAGAAAATGGTGGCAAATTGCCTTCTTGAGCTGCTGCAGTCCACCAGGTGTAAGGATATGCATAGAGCTGTTATAAAGGGAGTTCCAGGATTTTGATCCAGCAACAATGGAAAAAAAACAGCAATTCCAAGTCATTTCCGTGGGTTGAATCACCACTGTCACCAAGTTATATCTACATCAACTTGCTCTGATTTTCTGATTTGGGAGTTCTCCAACAATAAAGAAACAACGCTAAGTTAACTGATCTCAAATTTAAACATACACAAAATTCTAAGAGGACAAACCAGCATGTAAGAAATGTCAAGCACAACAAGGACTACACTGCCCTTGAGGGTCAAATTATCAGGGATCAGGAAACACAAATTGGAAATCTGACATTATGGATGAATGGTTTGCATGTACCAAACAGGTCGTGAAGGTTTCAGGATTCGTCCTTGATTTGTCCTGAATTAATTGAACTCAGAGTGGTAGTAGCAGCATGCCCTCGCTGGAAGAGAAAAATCAGTCAAGGTTCCCACTCTTGATCAGTATCCAGTGATCTCCAACTTGGGCCTCAGACCAGCACAGCAAGATGAATACTCCCTCATTGTTCTTTAAATCTTGGTATCTAACTTTAGATAGGGTTCAAACAACAGGATGTAAAGGCAATCCAGAGATGAAGAAAGTAAATCGCAAAGCATCTCATAATTCTGTTCAGCAAATGAATATGCAAATCCCTTACCTTTGGTGATGGATCTTTCAAAGCAATTGTCATCAAGGAGACAGCTTGTGGGCTTCCAATGCCAGGGGCATCTGCAATGAATGAAGACCAGTAGCCATACAGAACTTTCTTCTCTAATGACTTTATGGTTGAAAGGAAGCAGGACAAAGCTCCCTGGCGAACTTTTGCTTGCAGTGATCTATAATCAGAAAAGGGAAACTGTAGGGATACATTTATTTCATTTCCTCCATTCCATTATTTCCTCGCCTGAAGATGTGTGTGATGCTGGAAACTCCAAAGAGTATACGATGAGAATTCAGATATACAATGCACTGAATTATATGCTACATACTTTTAGTTGGCATGGTTCCTGGTTAGGAAGGCAAAGTTGAAAAATGTTCCCACTGATCTTAATCATTAGCTTAGAGAGGCACAACAAGTTCAGCAGGAACCACCACACCTCAGTCAAGGCTGCAGTGCAAAGATTTTAGTTAGACAGACCACTATAGGGCATTTTATCCTAAATACTTGTAATTCTCAAGTTGTCACAGATTTCATGTAACAGAGCATTGTACACTTTCAATTCTGCCTAATAATTAGTCCCAGAAACTTTACACATCTTCAGCACCAATTCTAAAGAAGAGTTTATCAGAATAGAAACGTTAACATTTCTTTCTCTATGGATACTGCCAGCCCTGTTGAGCATGGCATCTTCTGAGTTTGCTTCGGATTTCTAACATCTGCAACATTCTGCTTTTCTCTGAATGTAATATTTGTTGCATAAGGGTCCAAAAGGGTTAACACCGAGGAGCGCCATAACACAACACACTATGTTGTTGTCATACGGGCTTGTGGGCAGAACAGTTTTGGATCTCAAAAGAGTAAGACTAACATCCAGGTCATGGAACCATAGAGTTATACAGCAAGGAAACAGGTCCTTTGGTTCAACTCAACCATGCTGACCAAGGTCCTTCTCATAGTCTCTGTAACAATGTCTATCATATCAGTGTAACCTCTAACTGATTGTTAACAAGCAATAAACCAGTTCTTGTCCAATACAGGAGCTTCTGCTAGTTAGACCAGGAAGTGGTCTTCCTCTACCAGGGAATACTAAGAAGGCCCTGTAGATCCCTACACTTAAACTGGACAGTAGCAGCAAACCCTACTTTTTTTTCTTTATTCATTCATGGGATGAAGGCCTTGCTGGCTAGGCAGCATTTATTGCCCATTCTTAATTGCCCAGAAGACAGTTAAGAGTCAACCATATTGCTGTGGGTCTGGAGTCACATGTAGGCCAGACCAGGTAAGGATGGCAGTTTCCTTCCCTAAAGGACATTAGTGAACCAGATGGGTTTTTCCAACAATCAACAATGGATTCATCGTTGGACTCTGTAATTCCAGATATTTATTGAATTCAAATCCCACCATCTGCTGTGGCGGGATTCGAACCCGGGTCCCCAGGATGTTGTCTGGGTCTCCGGATTAACAGTCCGGCAATAATACAACTAGGCCATCACCTCCCCTCAAGAAGAGATGAGGTGCAGACTCGGTTTCACTGCACAATGCAACACTCACCTCTGTCTGGTCTGGATTCCTCCCTCAGTGTCTGAATACTCAGAATCAGAGCTATTTATTTTTTTCCAGCTGGGATAGAAGGAATTTGAAAGATCTTTTCCATCTAAAGAAGGCACTGTCTTGTCAGAATAGTTTCGCCCTTGGAGGAGGTTAAAAGTTGAGTCACCTCCTCTTTGCCCCCCACTGTCTGCTCCTTGGAGTACTTCTTGCTGTGTTGTCTCCTTCTGCTCTTCCCTTTGATCCTCCAATTGTTCCTTCTTGTTTTTGGATCGAGATTTCTTTTTCTTATGCTTTTTTAGGAATATAAAATTAAAATGCATACTTTTAAAACGGAAGCCACACTTGCTGTGCCTAATTGATATACCTTTCTTAAATATATTTCCTAATCAAAACTCTACTTTTCAGCTGGAATTTAAAATCCCAGCTATGCTTTCGTCTCTGTTGGCATTTAGAAAATGAACTTCCCAAGCACAAATAAGCCTCTGTGCGGCCATTCCTAATCTAAATGGCCTGACAGTAAGGATCGGGAACCTGTTGAAGGCTACGAAATTTAAAGCATCCCTGATGTTAAGCGTACCACCTTTGGTGCTCACATTTTCAGTCGCCCACGCCCCAAACTTTGGACTACCCTCTCTACACCTCTCCATCACCTTGCTTTTCTCCTTTGGGAATGGTCCTCAAAACTCAGCTCTTAGTCATCTGACCTCATATTTCTTGGTATTATATTTTGTTTTATCATGCTCCTGTGAAAGCCTTAAGATGTTTTATTGTGCTAACAAGCTACTGTATATAAATATAAATTGTTTTTGTTGTTTATTGCTATTGTCATTGTTGTTGGCCTGCATCCTGTTTGCGAATCCATGTTGATTTTGCTCCCTCTCTCCAGCCTGGGCTTTTCAAAGTCAATTCTAGAGGACTCATTAACGACTTTGGATTGAGATCAAGTAACCAAACACAGATCAGGGAGATAGTAGGAACTGCCGATGCTGGTGTCTGAGATAGCAAGGAGGGTCCAGACCCGAAATGTCAGCTTTCCTGCTCCTCTGATGCTGCCTGGCCTGCTGTGTTCATCCAGCCTTACACCTTGTTATCACAGATCAGGGGTCATCCTGTTCTGTAGTATTCAGTTGAGTTCTTGTTGGTGCACTTACTCACTGAATCACTGGGGAGCTCTATCATCACCTCTGGAGAAAAATTACTGAGTAACAACTTTAGCTCTGATTTCACACTATATCTTTTGTCAGTTTAAACATGGTTTTCTGATTTAATATTACTTTTCATTCTGTACATCTTTTGCCAGACATGCTAAACAGTAGACACAATGGCTGCCAGTTCAGTAATCCCTTGTCCATCAAGAAATCCAATTCTGAATGAGATAATCAAAGCTGACAGCCCACAAACCTTCTAGTTTACAGCCATACTAATTTGAAAATGCTGGACCTCGTCTGATCTCAGAGAAGCTAAGCAGACTCAGGCCTGGTTCGTACTTGGTTGGGAAATTACCTGGGAATACCAGGAGCAGTCGGGTTTAGGGATTTCGTGGCATAGTGGTAGTGGCCCTACACTAGGGCCAGGAGGCCCAGGTTTAGGTCCCACCTGCTGCAGAAATGAGTAATAACATCTTCAAACAGGTTGATTAGAAACTATCTGCAATCATAGAATCGCAGGATGGAAGCAGGCCATTCAGCCCATCGAGTCCACACTGACCCTCTGAACAGCATCCCACCCCATCCCTGTAACCTTGCATCTCCCATGACTAATCTACCTAGCCTGCACATTCCTGGATACAATGGCCAACTTACCATGGCCAGTCAACCTAACCTGCATATCTTTGGACTGTAGGAGGAAACCAGAGCACCCAGAGGAAATGCACGCAGGCAGGGGGAGAATGTGCAAACTCCACATAGACAATCATCCAAGGCTGGAATTGAACTTGGGTCTTTGGCGCGGTGAGGCAGCAGTGCTAACCACTGGGCCACCGTGCCACCCCAAAGTTATATACATAATGAAACTGATGGATAGTTTAAATAAAGTGTCTCAATTTAGTTCAAGGGAACTGAAGAATTACTTCCTACATCAATATAAAGTAGACAGCACTGATACTCTTAATATGGGCTAGGGTCACATGCACCCCACTTGCGCTTCACCTTCTTAATGAAGAAGATTCAATGCTCTATTTCATCTCATCCTTCCAATTCTTGATGTCTGTCCTATCTGTATATTTTTCATAAGCCTGTGACCTTTCAAATTAATAAAGGTGGGTAGAGGAGAAGCCCCTTCCTCAAAAATTAAAACAGGCATGACATTAGTTGAAAATAAACAGGATTGAAACATGAGACGCTGCTCTCCATTTAAGGGCAACCATGACACCCATAAAACACCCTTCCCCACAGATTCCACATTTCAAACCAGGAGGTCAAAAAAAAACATTCAAGAGGGAGAAAAAAAGATACTTATGTAGCATCTTCTCACATTTCTCAGAAAAGCTTCAAAGTGCTTCACATACAACATATGACTTTAACGTGCAGTGCCAGATAATGCAGGCACACAGTGAGATGGGATAATCAGCACTGAAAGGTCTGATCGCTTGTCTCAGGTTCCACCCTCGTGCTTTAAAGCATCAACTGCACATTTCAGCTGTAATTTTAACTTTCAGTGACAGTATAAGAAGGGTAATATCATTTTAATCAGCCTCACAATCAATTCTTCACTCCATTCAAGTGAAAGGAATACAAAATTGACTTGTGTTTATAACAGGCAACCAATTCAACATTATCCATTATACACCATTGCCTGTAGCTAAAAGCAACACTCTTGATGTGTTACAGCTTAAATCATAGGGATCCAGTGCACCAGACACCACTTAGTGAGACATGAAGTTGTACAACACAGAAACAGACCCTTCAGTCCAACTTGGTCCATGCCGACCAGCAGATATCCCAAATTAACCTAGTCCCATTTGCCAGCATTTGGCCCGTATCCCTCTAAATCCATCCTATGCATATATCCATACAAGATGCCTTTTAAATGTTGTAATCATACCTGCCTCCACCACTTCCTCTGGTAGCTCATTCCATACATGCACCACCCTCTGTGTGAAAAAGTTGCTCCTTAGATTTAAAAGAGACCTATCTCCTGTCACCTTAAACCTATGCCTTCTACTTTCAGACTCCCCTACCCCAGGGAAAAGACCTTGTCTATTCACCCTATCCATGGCCCTTCATGATTTTATAAACATTTATAAAGTCACCCCTTAGCCTCCGATGTTCGAGGGAAAATAGCCCCAGCTTATTCAGACTCTCCCTATAGCTCAGACCTTCCAATCCTGGCAACATCCTTGTAAATATTTTCTGAACCTTTTCCAAGTTTCACAACATCTTTCCTCTACCAGGGAGACCAAAATTGAACGCAGTATTCCAAAATTGGCCTAACCAATATCCTGTACAGCCGCAACATGACCTTCTATAGCCTATACTCAATGCACTGACCAATAAAGGCAAGTTTACCAAATACCTTCTTCACTACCCTGTCTACCAGTGACTCCACTTTCAAGGAACTATGGACCTGCACTCCAAGGTCTCTTTGTTTGGCAACATACCACAGGACCTTACCATTAAGTGTATAGCTCCTGCCCTGATTTGCCCTAGCAAAATGTAGCATTTCTCGAGATTAAACTCCATCTGCCACTCCTCGGCCCATTGGCCCGTCTAATCAAGGTCCCAATGTACTCTGATGTAACCACCTTCACAGTCTTATACACCATAATTTTGGTGTCAAAATCAAACTTACTAACCATACCCCCATGTTCACATCCAAATTATTCATATAAATGATTTTGCTTACTCGAACAAAGATACCTCAAAATTTATGATGTCTTTCAACCTTAATCATATTATTGAGAAATGTTATTACCCCGACTTGCTTTGTAGAGTTTGTAGCACCTCCTAATTGCTCCTTTGTGGGTGAGCTACCTTCATACTGGGGAAGAGGAGCTGGGTAAAGAACAGCAGGAACGTCAATGTTCACACCCGGAAAACCATAGAACATATAGGTCTGCGATGAAAGAAACACAGGAAAAATAAGGTGTTTGGTTAAGCGATGCAGTAAATGCTGACTGCACCCTAGGCTAAACGTCACCTTGCCAACATTCAACAAATGGGTGGGGGTAAAATAGACTTTAGTGGCTCAATGAATAGATGCATCGTATGGTGTAACACTCACCAGTATAAACATAGACTGGAAGGGGCAACAGATAAGAAACCATGCTTCCATGTTCACAGACTCCTAACAGGCCAACACTTCCAAATGGATTGATTATAGGGATCCAACATATCCTGGGTCACTCCAATGTATCAGTTCCTTTATATTCATAGTCTTACTTAAGTTGCATAATTCAATAATTAGGTGTGCATAAACAACTTGTCAAGGCTCCTCCAGTAGCATCTTCCAAACCCACCACCACTACCACTAAGAAGGTAATGGTAAAGTTGCCACAGTCTGACCAAACCATGGGGTTGCTCTCTTACCAGAGAGAGATGACTGATGGTGGTTTAAACTTGATGGTCACCATGCCTCAGGTGAGGACAGAAGTTGAGAAGGAGAATCCTTCATGTTAACAAGGACAAGCGCAGCATATATGTGGAAACACCACCATCTGCAGGGGCCCCTCAAAGCCATTCACCATCCTGATTTGGAAATATTTCACTGTTTCTGCAGCACTGCTGGGTCAATTTCCTGGAAATCCCTCCCTTAATGGCATTGTGGGTCTACCTACAACAAATGGACTGCAGTGGTTCGAGAAAGTGCTCACCATCATCTTCTTAAAGGCAACTAAAAGGTGGGTGATACTTGCAAGAGATACCCACTTCCCATAAATGAATTTATTTATAAGTACTGGCCAGTAATCATTCTTCTCTAGATCTATGTATTGTTAACAGACTCAGTTCAACCAGAGTCAGTGAAGACAATGTTAAACTGTTGTTAATTTAGAATTACTTACCTTTAGAACTGCAAGGAGATTCCCCAGTTGATCGGTTTGTGTCAGATTAATTCTCCCTGCATTCAGAATGGAATGGATGCCCTTCAAAGCATTTTGCAACAACTGAAACAAGAGTGACACCAAGTCATCTATCTACCAAAGAATATGCAAATATCCTAATCTTCACTTAGAGACAAAAGTCTAAGTACAATGGTATAGTGAATTGATACATGAACACTTCATGCCAGGGCACTGGGAAACATATAGTCAGCGCTAACAGTGCTACATTCCCAACTATTAGCTGTGCTTTTGTGAAAGGTCAGGCACCACCCCAGTGAGGGCAGCACAAAATCAGAGCAAACATCACCATTCTGTCAATCTCCAGAAAGTGCCAGAGATCCAAGACTTGCAGAAGAAAACAAAACATGAGACTAATTCACAAAAATCCCCTGCTTAAGAAGTCTCAAAAGAAGTCCTTTCAAAGTCTCTTTAGTGGCTCAATGAATAGATGCATCGTATGGTGTAACACTCACCAGTATAAACATAGACTGGAAGGGGCAACAGATAAGAAACCATGCTTCCAGGTTCTGATCACGCTCCAATGGCCTCTCTTGGAGAATGCTCATACTATGGACATCAGACTTAGAAAAGATCAGACACAAGCAGCCTTTGACATCTTCCACTCTGTTTCAGAAGGTAGAATGGTGTAAACCAACGTCTCCATATTCATCTCTTCCAATTTCTAACTGTACACTGGAAATTCAGATCATAAAGTTTGTGGAGAATACTGGGCCTACTAAAGGCCATCATGAACTCTGCTAAGCTCCCCTTTCTTCAGTCTCAGCAGGAAGCACTGTCTGTTTATAGCTCAGTTGGTACCAGATGCCTTCAAATTTCTTCTTACAAGTTATTTTCTGTGCGACACACACTGAGATTTTCTCCACCTGTTTTCCTCTTAAGACTTAACTAACTAAGTTGTCTGGTGCAGCTCCACCCAATTGCTGCAAGCAAGTGATTTGTCAAATTTGACATGTGAACAGAAAATATTGATAACAGGATTGCAAATGGGTTCTTTGCAAACTGCATTCTGCTTAACAGGTTGCATGCACAATTATTAACAGTGAAGAACAACTTAACTGACTTTATGACTTGTAAGGTCTTGCTCACTTCTCACAAAAGTTACTTTTTCTGTCAATCACACACAGCCAAACTTTGTTTCATAACAAATTCTGTCATTGGAGTCCTTGTGCATATCAGTAACCACATGATACATTTTGGAACATTATTATACACTAGATGCTTTTCATCACATCATGGACACTTCTCTCAGTCGAAGGGAACAGAAACATTGTGACTGGATTACTGAAAAGAAACAAGTACAAAGCAAGGGAGTTAACTTAGAAAAGTACTGGCTGTTGAGACAGCAAATCTGAGACACTGTAATGCCAACTCATACCCATGCTGTCACATGGCGAACTCTGTCTGAGCAAAGCTATCATATCAAAACAATGAGCAGAGGGTCAGGTAACATGCCCACAGGAACACAAGTAATAATCACAGGTCCAGCCACATCCCAGCAGTTAGCTACGTGGTTTGCGTCAGTACCTATGAGCAGTTTGCAGCACTGGGAGTGTGCTAAGACAGCAGGGTTAACAAATAGTGTATTATTATTATATATCGTGTGAATAATGGCAAGAATCTTAACATTCATGCTGTGCTACTTGCCCAAGATGAATAGTAGCAGAATACAATACACAGCAAGCAATTCACGTTATTTTAATAGGAGCAGGAAGAGGACATTCAAATCCCCAAGCCTGATCCACCATTCAATAAAATCATGCCTGATCTGTTGTGTTCTGAATTCCATATTCCCATCTACCCATAACCTTTTATTTCCTTGCCTAACAAGAATCTGTCCACCTCTCTCAAAAATATCTGAATATTCCCAAGATGTCCCTCATTATCAATCATAATCTGGGCACCATGAGCTGTTTCTGACCATTAAATTGTGATTATCATGAAAGCAGAGACATGAGTTTTCATACTCTATGACACAAGGAAAGAAGAAAGGCTTCATGTAGGTATATGTAATATATACAGTGGCTTTCACAACCACAGGACAACCCAAAGTACTTTTCATCTCACAAAGTACTTTTAAAGTCTACTTGCTATTGTAATGCAGGAAATGAAGTGGCCATTTGGGCACACCAAAATCCCCCAAGCAGCAACAAACTATGGGACTGGATTCATTGTTTTACTTAGAATCATAGAGCTGTACAACATGGAAACAGACTCCTTGGTCCAACTCATCCATACCAACCAGATATCCTAAATTAATCTAGTCCCATTTGCCAGCAATTGGTCCATATCGCGCTAAATCCTTTCTATTTATATACCCATCCAAGTGCCTTTTAAATGCTATAATTGTACCAGCCTCTACCACTTCCTCTGGCAGCTCATTTCATACACACACCACACTCTGCGTGAAAAACTGATTGAGGAATAAAGGTTAGTCAGAGAGAATGCTTTTGCTCTTCCGTGAATCAGGCCATGAAATCTTTTACATTCACCTGAGAGGTCAATCAAAGTTGTATCAGAGATAGTAGGAACTGCAGATGCTGGAGAATCTGAGATAACAAG
>NC_063357.1:12968383-13025392 GCF_021869965.1 Rhincodon typus | reverse complement strand
TGGCCTGCTGTGTTCATCCAGCTCTACATCTTGTTATCTTAGGTCAATCAAAGTCTCTGTTTAACAATTCATCAGACAGATAGCATCTCCAAACAGTGCAGCTGTACTGGGTTTATCAGCTCGGATCATGTGCTCAAGAGTCTGAAGCAGGATTTGACCCCACAATTTTGCTGTTGTGCTAATTGATGGCCAGGTAATACTCTACTGAAAAGGAAAAGACAAATAAAGGGCAAGATACTCTGGTTATTTAAAATCAACAATCACACAACACCAGTTATTAGTCCAACAGGTTTATTTGAAGACCCAAGCTTTCAGAGTCTCGCTCCTTCTTCAGGTGCGTGATGAAGGGTCTAGGCCCGAAACGTCAGCCTTTCTGCTCCTATGATGCTGCTTGGCCTGCTGTGTTCATCCAGCCCTGCACCTTGTTGTCTCAGATTCTCCAGCATCTGCAGTTCCTACTATCTCTGACTAATAACCTGGTGACTTTTGACCTGGTTATTTAAATGAACTTCCCAGCAATTAGCTACTTAGCAACAGCAGCCAAACTTGCATTGTGATTAAAAATAATTGTACCATCACCCTTTGTTATTTACCTTGCATACGGTGACATCATCAACATCAGGAGTCCTTGGGTTCCGCATCACAATGAGAAAGGTCTGTAGAGCCACAGTTTTGTACTGTTCGTCCAAGTATGGCTGTCCAGGCACACTATCAGCAAGAAATTGAAATAATCCTTTAAAATTTTACTGCAATATTTGCATTATCAGCTGACATCGTTCAAAGCTGACATCTATCACAGATACACATTCTCAGTTTATAATAAACCTATGGAAGTCCACAAAGTGTAAATTTATTCAGCCCTTCCTAAAGTAGGAGAATGGTTTAACGTATTTTTATACTATGCTTGTGCTACCAACAACATGGGTGCAAATGCACGACACCAGAGATAAATCTGCCAGATTTGCTACTATGGCCAGCTGCCATGAACCCCAGGGCCTGTGGTCCCTCAGCCTTGAAAGGTGTTTCTAATGTGTGTCAGATGATGGTGGTCACAGGAGAGTGAGCACTCTCTGGTCTCAACAAAATGTTTAAGGAACAAAAATCAATATTGATCGCAATAAACGTATTTTCTAACCCCGATCAACACAAAGCATACCGGTCAAACCTCCTTCCACCATTGCCTTGACTTGGTCATTGTTTGTAACAGTCTGTCAGACGCCCAGCCTAACTTGCCAAGGCTTCTTTCACAGCACCTTCCAAATCAGTGATCTCTGCCACCCAGAAGGACAAAAGTAGTAGGTGCTCAGGAAAACTGCTGTTTCTAAACATCTCATACCATCTTGATTTGGAAATATTTCGAGACGCCTTCATCACCACTGGGTCAAAACCCAGGAAGTTCCTCCCAAACAAAAACTGTCAGAGTATCTACACTATATAGACAGCAGTTCAAGATTACCGCTCACCAACACCTTTCCAAGGCCAATTAGCGGCGGGCACTTAATGCTGACCTTGTCAGTGATGTCCACATGAAATCTGGAACTGAAAACTAGTTTCAGTCATGGCAACGTGAAACTATCATCAATGTCACAAAAACCCACCCATTGTCACTAATGCTCTTTAAGGAAGGAAATCTACAATCCTTAGTCTAAATGAGAGTCCAGATGCACAGCAACGTAGTCAACTCTTAACAGTTCTCTGAAATGGCCTAACAAGTCATTCAGTTCAAAATGTGATTAGGGATGGACAACAAACAAAACTGTTGTTACATTTATTAGCGACACCCACATCCCATGAAGAGAATTATAAAAAGTGAGTTAATAATTTAATTGAAAAAGACAAAATTGCATTGTCATGCCCAGAAACTGTAAAACCTACAATTCTTTTGTCATCAAACAATTCTCCAACTTAACTATGAGATGGAATATTGCATTTTAACAGTACAGAGCAGTGCATTCCAATTAGTGAACAAGCTATTTCATCTTGCTACTAATTCACATACTGCCAGCCTACCAGGGAAACGTTTTGTTGGTGGCTTTGAAGATGAACTCCTCTAAATCTTAAACCCTCTCGTATCTCCCCATTTCCTAAAATGACACCAATCAGTGAGGAAATTGAAGTTTCAATATTTGCTAAATTATGAACAAACCTGTGCCAAATTATAATTGAAAGCTTACCCAAGACAGAGATTGGCCATGCAATACACCGCAGCCCTTCGCAGGTCCACATCTGGCTGGGTTGGTGCACTAAGCTGAAGTAAGATTCCTTCTTTCCCCAGCAGGTCTGGAAGGAACTGGATGAAAACACATCTCAAATGAACTGAATCAAGTGAACTGCATGCCTCTCCACGTCATGTTGAAAAACAAAAAGAAAACGCACTTCAAACTGCATATGAAACCAGAAACGCAGGAAAGAGGCAGTAGTGTAGATCTGTCAGTGTTTGCAAGGGATAAGGTCAGGTTGTCACTTTAGCCAGATGTGTCAGTAGAAAGAAGCTTCCCTGAAGGGTATGAGGAAAGGACTATGCCAAGACTCATGGCAGAATCTGGGGCAAAATCCAGTTTCACTAAGTTCCTGCTCCCGTTAGTTTGTGAAGAGAATCCAAGCTGGGAGCAAGAGTACATCTTGCCCTGTCCCTTGTTATGGTCTGGCAGTAGTGTGGGGTGGTGGTCGGGGGGGGCAGTGGAGGTGTCCTGGAGAATTTGCATGGTTTCTTTGGGAGTACTATCAGGCCACACCCCTATGGGACCAGCCACAAAATGCATGTGGAGATCTGCAATATCACAACATTTCTCTCCCCTGAAGAAGTGGGATGGTGAAAATAATCCGATTGATCTGAAATGGTTTCCCCTTTCAGACAACAGGAATGCTGCTCCCAGTTTCTGCTGCCTTCGCAGTGCTAAAGACCTAGGAACCTGTCCTTTTTAGTTAGACAGCAACGTCCCTACAGTTTGGAACAATGTCACCATGGAAATCTACCAGCAGACAGAGGTTCCACCTTATTTCACTTCATACAATATGACAATGTCAGGAGACTTATAGCTATCTACAATTAGGTCCATTTCAGATTAAAGGCCTCTGCCTGAAACACTGATCTGACCTTTTTTACTCCTTCAGATTTTGATATTTCTGTAATTTTCTGGTTTTACTGCAGATTTTCAGCATTTCCAATTTATTTTTCCATTTCCCGAGGACCTTGAGGAAGGGTCATTCGACCTGAAATATTAACTCTGATTTCTCTCCACAGATGCTGCCAAACCTGCTGAGCTTTTCCAGCAATTTTTGTCTTTGTTTCGGATTCACAGCATCCGCAGTAATTTAGTTCTTTTTTCACATAGGAAGTCTGTGCTTCCACTAGAGAGATTGCAAAGGAGATTCATCAGCATGTTGCCTTGTTTGGAGCAATTTAGCTGAGAAGACAGACTAGATGACTGGTGTTCTTTTCTAAGAGTAGAGAAGGCCTGACTGAGGTGTACACATTTATGACAGGCACAGACAGGGAGAAATCCTTCCCCTTCATAGATGGGTCAATAACCAGGGGCAGAGTTTTAAAGTAAAGATCAGAAAATTTAGAGGAAAACTGCCTAAAAGGGTGGTGGAGGCACAAATCCTCAAGACATTTAGGAAGTTTTTAAGATGGCCACTTGGAATGTCACAGCGTAAAAGGTTACAGGCCTTGTGCTGGATAATGGGATTAGAATAGATAGATGACCAACGAGCCTCTTTCCTTGCTGTTAAAAACACTATCACTCTATGACTCAGACCAGAGATCAAATTTGCATTTTTCACTGTCTGCGTGGCTCTGTTCCACATTGTCATAACCAGCCAAGATGGCCTGCAACACAACATTTCCCTTTTGAAAAAATAAGAAAACAAAACGTACCTTTTGGCATCGTGGCCCATTACTGTAGACAAGAGCAGCCACTGCCTGCAATATTTCCACATGAGTCCAGCAGTTGCACTGCTGCAGTGCTCGGATGCAGTAGGAGAGTAGAAGGTCCAAACTCTGTTCATCCACTGTCACCTTGGGACGCAACAAAACAAATGAATTCTCCAAATGTCTCAACCAACATTCCTCCCTCACAGAACTCCACTGAAAACAGACCAGCTGGCCACCCATTGCTAACAGTGGCTCTCTAGAAGAACGAGTCATGTAATCTTCACTCTGTACCTTTAAAAAGAGAAGTCTTAAAATATTTCTCTACTTTCCTTTCACAAGCTAGTAGGGAATATTTTGCACTGCCCTCGTATAGTTAGAACATTCAATGTCACAACAGCCAATTCAAGCAAACAAAAAGCCTATGGATCTCCCCTGTGGGGAGATGTCCTTCCTGACTGCTGTTCTCCAGTTATCCTTATCACTTGGATGAAGACGAACTGATCAGAGAAAACTCTAGTGATTTGTGGAGGATTATTTCAATGTAAATAAATAGCGAACTAGGTTAGTTAATTCGTTTTGATTAGTTTGCTAACAAGGCTTATAAGGGAGTGTCCACGATTATTTTATATTGAGCTCCAGAAGCGATTGATAAGAATCTAAACAAGAGACGCTCACACAAATGAAAGTGTGCAGCTTTGGAGCCAACTTCTTGACAAAGTTGGAGAATTGCTTACGAGTCAGGAAACAGAGAGAAGGGATAATGAGTATGTACTCCAATTGACAGGATATGACTGATATCCCCCAGCGTGCTGTACTGGGGCCTCAGCTTGTCACTGTATTTATCAGTGACTTAAATAAAAGAAATAGAGAACTGTCCATCTAAGTTTGCTAACAATACCAAGTGAGGTGGCACAGTAAAGAATGAAGATAAAGCAGTAAGATTAATTGACAGATTAAATGAGTGGATAGGCTGTGACAGATGGAGCTTAATGAAGGGAAATGTGAGGTCACTTTCTTTGGAAAAATAGATCTCAGTATTTTCTATACTGTAAGCAACCAGAAACCATGGAGTAGCTCAGAGGTTTAGGGATCAGTGTTCAGAAATCACTAACGGCTACTGGACAGGTACAATCGCAACAGGACTGGAGTACATAGAGAAAGCTACAATACTACAGTTGTATGAAGTTCTGAAGTACTGAGTTCAGTTTTGGGCACCATGCATCAGGAAGGACATACTGATCTTAGAAGGAACACTGCTCAGTTTCACAACAATAATACCATGTGAACAGAGGTTAAGTAAGGAAGACAGGCTGCAAAGATTAGGCTTGAAACCCTTTAGTGTAGAAGATTCATGAGTAATCTAATTGGAGCTCTTAAGATGACTCAATAGGGTATATAGAGAGGAATTATTTCCTCTCCTTAGGGAATCCAGAAGGAGGTAGCATAACCTCAAAATTGGAAAATTAGAGCTAGATCATTCAGGGATAAAGTCAGGAAACACTTATTCACATAAAATGTAATGGAAATCTGAAACTCATTCCCAATATAGATATTAGAGCAAGTGGTCAATTAAAATTCAAAATTGAGACTGAGAGATATTTTATTAGGCAAGGGCTACATTATTTATGTAATTTAGATCATAAGATGTAGGAGCAGAAGTAGGCCATCATGGCTGATCTGGTAATCCCGAACTCCACTTTCATGCCTTTTCTTCATAACACACCTGTAATTATTATCATTGACTAGGATTCACTTGCCAAAACATTGGTTATTGGGTCAGGGTAATGTGTAGTTCTATAAGTAAGTGCTGATGAAATGTATAAAGATTTGTTCCAGTTCCATCCTGCTCCAAATAGTATTCTGGAGCATAACAGGATTTCAAAGAATATGGAATCAAAGCAGGTAAGTGGCATTAAGATAAAGTAGTGGAACCTATTTGTTTAGTTGTAATAGTTGTTCCCAGATTCCAATATTAAAATTTTTCATCTTAGAACTAACCTTATAACTTCTATTTGAAGTACTTCTGAGCATTGGAATATGGTTTTGCAGATATCCTGCTAAGTAGATACTTTTATCAAATGGCTATATTTCAAGCACAATCTGTTGGGGATGGGAAAGGCAAGTGGCACCACAGCAAAGCCCCATCATGTCCTACTCAACATCCTCACACACTTTCCACCAGGGCTCATAACAGCAATTTCTTTTTCCTCTTCTTCTGAGTTCAGACTTTAATGTTAAACTTCTGCAATCACTCTAGCCGATTCAAGTCCACAGAGGAGATTGAATCTATGATGTTGTTCGTCAGATGGCTTAGTTCCCCAATGCTATCTACTTACCAACTAACCCATCATGATACTCTAACTCCATTTCCTATCACAGGAAAAGGACTCGACTATTTAGCTCCTTGAGCTTGTTCTGCCACTCAGTTAGTTAAGGGTTTTTTTTTAAATCAACCTGTTCAGGAATGTTGTGACAGCTCTCTGGCACAGCTGGGACTTGAATCTGGACCTCCTGGCACAGTGGTAGGGACACTATCACTGACAACAAGAGCCAAACATATTGCTTCACAACCTTGGATAATTATAACCATTCCATTCGCTACTATTCACTGAATAATACGGGCATTTACTAGATTTCTAATGAAACAAATAGATTTTAAAATTTGTCTTCAGTTAGTTCAATGTATTGGAGAATACATGTTTGAAAAGAGAGTAGTTGGCAGGGAATTATAAGCCAGTTAAATGCAAAAAAACAGGATTATAATTAGCAGAGCTTTTTTTCAGGTACCCACCTGTAAGCGGTTAAGCAAATGGTGGATGAGTTGACACATTTTGTTTACTAGGTGTTCCTGGTTCAACTGGACAAGTCGACAGGCTTGGACAAGTAAAGAACATACATGCTGCAATCAAGACATGAGAAAGGTAAGACCACTGAGACTTCTCAAAGTTTATCCTTCATCTAATGAAGCTTTCAATTCTTCATTCTCATGGTTGAAGGATGATTTATAATTTACACTGATAAAAGATTCAGAAACCTACCACAATGTAGATAAGACCTGATTAAACAATCCACCTTGTGTATTAGGCTTGCAGTGAAAAATTTCTTGCACCTTTAGGTTACATTTTGTTGGCATCACATTGAGATGATTTGCATCATTTGCCTTTCAACACCTTGTATCCATGTTCCCATGTCATAACTTAATTGCAATTTTCTGATTTTTACTCTTCCATATCAAGTTGTGTCTTAAATATTCGCAGAAGTAATCCTCTTAATTACTTCCTTTAACTTTGCAGCTCTTGTAGTGCAATGACATTTACAATTAACTTGCTTCTATTTAGCCAGGAACAGTGACAAGCCACTTTCTGCTCAGTCTCCAGATCTACCACTGATTCCCTGTCCCCCTACATAACCTGCTAATTGCCCTGAATTCATTTGGTGCCTCAGTGTTCTTATGCTGGGGTGCAGGCTTGCATCACCATGCATGTCCTCTCCAGGCCAGTGTTTTATTTTAAATACAGGAAATATTGACTTTCCATTACAGCAGAAGAGAAATATGCCAATAAGAGCTTCCACTGGCTTAGTGTAGGGCAATTAGAGGATGTTAATTTAAAAAATTAAGATCTGGAAACAGAAGTTAACTCTCCACTTTCTAATCTGGCATCCTCCAATTGACCTGCACCAGAACAGAGGCACTGGACAGTATATATTCACAAACTCTGTACAGTACATGCCTCTGTAGACCAGACAATTTATATGTTCATGCACTATTAGGATGTATGTGTTTAGACGAATGGATTTACATTTTCTAAAAGACCTCTGACCAGTCTATAGTGACATACTAGCCATGGATAGGGAAGGACAGTGACTCACAAATGAAGGACTAGCATTGCTCTCTCAAAACCCAGTTAAATATAGAAGTGCCCTTAATAATAGATGAGGACCAGAAATAGATATGAAGTTTTTTTTTAATGCAATAGTTCTTTTTATTCAGTGATATCACCAGTTTAGTTAGTGTACTGCCATCAAGATGATAAAGGGAGAAAATATCAGACCCAAGCCACTGCATTTTAAAGTCGTCTTTCTTGCACGATGCTCTCAAATCAACACCACAACAGCACTGCTGGCAGCAATCTTTTTTCACCGTGTTTGATTTTACAGTTGTTTTATCGTTTCACAGGACACAGACATTACCAGCAAGGTCAGTATTTATTACCCAGCCCTAACTGGTCTTTGAGAAGGTGGTGATGAGTTGCTTTATTGAAGATTTCACATGGTATGAGTACACCCACAGTGCCATTGGGGGTGTTATTGTTTTAAGGTGTCTGAGACAGGCTTGGAATAAAAGCACTCCTCTTTCTGTTTTGGTAAAAGTGCAGAATGGATGCCTCAAATGACTCCCTTCACTGCACCTCCAGTGGCAGATGCGAGATCATCAGCACTAAACTCTTCTGCTGTTCATGCAAAACACTCATTTCAGGTACAAATCCAACATTTATAACTGTACCTAGATTATTTCCACAGTTGAAAGGACAAATAAAGATTTAACTTGTTTACCATTCCCTTTAATGAAATCTAAGTGAAAACATTCCAAGTGAAGCCCTAGCGTTGTGTGAAACAAGATCTCTGCATTATGTCATTGTCACTTATATTGTTGAATAGTCCTAATAATAATCCTCCTCTTATAACTAAGATGTTGACCTCCATTCAGCATAGCTGAAATACCATGCTAACATGACTTCCATGACACTGGCCAGTGAGTTTGATAGGCAGGCAGTTATTAATCCATGAGCATTAGATTTCAGCACTGTATTACTATGTTAGTATTATTAATAACAATTTCTTATATTAATGTTATGTTTTAATTATGTGTTATTATATGATAGTGACTGTAGGTCAGTTAGCTTAGTAGATTGAATGGTTGGTTTGCAATGAAGAGTAATGCCAATAGCATGGGTTCAATTCCTGCACCAGCTAAGGTTACCGTTAAAAGCTGTCTCCTCTCACTTGAGGAGTGGTGATCCACAAGTTAAACTCACCATGGGGCTTCCTGGAACAATGGCGACTTTACCTTTATTAAAGAGACCTAAAACTTCCTATGGTTTAGTTGGGATATGCAACAATAGAATAGAACGAGATCAATTTTTTTTTGTCGTCATGGAAAATGCATCAAACTCTTACATGGAGAACTAGAGAGAACAGGAGCCTGACACAGCTATTTTGATTTCACTTTACACTTGTTTTACACAATGAGAAAGACCCCCAATTCCTGACACATTATTGAAAGGCAATTGCTCAAAGGGAAATTACATTAACAGGGCAGAAAATATTTTTATTATTTAAATCATCTTGTGATAACAGACTCAAGAAATGAGTTAATAAGTGTAGAAAAATGTAGAACGCTGATTTACAAGATGCAGCGTTCCCCACATGCAATATTTTCAAATCCAAATCTGGTGACCCTACGAAACATTCAGAGATGCCAGAAACTAATTTGAAAACCAATACGCTAGACAGTCTGTAATGGATCTTCCATAATTCTCAACTTATTAGTGATGCAGTATCTGCTCTTACTTCATGGCTGCCAGAAATAAATAAGGAAGATGCAAGAGTACCAGTGTGTTGCATTTGCATGGCAGGCTGTAGATTCACATTCTATTGTATCTGATCATAGTTTTGCTTCACACTGAAGCTGTAGCTAAAATGTAAGTGGCACCAGACTATGGAGTTTGGACCTGACATAGAGGGAAGCAGAAATAGTCCTGAACAGCAGCACCATAAACAGTTCAATCATACCAGGGTGATCATCACCAAAGGCAGGTTGAGTGGCCACACATTTTTGACTTTTTCATTCAGGGTTGTTGGCATTGTTGACTGGGTCAGCATTTATATCCCATCTCTAGTTGCCCCTTGAACTGAGTGTCTTGCTAGGTCATTTTCAGAGGACAGTTAAGGGACAAGCACATTGCTGTGAGTCTAGAGTCACATGTAAGCCAGACTGAGCAAGTACAACATATTTCCTTTGTATGCCTGCTCCCTACAGTGCACCCCTCTTCCCTAAGGCATACACACATTCCACTGACTGGACACTGGGCTAGACTCTAACTTTCCAATGAATCTCTGTGGGATCTCATTATGCTTGTTGGAACTGATAATACCAGACTGAAGTCAGGTACAGGTAGTACAGAATGAGACCCAACAAAACATTGTATTTGATCTTTTACTAACACTGCAATGAGACAAAGTAAAACAGCAATGACACCTACCTGTGTTTATATCACACTTTTAATGTGGAATAATGGCTGAAGCAGCACTCCCAATGACAAGGCTCTTGTGATTGTCTGAGAAATTATACTCAGTAGCTCTCAAAGTCAACAATACATTCATGAGCTTTGTCATTTGGGAGTGCTGCATTGCTGCTTAGTTTCCTAATATTAATATCTTAGCATCTTGCTCTTTAGCTGAACTAAGTGTTTGTTTTTGCTTTTTTAAAGCACTTGGATCATTTTTCTGCATGAAAGTGCAATAGAAATTCAGGCAGTTATTTGTTGAACATTTTTGCAGTAATGTATGTGACCTTCTCCCATCACTGCAAATTTCTAATTGTCTCATCTTGTCCTATCTGCACCTCACCCTCAGTCTTGGTGTAATTATTTTCATCAAGCATACAGGGATTTATTTTTAAATTCACTCATATAATGTGGGTGTTGCTGGCTCAGCAGCATTTACAGTCTGTCCTTAATTGCCTTTGGGAAGCTGGTGGTGAGCTGCCTTCTTGAACCACTGCAGTAGGCCCACAATGTTATTAGGGAGGGAGTTCAATGTTTTTGACCCAGCAACAGTGAAGGAAGGTTTCTCTTCTGGAGGTGACCATTATCTTTCATTTGCGCGGCATGCAATGGGCATTAGTAAGCAGGTTATTGCTGAGCAGGTGTTGTTTGACAGCACTGTTGATGGCACCTTTCATCACTTTACTGATGATCGAGAGTAGACTGATGGAATGGTAGCTGGCCAGGTTGGATTTGTCCTGCTTTTTGTGTACAGGACATACTGGGGCAACATTCCACGTTGTCAGGTGTCAGCGTTCGGTACCTGTACTGAAACAGCTTGGCTAGGGATGTGGCAAGTTCTGGATCACAAGTCCTATTGCAAAATGTTGTCAGGAACCATTGCTTTTGCAGTATCCAGTGCCTTCAATGATTTCTTGACATTGCACAGAATAAATCAAATTGGCTGAAGACTGGTATCTGCAATGCTGGGGACCTCTCTAAGGCTTCCACGAAAAATCTGAACACTGGTGGACATTTATGTAGAAGATGCTGAGCACAGACCACTGGAGGTATCATGATTTTGGCTAATTCCCACAAATTGGTCTCCAACGCGCTCTCTCTCTCTGAGGAAACCATGATATGGAGGTGCCGGTGTTGGACTGGGGTAGACAAAGTCAAAAATCACACGACACCAGGTTATAGTCAAACAGGTTTACTTGAAAACACAAGTTCCAAAAGCTTGCATTTTCAAATAAACCTGTTGGGCTACAACCTGGTGTCATGTGATTTTTGACCTCTGAGGAAAGTATGTGACATGAAAAAAAACATTGAATGTTAAAACAAAAATGTTTCTTTTTAAAACTGCTATAGCACATACCAACAAAGTGAAAATTAAATATCCTTTCCAAAAACAAATTAGGCCATTCAAGCAATCATTACAGGATAGAAACAACTAAAAGGAAAACCCAAAGTAGGTAGCGTTACCTGGACTGTAACAGCCTTATCCCTCTTTTATGTAAAGCATGCTCGATGCTGTTGATGGTCAGATTACTGTATTTGATCATTTACAGCGTATTTTTGCAGTCTAAATCATACATGGTGTTGGTGAGGCAGCACCTGGAGTAGTGTACAATTTTGATCCCCATATTTAAGAAAGAATATATTTAGACCGGCAGGAGTTCAAAAGAGATTCATTAGGCTGCTTCCTAGCATTTTATTGAGAATGGCTAAACAGATTAAACTTTTATTCATTAAAGTTTAGAACCATGAGGGGATACCTTATTGAAATATACAAGATTCTGAGGGGGCTTGACGGGCTAGATGTTGAGAAGCTGCTTCCACTGGTAAGGGAGTCTCAAACAGGGGACATAGTTACAGAATAAGTGGCACTCATTTAAAACTGAGATGGAAAGGTATCTCTTTTCTCATGGAGTGGTGAATGTCTTGAATTATCCACCCTAGACAGTTGTGAAGGCTAGATATAAAATTATTTAAAGAAGAGATAAAATAGATTTTTGAAATATTGAGGAATTGACTGCAATGTTCTTAAAGGATGTAAAAGGAAGAGGAGCAAGAATAAACTAAAACTGTTTATCTTTAAAATTTCACAGATATTTTTAATGATATCACACTGGCTGCATGGTAAAACCTCAGCGTTGATGTGCATCAGAGCGAATAATAAGAAGCCTTGAATCAGATGCTAATCTGGAAGCTTCCCTCTGTGCAATCACCCAGCTTGCCACCATCTGTTTATCAGGACTATGGAAGAAAGATATCGCCTTTAGCTAAAGCAAAAGTATGGCAGAAGTTAAACAGAAAGGCCAGAAATTGAAGGCATAGTCAGGGGATAGAAGGATAGCACAGGCAGCACAAAGGGATAAGAACTACAATTGTGACTTCAATTTTAATGCTTCTCCTGCTAATATTAAGTGTTGTCTGGAATCCTTAAAAATCAAACTGTCCACATCTGAAGACACAAAAGCAGATTCAGGAGCACCAAGGTGGAGGGGTAAAATTGGAGAAATTAAAATAAATAAAGCCAGATTTGCCAGTCAGTCCTCAACTGGTGATAATTAACTGCAACTGACACGTAGGAATTACTAGACAAAAGGTTTCTTTTTTGTTTGAAAATATATTCACAAAGCCACATGTATACTGCACTAATGTTATGCAAATACCAGCTGTTATTCTCCAAAGAATGAGATTTTGTTTGTGCAGTTGCAAGACAAACTAATTTTATAAGCCAGCAAGTATGGGACAATATGATAAACTACATAAGTCTTGGCACTGCACTGACTTGGTAAAATTTAAATAAGGCTTCCTGTTAGGCAAAATATGAGGACGGCACAAATTAGCACATCCAGAAATAATGATAACCTTATTTTAAAGCTAATTTATGTCATACAGAAAGTAGTGACTACTGGACAATGTCTATACCCATCCTTAAAGTCATTTGGGATTAGAATAGTAGTAAATTGGGATACCTAAAAATCTCAGTTGAACAATTGGGCTTAAAACCATTTGGAATTGGTTATATTATCATGCTGTATCGAAGTTACAGCTCACAGTTGGGCCAAGATGAAAGTCACACTATCTCCAACAAACGAGAGTCTAGCCACTTGCCTTTGACATCCAATGGTATTACCATTTTGCACCACCAGTCTGGAAGTTACCACTGACCATAAAACTCACTGGATCAGCCATATAAGTACTGAGTGAGAAGAGCAAGTCAGAGGTCACCATTTACAAGGTACAAGTCAAGAGTGTCATGGAATACTCTCCTCTTACGCAGATGAGTGCAACACCAGCAACACTCAAGAACCCGACAAGTTCCAGGACAAAGCAGCCCGGTTGATTGGCACCCCATCTACCACCTTCATTGTAATTCTGTCTCCATTGATGCACTGTATCTTACAGCATCTACCATATACAAGGTGAACTGCAGCAACTTGTTAAGACTTCTTTGGTGGTGGAGAGTTGCTTTTCAGACTGAAGGCCTGTAACCAGCGGTGCGCCATAAGGATCGGTGCTGCGTCCACTGCTTTTTGTCTTTTATATAAATGATTTGGATGTGAACATAAGAGGTATGGTTAGTAAGTTTGCAGATGACACCAAAATTGGAGGTGTAGTGGACAGCGAAGAAGGTCACCTCAGAGTACAGCAGGACCTGGATCAGATGGGCCAATGGGCTGAGGAGTGGCAGATGCAGTTTAATTTAGATAAATGTGAGGTGCTGCATTTTGGTAAGGCAAATCAAGGCAGGAATTATACATCTAATGGTAAGGTTCTGGGGAGTGTTGCTGAACAAAGAGACCTTGGAGTGCAGGTTCATAATTCCTTGAAAGTAGAGTCACAGGTAGATAGGACAATGAAGAAGGTGTTTGGTATGCTTATCTTTATTGGTCAGTGCATTGAGTGTAGAAGTTGGGAGGTCATGTTGCAGCTGTACAAGACATTGGTTAGGCCACTAATGGAATACTGCATGCAATTCTGGGCTGCCTGCTATAGGAAGGAAGTTGTATATCTAGAAATGGTTCAGAAAAGATTTATAAGGATGTTGCCAGGGTTGGAGAGTTTGACCTGTAAGGAGAGGCTGAATAGGCCAGGGCTATTTTCCCTGAAGCATCAGAGGCTGAGGGGTGACCTTACAGAGGTTTATAAAGTCACGAGGGGCATGGATAGGGTGAACAGATAAGGTCTTTTTCCGAGAGTGTGGGAGTCCAAAACAAGAGGACATAGGTTTAAGGTGAGAGGGGAAAGCTTTAAAAGGGATCTAAGGGGCAACTTTTTCATGCAGAGTGTGAGCGTGTATGGAATGAGCTGCTGGAGGAAGTGGTAGAGACTGGTACAATTACAACATTTAAAAGACATCTGGATGGGTATATGAATAGGAAGGGTTTAAAAGGGATATGGGCCAAACGCTGGCAAATGGGACAAGATTTATTTAGAATAAAGGCATGGATGAGCTAGACCAAAGTGTCTGTTTCCATGCTGTACAGCTCTGTGACTGTATGACATCACTTTGCACACCCTTGATCTCTTCCATCTAGAAGGAGAAAGGCAGTAGATGCATGGAAACAACACCATCCTGACTTGGAACTGTATCACTTCCTTCACCAATGGATCATGATTTTGGATCTACCGTTCAAAAGCTGCTGTGCAAGTAGCTTAATCATGCATACTGCAGTGGTTCAAGAAAGGAGCTTATCACTAACTTCTCAAGGGAAAGTAGGGATCAGCAAAAAAAAAAATACCGGCCCTGTCAGCAATGCCTACATCCCGTGAATGCTGCGAAGAAGTGACTGCTAGACTCTGGTAGAATCTGATTGTGTTAGGGATGTTTCACTGGGTGATGTACCGGTGACCGCAACCATCTCCAATAAAAAAGAAATGGTGATGATGGTCTCTATGGTCAGGTTGAAAAAAAATCCAAGAAAGATATTGTGCAGCAGGGTTCAGTTTTTCACTAGTGTTCTAATTGACTGAAATACCAACCAAGCCTGTTAATTGTGTACATTCCAATATTATGCAATCTAACTACATCCACATATTTCCCATCAAGACATGCCACCAACCAGATTAGGCAAACAAACTACACTCCCCTAAAGACCCTAGAAAGTGATGAGTATGAGCGAGGGGAGGGCAACATCTGCAAGGAGTTAATTGCTACAGACCCTCATATGTATTAAGAAACTCTGATAGACTAAAGTGATAAGCGGCGAGTCTCCCTGTTTCTCATCAACACACTTCCAATTACTAACCTCCAGCATCCCATCACCCTTCTTTGAGATAATAGTGAGCTCTAAAATCCAGCACAGCTGGTTGGCAACAACTTGCCTAAAGAGAAAAGAAAACACACAATTTATATCTTGAGATCATACATGAAGGAAAACTGCAGTGATTGCCAAATCAGAGAAAAGTCAAATGAAGCTCTGGCACATTCATTAAGTGGTACATTACATCTGCACTAGGCATTGTAGCATTTGTTTGTTGGGCAATCCCTCTAATGGACTAGTAATTTTAAGGCTCAGGCTAATATTCCAGGCAATGGGAGTCCAAGAATTTGAATTCAGTTTGAAAAATCTAAAAATAAAAATTCTGTGCCAGTATAGGCGACCACACTGTGGCATCGCCATTAAAACCTAACCGGTTCATCTCTAGCAGGGAAGGAGACCTGTCCATCCTCACCTATACTGGTACTTATGTACTTTAAGTGTGAGCGACTCTTAACTGTCCTCCACAGTTGTCTCAAAATTTCCCAGAGCAGTCACAGGTAGGAAACAAATATCATCCTCGACAGTGATGTCTTCATCCAAACACTTTCATTTAAAGAAAACAGAACACTATCAGGAAACTGTTTGAGTAGGCGTGCAGTAATTTCCAATTGTTTATGTTGTATAAGCAGTACTTTCATAAAATAAACTACACTTTATACTGACCAAGCTGTTGGAACACCAGTGATAAATTCATGAGGTAATATGTTTAACTCTGCTGTCATCCTCTCCTGGACCAGATAACAGGTAAAAGGCATCTCAGAGCCTTTTGATCTTTGGGAAATTAATTTTCTTCTTTGTCACCATTTTGAGGTTCCTCATATAACCCTTGCAAACCGGTAGCAATCAACGAATTATGGATTTTTTTTTTAAAAAATCAAAAAGAAACACTGCTTCAAGATTTATCGTGAGGATTTTCAGTGAATGTTTTGGTTGCAGCGGTCACTTTTAAATAGCAAAATTAACCAGGTACTTCATGTGATTGTGGCAACAGTTCCTGAAACAGGGATCATTAATATGAGAAAGTCCTATAACCCAGTAGTCAGTGTTCCTATCTATAAGCTAAAAGCTCTGTGTTCAGGTCCAGTTCCAGTACTTGATGGCCATGGAGGTTGTGTTCATGCTGTAGTCAAAGTAGTTGATTGTTAACCCACAAATACTTTCAATACATTTACTGCAGGCATTAAGAGCAACAGGGTCTCATGGTCCATCAGAACCATGTGGTAGCCGCAGACTGCACTCCATAGCAAGTATTTCCCTCATTTCTATGGACTACCAGAAGAAGAACTTTAATGCAAAAAAAACTACAAGATGTATCAAATTAGCACACTAGAAAAGAAAGCCTGTCAGAACTACATAATCAAGTGAAGAATCCAATGAAAGCACTGCAGCTAGACAACAATCCAGTCAAACAAAAACTAGTTCTTCTATCCCAGTCACATTCTTTTGAAAGTTCTCCTGTAGACAGATACATAAATATAACAGTTCAACTCCACAAAGCTTACCAAAGACTTGGTACAATTATTGCTTGAATACAATCTTGAAGTGTTAGAAATCACTGGACATTTCCTGCAATGTTTTTCCATTGTGCTAGATCAATGGAACTGCTTTTTTGAAAAAAAAATGAAGACATTGGAATATTTATAATCAGTTCTTCTGTGCAGCTTAAAATTAGAAACACATTTAAATGGACACCATTATTTTGAAATTCAGAACACAAAGTGAGGCATAGGTCATGTCCACTGGGCCTGGCAAAATTATTTCCTGCAAATTGCATTGTCATTACCTCCCATTTTATTTTTCTGACAGCAGTGGGCAGAATAAAAATTTCAAGACTTTCCCCAGATTATGGCTGTTCTACAGAACTTGCCTCTTATTGATCCATCTGAGATTAACTCACTTACCTCCCTAGAACCTTCAATCCCATTTCTAACCAAATAACTGAGATCCCTTTTAAGAATCATTAATACAACATTAACTGTTGTATTAAAGAAGTCAATAACAGAGGAGAATAAGAATATGACATGCATGATGTATAGCTATGACTCCTTGCTATTTTGTCCCTATCTTTTCTAAGAAACATAGAAAAGATGAACATGCTTGCATTTTGTAAGCATGTGAATCACTTCACATTCAACGAATCACAGTGCTGCAAGACAATTTAGTATGTTAAAAGCGCTACGTAATTGTTATGTTGTGAAACTGAATTTGTTATGTCGAGAAATACAATGTCCTAAATCTATGCAGGAGTAGAAAAGTTCAGATTGATCCATCTAACCAGCTCCAAAATTCAAAATGAGTTGCACAATTCATTACTTCTACACCTTAAAAATGCTGAGGTACAACTGCTTGGGTGTTGCTTGCCTTCAAATAAATTGTGCAACTTATCATTCTTCAGTTCTTTCATTCACGGAACCACAGGCAAGTTGACAATGTTTTTGGCACAGGAACAGAAGCTTCACTGTGTGACACAAGACTTAAGAACAGGAGTAGGCCACCCAGCCAGTTGTTTTCCAAATGTGTAAAAACAAAATTAGCAAGGAGTTACTTTGTGCTGCACAGTGCAGTGCTGAACCACAACCTGGGAACTCAAAAGGTTACTCTCCAATTTATTACTGGTGTGAGGTTGGTAGTACTGGTAGTGATCTTGGAAGTTTGGGAAGGCAGAGTAAATATTTACCAAGGAACCCTGTGACAATACTATGGCTTTAAGAGGTGTATTTTGTCCTGGGTTTTTTTCAATGAAGAAAGGTTGAGTCAGAGGTGTCAAGCAGTCTTCTCAAAGCCAATAAAGTAAACAGATTGTGAGGCCTGGGGTTATTTTTTAAAGTTGGATCAATAGAAGCAGCCTGAATAAGTGGGGTCAAGTTCTCAGAGAACAAGGATTTTTAGTTTTAACTTTCTGCATGGCTTGGGTCTTGAAGCTGGATGTAGAAGCTCTTATTCCTCTATCTGTTACAGTTATAGGCTGGGGCTCTCTTCCTGCTGCATGTGAGTCAATCTATTTTGCTAAATTTGCCTTTGCCAAGGGAATGTTTATGGGGTGTTACTAGATTGGAACAGTTAATTAGTCATAGTTAATATATATATTATTTTGTTAAGCATGTTGATAGTTACTGTTAAGCCAATTCTTTTATTTTTATTTCGTCTGTATTTTAACTGTAGTTAAAAATAAACTGTGTTTTGCTAAAAGTCGACTTGTTTAACCAATTGAATTGCATCTGGAATGCAACGCCTTTCAGTTACATTTAAAACTAGAAAAAAGCTAGGGTCTAGGCTATCCTCTTAATATATTTTGAGAGGTCTTGGTCTGGTCCATAACAACCATTCATAATTACCAAGCAGACCTTGTTTTAAAATGCATGTGCTCACAGACAGTGGATGATGAACAAGTTGCCTTGATCGTCTCAACATCCAAATTATTCTAACAATACTCACTGTCAAAGACAAAATGGTGTTTGTATAGTGCCTCCAGATATTCCAAAGGGCTTTACCACAGAAGAAGTATTCTTTTAAAAAAGTAGTCACTGTGAATAAGTGTGGCTGATTCAACCAAGTTGTTGGGCAATGAGCTCAGCAAAAAAAAGTCCAGTTTCAACAGTACGAGAAACTTGTGTTTGAAGTGGGAGAGGATTAAAAGATTGTGCCCTTTTAAAATATAGCAAGCAGGGAGGGGGATCTTTCAGTGGGGCAATACTTTCTTTGAAAATTATTTAACATTTTTTTTCTAATCGACCTGTTCAGAGATGTTATTACACATATCTGCAGCAGGCGGGACTTGAACCCAGGCCTCCTGGTCCAGAGGCAGGGTCATTACCACCGCACCCCAGGAACCATAATACAACTAAATTCGAACAGTCACCTCCCAGATGAAACGAGCTGCAGTGAAGGGGGCGGGGGGGGGTGGCAGCTTGACTGTTATTTCGTGGCTCTGGCTGGGAGTGACTGGTGACCCATGCCAGACCAGAGGCTGGAGGGCTCTGTCCCCACGCCTGCTCCTTACCTCGCGGCTGATGGTGGGATCGCTGAGGTAGTTCTCCGAGATGAGCTGATCGAACACCAGGTTGACCTCGGTTTTAAAATTCTCGTCGTCCGACGCCCTGATGGTGAAGAGCTTGGAGTAGAAGCGGTGGAAGTCGCAGTCTGGCTGAGGGTAAGCAGTTGCTCTCCCCCTCTGGCCTTCCTCAGCAGCCATGGCTCTTCCCATTGACTCACTTCCTTCAACCTGAAGCCTTCTCCATGGCAACAAGTGTACACAACCAACGACTTCCTCCGGGTTAAAGGGCACACCGTACATCAACAACTGATTGGTAAAGGTCTCATTCTTGTCTGTGTTCTTTTAGCCTGAATCAAGAGAGAGATTCAGTGCTGTGTCTGTGAACCCTCTTTGAAAATAAGTATTCTTCCTGGCAGAGTTAGTGAGATTATTTGAGTCAATATTCGAGTCATTTGGATTACTTTAACAAAAGGGAGATTTAATATAAGTTTTTTTTGTGTGACTGTGAAGGGTTTCTGATTGTGAATAGGGATTTGTTTTTCTATTCGGGAGCTGCAGTTAGCCACAAGGGTTAGTAATTTATCATTGTTACTTTTATTCTCAGCGAGAAGGCCTTTCTTTTTTAACCCATTCGACTTTCGGTTCTATAAATGTACTGCCTTTTTTAAAATATATATAATTCCACTTGTTCTCTGGTTACAACAGTAGTTACATTTATAGTATACCCTATATTGTATACACAGTGATAGCAAGTAACCTTTACTGCGACTGTCAATGACTTGGAGGACTCCAGTAGGAGATAGTGGTGTTGCTATGCGTTGTGCTTGCTTACCGTTACACTGTACGAAGCCAGATAGTTTCGGAATTTGTTGCCAGGGTTAGAACTGTTACTCTGTAGCAAATGGGATGGAATGTGTTGAGTGCTTGGCAAGTGATTTGTATGGGACAATAAAAACTGTTGATGGTATACCAGAAAAGGGGACCTTATCTTGAATCATTTGCTGTTCAATTTTGGAAAATACATAGTTTTCACAGATTTTAGCTCTTTTTCATTTTGAAAATTCATAACGTCTTTAAACGAGCATCCTGACAGTCATAAATCTAGCAAAGATTTACACAAAAAGGTAGCTCTGTCTTTTACTTTACAAATGTATTGGCTAAGCTGTGTCTTTTCAGCATTTTCTGTTGTTTTAAATCTCCAGAAATTTGAGCTTTCGTTGCCCTTTGTCAGTCTATTTCTCATTAAATACATTCATCATTCTAACATGGATAGGGTCAACATCCTGGAATTACCAAGCTGATGCTATCATGGGAACATAATCAGCATCAACTTAAACTGCACATTCAGAAGCTGCTGGGGGCCTTCAACAGCAGCAGAATTTTATTTCACCGGAATCAGTAACGTCCATGGTGTGGCATATTCCTGCCTCTACCATTACCATTTACAAGCCATGAGACCATTCCTGTTTCAATGAAGACGATAGGAGAGCATGCCAACAGCAGCACCAGGTGGTCTTAAATGTGAGCTACTAATACAATGCAGCTACAACACAGGACTATGAACATGGTAAGCAACTGAAGCCCTGTGGTATTGACATAGCTAAACAATTCCACAAACAAGGTATCAGAACAAAGCTTTGTCCTGCCATTTCTAGTCATTAATGATGATGGACAATTAAACAACCATAGGAGGAGGAGACTCCATGAATTTCCCCAAGCTTAATCATGGTGAGGGCATCATGGAAGTGCAAAAGGCATGCCTGAAGCATTTGCAACCACTCTTAGTCAGAAGCATTGAGTAAGTGATCCATCTCGGTCTCCTCCTGAGAACTCCACAATCACAGAGGCCTGTCACCAGCCAGTTTCATTCACTACGAATGGTATTGAAAATGGCAAAGTATACAAATGCAGTAAAGGCTATGGGACCCAACAACATCCTGAATACTTATGTTTCAGAATTAGCTATGCTCTTAGCCAAGCTGTTCCACTACAGCTCTACAACACCTACCTGAAAGAAAATGAAAACTTCCAAGGTATAGTTATTTTAATGAATATCTTGACACATTATAGGGCAGGTAGGACTTCAACCTGGAACTCTGGCCGAGAGGTAGAGACATTAACGCTGTATCACAAGACTGTCAATTTGCGGGGTATCTCCTGTCCACACAAGGTTTAAACTAGTTAATTAACATCACGTGAGCCTACTCTCAATTAACAGTAAAACAATGGAAGGTGTAATTGATATTTTATCAGTAGCATTTTGTTCACCAATACTGTTTTGGTTCTACTAAGGCCATTCAACTCCAAACCAGTTACAGCCTTGGTCAAAACGGGTCAACACAGTTGAATTCCAATGGTGAGGTGAGAACAGCCTTTGCATCAAGCGCATTTGACTGAGTGTGGCACCAAGAGGCCTGAGTAATTTTAAGGTCATTTTTTGTAAAAAAAAGAAGCATTTAGTAATGTTATAGCAAATAAGAGCCGAACAGGCTCACTTAGTTAATCCCCTGAGTAACTGAATCAGGCAGACTAACAATGATCCCTGATCTCTGCTGCAATAGCTGATCAAACACAGTAAGGAAAAACTGGCCACAGTTTTTGCTCATTATTGTATCCAAGAATTCATTCTTAGAAGTACATCATTGTGAACTTTGAATTAGAATAGAATCTGCTTTAGTTTTGATACTTTCACTATTGAACATCCTGCTGATTTCCATTAACATATCATCGTGCTCACACACTGAAGATCAGCAACTTGGATGAAGTACATTACTAGAGACTGATCTATTCCCAGTACACTGTAGCCCAGCACTAGAGCCTCACTACCTTAAAAATACAAAAAATATTGATGGAAAAGTTGGGCATAGAAAAGCACACTTTTCTTGCCTTTCACCCTTCCAGTTCTGAATGCCTTTAATTTTGCTGGGGTATTGTTATATTGTTTTTTTTAAAATATCATTCACAAGATGTGAGTGTCACTGGCGAGACCAGTACTATGAAATTGTAAGGCTTTCTAGGATGTCTTAGAGGGCAGTTATAAGTTAACCACAAAGTTGTGGGTCTGAAATCACATATAGGCCATACCTGGTAAGGATGACAGATGTTCTCTTCAGGACATCAGTAAACTATATGGTAAATCATGTCAATTCAAATGAGCTAAACCTGGTCTTTATTCATTGTCCATGTCTTTTGACAGGGGTCATTTGATACATGTGAATGATGCAGAAGTCAATTTTAGCACTGCTGCCTCCTCCCCAGCTGGGAACCACAGAGAATAATGATTGAACCTAGAAGCTAGAATATAACCTGGTCTGATTCTGACCAAAGGTCATTAACCTGGAACATTAAATCCATTTCGCTCTTGAGGCCTACTAAACAAAGCATTTTCTGTTTTTATTTCTGGTTTCCAACAACTATTTTATTTTTGCCCCAGCTGGTCTCTTTAGCGTATCCCTATACTTTGTAGTATTGTAATGCACTAAAGCATCTCAGTTCCGAAATAACCTAAAGATCTTGCTGCATTTTTCCAAGCTCATCTGAATGACAATGACAAGGTAATGTTAATTTCCCATCCCCAGTTGTCCTCAGGATGGAAGTTGTTGTTGCATGAGGGGTTTTTTTTAAATGACAGCAGTACTAATGGTGATGATGCTCCTACAGTGGTGTTGCATAGTAAATTGCAGGGGTGAGATATTTGGCCATTTCCAGATAGCATGTAAAATGAAGGTGAATTTGGAAGTTATGGTTTTCCCATGAGATTGATGCTTCTGCCCTTCTTAGGTGGCGTGGTGACTCAGTGGTTAGCACAGCTGGTTCAATTCCATCCTCGGACAACTATCTGTGCGGACTTTGCATATTCTCCCCGTGTCTGTGTGGGTTTCCTCTGGGTTCCCTCCCACAGTTGAAAGATGTGCAGGTTAGGCGAATTGGCCATGTAAATTGCCCACAGTGTCCAGGGATGTACAGGCTAGATGGATTAGCCTTGGAGAATGCAGGGTTACAGGATAGGGTAGGGGGTGGGCCTGGGTGGGATGATCTTCAGAGGCCTGCTTCCATCTTGTGGGGATTCTATGATTCTCAGTAGTTGAGACTGCAGGGACGGGACATGCTGTCAAAGGAGTTTTGTAATATTGCTGCAGTGAATCTTGCCAGACTTAAGAACTGTAGCCACAGTACACAAAGTGATAAGATGGATATAGATGAGGGTGACCAGGGTGCTATTAAATGCACTGAATTATATCAAACCCCTTCAATTTAGCTGATGGAGCAATTCTCCAGGTGGACATTGAGCCTTACAGATGGTAGGTAGGGATTTAAGAGGTTAGGAGATGAATCATTCATTGCGAACATCCAACTTCTGGTGATCTCTGAGAAGGATAACAGAAGAAGACCTTGTGATAGTTGTATCATTGAAGGTCATGGAGAAACGTCTGGCAATTTTTTTTTGATTAACTCATTATCCCTGTTCTGCTGACGTGGGTTGCTTCACTTTTGGAAGAGGTGTGGTTGCAGTTGAACACTTGTGGACTTATCGGCACGCAATACCACTCCTGACCTCGCAAACTTCTCCTGTTATTTTGTGAGCACAGTAGTAAGATGAATCATAAATGCTGGTCGCCAGGAACAGGATGCTGCCAAATCATAGAGAGCTCTTCCACTAAGCTGTAGGATATATATCATGCACCTGAGCCACAAGGTATGGCATCTTATATATTGAGTACCAAAGCCTATGAACTGTGTGATGGTCATTGATGAATCGAATCTGGACACATTGTGGCCTGGGGCTGCACTAGCGTTTTCCTACTTGACATGTCCTTTTTGTGGCCATAGGGGGGTTTGGCTCCATTGAACTGTTTGCTAGGGTTGCTTGGTGTCATATCTGGTTGAAACCTGCCTTGAAGTCAAGGACAAATACTCTAACCTCTGTATTGTCATTCAGCTCACAGTGCATATCTGGATCAAGACTGTGATGACAGCTTAGAGCTAAGCTGTACTCATAGAACTGATTTCACCATTGCTCATCCAAATTATTGGTGACCCCTTTCCCTACTTGACTGAGGATTGGGAAGAGGCTGATAGGGCAATAATTTAGTAGGTTAGATTGAATTTAAAAAAAAACATAGTGGACAATCTTCCATACTGAGAGTAAGCTGGACCAATGGCTAGTTCTGTATGGATTGTCAGCAACGGTGCAGTCACTTCTTAATATTACATGGTAACTGGTGCACATTTGTATTTATGTTGAGTCATTGGAAGGAGGCTGAAAGGGACCACATACACTCAGTCCTTTTGGTTTAAAACAGTTGCAATCATTTTATCTTTGTCTTTCAGTCCCACTGAGTCCCACATTGGTTGAGACTTTGAATATTCATGCAAGTTCTGCTCTATCGCATTTTTAAACTCAATTTAATTGAACCAAAAAGGTATATGCCAAGCTTTAGTATTCTAACGCTGTTTATACTTCTGGAGACAAATGGGCCAATGGCTTTTTAAAAAAAAATTGCAAGACCATTCCCAGTATATCCGGTGCTGACTCTGACGCGTCCTTCCATTCTAAAGGACGCTTCCTTTCCTGTCTTGCTTATAAACCGAATCACAGCTGTACTAGGCTGTGTTAAAAATTGTGGTGGCATACAATTCTTGTGCTGATCCACTACACTTAGGTGGCCAGCTTTTCAACTAAAATCTGGACTCTCCCCACTACATCAAGTGAAGCAGATGACATTCATATGCTGAGCATTTATTGCATTTAGCAGCACATCTGTATGACTTGGGCAGCAGTGGTACCACTAAACATTGAAATCCATATCTAGCATATGTTTCTGGTTCCTTGGTTTCCTCAATGGAGAGCAACAGGAATAACAGTAGGTTATGCAGCTCTTTGTGCTTACTGTCAATGAAATAGTTCATGGCTGATCTATACTGTAGCTATCCCTAGGATAATGATTTTGCCCCTTTGGTACAGTAGGTCATTCCTAGTTTAAAAAAAAAACAAATCAAGAAGTCCCAACTACCTCAGCCTTTTGAAAGGCCAAATTTCTGCTTTTGATCATTTTAGATATTATGGAAATTAAGAATTGAAGGTGAAATGTAAAGTCAGTATTGATCCTGCAGGTTCAAAGGACCAAATTGCTTCCTCCAACCAAAAGGACAGGAAACAAGAGTATTTTTGCCCATATGGTCCACCACAGTTTTATTTTAATGACATTTCTACGTTTAAACAAACTCACTACAACACTCAGCTAATTGAGTATTTGCAGCATAGGAACAGCTATAGACAAAGCTAGTTTGTTAGTGCAATCAAGATTTAGTTGTTATTATAATAAATCAGTTAATAAGTTCTCAAATGCAATAAACTCATTAACCTTACATTGCCAGAAACAAAAGAAAAAACCTTTTCCTGAAGCCCAAAAGAGAGAAAAAAAAAAAGCAACATTAGTCCTAACTACTACATGATAGTATAGTTTTAATAAGTTTCCTAAATAGATGCTTTCGTGGTTAGTTTGTTTTAACGTGTTCTTTTCTCTCTTTTTCTTCCCCACCCTCCTTCAAAATTTTAACTTTTTTAATTCTCAGGATGTGGAATTTTGTTTCACCCCCCTTTTGCAAAAACTGCTATTACTTGATCAATTTTAAGAGTGAGTCAAAACAATTGAATTGACAGGATGTGTTCACTGTTACCTTGATTCTTCGACCCAAGTCTATGGAGGTTGTGCTCCACTCAGCATATTGGACAGACCCCAAAATGGGAGTTCAACTTATTTTCTTTGTTTTGTTCATGTGGACAAAATGAATATTCTTTTAAAGAGGGGGGCACTAACTAAGTTTTAGAGAGTGCAATCCCAAAGCCACTGCTTCAAGTATATTGATAGTGATACAACTCAAAATGATCAGGGAAAAAAAAAAATCCAAACTGAATTGAACAATAAAAAAAAGTGGTCTGTGCATACAAAGTATTAGCTAAACATAGTTGCAAGCACAAAATGGTCCACATGTGCTCAGTTGTTAGTTTAATATAGATGCATGAAGAGTTACTATATTGCATAGAATTCAGCAACATCGGTCAGCTTGTTCATACAAAGTGGTAAGCTGTTACATATTGGTTGTCATTTCAAGACATGTATGGTGGTGTTTTGCCAAGGAGCAAAAAGCAATAATGCACTGTTGATTGACATTCAAGCTCTTCATGAAGAAAGAAACAAAGACAACTTCCATAATTGACAGAGGTCTGACACCTTTCCATTTATTGGCAATTAATAATTAGCTCATTGACAGATTATGAACCAGGAGTGTAGCTTTTTCATGCTTTAATCACAAGCTATGTAGTCTATGTACATACACAAGTATGGGGGGGGGGGGGGTGCAGAAAAGAAAGAAAGGGAGGGAGAGGGTCAAAACCCTCAGCAGTTTAGATTTGTTTGACATTTGGGAAGACAAGAAATCAATATAAGCACCATTAATTATATAGTTTGCTTATATTAAAGTGAGGATTGCTTATAAATGTTTAAATTGATTTGTGACTAGGGATGGGTTTTGAAAAAAGACACCATGTTACACACACCTTGGAAAAACATGCAAACAGAAAACCATGTGATATGGTGTACAAACTGCCTGGTAGCATCTGTACGTTTACAGCAAGTCAGAGCAACTTCAGCTGTTGCTGGTTTGATGATGACCTTGCACAGAATTCTAAGTATTGAAAGTATCTCCACTCTTGGCAGATTACAGAACAAGGGGGAAAACACACTGGTTTGCCCTGCTTAAGGTGCAATCAAGCCATCCTTGTCATTCTGGTAAGCCAGCAATTTCATGTTTCTATGTAGCGGATTTTTAAATAAAGTCTTACTTAGCCTCAGAACAGTGGTGATTCAAATTCAAATTTTCCTTTTTAAAATAAAAAAAAGGTAATGTTGCTGATGGAATTCAATGCAATAGCAAATTTTGCTATTAAAGAAGTATAGCTTAAACAGAAAGCCAATAAGTATTTTACACCCAATATCTGCAGTACAACTGCCCTCTCTTCCAAACAGAATGGAGAAAAATAGGATTGGGTTTGAATTTTTAAAAAAAAAAAAATAAAATAAAAAAAAATTAAAAAAAACAAAATTTGCTTCAGAAGAGAAGTCCAGTGATCCAATCTTCAAGTAGAACCATTCCAGTTTATTCTTTTAAAGGCCACTGTTAAGCATTATCCATTTCAATTGAATCAAAAGAAAAAAAAAAAAAAAGCCTTTCTGGGCAACTAAAGCAAGTTTACTGCTACATATACACAAGATAAAGTCCATGCAGCTGTTTAGCCATTAAAGGGACTGTGGCTCCAGCCGTCAGTGCATTAGTTCATATTTTAACCCCTTTCCTCCTTTTAGCCAGACTTGAATAGAAGAATCGCAACCTGACCTAGGTAAAAGTAGATGAAATGTTTTGTTTCATGTGTGACATAACTGCCGAAGTTTCTGCCAACAATGCAGTGCCATGTCGGATTGTACTTCTTGTCAAATTCCTGCAAAGACAGACAAGTAACAAAGCTCAAAATCATTCACTTTTAAAAAAAAACCCACACACAAATCTTCCCACAACATGTATTCTGAATCAACTTATATTGAGAATGCAAGCGCAATGTTTAATAACTGCTGTTTTAACAAAAAAAAAAGCATGCAGCCAATTGAAATAGTACAGTGGTAAAGATACAATTGCTGGAGTTTCAGGTTGAGAGAGAGGGGCTGTAAAGGAACATAATTTTTTGGGGTAAAAAGCAAATTCAGTTTAGCTACATTACCCCAGATCCAGGGAATGACATTTCAATTGACTAAATTCTTCTAGAGGGTTCTAGTCTAGATGGAGCTAACCTAGCAGGAATGGATTACAAAGAATGTAAAAAGTGTAGAAAATGTACACGGTCATTACAACTTCAAAAAGTCTTCCTTTCTACTGTTCATTCTGGACACTGACTCTATGGTTGATCTTTAACATGTTAGAGACCTTTTCTGCTCCAACATAATACATACTTCTCAGATGATTTTAAGCTACCTAAAGTGTGCGCCACATTCCTCAAAGAATAGAAGGCACTGATTCTTGGTAATTGTAACATTGACACTCACTTGGACCTTGAGACCATTATCTGACACTAGACATGGAGGATAAACACTGCAACAGTTGCACAATATTCACTAAATATCTCAAAATCCTGATAAGCCAGTCAAGGTTCTTTTATTGCAGAAGTGCACGAGAGAAGTCCAATTTTAGGATTTTGAATTCCATTTCTAATAATTTAGAAGTTGGAATAAAAGCAGTCAGAGCAGAGGGGATTAAAAAAAACAATACAGATGCTGCATTAAAACAGCACAAGATAACTACATGTTATTGTCAACTGGCTCCTGCGCAGTTTTAGCTACCAACCTTTCACCCGAAGCAGCCATACCCATATAAAAAGCAGTTGTCAAAGGGGGAGGGGGGTGGGAGGTGATTGAACAGCTAGGTACCTTTTTGATAAAGGCAGCAATGTCCTTTTCGATGTTGTACTTTTCCATGGCTTGTGTTGCACAGTCTACTGCATCTTGCTGCATATCTTCAGACATGTCAGCATTTTTGATCACAGCCTTCCTGTCGGACATCGTGCTTGCCTGACAGGGGAAAGAAAAAAAGAACATTGTGACTTAACATTGCGACTTAACATTGCACTACTGTACTATGAAAGCACACGATTATAAAAATTAAAAAAAACTGCGAGGAGTGTTGGGTTTCAAGAAAATACAATTAAAAAAATTGAATTGTTGAACTTCCAACAATGAAGTTCGGATTTAAAAAAAGACACTAGAACGCACATCCCAAACTTCCCGCTTTGAAAAAGCGGAATTGTGAAGAAGTACGAGGACTCGGCACGGATGCAGCTCATTCATTTGAGATTTACAGCGCCCTCTCCCCATCAGGCACGCAAGTCGAGACGAGAAAGCCACCATTTGCAGAAAGAGAGAGAGAGAGAGATGACAATGGTATGCTAGGAAACGTTGTAGTTCCGGTACCTTTACATAGGTATATATTTTAAAAAAAAAAACACTAAAGAGAACTTGGCCTTTCAAGCTATAAAGAAATTAGATTTACCAGTTAATTCTGTCTGGATACAGGTTAATTCCGGGGTGGGAATTCACGCGAAAAAAAAACAGTAAAACAACAACAAAAAAAAACAACACTTTAGGTAGGAGACTTTTTGAAAAAAAATACTGCATTTCAGAATTACGAGACAATCGTCAACTCCTCCCCAGCAGGCTCACCGTTCTCTCACTTCTCTTCCCACCACTAACCCCCACCTCCGATAAAAATCCATCACTGTTCAGAAAAAGGTTCAATTAAAAGAGACAAATTATTTCGAGATTAAGCTATTGGGTTTGAAGGTGGGGCCCGTTTATCTCTGCAGAGATTCCAAATCAGCCCCTTACATCCCCGAAACTATATCACCATCACGTTCTGCCTAATCATCCACTTCACATCATAGTTTGTACCAAGGAATGCAACTCCGTCTGACTATATACTATTCACCCCCTTCAAGAAGGGCACCAGACGTTCGCAGACTGAAAGAGTGAGAATAAAACATACATCACTTCGATTCTCATCTTACATAAAGCCACTTGGGTTTCCCAACACACACACACACACACACACACACAGTTATATTTTCCCGTCCCGAATGAGAGCTGCAGCAGATACGTGCACTAGCAATGACACCTTGAAATCGCAGCTACTTTAGGGGAAAAAAAAGCTTAGGTCATTTTGAGGTAACTCAAAATTATGATGTTGTTGCATTTAAAAAAAAAACACACAAGATAACCACATATATAGATAGCCTTGCGGGAGATGATCTCACCTTCCCGATAATAATCTGCCAATCTATGTCCAAACAAAGCAGCTCTCTCTAGCTCCTCTCTTTTTCCCTGATGCGATCCGCTGTTTTTTGCGACACCCCTCTCCCCTCCCTGCTTGCTTGAAATACCGCCCAGCCCCTCCGCAATGGCTGAGCCGCCTGCCACGTCCATTGGCTCCGAGCAGGCCGTGCTCTCCGTCTGTGCATTTTCCTCTGGCCTTAGTGTGCCCACATCTTATTTCATCCCATAATGCAGTGAGCAGAGGGAACCCTGCTGCTCATTACTGATTGGGCTGTAGTGCTGTAAGATACACACACAGATAAGCAAGGGGAGAATGGCACCTCGGCAACAACAAGAGTAGGAGGAAAGATTATTGGGGGGGAAGGAGAGATGATTTCTGCCCCTTTCTGAAGAAGGCTGTGTTGCGTTCTGCACAGATGCTACCAGACTTGCTGAGTTTCTCCAGCAATTTCTGTATTTTTTTGTTGATTTCTACCACTCTTCCCTCCCTCGCCCCTTTTGTTTGGTTTCTTTCTCCAATATCACATTCTTTTTTCTATATACGAATGATTGTGTCCATTGTTCCTGTTGATTGAGGGAAATGGACAGCTCTTGGTGATGAGGTCAGCATTTGACTAGCGCCGCTCCCGGAGCTTCTGTGCTCTCTGCAGGGGGTTCTCTCTGTGTGTGATCATTTTGTTAATGCCTCTATATATCTGTCCTACGTGATGCAACGAGCGGCGCCTTTCGCAATCTATCCTTGAAAGTGAGGTGATGAAATTCAACAGGCCAGTACAGGAACTTTCATTATCTTTTCAGAAATCAATTTGTAACGAGTGAGGAAATAATATAACAACCAAAAGAATTGCGGATGCTGTAAATCAGGAACAAAAAACAGAAGTTGCTGGAAAAGCTCAGTAAGTCTGCGCAGAGAAATCAGAATTAACGTTTTGGGTCCAGTGACCCTTCCTCAGAACAATCAACAACTCCCCCGCCCCCAAAACTATTTTAAACCAATTGTGCCATCGGCCTTAAACAAGGACTATAAGTTGGCTCCCTGTACACTGCAAGCGTCCAGAATTACCTCACTCAAAAAAGCATTTATTTATTGACGCGAGAAAGACTTCTGTTTCCACTGGGATGGTCAGGATTTTTGAAGGTGTGCCAGAGCACCTTGCCGATAATGAAGTATTTTATTATTAGAGTGCCCTCACTTTGCTATGTACAGGGGCCTAAATCTTAGTCATAGAGTTGTACAGCATAGAAACAGACCCTTCGGTCCAACTTGTCCATGCCGACCAGATATCCTAAATAAATCTAGTCTCATTTGCCAGCATTAATTGTACCAGCCTCCAACACTTCCTCTGACAGTTCATTCCAATCCTGCGCTATCCTTTGCATGAAAAAGTTACCCCTTAGGTCCCTTTTAAATCTTTCCCCTCTCACCTTAAACCTATGCGCTCTCATTTTGGACACCCCCACCCCAGGGAAAATTCCTTGTCTATTCACCCTATCCATATCCCTCATGATTTTATAAACTTCTATAAGGTCACCCCTCGGCATCCAAGGAAAATAGCCCCAGCCTATTCAGCCTCTCCCTATAGCTCAAACCCTCCAACCCTGGCAACATTCTTATACATCTTTTCTGAACCCTTTCAAGTTTGACAATATCCTTCCTATAGCAGGGAAACCAGAATTGCATGCAGTATTCCAAGAGTGGCCTAACCAATGGCCTGTACAGTTGCAGCATGACCTCCCAACTCCTATACTCAATGCACTGACCAATAAAGGCAAGCAAACCAATCTTGATCAGGATATTGGGAAGAACTCTTCTGTGGAGACATAGAGAATGAATCTTGACAGACTTTTTATTTAAGATAACAAGGTGCAGAGCTGGATGAACACAGCAGGCCAAGCAGCATCAGAGGAGCAGGAAAGCTGACTTTTCGGGTCGAGACCCTTCTTCAGAAAAAAGACTTTTTATTTACATAACTTATGCTCTGCCCTTCCTCATGCTTCTCATCCTTTATCATCTATTCCCGATCAACAAATCACCCCCCTTTTCTCCCTGACACATTTACCAAACTTAAATTCATCTGTGCTATTTGCTTCAACCACTCCTTATGGCATTAAGTGCCAGATTCTAACTATTGAGTCGAGAATTTTCTCCTAAATTCCCTATTGAATTTGTTACTGGATATATTGTGTTTATGTTCCTTCATTCTGATCTCACCCACAAGTCTCTACATTGACATCAACACATGCTTGCATGGTGTTCAAAATCTTCATCAGGTCATGGCCTCATGTCTTTCCTAAAAGAAAGAATCTCTGTCTTTTCCCTCTAAACTCTCAGTTCTGGTTTAGTTCTAGAATTTTTTTTCATCTCCCTAATGCCTTGTTATGCTTTTTACAAAATGGAAACCAGATCTGTTCATGGTGTGGGCTAGCCAAAGCTTTTACATCTTCTCTGCCTGAGGCAGGTCACTATGAATAGGACAAGGGGGAAGGTCATGAATCCAACAAAATGAGAACAGGGATCAAATCCCAATGACACCAACCTGATCACACTGGCTATCCAGTTAGCTGAACCAACTGGCCCCACAAAGAGGCCAGGTTGTTGTGAAAACAAATATGTTTACATGCATGTTGTAATTTGGAGTTACACTAATTTCATTCCATCCTGTAGCTGACCAGGAATCTCTCCCTATCCTACTGCTTATAGATGGTATGTTGGAAGGATTTACAAGTTGACTGTCAATTTATTTGGCTAGATTATGGATGCATCTTCCTTGGTAATCAAGTTCCCAAAATGACAGATTGTTATAGCACAGCAGGAGGCTTTTGGCCCATTCTGTCTACCTGGCTCTCCAAATCAGCATCACTCCTTTTGCTATTCTCCCATGTTCTTCCTGTACCCTGCACATTGTTTCTGTTCAATTAATCATCCAATTCCCTCTTGAATGCCTCAGTTGAACTTGCCTCCACCATGTTCTCAGGCAATGCATATCCAAACCTTAACCACCTGCTGTGTGAAAAATAGTTTCCTCACATCACTTTTGCTTCTCTTAATCTGTGCCCTCTTGTTTTCAATTCTTTCACAAGTGGGAAGATTTTCTCCATATTTACTCTATCCATAGTTCTCATAATTTTGAAAACTTCAATCAGATCTCCTCTCAGCCTTCTTTACTTCAAGGAGAATAGTTTTATCTCTCCAATCTATGTTCACATCTGAAATTCCTCACTCTAGAACCTTTCTCTTAAATCTCTTCTGCACTATCTCTAATGTCTTCACATCTTTTCATAAGTGCAGCACCTAGAACTGGATGCAATACACCAGCTGTGGTCTGACTAGTGCCTTACATAGTTTTAGCAAAACCTCCCTACGTTTATCCTCCATTCCCTTTGAAATAAAGGCCGACATTCGTTGCACTTCCCTATTCCCACAGAATTTCAATGCTAGCTTTTTGTGAGTCTTGAACAAGGCTTCCCAAATCCCTCTGTTCTGTAGCTTTCTGTAGTTTATCTCCATTCTTCCTGCCAAAGTACGTAACCTCACATTTTCTCACTTTATATTCCATCTATCAAGTTTCTGCCCATTCGCTTAACCTGTCTATATCTCTCTGCGTACTTTTTTGTCATCTTCACCACTTGCCTTCTACTTATTTTTGTGTCATTGCAAACTTGGCTGCAGCACATTCACTGTCCTCATCCAAGTTATTAATATATGCTGTAAATAGTTGTGGCTCCAGAACTGATTCCTGTGACACTCCACCAATTACATGTTGCCATCCTAAAAATATCTCTATTATTCCAACTCTCTGTCTTCTATTAGTTAGCCAATGCTTTATGCATGCTAATATACTACCTCCAACACCATGGGCTCTTATTAAGTAAACTTAATGTGATGCCTTATCAAACGCTTTCTGAAAAATCCAAATATATTACATCTACTACTTCTCCTTTATCCATCCTGTTTGTTAACTCCTCAAAGAATTGTAGTAAAATTGTCAGGCATGATTTCACCTTCATGAAGCCATGCTGACTCTGCTTGATCATATTATATATTTCTAAATGCTTTATTGTTACATCCATTATAACAGACTAATGATTTCCCAACAATATCTGTTAAGCTAACTGGTCTATAGTTTCCTGAATTTTTCCCCTCCATTTTTGAATAAGCGTGTTACATTGGAAAACAGCAATCAGCTGGGATTGTTCCAGAATTTAAGGATTATTACAAGATTACCTACCAGTCCAAACATTATCTCTGTAGTTACTTCGTTTAATATTCTAGGGTACATCTTATCAGGTTGAAGGGACATATGGTCTTTAGTCCTTTAATTAAGAGTCAGCCTCATTGCTGTGGGTCTGGAGTCACCTGAAGGCCAGACTAGATATGTATAATAGATCAGGGGAGGTGACTTTTTGAAAGGGCAAGAAGGAAAGTGTGGTGGGGAAGCATTGTTGGTAAAGGATGGAATAAGTACAATAGGAAGAAATGATCTTGACTCAGAAGTCCTATAATTTTCACCAGCACTTTTTCTATAGTCATAGTTGTTTAATTCCCCTCCTTCTTTTACCCCTTGATTGTTTAATAATTTTAATGTCTTTTACTGTGAATACTGATGCAAAATATTTATTCAACTCCTCTGTCTTTTCCTGGGTTCTCCATTATTATTTCACCAGCCTCATTCTCTAAGGTGCCCGTGCTCATCTTGGCTTCTCTCTTCCATTATGTAATAAGCTTTTGCTGTCATCTTGATATTACTTACAAGTTTAACCTGAATGATTATTTTCTGTCCTTTACTATATTTTGGTCATCTGTTAGTTTTTAAAACTTCCACAATCCTCTGGCTTACCACTAATCTTTGCCGCATTGTATGTTTTTCTTCTTTCGAGTTGATGCTATCTTTAACCCCCTTGGTTAAACATGATTGGCTTACCCCATTCCTACTATCCTTCTTCCTCATCAGAATATGTCTTTGCTTTGACCCACAGGCTATTTTCTTGAACACCTACCATTGTTCCTTAACAGTCTTTGCTGCTAATGTCCCTTACCAGTTTGCTCCAGCCAGCTCTGCCCTCATTCATAGAGTCATACAGCATGGAAACAGACCCTTGGTCCAATTCATCCATGCAGACCAAGTTTCCCAAACTAGACTAGTCCCCTTTGCCTGCATTTGGCCCATATCTCTCAAAACCTTTTCTATTCATGTACCTGTCCACTTCCTCTGGCAGTTCATTCCACATATGAACCACCCTGTGTGTGAAAAGGTTGCCGCTCTGGTCCCTTTTAAATCTTTCTCCACTCACCTTAAATTATGCCCTCTAGTTTTGAACTGGCCAATCCTGGGGGAAAGACTCTTGTCTTTCACCTTATCAATGCCCCTCATGATTTTATAAACCTTGTAAGGTCACCCCTCAAATTCCTACACTCTAGTGAAAAATGTCCCAGCTTATTCAGCCTCTCCTTATAACTCAAAACCCTCCAATCCAGATAACATCCTTGAAAATCTTTTCCATACCCTCTCCAATTTAGTAATATCCTTCCAATAGAAAGGCAACTAAAACTGTACACAGAACTCCAAAAGTGGTCTCACGAATGTCCTGTACAACTACAACATGATGTTCCAACTCCTATACTCACTGATTTGAACAATGAAGGCAAGCATGCCAAATGCCTTCTTCACCACCCTGTACACCTGAGACACAATTTTCAATGAGCTATGTATCTGAACCCCTGGGTAAAACACTGCCCAGGGCGCTACCATTAACTGTGTAAGTCCTGCGCTTATATGTCATACCAAAATCCAACACCTCGTATTTATCTAAATTAAACTCCTTCTGCCACTCCATGCCCCATTGGCCCAATTGATCAAGATCCCTTCATTTGTATTTACCATTATTTAAGCTTAACACAGTTATTTCTGACCCAAGTTTCTCCCTCTCAAGCCAAATGCTAAATCCTACTATATGATGGTCATTGGTTTTTTCACTCTGATATCATGCATTAAACCTGTCTCATTGCACAAAATAGCCTGACTCTCTAATTGGATCCACAACAGATTGTTCTAGGAAACTGACCCCTATACACTCTATGAATTCTTCCTCATGGCTTCCTCTGCCAATCTCCATTAACATTAAAGTCACCCAAGATTAACATACTGCCTTGTTACATGCCCTCATTACCTCCTGACTTATTTCCTATCCCACTGTATATCTACTGTTAGGGGGCCTAAATACTACTCCTGCCAGTGTCTGCTTTCCCTTTTTTATTTCTTACCTGCACCCTATGGATTCTATATCTTCTGAGTCAAGATAATTTCTTCCTATTGTACTCATTCCATCCTTTACAAACAATGCTTCCCCACCACCATTTCCTTCCTGTTGTTTCAAAAAGTCACCTCCCCAATCTATCATACTTATCTAGTCTGGCCCTCATGTGACTCCAGACCACAGCAATGAGGCTGACTCTTAATTGCTGTCTGAAATGGATCAGCAAACCATTCAATTCAAGGACAACTAGGGGCAGGTAATACATGCTGCCTTGCCAGCGATGCTCGCATAAAGAATGAAGAAAAAGAAAATCAACAGCATTGCCCTGATCAACCCTCCTGGACTAAGGCTTGAACCTGAAGCTATTGACTCAGAGGCAGGAACACTATCACTGTGCCACAAGACATAAATTTCACATAACATTTCTGCATTCCAGATATGTCCCTCTAGAAATAAACTCCGGGTATTTTTTAAATGGTCATATTAACTTACATCACACCTTTTAATGATTTATGTATCTGTGATTCGAAACTCCTCTGTTTCTCAATTGCATTTAGAGACTTAATTTCCAATGGGCTTCTTATTCTTCTGACAAAAAGGTACCACTTCACATTTGTCTATATGGAAGTTTCTTTGCCAATGACAAACCAATTCTGAAGGCTTATTAATGGGTTGCTGTATTTTCTCTCAGTGCTTCTCTGTATTCACTGCAAACCAAAATTTGGTATTGTACCAAATTTTGAAAGTGTACTTCTGTTTGAGTCCAAATTGTTTATGTAAATTGTGAACAACAATAATCCTAACACAATGTTTATGGAACATAACTTTCCACCTTTTGCCAGCCTTTATATCTGTTTTGTAGCAGGTATGCCATTCATTCTCCTACTCTATCCACTGATTCAAATTCCAAACATTCACTCATGCAAAGCTAAACAGCCAAGCTTGATCCTATTTACTTATGATGCTCTTTTATGTATATTTTGTAGTACGGTCACCAGACAATGGCTTGTTTTTTCTATCTCTAACCCAGGGACGCTGAAGACCACTGTACCAACTCTATCATTATCCCTCCGAGATCGGTTTTCTCCTAGGATTGAACCTGTGACTTCTTAATCTGTGCTGTCAGCTGCTCACTTAATATAGGTACTCAGCTGATTGTGAGAAAAAACATCTACGACAGCACATAGAAGGGTTCAACTGTAATGAATGACTGAAATGTCAAATATTTGGGTTCTGGTATTTTTGCCATGATGTGAAGCATTTTGAAAAGGAACAACGGTATAAATTGAATTTAGTGTAAAATTTAATCTGGGTAGATTAGATTACTGTGCTGTAGTTCCCTTGAGTTATCTGGCAGCCACTGTGCATTTCACAAGAACTGAAACATCAATGATGTACACTCTTTGTGTATATGTATACCTGGCATATCAATGATGTATATACTGTGGTAGAATATCACAGAATGCTTTATTTGTTCCTCTGTCACCCCGGGCCACCCCAATAATCCCATTATCCATCTGCCAGGTGGACATAAATAATGCTGTAGTACTTTTTGAAGAAGAGCAGGGGACTTTTGCTTAGTGTCTTGGTGAATATTTATGCTTCAACTAACATCACTGACACACAGTATCTGTTGCTGTTTGTGCGAGCTTGCTGCATGACTATTTTTCTTACAGTATAACAGTGACAACATTAAAAAATTACTTAATCGAGTTTAATTTATATACCAATATCCTGAAGTAATGAAAGGTATTGTATAAGTATAGCAGAACATTTTCTTTTACTAGCATTTGAAAGGGACAATACTGTAATTAATGCCTCTGTAATCTGGTGGCAGTAACCTAAGAATATGAGATTAGAGAGAGAGCCGTAACAGAGACCCATGGAGGCATTGTGCTTGTGCATGTTTAAGGCTGAGATAGATAGTTCTTGATGAGTAGGGAATCAAGGGTTATGAGAAATGAGCAGGAAAGTGGATGCAAAGATTTTGATTTCAACTATGATCCTATTGAATGGAGAAGCAGGACTGAGGGATCAAATGGCCTACTCCTGTTCCTACTTTCTTATGGTTTAATGAAAAGCTACTGCTCTTCACCATAGGATTTTCACAGCAAAGGTAAGCGTGCTATTTGATGATGGGGTCTTTATGGTGAAGTTCAATTTTTGCTTCATGTCTATGTATGTATCATTTCACAGAAAGCAATCAGGATGGTATCCATGATTGGGAATAGGAGCACTGATTGATTTTCCCCTCTCCCTGACCCCAGGAGATTGAGCCCTCCTCCTGAGATCATCTGATAGAACTGGGATCTCTCTAGACTGTATGGGTCAGCTGTCACTTGTAAACCAACTGAGCCATTGGTGGATCCTAAAAGTTATATTTTTAAAGAAGACTTTGAAAAACTGTTCTCAGGTGAGCCTATAATCTTAACTGGCATGTTAAGGAAATAAAACTGTCGCAAATAGAGCCTGGGGAAGAAATTTTGAAAGAAAGACGACAGTCAGACAGAACATAGAATCTCCACTTGTAACATACTGAAAGAAGGACAGATTTAAGAAAATCTGCCTTCTATAACGCACTCCCTCCTGTCTGCGAAAACGTATTGCCAAATCTCTTGGTGAATGATAGTGAAACAGACATAGTCCTAAAGAGAAAAGGGCTTGCATTTATCTAATACATTTCATCAGCTCTTTGGGACATCCAAGAACAACTTTCAATCAAAGAATCACTTATGCCATGTTGTTAAGTTGAAATGCGGCAGCCAATTTACACATAGGAAGTTCTCACAAACTACAGCATAAAAAAAATAATCTGTTTCAGAAATTTGGTTGAAGGATAAATGTTGGTCGTAACATTGGAAGAACTCCTGTATATATGTTCTGGATATGCAAAGTAATCATGAACTGTTTGCAATCTGTAGTAAATGCAATAAAATATATTACTGCTAACATTTAAGCACTTTGGTGTTAGAAGGCTTTAAATCATCACAATCTGAATTTCAACAATATCTGACCAGGATTACTGGGATGAGTTTTCAAGAATTAATAGTCACTAAAAATGGATGCACCAATTGAAAAATGAAAATATTATATGTAAATTTGTTTTTGTAAAATGACTTTGGTACGACTTGGCAAATAGTGTAGATATGTTACCAAAACATTGTGAAGTGATATGTCTGCAATATTATTACAACAAAAGTAATGCACTTTTACAGTGTCCTATCTTTCAATTAAGATATTGCTTTTACTCTTTCTTCTCTTGCCCTTATTAACTGATGTTCAAATGTATCTTTCAGGCAATGGCAACGCTCCAGTACCATGTTCTAACTGGCTATTTGTCTTGTGCAGTCTTATAGCTAATGGTGTTACAGACTATTTAGTATGAAGATATCAGAATTCAAACTCCATCAAGCTCACAGATGTACGTTTTTTAAGTAAGTTGACTCTAGCCAGAAGCAGGAGGTTTGACCATAAGACCATGGTATATCGGAGCAGAAATCAGCCATTCAGCCCATCAAGTCTCTCTGCCATTCGATGAGATCATGGCCAATCTGATAATCCTCAACTTCATTTTCTTGCCTTTTCCCCATAACCCTTGATTCCCTTACCGTTTGAAAATCTGTCTATCCCAGCCTTGAAATAAACTTAATAACCCAAACTCAGCAGTCGTCCATTGTGAAGTATTCCACAGATTATGTGTGACTCTCCCTGCTGCAGAGTCTGGGTTGGCAATGCCAATTACTGTGAATCTTCTGCTGCTCCAGCTGAGATGATGCATCATAGACCAGGGATCAAACATAGTAACTTCCTGTTCTTTATGGCTTCAAACCCTCCATACTGATCACTGAGTTGTCAGAAGAACAAAACAACATTTCCTTAATTACAAAATAAATATGGATATGGGAGTTCATCTTTAGTTCATCTTTGTCATCCATAAAAAAACTACAATGCCCATCATGAATTAGAATGCTTCTTACATGTTCCTTCCACCACTGCTCTTCCTCAAAATCTGAAGTAAGTGTTGATTAGTCTTAGTGGGAAGATATTCTCCCAATTTTTTCCTTCCTCCAGTTAGAATTTTTTTCAATGTAATATCCTCCTCAGTTATCTCTTTCAAGGCTGAAAAGCTCCAGATTCTTTATAGTGACAGACTTAAAGAGCATATAGATGACTTGGTGGAATGTGTGGGCATGTAGCAGATGAAAGTTAAAAAAAAGCAGGGAGTCAGGGAGGGTCCCTGAGGACTTGAAATTTGCTAATGTAACCCTCCTGTTTAAGAAGGGAGTAAGGCAAAAGACGGGAAATTATAGGCTGATTAGCCTGACCTCGGTCATTGATAAGATTTTGGAGTTTATTGCGAAGGATGAGATTTCTGAATACTTGGAAGTGCAAGGTAGAACAGGGCAAAGTCAGCATGGTTTCATCAAGGAGAGGTCATGCCTGACAAATCTGTTAGAATTCTTTGAGGAGGTAATGAGCAGGTTAGACCAAGGAAAGCCAATGGATGTTATCTATCTGGACTTGCAGAAGACCTTTGGTAAGGTGCCGCACAGGAGGCTGCTGAGTAAGATAAAGACCCATGGTGCTAGAGAGTGGGGATAAAAAGGTCCTTCTCAGGATGGCAGCCAGTGACAAGTGGTGTTCTACAAGGGTCAGTGTTGGGACCACAACTTTTCACTTTATACATTAATGATCTTGATGAAGGAACTGGAGGCATTCTGGCTACGTCTGCAGATGATACATAGATAGGTGGAGGGACAGGTAGTATTGAGGATGTGGGGAGGCTGCAGAAAGATTTAGACAGGTTAGGAGAATGGGCAAAGAAGTGGCAGATAGAATATAATGTGGGAAAGTGTGAGGTCATGTGCTTGGTAGGAAGAATGGAGGCATGGACTATTTTATAAATGGGGACAAAATTCAGAAATCTGAAGTACAAAGGGACTTGAGAGTCCTGGTCCAGGTTTCTCTTAAGTAAATTTGTAGGTTGAGTCATTAGTTAGGAAGGCAAATAAATGTTGGCATTTATCTCAAGAGTACTAGAATATAAAAGCAGGGACATACTTCTGAGGCTGTATAAAGCTCTGTCAGACCACATTTAGAGCATTGCGAGCAATTTTGGGCCCTATATCTCAGGAAGGATATACTGGCCCTGGAGCAGGTCCAGAGGAGGTTCATGAGAATGATCCCAGGAATGAAAGGCTTAACATATGAGGAACATTTGAGGCATCTGGGTCTATTCTTGAGGGAATTTAGAAGGATGAGAGGGGATCTAATTGAAACTTACAGAATACTGAACAGCCTGGACTGAGTGGATGTTGGGCGGATATTTCCTTTAGCAGGACAGACTAGGACCTGAGAGCACAGCCTTTGAGTAAAGGGAAGACCCTTTAGAACAGAGATAAGGAGAAACTTTTTCAGCCAGGGAGTGGTGAATCTATGGAATTCACTACCACAGAGGGCTGTGGAGGCCAGGTTATTGAGTATATTTAAGACAGACATTTTAAGGTTCTCAATTGTCAAGGAGATCAAAGGTTATGGTCAGCAAGTGGGAGAATGGGGTTGAAAAACCTATCAGCCATGATTGAATAGTGGAGCAGACTTGATGGGCCGAATAGCCTAATTTCTGTTCCTATGTCTTATGGTCTTATGGAAATATGAAGTAACATAATTTAGTGGAAAATGAGAATTGGGAAAGGATACAATTCAAAAAGGAGTGTGAGATCTGAGCAACATCGAAGTCAGGAGGGTAGGTTGAGAAAGTCTTTAATAATGGAAAAGCAGAGGCATGGTGTACCAAAGAAAGGTAGTGATGATGAACCTTTATAATCAGAGAAAGCTGGAGAAACTCAGCAGGTCTGGCAGCATCTGTGGAGAGAGAAACAGAGTTAACATTTCAAGCCTGCTATGACATCCTTTAGAACTGTGCTTGTTTCAGGTTTCCAGCATCTGCAGTATTTTGCTTCTAATCTTTACAAAACACTGATTAAACCCCAGCTGGAGTATTGTGTTCCACACCACACTTTAGGAAGAATGTGAAGGCATTGGTTAAATGCAGAAAACATTCATGACAGTGGTTCCACAGATGAGGGACTACAGTTCCGTGGATAAATTGGTTGGGACTGTTATCCTGAGAGAAGAGAATATTTAGAGTAGATTTGAAAGAGTAGTCAGGGGCCTGCACTTTACAGAGTAAATGGAAAATCTGTCCCCAATGGCAGAAGGGTTGAGAATCAGGAACATCACTACATCACTTTAAGGCAAGTAGCAAAATAATCAAAGCCAACTTGAGGAAAAAGAGATTACATGTTGCCAAGAGATAGTAGGAACTGCCAATGCTGGAGTCTGAGATAACACAGTATGGAGCTGGAGGAACACAGCAGGCCAGGCAGCATCAGAGGGGTAGGAAAGCTGACGTTTCAGGTCTGGACCCTTCTTCAGAAATGGGCATTACTCCTGTATTTTGGATTTGAAGGCAAGCATGAGTAAGTTTATTTATTTGCTTTTGATTGCTGCTTAACAAGTCAAAGAAACTTATTGCCAAATTCATTCATTTTTTTTACTCTTTCAGATGTGGGTGTTGCTGGGTCATTTGTTCAGCGTTTATTAATGCCAAGCAGCTGCTTTGTCCTGGATGGTGTTGAGACTTTTTTGTGTGATTCGCTCATTTCAGGCAAGTAATGAGTATTCTATCACGCTCCTGACCTGAGACTGGTAGACGGTGGACAAGCTTTGGGAAGTTAGGAGGTGAGTTACTTGCCACAAAACTCCCAATCTGCTAAACTGCTCTTGGACCACAGTAGTCACATGGTTGGTTCAGTTTAGTTTCTGATCAATGCTAACCCAGGATGTCAATAGTGAGGGATTCATTGATGGTAATGCCATTGAAAGAGAAGGAGAGATGGTTAGATTGTCATTTGTTGGAAATGGTTATTGCCTGACACTTGTGTGGTGCGCATGTTACCTGCCCCTCATCAGCCCAACACTGAACGTTATCCAAGTCTTGTTGAATATTGATATGGACTGCTTCACTATCTGAGGGGTCATAAATTATGGTGACCACTGTGCAATCATCAGTGGACATTCCCATTTCTTACTTTCTTTTGGAGGGAAGGTAATTGATGAAGCAGCTGAGAATAGTGGGGCTTAAGACACAAGCCTGAGGAACTGGAACACATTGATTAAAAATATCTACCTTGAGGAACTGCTCTAGAGCTGTCCTACTACTGAGATGATTGACTTACAATAACTACAACAGTCTTCTTTTGTGCGAGATATAACTCAAACCAGCAGAGAGTTTCTCCATGATCCCAATTAACTCTTTGATGCCTTTTGACAATTGGTCAAACGTTACCTTGATGCCAAGGGCAGTCACTCTCACCTTATCTCTTGAGTTCACCACTTTTTCCATTTTTGGACCAAAGCTGCAATGACGTCAAGAGCTGAGTGGCCCTAGTGGAGCCCAAACTGAACATCAGTGAGCAGTTTATTACTGAGTACATGCCACTTGATGTTGATGACAGAGGGGAGAATGACGAGGCTGAAATTGGTTAGGTTGGATCTGTCCTGCTTTTGTGAACAGAACATACCCGGAAAATTTTCTACATTGTTGTGTAGATGATAATATGTAGTTGTATTAGAACAACTTGGCTAGGAGCACGGGTGGTTCTGAAGCGCAGATCTTCAGTACTTTTGCCAGAATGTTGTCAGACCAATGTCTTTGTATTATCCAGTGCCTCCAACCATTTCTTGATATGAAGTAGAGTGATTCAAATTGGCTGAAGAGTAGCATCTGTGATGCTGGGGACCTCTGAAGGAGGCTGAGATGGATCATCCACTTGGCACTTCTGGCAGATGGTTGCAAATGCTTCAATCTTATCTGATGTGCAGGGCTCTCTGATCAATGAAGATGGAGATATTTGTGGATCATCCTTCTTCAGTTAGTCATTTAATTATCCACCACCATTCAGGACTGAATTTGGCCGGACTGCAGACCTTAGATTTAATCCATTGGCTTTATCTCTATCAAGGGCTGCTTATGCTGTTTAACACTCAGTAACCTAGATCAGTGGTTCTCAAACATTCTTTTGGTTGAAGGACTTTTTTTTTGAATCAGTGATCTCTGATGCACCATCTTTAACACAACACTATACAATATATTGGCAAACATGTATTTTGTGCCCATTCTTTGAGTTTAAGTGGTGCAGAACATTCCTTCCTCAAACAAGGCTGAACTTACTTGGTGCCCAGCACCAGCCTTGTAAGTCTACCTGGCAATTTACACTATTCTGTGTGCACTTCCCTCTGCAGTGAGATAGCCAGCTCACTCTGCACAACATACGTGGTAGCTAAGCTTCTATGACAGATTAAACCCACTTCCAGCCACCATTCCTGCAAGTACTCTGGTAAGTGTCACAGACCACCAAGGTCTGCAGATCCCTAACACTGAAGTAGTCCAAAGAAATTTTAGGAAATTTTAGACAAAACCAGCAAATTCTTTGTTGCAATAAAATCACAATATTATGGTGTATTAACATACCAAAGCAGACATGCTAGCTCCACCAAAAATTGCAGTTCAATTGATCTTTGTTCCAATTCACATATGAAGAATAACCAGTTGAATGAATTTCCAAAGATGGTCAGTAAATAGAGAACTGATCCTATCTGAGTGAACACCTTTCCTACATTCCTAAACTTAACTGGTCATAAAACAAAACAGCCTGAGGGCGTAAAAGGTTATATAAATGCAGTCTACTTCTTTTTCTGAAGAAGGGTCCTGACCCGAAACGTCAACTTTCCTGCTCCTCTGATGTTGCCTGGCCTGCTGTGTTCCTCCATCTTCACACTGCATTGTCTCTGACTCCAGCATCTATAGTTCTCGCTATCTCCTACTTCTTTCTTTCTTTCTTTGTTTCAAGAGAGAAAATGAAAAGACAAAATAGTTTGGAAACAAACGAGGCTTGGGGATCCTGACAACTATGTGCCAAGGAACAAAACAAATTTTTTGGGAATTTGGATCTGGGACTTTACCTGCCATCATCTGTCTAGTATGAATTTCTGAACCATTTTATATGAACAGGTTTAGATTGATGTTAATTTTGTTTTCTAAACATCAAGTTACTGAGTGACCTCTTTCTTGCCAAACCATCAATGTTTAACAGCCCAATATCCATATGTTGAATTATGCAGCAGAAGATTCTCAAAGAATTACAAGGATTTCAAGGTGAATCCGTAGATTAGCATACTCATCAGTTTTCATCTTTCCCTTCTGGATCTTTTCCCTGTCCAGAAACCGACTCTTCAACTAGGAAGAACCCAGCTCTTCTTGTTAATTTTCTAATCAACCTGTTAACAGATTATATCACACACCTCTGGAACAGGTGGGACATGAACCTTGGCCTCCTGGCTCAGAGGTGAGGACACGTCTACTGCACCATAAGAGGCCTAAGAACAGAACTCTTTTTTAATTTCTTTTTATATCCAGAAGTGTTCTTAAACAACTGAACTGATTTTTTTCCGCCACCAAATCACCCATGGTACTTTTCACCTAATATGTAACAATGGCTGGTTTGCAATGCAGAATAAAGCCAACAGTGTGGCTTCAATTCCCACACTGGCTGAGGTTACCATGAAAGACTCTCCTTCTCAATATCTCCCCTCGCCTGAGACAGGGTGTCTCTCAGGTTAAACCAACACCAGTCATCTCTGTCTAATGAGAGACAGCAGCCCTATGGTCTGGTAGGACCATGGTGACTTCACCTTTTCACCACCTCTAAATCACTCATGTTTCCTATTAATCAATTTACGTGCAAAGCCCATTAAGGGAAATTCATGAAAACCTAGAGAGAGAAGGGCGGGTCTAAATCAAATTGGGAGTTGGAAAGGGAAGAAGAACCAGATCTTTTATTGTTTTCCTCTTTTCTTTTATATCTGGAAATGTTATAACAAACAACTGAACCCCCAAATCACCCATGGTATTTTTCCCCTATTAACTAAATCTCTTGTGTTCCAACTGATTAATTTACATGAAAAGCCCAGTAAGAACAATGCAATAACACCAAAGGTGAGAGAGAGGTAGGAACAGACGGAATAGATTAAATCAAAATCACGTGGAGATAAAGCACTCTACCTCTTGCGGTGCCTACTTTTCTTTAAAAACATCAACAGTATCGCTGGAAGTACCCAGCTCCTTTTCTTAATATCCAGAAGTGTTATCACACCCAACCAAAAGGCTTTCTTTGCACCACCAGATTGCTTGTAGCTTTTTCCATCTATTGTCCACCACCATTAAATCACCCATGTTTTCCATTTAATCAAATTGCATGCACAGCCCATTAAAGGAAATGCAATAATGCCAAAGGTGAGGGAGGGGAAACGAAAGAGGGAGAAGGCTAAATCAAAATGGAGTTGCAAGGGAACAGAGAACCCAGGTCTTAAATACAAAGCAGAATGAGCATTGGCCCTCAAACAACTCTGAAGTTGTTCAGGTTGACCCTTAAAGGAGCCTGCATTTCTAATACTGAAAATCAAGTCAGAAAGCAGACTACAAGACATGCACTGAACACAATTTATTAGTACAAATTACTACTTAACTCGTAACAGACATGGGTAAATTAGATCAACAGTACCTAACAGTTTAGATGCTAACCAAAAGCAGACAGAGTTACTTATAAAATCCAAGTTATGTTGCTGAGACTGCTTGAAACTTACCATTTTAACCAAGCTTTTGGTCATCTATTCTGTTGGCTTTCAATTTGACACAGTAGTTATTATTTGATGAGCACATTGGCGTGTTATACAACATTAAAGGTGCTATTTAAATGCAAGTTATGGTTAACAAAATAAATAGCAAGAATTGTAAAAGTAATTTGGTACATCTCTAAAGGACTATGTATGTATGCTGAGCATTAGCCATTGTTGTAACCATACTCTTTAGATTGCTTCAAAAGTAATTCCTTAGAAAGTTGACAAGTTAACTGACAACCTATCACATATTTCAAGTCTATGTGGGCAGTTAATAATGCTCCAATCTTAGATGAACGTGATCTCTATGTTTCCCTGAATGCAGGCGTTAGCTTCTACTGTGCTGAAATGCTGAATCCCTTTACAATGAGGAATATATTCCAATTGGACTGAAACCAACCAATGCTCAAATCAAAATATCTGAGCTGGCTTACCTCTTACCTTTCTCAATCTCAGAATATATGCAATTAAATACATAACACTATTAACTCAATCAGTTCCAAGTTGGTACAGCCACAATTTAGCTTTTAACCTCTGTCATTATTGTGCTGTACTATTTGATAAAAGTTCTTTTCGACGAATACAGGAAATAGAAGTATTCTTTCAATTAACAGGACAAAATGAGACTGCTACTTCTATTGATCCCGAGTATGGAGGGATTTTCTTATGAGGGGAGTTTGAGTACAGTGGGTTTAGAAGAATGAGAGATCTTTTTGGACAATATAAGATTCTTAGTTGACTTTACAGGGTAGATGTGGAGAAGCTGTTTATGCTTATGGTAGAGTCTAGGACCAGACAGTATAATCGCAGAGTAAGAAGTCACTCAATTAAGACAGACATTCTTCACCATTCAGGGCTGTCAAGGCTGGGCCATTAAGTATAGTCAAGGCTGACATAGACAGATTTTGAATCATGAAGGCAATCAAGGGTTATGGGGATAAGGCAAAAAATGGAGTTGAAAACTATCAGATCAGCACAATCTCATTGAATGGCAGACCAAACCAAATGAGTCGAATTACCTACTACTGCCCCTATATTTTATGCACTAATAAGAAAGAGAATCTCGGCTTTCTGGGTGACTCATGAGTGAGCCTAACTTGCCCTTTTTATTTTGCATTTCTCACTGTCAAAATGTCAGGACTGAAGTATACAACCAGACAGATTCAGGTAGTTCTCCTATAATGTGATAGTCACTTTCTTGTGTAACCTCGCACTATAGAAAATTGCATTATAGGGACATCGCTATATCTGTACAGCAGAAAATTTGCGTTGGCCAAACAGCTTCCAATATTCATCAATCACGTTACAGCCAATTCGCGTTAACAAAACACATGTTTTGGCAGAACTACCTGGTTGTCTCCATTTTTACAAACCCCTTCCCCATATTTTGAACAAAGGCAGCCACATATAGGGTTGTGACCTATTTCTGACTGAATAAGTCTACATGAGAACGTCTAGATAGGGAAAAAACTATTATGCTTTGACTAGCCGTTTCCAGTGGTACAGGCTGCTTAAGACACATGCATTAAGAGTCCATGCAGTAATATAATTCTTTGTATTTGTGAAAGATTACTAGCTAAAAGGTCACGGTCTTTCTTGTAAACTTAACTCTTGCTTTGCTGTTTGTAACTTAATATAACACTGTAATACAGACAATTATTTGAGAGCTATGACACATGAGAGTGCTGATGAGATTCTGGCAGGCATCTCTTTGAGATAACATTACTGTGATATCACATGAGTATATCATGTGGGTAGATGCTTTGAGTATTTGGGCAGTTTGTTATTGACAGAGTAATATTTGATCATTTCCTGTTGTCAATAGATATATCCTAAAAAACTGGTATATTTGCCCCATACAAAGGCAAATATTAAAAAGATTATACTTCTGCAAAAGTTACCAACAGAATATTGCCTGTTAACTAAATAGATGGAGCATTCCTAAGTAGAATTTTTTTCCTAAATCAAACTTCTTAAAACTAATTTTCAGTAAAGTGTGTAACAGAATGATCATAAGGACTTTAGAAGTTTGGAACACTTCAAATTTTCAAGCATTAAGCATTATAACCATTAAGGTTATAACAGTTTGAATATGTTATTGATAATATATTGTGGGTGCAATCTTATCAGGGTCTGAGCGACATGGGCTATTGCAAGAATTGTGGCAGAATCAGATAAGTCCAGCGAGGCTTGTCTCGTTATCAGGAGAATCTCATTGCATCTTTCATGCTTTTGCCTAGCTGATCTGCAAGTTTCTCACTAGGCAGCAGTGAGTTGTCAGTTAAGGGTGATTGTAGCTTGTGAAATGCCTTATTAACAGCTTAATGCAACTCAGCAATATTCAGCTCCCTATTTTGCCAAACAAGGTAGACATTGCGAATTATTAACATGAAAATCAGAGCAGGTGCCTGTCAACTTCAGTTTGGTACTGAATGCAAAAAGCCTTCATGTTGCTCAGACCCACACAGCATCTCAGAGCATAATCCATGGGCACTATGTCAATATCCCTCCCCGCACGGACATTGACATTTGACATTTGACATTTGCCAACACCCTCCCCACAACCACTAAGGCACTTCTCCAATACACTTGCAGGATGCTCAGGAAGCACAGACTTGCATTGCAGAGTGCAATGAAACATCATTAGGTACAGACCCATGCACTGTACAGGGCACAGATATGCGAGGTCCCTAAGTCCTGAACTTCCTAATCCATTGACTCCATGTTTTCTGTGCACTTCCCTGCCACAGAGATGACTGACCACCTCATTCACATCAGCACGTTTGGACACAAAGCGTTGGCCAGCAGCAAGTGAACCCTCCGTGGCTTCACTTTACATGAGTTGGAAGATGATAGGCGGAGTGGACGATCTAGCCACCTCTGGAGTGTTGTTAGAGGAGACATCTGAGGTGTCTGTGCGGGGTGCCTCCTCTGGCTGGGTGAGTCATGGAACAGTCTTGTTTCCTTGTGAGGAAGTGTTTGCCAGATTCCCAATCATCCTGTCTTGCATTCTGGGGACCAATGATTGGGGTGATGGAGTGCAAGTGCTGTGCACCTCTCCAGCAGACCCTCATGGAGCTGGACCTGATGACTGATCATTTAACTTTGTTCCCGGTTTCACTCTATACCCTTTGATTTCTTTAGCCCTAAGAACAATATGTAACTCCTTCTTGAAAACTTTCAGTGTTTTGGCCATGATTCTGTGACAGAGAATTCAACAGGCTCACCATTCTCTGGATGAAGAAATTTCTCCTCAGTTAAGTCCTAAATGGCCTACCTATAACCTTAAACTGTGATCATTAGTTCTGGACACTCCAGTCATTGGGAACATCCTTCCTGCATTTACTCCATCTAGCGCTGTTAGAATTTCATAGGTTTCTATGAGATCCCCCCTCATTCTTCTAAATAAGCACTGTGATAGTAGGGGTGCTGCAACTGATATCAAGCTTTGGGTAAAACACCAAGAAAAATGTCAAGCAATGTTTATGTGCCTGATTATTATCATCACCCCAGCTGGGGAGAGTGTTTATTTGACATTGGGCAAAGACAGCATTGAACTTGACTGTAGCGTTCTCAGTTATTGAATAGCTTGCTTTGGCAGCGACCTGAAGAATTTCCACTTAGACACTAACTGGTGCCCAGCAACTAAAGAATAGCTAGCACCAAATAACAAATCGAGTGACATCTGCAGGATCACTTATTTTAATAATCTGCACATTGTCTCTGTGTGTTGTTCACATGCACAGAGAATATTTTCTCAGCTGGACAGAGTGGGAGATAGCATAACAGAACTGCAGCAGGTATTTAAAAGGACTGCTGCACTAATAGGGTGCACATTTTTTTTTAAAATTAGAGTTTAAATATTACTGTGTAACAGGGCTGCAGGAACTCTCAGAATAGTCCCATTCATTAAACAGTACCTGGAGCTTCATTTGGATAGGCTATCCTCAGAAAATTGGCAAACTTTGGAGTTGAAGGTAGCCAAACAAATAAAGACTGTGGATGGAACATAATGGTTCCAGCGTGGGGAGGTGGTTGGTGGAAAGTGGTGGTGGGAGGCTGTCCATCAGCTGGAAACCTTGTGGCAATCCCAACATGACCATTTCCTGGAGACTTGAGAGGCATCAATCTAGTAAGTGCCAGGTGTGCTGGACTGTGTAAGAGGAGATTGATCTTGAGAATCCTACTGAAAGGCAGATTTCCTGCCTTGAAAGAGCTGCCGGCCAATCGTAGGCCGGTACCACTTGGTGACCAATACCATGCCAAGAGAATTGGCAACTCCATGTGAAGGTGAGTAGGGCGTGCTCACTGGGACAAGATTGGGAGTCAAAAGTGAGGAGGCCGATGGGGATACTGACCTAAATGGCATAAAGGCCCAGAAGGAAAATCAGTAAAACCTTGGTCTGATTTGTGCATACTTCAAAATGGAGCTCCAGTATGCCTATTTCTAAGTATTTTTGATTTCCTTACTGCTTTCTCACTCCAGAATGGTTCATTCCCTGGGTTCATCTGTTCCCACTGATGGGTAACAAAGTCTGATCCACCTACCAGTGCCTGGGCCTGCGGTTTTCCTGGCTATGAGCCTGTGTGGTGTGGCCCATGCCCACAGCTCATTAATTTGTTTAATCCATGCATGGGACATGGGTGCCACTGGGTAACATTTATTGTCTGTCCCTAGCTGCCTTCTTGAACCAATGCAGTCCATTTGCCATAGGTAGACTCACAATACCATTACAGAGAGAGTTCCAGGATTTTGATCCAGCAACAATGAAGGTGTGGCGATTTCCAAGTCAGGATGGAGAGGAGCCTGGAGAAGAACTTGCAGATGGTAGTGTCACTATGTATCTGTTGCCGTTGTGCTTCTAGATGCATGGTTGTGGGTTTGCAAAATGCTCTGTAATGATCTTTGGTGAATTTTTGTGGCATATCTCGTACATAGTACACAGTACTGCTGTGTGGTGTCAAACAAGTGGGCTGTTTTGTCCTGGATAGTGTCAAATTTCTTGAATGTTGCTGGAGCTGTACTCAACAGGCAAGTGGGGAATATTGTGTTACGCTCCTGACTTGTGCCTTGTACATGGTGGACAGGCTTTGAGGAGGCAGGAGGTGAGTTACTTGCAGCACTATTCCTAGCCTTTCACCTGCTCTTGTGGCTATTGTGTTTACATGGCAAGTCCCGTTGAGTTTCTGCTCAGTAGTAAGCCCCAAGATGTAGATAATGGCAGGGGGGGGTTCACTGATGGTAATGTTGTTGAATGTCGAGGGGCGATGGTTAGATTGTCTTTTATTGGAGATGGTCATTGTCTGGTATTTGTGTAGTGTAAATGGTTACTTGTCACTTTTCAGCTCAAACCTAGATACTGCCCAGGTTTTGCTGCATTTGGACATGGATTGCTTCAGCATTTGATGCGTTTTGTATGGTGCTGAACATTGTGCAATCATCACCGAACATCCCCACTTCTGATCTTATAATGGAGGGAAAGTCATTGATACAGCAGCTGAAAATGGTTGCGCTTAGGACACTACCTTGAGGAATTCCTGCAGAGATATCCAAAAACTGACTGACCTCCAACAACCACAACTTTCTTCCTATTTGCCAGGTATGCAACCATCGGAGAGTTTTTCCATTGATTTCCATTGACTCAGTTTTGCTAAGGTTCCTTGATGCCACACTGGGGCAAATGTGGTCTTATTATCAAGGACTGTCGCTCTCACCTCTAGAATTCAGCTCGTTTGTCCATGTTTGAATCAAGGCAATAATGAGGTTAAGAGCTGAGTTTGCATGGCAAAACCAACTGGGCATCACTGAGCAGGTTATTGCTGAGCTGCAGCTACTTGATAACACTGTTGGTTACACCATCCATCACTTTATTGATGGGACAGTAATCGTCCAGGTTGGATTTGTCCTGCTTTTTGTGTACAGAACATTACAGGACATACCTGGGCAATTTACCAGATTGTTGGGTTGATGCCAATGTTGTAGCTGTACTAGAACAGCTTGGCTAGGGGTGCAGCATGTTCTGGAGTGCGGGTCTTCAGTGTTACCAGTGGAACTATGCCAGGGCCCATTACCTTTGCAATATCCAGCACCTCCAAATGTTTATTGACATCATGTGGACTGATTTGAATTGGCTGAAGACCAGTATCTGTAATGCTGAGGATCGCTAGGGGAGACCAAGGTGGATCATCAACTTGGCACTTCTAGCTGAAGATTGTTGCGAATCCTTCAGCTTTATCTTTTGTACAGATGTGTTGAGCTCTTCCATCATTGAGGATGGGTATAGTTGTGGAGCCTCCTCCTCCAGTGAGTTGTTTGATTATCCACCACCATTCACGACTGGATGTGGCAGGACTGAAGAGCTTACGTCTGATCTGACAGTTGTGGAACTACTTAACTCTGTGTATCACTTGCTGCTTATGTGGTTTGACACAAAAGTAGTCTTGTTTTGTAGCCTCATTTTTCAGTATGCCTGGTGTTGCTCCTGGCATGCTCTACTGCACTCTTCATTGAACCTTGGTGAGGAAACATATCAGTCTGAGACTGGTGCAGTTGGGAAAAGGGGTAAGTCGAACAGTCAGGGCAGGCATGAACAAAGTAGAGAACGAGGAACGACTGAAAAATTAAACTGCATTTATTTCAATGCAAGAGGCCTAACAGGTAAGGCAGATGAACGCAGGGTATGATGGTTGGGAACATGGGACTGTGATATCATAGTAATTACAGAGACATGGCTCAGGGATGGACAGGTCTGGCAGTTTGATGTTCCAAGGTATAGATGTTATAGGAAGGACAGGAGGCGGTGCAAGAGAGGAGAGGAAGTGGCGTTTTTGATTTTGATGTTTTGATAACATTACGGCTGTACTTAGGGAGGATGTTCCTGGGAATATGTCCAGGGAAGTTATTTGGATGGAACTGAGAAATAAGAAAGGGACGGTCACCTTATTGGGATTGTACTGTTGACACCCCCAATAGTCAGCGGGAAATTGAAAAACAAATTTGTAAGTAGATCTCAGTTATCTGTAAGAATAATAGGGTGATTATGGTAGGGTATTTTAACTTTCCAAACATAGACTGGGGCTGCATAGTATTAAGGGCTTGGATTGAGAGGAATTTGTTAAGTGTGTACAATTAAATTTCCTGATTCAGTATGTGGATCTACCTACCAGAGAAGGTGCAAAACTTGACCTACTCTTGGGAAATAAAGCAGGGCAGCTGACTGAGGTGTCAGTGGGGAGCACTTTGGCGCCAGTGACCATAATTCTATGGGTTTTAAAATAGTGATGGAAAAGGATAGACAGATCTAAAAGTTAAAGTTCTAAATTAGAAGAAGGCCAATTTTGATGGTATTAGACAAGATCTTTCAAAAATTAATTGGGGGTGGATGTTCGCAGGTAAAGGGATGGCTGGAAAATTGAAAGCCTTCAAGAATGAGATAACAAGAGTCCAGAGACTCTATGTTCCAGTTAGGGTGAAGGGCAAGGCTGGTTGGTGTAGGGAATGCTGGTCACCTAGAGAAATTGAGGTTTTGGTCAAGAATAAGAAGGGAACATATGTCAGATATAGACAGCAGAGATCAAATGTTTCCCTAGAACAGTATAAACACAGTAGGAGGGCAAATAGCAGACATGAGATAGCTTTGGCAAATAGGGTTAAGGAGAATCCAAAGGGATTCTATAAATATCTCAAGTACAAAAGAGTGGCTAGGAAGAGAGTAGGACTTCTTAAAGACCAGCAAGGCCGCATAGGTGTGGAACCATAGGAGATGGGGGAGATACAAAACGAGTATTTTGCATCAGTGTTTATTGTGGAGAAGAATATGGAAGATAGAGAACATATGAAATAAATAGCAACATCTTGAAAAATGTGGGTGCTGGATGTCTTAAAATGCATAAAGGTGGATACATCCCCAGGACCTAATCAGGTGTACCCTAGAACTCTGTGGGGAGTTAGGGAAGTGTTTGCTGGGCCTCTTGTTGAGATATTTGTATCAAAAATCGCCACAGGTGAGGTGCCTGAAGACTGGTGGTTGGCTAACGTTGTGCCACTACTTAAGAAAGTTGGTAAGAAAAAGCCAGGGAACTATAGACTGGTGAGCCTGACTTTGGTGGTGGGCAAGTTGTTGGAGGGAATAATGAGGGACAGGATTTAGATATATTTGGAAAGGCAAGGATTGATTAGGGATAGTCGACATGGCTTTGTGTGTGGGAAATCATGTCTCAGCAACTTGATTGAGTTTTTTGAAGAAGTATCGAAGGCAATTGATGAGGGCAGAGTGGTGGACGTGATCTACATGGACTTCAGTAAGGCGTTCAACAAGGGTCCTCATGGTAAACTGTTTAGCAAGGTTAGATCACATGACATACAGTGAGAACTAGCCATTTGGATACAGAACTGGCTTGAAGGTAGAAGACAGAGGGTGGTGGTGGAGGGTTACTTTTCATACTGGAGGCCTGTGACCAGCGGTGTGCCACAAGGATCAGTGCTGGATCCACTGCTTTTTGTCATTTATATAAATGATTTGGATGTGAACATAGGAGATTTGATTAGTAAGTTTGCAGAAGACACCAAAATTAGCAGTGTAATGGACAGAGAAGAAAGTTACCTCAGAGTACAACAGGGCCTTGATCAGATGGGCTGAGGAGTGACAGATGGAGTTTAATTTACATAAATGTGAGGTGCTGCATTTTGGAAAGGCAAACAGGGCAGGACTTAAACACTCAATGGTAAAGTTCTGGGGAGTGTTGCTGAACAAAGAGACCTTGGAGTGCAGGTTCATAGTTACTTGAAAGTGGAATTGCAAATAGACAGGATAATGAAGAACACATCTGGTATGTTTGCCTTTATTAGTCAGTGCACTGAGTATAGAATATGGGAGGTCATGTTACGGCTGTACAGGACATTGGTTAGGCTACTATTGGATTACTTCTACATGCAGTGCTGGTCTCCCTGCTATAGGAAGGATATAGTGAAACTTGAAAGGATTCAGAAAAGATTTACAAGAATGTTGCTAGGGTTGGAGAGTTTGAGCTACAGGGAGAGGTTGAATAGGCTGGGGCTATTTTCCCTGGGGTGTCAGAGACTGAAGGTGACCTTATAGAGGTTTATAAATTCATGAGGGCACAGATAGGGTGAATAGACAAGTTCTTTTCCCTGGGGTGTGGGAGTCCAAAACTAGAGGACGTAGGTTTAAGGTGAGAAGAGAAAGATTTAAAAGGGACCTAAGGGGCAACTTTTTCATGTAGAGGGTGGTGTGTTTATGGAATGAGCTGCTTGAGGAAATGGCGGAGGCAGATACAATTACAACATTTAAAAGACATCCGGATGGGTATATGAATAGGAAGGGTTTAGAGGGATATGCTTCAAATGCTGGCAAATGGGACTAGATTTATTTAGGATAGCTGGTTGGCATGGACAAGTTATACCAAAGGGTCTGTTTCCATGCTGTCCAGTTCTATGACTCTATGAACCAGGGTCAATCCCCTGGATTGATGGTAATGATAGAGTGGGGGATATGCCTGATCAGGGTTTGCAGATTGTGTTGGAGGGCAATTCTGTGCTGATGGCCCACAGCGCCTCATGGATGCTCATTCTTGGGTTGCTGGATTAGTTTATGATCTGTCACAATCATAGTACCACAAGACATGATGTAGGGTGTTTTCAACATGAAGGTAAGACTTAATCCCCAGAAGGACTGTGCAGTGATTACTCTTAGCAATACTGTCA
>NC_063357.1:12942883-12967883 GCF_021869965.1 Rhincodon typus | reverse complement strand
TTACAAACGCATCTCCAACAGGTAGATTAGTGAGGATTAAGTCAAGTATGTTTTTCCCTCTTGTTGGTTCCGTCACCACCTGGTCCAAACCCAGTATAGCAGCAGTGTCCTTTTGGACCCAACCAGCTCGATCAGTAGTGCTACTACTGAATCACTACTGCAACTGAGTGGAATGAGGCCTTTAAGTTGACCTTAGCTGGCCTTCAGGCAGGGAGGATGCCCTTGAGCCTTCCGACTCTAGACTAAATCAGAGAGAAAGCTGTGGGATCTCCATTCTGCATACTTCCACCTGAGCACACAGTCTGTCTTGCCCCTAGACCAGATGTTAGTTATTAATAATTAATGGCAACTGTGGAGTAAGGAAATTCTCCAGGTCTGACCAAAATAAGGAAGAACAAAAAGTAAGAGAACACTCGTACCACGTCCACATCATGCAATCAGCCCACACGGTATACCACTGAACAGCAATGCAGTTTTCAAAGTGCTTGCTCCCCAATTCACCTCTTGAATCCTATAACTACAGTCGCTGACACTAGAACTCTGCCTTGGTCTCTACCGCTGGAATAGGTTTCATTTTACTGTCATGTTTCCTTAGTAACTCACTTTGACAACTGTAACTATTGTGTTGTCTGCTTACCTTCCACACAGGGAGAACATAAGCAGATCATTAGATGATCGTGATAAGAACCGAAGCAGACCAGCAGCAGCGATCTCCTACACCCACTCGCTCGCATGCTCAGTCTGACTGGCCCCTGGCCATACACCCTGAAAGGGAGGAGAAAGCAGCTGAACCATTACAAAACAGCACAGCAGTCACATTTTGGCAAGTGCAACAATGCTGTTTTCATAGTACATCACTAATTCCAGATTCTTTAAAAGTGATCAATATTTAAAAAACAAATGATCACTGCGTAGGTTCAGAAAGTTCTCTCAGCCCAATTTATTTAAAGTACTGTAAGGAAACGAAGTGATTATGTATTTTGAATTATGTGAAATAAAACATGATAGGTCGGGAGAGTAGCCGTTGATGAGTTGAGGCATGGTGGTGAAAGTCAGCGTACAATTCAGAAGACAGCTAACAGCAGTGATAATAAAACAATGAAAAAGACGTTCAATAAATCCAGTGATTGAAAGCATTTAGTTTCTTGATTGACGAGATATAACTCTACTGAAATTTCATTCAGTGTGCAAGAATCTTCATTAGCAAAAAAGGTACCATACAGTGAAGAGAAGATACTGTAGGCGCTTCAGTAAGACCAACGGTTGAGTGTTTTGTTTACCTTCTTGCTCAGCTCACTCTTTATCACTCTACAAAACATGAGTGGCCGACAGATGGTGTTGGGGACACATGGCAGTAGCAGCTCAGACAGCAATACACAACACTGTGAACTCCCAAGCATAAAATATCAGGATAATCACAACAACTCTAGTGAATGGCAGCTATGTATGAGGGGGGAGGGAGGGGGGAGGGGAGGTGAGGGGTGGGAAGGGTAGGGGGGAGGAGGGAGAGAAAGGGAAATAGAAAGGGGAGGGGAGGTGAGCTGAGGGGTGGGAGAGAGAAAGGGAAGGGAAGGGGCGTGTACAAAGTAAAAGCTCAATGGGGCCCAAGAGCGCGCGAAGCCCCGTGACGTCAGCGCCGCGTCGCTTCCGGGCGGACGCTGTGTCCCTCCGCCGCTGCCGTGAACCTGCTGGACGCGGAGGGAGAAGCGCGGGGCTAACGACGGTTCAGGTTTCGGGACGGAAAAGAGCTGGGGGTAAAGCGTGTTTGACCCTTAGCTCGTCGGTGTAGACGTACGCAGAGACGCACGAGCGAAGGACCTGAAACGTCCGTGAAGAGGTAAAATGGTACAATGGGGTTGGAGGGGGAACTCTTTGTCGGGAAGTATGGGCATGCGCAGTCGCCGTCGGCACTACTTGGTGCCGTTGGTTTGTGTGGAGCGAGGCGGTCGCCATTTTGAGCTGCTCTCGGGAAGAGGCGGACAGGAGCCGGGAAGATTGTTTCCAATCATATACACAGCGCCTTTTTAGAAAAAAAAACCCACACGACTCGCATTTTATTCGACATTAATCCTCCTGCGGCGTGTGTCCTGAGAGAGAGCGAGGAAGGGTGAGCGCGTAGGTTGTGCTGTCCTCAAAGGAAAAAAAAGTCGCGCCAATCCACTTACTTCGTCCTTCCCTTCGTTTGTGATTTTTAAAAAAAATAACCACTCCGTTCCTCTACTTTTTTTTTAAATTTAATCGCCACCCTTCCCACTTCCCAACCCCACCCCGCCCCCCATCCCTCTCCAAACGGTGTTTTATTTCCTCCCCTAACCCCCCCGAGTGTCGTCAACCGTCGGGCTGGAGGGTAACGGGATGCAGAACCACAGCGGCGTGATCCGGGGCCCGGCGGGCAACAACGACTGTCGGATCTACGTGGGCAACCTGCCGCCCGACATCCGCACCAAGGACATCGAGGACGTCTTCTACAAGTACGGCAGCATCAGAGACATCGACCTGAAGAACCGCCGCGGCGGCCCGCCGTTCGCCTTCGTCGAGTTCGAAGATCCGAGGTACAAGCAAAGACTCCAGACGGGGGACAGACTAGACAGACAGAGAGACATGGCTGCCCTCTCTTTCCATCAAACACCACACTTCCCTCCTTGTGTTGCATGCATGGGGCTTCCCAGTCTCACCCCGCGTGGAGGGCAGGTTGCATCCTCTGTTTCTAGTTTGTTTTCTTTTAAATTCTTAGGATAAATCGTACTTGGTCCAGTTTTGTTTTCACTTTAGACGTGGCGTTGGCCGAAATGGCTTTTGGCGCCCTTGATTTCACACGTTTTTAAGGGCTGCGTTGCAACTTTTTGATTCCTTTTAGGGACGCCCCCCCCCCAAAAAAACGCTTATTCGCAGCTTTGAAATTTGTCGTGGGGAAATTGCATTCGTTAGCAATTTTTTTTAAAAATCTTCAGAAGTGCAGGTTTGTATTGCAGTTTTTCATTTTTGGGACTTATTTGCAACTTGATTCTCTTGGGATTTGCATTTGAGCTTTTAAGTTGGGTATTTTGTTTGCTGCTTCAAACTTTTGGAAAGGGGGTTATTTTGCTTTTGTTGTAATTCGTGCAGGGGTTTGCATTTGCTGCCTTTAAAATTTTTGGGGCGAGATTGCTCTTGGTGCGGCCAAATGTAATTCTCCCTTTTGCCGCCCCCCACCCATAACTAATTGTACCGATCTCTCAATTCTCCCCCAAACTGTTTAAAAGTACTTTTCCGGACAAGATTGTTTACAACTTTTAATTCTTGGAGTAGGCGGAGGAAATTGCATTTGCAGACTTAAACTTGTTTTAGTCGAGTAATTATTTGCCACTGACCGCGCGGTTGGGGGTGGAGGAGATTTGAATTCTATCTCGAGTCTTTGTGGTGGTTGGTTTCTTTAATTTGTACGTAGTGTTCTTAGTTTGGAATCGCACACTTGCTGAACCAGCAGAAATTGACCTAATTGAAGCATCGCGGCTTCCTTGCACCGCAGTTAAATTTCTGTGACGTGAGCTTGCTTTCGAGTGAATACATTTTCGTATTTTTATAAGCCGATTGTGTTTGTAATTGACGACAACTGTATCTGATCGCCATTTTGCTGCAGAAGGAAACTACGCCACGCAAGCCCTTTGTTTGGCGGGTTTTTACTGTGACCAGTTTAAACTGGAGGCCGGAGCTCCACGTGTTTTTTTTTCCGGGGATGGGGGATGTTGAAGGTGTAAATCAGTGCGCCGGGGGCAGTACGTTCACTTCTGGTGTTTAACTGGTTGCTCCTACCGCACACTTAGCGGGTGCATTGTTAGAAGACAGTACTGCTTCAAAGGGTCGACTTCACGGGTGAACTTTTTTTTTTATTTTCGATAACTAGGACATTTCTCCAATTCTCCCCCTTCTTTCCCCCCCCCCCCCCCCCCAAATCTAAACACCATGTGGTCTTCTAACGTTCTTGTGTTTTCAGGGATGCTGAGGATGCTGTGTACGGTCGAGATGGTTACGATTACGATGGTTACCGCCTGCGTGTTGAATTTCCACGGAGTGGTCGAGGGACTGGAAGAGGGGGTGGCGGTGGAGGAGGTGGTGGGCAGACCCCTCGAGGAAGATATGGCCCCCCTTCTAGACGCTCTGAGTACAGAGTGGTAGTTTCAGGTGAGACAGTCAGAGCAATTGTGATTTTCATGTTTTCTGAACAATTCTGGAAATCTTATTAAATAACACATTTTTTCAGGGCTTCCTCCAAGTGGTAGCTGGCAGGATTTGAAAGATCACATGCGGGAAGCAGGTGATGTATGTTACGCTGATGTTTTCCGTGATGGAACTGGTGTCGTGGAGTTTGTTCGCAAAGAAGATATGAGCTATGCAGTGCGAAAACTGGATAACACAAAATTTCGATCTCACGAGGTATGTGACCCAATTCTGAAAGCTTTACAGATGATGACTAAGAGCCATAACTTAACTATTCATTTGGACTTCAGGTAAGACAGTGGTCAAGAAGTTCTGAAAAGAATGGCTCAAACGTTAGTTACATTTATGACTGATACTTCTGAAATATAATCCAGTTAGTTTGGGTGAAAATACTATGCTGAACTTGAGTTAAATTTCTAGTCTTAATTACAGTCCCAAAATTGTCAGCATGCTATATGTCAAATCTGTTGTGGTTGAAAGTGTGCAGTTGAATGACCTAAGGACCTTTTCAGCAGAAAAGAAAATGACAAAGTATTAGTCTTATACACTGGCTTTCCTGAATAATGTTTGAAAGTAGTCAACATTTCTCTTCACGTATTCAATAGGGAGAAACAGCATATATTCGTGTGAAAGTTGATGGTCCAAGAAGTCCAAGCTATGGAAGATCTCGTTCACGTAGCCGCAGTCGAACCAGAAGCCGTAGCCGAAGTCGCAGCAGAAGCCGTAGTTACTCTCCCAGACGAAGCAGAGGATCTCCCCGCTACTCGCCCCGTCATAGCAGATCACGCTCGCGTAGCTAGATTGTAAATCCATTGATGGAATTCCTTGTAGTGCGCCACCACACTTTTTCCCTAAATAGAACGGATTCTTTATTTTTAAATCCACGTTAACTTGTTTTATTCAAGTTTAGAACACAATTTAAATTGATATCCATATAAAGATGGTTGCTTCTCTTCATTGTTAACATTCCCTCCTATGTCATTACTGAAATCTGATAATTGTATAGACAGGGTAGGTTTGGAGTCTGGGAAGCTTTCAAAATGGTGTCAACATGACTTGGAATAACAGTAAACTGTTGCGATAATTTGTTAATGTTTATAGTTGATTTCATTTCAATTGAATAAATCCTAATGTGAGAATTGTAGGAGACTGTAGATAGGACTGTTGTGAAACATTTTTGTGAAAACCTTGTGTTGTACCTTATCTTACCTTTTCATGTATTTTCCTATAGACATATCACAACTGAGGATGGATTAAGCATTCTTTGGATTAAAGGATTGTGGAGCTCATTTCAGTCATATTAGGAATGTCAAATCGTGTCTAATTGGAGGAGGAGGAGGAATCTTGATCATTTATGGAGGCAATGGTATGACTCCAAGTGCTATTGTCACAATTAAACTTGGCAGTATTGAAGTTGTGCTTCTTCTGTACAAATGGTTGTATAATCCATGAGCTATGGTGTTGCTGTGCCGGGATACGAAGTTCTGTGCGGCATCAATACTGCTGAGCTTGCATGTTCTGTGTGACTAGTCTGGCATTGGTTTTCACCATTTTGAACAGAAGTCCTATTGATTAAAACTTAAAATTGAAAGAATTAAAAAGTAAAATGGCTGTCTTTCAGCACAGTTTCATTACCTGGATCAAAAATTCATCAATCTCTAGTTTGTAACACAGTTAAGTGGTGAATTACATGTACAGTACAACTCAATTACTAGATTTCACATGGTAATTAGAAATGAAGGTGTCAATGAAAGTAAATACTGCACCAGTAAATTTTGTGCTAACTGACGTGCGTGTGTAGTAATGCTATCAGGGCTTGAATTGATATCCACTAGTCCAACATCTTCTTTCGTGTACATCCTAAATAAACTAAGCAGTATCTATGGACATACTTTAATGTAGTTAAGTATGCTGAATGTATGGCTTCTATCATGTGTGCCCATTAGTGGACTATGATGTTGGGTTAGTGAATACTTAACTACAATAGTAAGTTGTCATTTTTTAATGGTATTGTGGAATAAAGTTTCTTGTTTAAAATATGTAACAACGTTCACATTGACTGTGGGGGTGTGGATGCAGTTTATGCTGTTCATCTGTCAAAGCGTCTGTACATATTGGCCAGATGAGAGCTATAACTGTCCCACCCCATATAAACTTGTTGTTTGTTGTATCTAACGTTTGCCTCCTTTTTTGGTTTTGCTGGTTATTAAAGGTTTGGATTGGAGAGGGCTCATTGGATCCCAATCCTTGGAGCTGGATCTATGGATTCAATTCATTGTGAGGATAGGATAGGGAGGATCATAACATGGATTCATGGAGCGGGATCATTTTACCAGGAGCTGTAGGAGTGGATTCCTGCCCCAGTCAAACCGTGTATTTGTGGATTTTTTTTTTTTTGTTTTGTTTTTGTGTTTTTTTTTTTTTTGTTTTTCTTACCCCACCCACCCTCAAAACCCCAATCCCATACCCACAATTGGTTATGCCAAAAAAAACTTGCCTTTCATTTTTGTCAGTTGGAGCCCAATGGATACCCCGTGGGAATGGCTTTTTTTGCCTTTTTTTTTCGTAAACGGAGTGAACCAGGACCGAGAGAGGTACGCTGGAGCAATCTCCTTGGATGGATTCGGCATTCAGGATTTGGTAACAATTTAAGCAGGGTGATATCTTAACTTTTTGTAACTATGATTAAGGGGTATTTTGTTAAAAATTAAGTCTGAATTGGCTGTGCATACTAAAATTAAGGGAATAGATAAAATTGATTAATTTTTGGCCCAAAGCATTACTTCTATTCATAGCTTAAATGTTTAATCTCCATTTTGACAATAAATTCTTTTTAATTGTGTGTTTGAGTTTGTGATTTTGTGAACAGGTGGTTGGCTTTTATTTTCTGTAATTTTGAGGAACCTTGAGTAATCCTAAAACTGTTCACAACAAAATGCTGTATAACGTGCATTTTATATATTCCCGTTCGTTCACAAGTTGCAATGCCACGTTGCTTATGCACATTCTGATCGTTTTTATTAGTTAATGAGCAAGGTTTCCCTTGTGTAATTGGTGTCGTCTTTAAGTTTGCATTGCTGGCATCTGCCAGGGGCTTCCCAGTTTGAGTGAGAATCTAACAAACATTTACCCTAATGATCCAGATGGTTAGATTATTTAGATTTAGGTATAATCCTACAAGTAAACTTTACCCAACTAGCCAAAAAAAGGCTATTTTATTTCAAGTATAGTAGAACATGACACAAATTTCCCAATTTTGTCTTTCACGTACAGATCAATTTATCAAATTCCCAAAGGAAAAAGTTAGGAGTGACAGTTTTAGGATTTATTTGGATTTTTTAAGCTTTGTGCTCCAAAAGTGGGTATAATTTAATAAGGAAGCTGCATGTTGCCACTAGTTGCTCCTAAAGCACCCACTTAGTGTAGAGACATCTTGTGGTTAGCACCATTTGATATATTTTGTATGTTTGACAGTGCAGACATTTGTTTTGTCCAACACTCCCTAAGACATTAAGATAACACGTAACCTGATGAGTGTAATGAGTAAAGTGAGACAAAGAATGTTGTGAATTTTAATAAAGGATCAACAAAGCCTTTGCTGTTTTTCTTCACACTTAATTGCAGTGGAGTATTTTCTGTGCTCATGCATTGATCAACACATTTCCCATAACAAATATTACAGTATGGCACATTCTTTCCTTATTTGCAATGGCCATGTCCACCACCTCTGCTGTTGACTTTGGTCTTTCCTTGCTGTTCCTAACTAAATATATTTACACTGATCCCTGTCACCTCTGATCTAATTTGTATAGCAGCGGTTGGTAGCCAGAATATTCTGGTAAGTGAATAGAATCAAATTTATTTCTTCCTGTGATACATTATATATAGCAGCAATATGCCTAAGTACACCCAGGCTGTTGCTTGGTAGCCAACAGTAGGTGCCAGTTTGATTTCCAGTGATGGTTGGTTTACATAATTTGGCTCATGTAACAAAGTCACTTGAGAATCAGCTTATTGATAGTTGGAGTCGCAGGCTAGAAATGCACTCATGCCCAGAAACATCCTGTAGTTGTAAAGTGCATAGACAAATTTTCCCTGCTGCTGTGATTGTGGGAAAAGTTAGCTAATATATTGCATCAGTAGTCTGTTCTGTCACCTTTATCCTTTAGCTGGGTATCTTTCTGAACCAGTTATATAGTTTAAAGGATAGTATATGTGAATTCTGACCTTTTCGGTTGGTCATGTGAACAATTGCAGCTGACCCAATTGTTTTGGTCTTGCAAGTGCTGGCTATTTAAATTGACCAGCACTTGTACCCTTGCACAACTAATGACTAATGCACCTAAAAGCACGGCAAGCAGCAAGGGCTTATAGTGGTCATGTTTTTGATGGAGGCGTAAATTATTAACACCATCCAATTTTGTTTTTGGTGTCTCTTCCAGGCAATATTAAGATGACTGGGAGAAGAATGTGTTCCTACAACCATCTTTATAAAATTGTGGATTTTTTGGGATGCATATAATAATGCTTTCAGGTCAAACTACAAAAGTCTTTTCAAACTTATGTCTGCAGTATTTTGTTTTTGATATGCTGTTTATTTTGCTGCAGCTCTTGTCTTTGATTCAAATATAGTCATGGGGAATGGTTTGTAGTTTGATTAATCTTGCCAGTTACAGAAGGAAGGTCTCTAGTTGAGGGTTTTAAGTGATGCAGGTTATCGTTAGAATGTATGGACATTAGTGATAAAGTAGTTGATGGAATGGGTTCTTGGTTTTTCCACTTATTGTGACCATCTATATTAGCTGCAAAATTAGCAACCTAACTGTCTTATGCAGTTAATCTGAATACATCCCATCCAATTGAGCATGACCACTGATCTCTTACGAAGTGATAGTGTCTTAATGCATGTCATTCTACTACTGAATTGCCTATAAAACGCAGATTAAGGCATGGAATTTCCTCCTATTGTGGAAGCTCTGATACTAGGCTTTCTCCACTTCCCTACTCAGATGCATCCTGGTACTAAGACGTCTGTAATTCCCTGCTGTTGTGAACATCTGGAAATTTAAAAAATTGGTTTAAAGTGGTGTGGGAAGAGATGCTGGGAGAAGGAAATGAGTGATCTGTTTGGCCTGAGTTGATGTCATGTCATATCCTTGCCATTCTGCGCTTGCCCATTTCTTGGTAGGCATTGCTGAACTGCAAGTGTTCTTGTGACATTGATATTTACACAGGAATTATGGAAATAAATCCACTCTGTTGATGTTCAACATAATACTTCCACAGATCAAGAATGATGATACCTTCATTCAGTCAATGGGAAGGGACATTTTTCCCCAGGGGTAAACAACTGCAAAATCAAGATTGCACTCTGGATGGCCTATAATTAGTGTTTAGTTGGAGGATATGTAGAACAAGAACAACCTAGTTGAAACTGTTCTGGTTTCCTAAATAACTGGGAAGAGAAGGGATTACATTGTAATATCTGTCCATTGTCTGGAAAAATTAGTGACTTGGGATTATTTCAGTTGAGTTAACAGTTCTTCCAGCTCTAACTTTCCCTGTTGGAATAAAACTTTTTCTGGCTTGAGATCTCAATGAGTGAGCAACCTTCAATGTTATGCAGTTTTATCTATAACTTCCAGTGTGGGGGTGGGAATGGGTGCAAGTTTAAGTTGCAAGGCAGTGATCTTTGAAGGTTTGTAACTGTCTTCAGTGAGAGATTTGTGCCTTTGAATTGTTCCAGTATGGGTACTTCAGTATATGATGTACACTGTCATTTTATTCTGTTTTGGGACTTTTTTTTTTACAGGTGACATGGATGGTGATGGCCATTATGCTCCGTTATAGTTGCGTGATGTCGTCAACACTGAAGGATTAACAATTGTGATGTGATTACTGCAACTTTTGTGTGATTTGTCAGCATTTGATTGCCAGAAATGGAGCACATGCATTCTAGAATGGATAATATTGAGTTAGCATAGATGCATAATCTCTTGGTTCAGATTAGTTGAATGCTGCCTGAACCCTGAGATTAATTTTAGAATTTAACTGGCAACAGCTTAAATTTTGAGCTTTTTCAGATTTCTTGACATTTTTAGGATCCGGTCTAGTACGGTACATTTCTAGAGGGGGAATAAATAGCCATTATTAACACACCCTGATATCAAATTAATAGGCACAATTGCTGCAGATGACATACTGACAAAGATGCCTGGAATCTTTCCTCATCAGTTTTTAGTCTCATAATCTATAAACTAGTGTCTTTTTGGCAGTTCTTTTAATTCTCTATGCATTTGATTTTCTCACTTGTGCACTCCAGCTGTATACAATATGCTGTCACGTTGACTGCAAAGTTAGAGAAAATGTGTATGCCGTAATTGTAATGAGAAAATTGATTTGTAACCATCCTAATAAATTGTGATTTCTCCAGCCAGGTGAGCAAACTGTTTAAGTGGCATCAGTATTGTAGCTAGGTTGGGCAATGCGGACTTTGTTTAGCAAAGCATAGTGAAGCATCCTAAATGTGGACAAACTGTGGAATATTGGAGCTAATGCAAAATTTTAGATTTGAGAGTGTACAGAAATCTAGAAGCTGGTTTAATATTGAGCTGGATTGTTATATACTAGTATTAATGACAGTTGGAAGTTTTTAACTTAATTGTGGCTGGCTAGGCTATGTTTCCTTCCCTTGAGAAGGAGTTACTGAGTGCTGTCTCCAACTGCTGCGTCCACATGGTCTAGACACACCGTTGTGTTGGGGAGCAAGTTCCAAGAGTTTAACTCAGTGACTGAAGGAATGGCACTTATGATTTGAAGTCAGTATGGTGTGTTGGAAGGAATCCTGCTAGTGGTAATGTACCCATGCATCTGTTGCCCTGGTCCTTTGAGGTGGTAAGTCATGGGTTTAGAAGGGGCTGTGGTGAGTTGCTGCATTGCCTCTTATAAAGGATAGATCTATCACGATGAGGCAGTGAATGTTTAAGCTTAAGTCATGGACTTTGTAGTAGTGGATTAGTTTTGGATCTTAACATCAATAAATTCTGCAATAACTCCTGTTCTTTGAAAGTTGAATTTTAAAATTTGAGTCATTGTCCACAATTGTAAATATGAATAATATGATTCTTTGGGCTCCAGAAACAATGGTTTTGCCAAAGGATTTGTTTTTGTATGAACATTACACAGATGCAGATTTTGGCTTTCTGCAGGCTTTGCATCAGGGAACCTAATTTTTATACAGAGGTTTTTTATTTTGTGCTACTTTTAAATAAGTAATAGCATCAGTCACAAAATAAGAGGTAAGTGCTTTCTGTGATGAAAATCACGTCTCTACCCCTGCACTAAAACAAATTTCTGAGCTTTATCAGGGGGTTGGGTGGTGAAGCAGCTGAATCTCACCCTAACTGGGTGATTGTATGTAGTTTAAGTATTTAATAATCACTTGATAACTAAATTTTTGTAATTAAACTTTGCTCTTCCATTCCAGCGACTATTCCTCCAATTCTAATACAAATGATATACATGTTCCAAGAAACACAATCTTCTCTCAGTTCTGCTGTACACTGATAACAGATGTGCTGGATGTCTCCATGCTTTTATGCAACAATAATAGGAGCTTAATTTGTAAGGGAATTGAAGATGTGACTTGTAAGCAGCTTAATTTTGAACTTAATATGTTAGAACAGTCAGTGGAGAGTGATCCAGTAATGGGACATGTGTTAATACTATAGACTTTTAAACCTTGGCAATAAAAACAAAAGCTTTTGAACACATGGTCTCCGCACTAATGTTTGCAAATTACTTTGTCTTTTCTTGAGTTTTGGGACCTTTGAAAGGACTTAACTGGAGAAAGTCATCCTTTTTTTTAAAAAAAAAAAAGCACCAGTATAAACTGTTGCAGGCAAATGCAATATGGCCTCTGGCTCCATGGGATGCAGTTGGCAACAATGGTCAAATTTATTTGGACAAAATATGTAGGCATAAATGTTGATTTTGTTAATGTGACTTTCTGTGATCGTTCTAGTTGCTAGTAGATGCCATCATAAAATACTATTAACATATGATGGCAGCTGGTGTGTGAAGTGGGTGATTTCATATTTAAATGGGATTGGCTACTGTGTGTGTGCCTGAATGGACCATATGATAGACTTGTGTGTAACTAAATAGCTCTGTGACTTCAAAGTAAAATGCTGTTTGTGTGAAACATTTCAGATACTTAAATGCAGTGACACAAATGAAGGAATTATTACAACTAGAATGGCAGCACAAGTTGAAGTTCAGTATATGTGCTTTGACACTGCCCTGCCAAACAAAACCCTAGTACTCTGAAGGTCACCAGTAGGCTTCATGAGAAGTATTGATTGTGGTGGTTTTTCAAATTTGGCAGTTGATCAGGATTGCAGGTCAGTGAGTCATTGTGAAAGCTTTGAAGCTACTTGTAGGTGGGTTGGATAAATCTCATGCTGCAGGCCAGCATTGTAGGTCATCACTGGAAAGCAATGGAGTTTGGTGGAAATGCAAATCTAGAAGAACTGAAAGGTTTCGCAGTGGGAGATGGAACCTTAACAGCTCAGTTGGTACAATCAAGGGCACGGTTTCTGGTATGTATTATCTTAGTTATGCCGTAAAGTAACGCAGAATTAATGTATAGTGACTTACTCTTGTGTGTAATTGTGGATTTTTAGACCTTTTCTGATGTACTTGGGCTCTTCACTTGTGGGAATGACATAAACTTGTCATTGCGTGCTGTCAATTGCATGTAGGTAGCTGATAATTATCAACACTAGAGTAAGTTATGCATTGTGATTTGGGAACAGTGGTAGTGGGATTACAATTGGGGGAGCAAAGGTTTTTTTTTGCCAGTTTGAGCTTTGGAGAACTGGTGGAATGTTGTTTGGTTTGTTGATGATTCCTGAAGTGGGTGACTAAGTATCTAACTGTAGGTCTAGGTTTGAGTTTTTATTTTCTGGATATAATGTTATAGTTTCTGAGAACAGATTTACTGTGTCTGCCTCCTTAATTGGAAACAAACACATCACTTTAAAATGAATTTCTATGGTGCAGTATTTTTGATCAGCAGTTTTTGTGGCTCTTGTGAAGTAACTGATTAGGGATCAAAGTTTGTAGCTGCCACCTTTTGAAATGTTTCACATGAAATATTTCCTCCCATTTAATATATTCTCATTCCTCAATCCCCAGTGTTCATCTAGCTTGGTCTTAAATGCATCTGATGTTTACCTTGACTGTTGACCTCCTTGAACACTTGTTGAAACACATTAGAGAACCTTCACCAGGAATAAGGTTTTTAAAGAGCATAAAGGTTTCCATAACCACACTTTGGAAGGCTGCAATTTTCAACTCCACTGAATAAACAAACAAATGTGCTCTGAATTGTAAATATGAACCATATGAATTTTCATCTCAGCAGCTTGATAAAGTTAAAGTAACTAGTGTTGATTTGTGATTTAATTGAGGTCACTTTGTCAAAGCACACCATTTTCAGAGAAAAGTAGACTTGAAAGCTTCCACAGGTATGTAAATCTACAGACATGTCACACACTGGCTGACACACAGTTTTGAAATTTGTATTGCTTACAGATGTTGAAATCAACTGAGCAGACATTGACAGCTGAAGATTGCATCAAACAATTGGTCTCAATGTTACCACTAACTGGGAAATTGTACATGCTGGACGTGCTCATTGCTTGATTCATGGTCATATGAAAAATTGGATTTGCAGAGAAAGCAAGACTAAAACTAAAATGTTTACTTTTTTGTAAAAAGCTGTTTAATTGATCACTGAAAATAGTGGAAAAAAATTTGGCTAAAGAATAGATTGGGGAGGAAATAATTAGTAAATTTTAAAGGCAGTACTTTTGGGTCACTTTGCATCATGAACTCTTGAATATTACAATTTACAAGAGGGAAGTTGGAAAATGAAAGAATGAAGAAAAATTATGCTTTCTTTTGGGTAAGATTTCTGGTTATCTAAGTTTTTAGTTTAAGTTCCTTCAAATTTTCTTTTGAATAGATGTTTTTCTTAAATACCCATTTGAGGAAAATTATGGTCAATGGCCAAGATTAGAGTCACACCTTCCAGATGAAACAGCAAAAAAGTTTCACTTTCAATTTTGCTTGTGAACTGTGACCAAATACTAGATTGGGTAGTTGACAAGTTACCTGTTTGATGTATGATCTTCCATTGACATTTGCCATTTTAATTCATTGACCCACATTTTTCCCCTTCATTTCCAAATGGGCATTTTGCAGATATTGATTTCAACAATGAGATAATGAAAGCATCTATTGGTTGGGAGGTGCAGTTGTATCTGTTTGCCATGTACATTTCTTTGATCACTTCTGTTTCTTAACTAGATGCACAGTTCCTTTCTCCCCTACCCCCATTTGTTTCAAGGTTAAAGCTAATTTCTTCCAGTTCTAACAAGGTTAATAGATCTGTCTTCCACAGATGATTCCTGACTTGCTGAGTACTTACAGCATATGTAACTTAATACATCTGCAACTTTTGTTAACTTGCAAACTTGGGTTTACTCTTATTTTTGACAGTTTGTGTGGTTTTACAAGTAAGTCCATAGGCCCTCTACTTGTGACATTCTGCCAATTATAGCATTGGCTTTATTGTATTTAATCACCACTTGCCATGTCACAGTTGTCACCAATCCAGTATGGTTTTCTGAAGTCAATTAGATGTTTTAGCCATTTGAAATTGGCTGAAACTATTAAAAGACCAGATTGGAAGAGGGATCAGTGAGCACATTGTGTTCTTTGGGTGTTAGACATGGGTTTGAGAACACTGCAGACTCAACAATGTGGATTCAGGGTCCTTCCTCCTTCCATGATTTGAGTGCACAGGTCAAGGCTAATGTTCTGATGTCCTTATAGAAATGCACTGTTGAAGTGAGCTTTTGCATGAAAATGAAAACAGTATTCCTTCATGTATGTAAAATACTTGGTGGGACTTCGTTAATGAAGAATTGGCAGTTTACCCCAGTGTCCTGGCCAAGATTCATCCATCCGTCCAGCATTACACACAATGTAGCCATTATCACATTGTTACTTAGGAATTTAGCTGTTGGGTCTCTTACAAATGTGAGGACTTGCATTAAGTGTTGCATTGCCAAATGTTTGCTTGATCTGTCCTCACTTCAAGTCCAATGTTACATTCTTGAGTTATATTGTTGTGCAAGTAGTACACAAATGGATAACTCCCCTATAGATATGACTAAACAAACTTGCAATGGAAAAGGTAATGTATATTTCAAGTGCCTCATAAATTCAATACTTTGTAGTGAAGACATTAGATATAAACTTGCACTGAGACACTATCACTGAACCAACAAAATCAAGTACAGCCATGTGTGCTGTGTAATGTACAGATTTTGTAAATCTCAACTAAAGTGAATTGTTCAGCATGGAAACAGACCTTTTTGTGTGTTGTCTATGCTGTAAAGATATCCTAAATTAATTTAGTCCTGTTTTGCCACCATTTCACCCATATCCCCCTAACCCCATCTTATTCATGTACCCATCCAGATGACTTTTAAATATTGTAGTTGTACCAGCCATTACCACTTCGTGTAGCACTTCATTCCATTCAGGCATACAATACGGAATGTGAAAAAGTTGCTCCATTAGTCTCCTTCAAATCTAATTCCCCCAACCACCACCACATTAAACCTATGCCCTCTAGTTTTGGACTCCCCTAAACCAGGCAAAAGATCTTGGATATCCACTTTATCCATGCTCCTCATGATTTTTCAACCACTATGTCACTCAACAGCCTCTAACACTCCAGGGAAAATAGCCCATTTATGCAGCCTCTCCCTATACCTTAAATTCTCCAACCCGGCAATATCCATGTAAATATTTTCTGAACCCTTCCAAGTTTCACAATATCCTTCCTATGGCAGGGAGAATAGAACTGCATGCAATATTTTAATAGTGGCCCAACCAATGACCTGCCATATTCTATACCCAATGCCCTGACCAATAAAGGCAAACATACCAAATGCCGCTTCACTACCTGCGACTCTACTTCCAAGGAACTATGAACCTGTCTGTGCATGGCATTAGTAGTCAGGAAGCTTCCGTTAACTGTGTATATGTCCTGCTCCGATTTGCCTTATTAAAATGCAACAAATTAAACTCCAGCTGCCACTCCTGGGCCCATCTGATCAAGGTCTCATTCTGTCTGTCATTTGAAAGTGCTATATTTTGTAAGAGATGACTGTGCAGTTATTTCTGTCTTGTACACTTTGGTGCAAAATTCATACTTTTGAATAAAGCGTCCTCGTTTCTTTAATTGGGTTTGCAGCTTAATGGAGAATGGCACCACCTTGTCGCTGCCTTTGCACACGTCATGGTCCAGTGGTCTTTTGAACTCATGACCCTGTAATACCTTTTTTAATGCTTTCAAAAAAAAGGCAAATTGAAAGCTTGTCAATAGAATCTGAATATTCTAGTTATAACGTAGCTACTATGCTTTCAGGTTTTTTTCTTCTACAGCAGCATCCCAGTGAACCAGTGTCCTGTTTTATTGTGTTTTAAATTACAGGTAAGTGGAAGTAAATCCCAAGGATTTTGAAAGAACCCTTTATCTGTAGAGTGGCTACCACAAAATCTTGTGGCTTCAGATATGTATCAAACACAATATTCAGTCTGTCTCTTCTATATTTTATCTTGCATATGCACCACATCCTGCCTTCAATCTTAGTATAACAATTCACCATTTCCTTATGTAGTTAAATGCATTTAAGGGAAAGCTAGTTAGGATATTCATCTCAACTATTTCATGTGATATAAACTCCTATGTGGTAACTCTGGATAGGAGAAGCTTCTCCTGAATTTCCTATTGAATTTGAATGACTATATAAGGCCTAACTGATTTTCCGATGACAAGGAACATTTTCTTCCTCTTCCCCCCCCCCCCGCCCATTCTCTAATGTGTTCATTATTAAAATGAAATCAGAATTACAAAAAATGTGGGTTAAATAATGATATAACATTTGGTTTCCCAATTTGATCTTGACTAGTAAATGAAAATTCTTTTCATGGTAAATCACTATTGTGTGTTAATTGAATATTGCCTTAATATGTATCTTGCATGCGTTTCAGAAACCAATTCAGTAACAATACATATATACTGAATATAAATTAGCTTAAAATGTCACTACCAGTTATCGTGTTTGGTGGTATTAGTTATGGAATGAGTTACTTGACAAAGCATAGCATGTTTTTAAGTTCATTGATTTTATTATATAGTACACATGACTTTCAGACAGGAAGAGTTTGCATTCGACATTGAGGGGGTTAAACTAATCAATTACGTGCCTAACTAAGTTAGAGGTGGATGAATAAAATGTTTAGACTGAATTGAAATCAGTGAAGTGAATGGAATTAGAATCATAATATAGTCTTAATGGAAGGAAGTTGACAAATTTCACGTTTTTTAAACCAGCAGCATAGATGGAGGGAAGCCAACAGATAGTTGGAATTCTGAAAGGCATTCGCTACAAAAAGTTTAATGGGCAGGGATTCATGACTAGGAGGAATCGGTAGAGATACAAAGGACGGTTTCCTAATGGCCCTTAATTCAGACATGCTCTGTAAACGGTCAACAGTCTTGGCAGCAAAGCATTGGTAACAGATCCATTTTAAACTATTAATGTTTGTGTGATGGTATTTCCCATCTGCCCCTGTGCCAGTGTCAGAATGGTGGGTTTATGGAATTTTCTAGGCTCAAGGTTGCTATTTAAAGAGACTTAGACTACAAATCCCAGAATGCATATGGGTGTTCAAGCTTTGGAAGCATTGCCGAGTGAATTTTTAACATCTTATTTTGCTGTTGTCATGGGTGATAAAACATTGCAATAGAAATATCAATTTTAAGGTAGCAAATAAGGACAGTACAGTGGCTCAATGATTAGCAATGCTGCCTCACTGTGCCAGGTACCCGGGTTCGATTTCACCCTCGGGCTACTGTCTGTGTGGAGTTTGCACATTCTTCGCCTTTTCTGCGTGAGTTTCCTCCGGGTGCTCCAGTTTCCTCCCACAGTCCAAAAATGTGCAGGTTGGGTGGATTGGCTGTGCTAAATTGTCTGTAGTGTGTATGTTAGGTGGCCACAGGAAATGCAAGGTTATAGGGATAGGATAAACAGGTGGGTCTAAATGGGATATACTCCTTCAGAGGGCTGATGTGGACTCAAATGGCCTGCTTCCACACTGTACAGATGCAATGATTCATGTATGAAACAAAATATCAATTTTGAGGCCATTTTTTAGAAGAAATTGTTAACTTGCATTTTTTATAAATAGCCTTGCACCTTACATTATTTGTTAACTTTGTACATGCCTTGCATTGTTCTAAATGTATTTGCATACTCGTTTATACAAGAAACTTCCACACACAATCTCATGCAGCCATAACCGAAAACTAACAACTGGTGATGAATGCCAAATTGCTTATACAGCTGACTATGCTATTGAGCAAACAACACTTGAATACCATATCTTCAGTGTTACGAATCAATTAATTTATTAAATTGAATTAATAAAAGGCAAAGCAAGTTACACTGAATTTAAAAGCAAGTACTGGACTTAAATTCTTAAACAGAAAAATTCTTGAATTTTTCCAAAATGATAATTACCATGAATTGGTGCTTCAGTACCCAAACTTGAATGTAACATCAAGTGTAAGTATTTCATACTTGTTATTAGTATAGTACTCTGATATTGTCTTGATGCTTAATGCAACATTAGCACCTAGGAATTTCTGCTTTTTAAAATGCAGCTGAAATAAAAATTTGATTATCAACAGTGGTTTTCATGATGTGAATGTGTAAACTATTCATTTATAAGGCCGAAAATCCTTAGCCTGTTTTTCTTTGATTAGCCTTCCAAGGGAAAGCCAAGCTTTGAGAGCTTAATGGGGCCCCTGCATATGAAGGTAAGCAGTAAGGGAGTGGAATGTATTGTAGATATTTACTCAGTAATATAACCAAAAACAAAAGCAATAAGTTTTTGAGTAGTTTCAACTCTCATACTGTTTTTCTATATACCATTATACCTCCCACCCCACCTTTTTGAGTGGAGTTGATTGCAAAACAAATCGACTCAGTTAGTTGGAGATCATTTAAACTTTAAAGTTTAAATCGATATATTTACGCACAACCAACCAACAGATGGACTCGTTAAACTGACTGACCAAAACAGTTCAGTCAGACAAGTGTCCAATATAGATAATGGGACATGTGAATTACTAGCGTGCCATCACAGTAATGTTTATCTCCTTAATTTTTAACATTGCATGGGCTTACTTGTTCTTTCTGCACTGAAAAATGTCAGTCACACCAAAACTTGAAACTAAATATTAAATTTATGTAGATTTTAAAGTTATGCAGCAGCAAGTGAAAACAACAATACATTCATTGTACAAGCCACAATGATTAGTTGGTTTGAGCTATTCCACGAGTTTAAAATACACTTGAGATGTTTGATTATTGTTCAACAACCAGTAATAGCTGTGGTGGAGTAGGAGAAAATAAGGTTGTGATTGAAGATCAGCCATGGTCGTACTGGAGGGGGTTTACCAGCACTAGAATTGACTTGGAGTGTGAAGGATTGAAGATCCATGTTGGACATAGCTGTTAGCAGCATTGGAAAGTGGAATAAACTAGATTTTTGGGTCTAGGCACGAAACGTCAGCCTTTCTGCTGCTTGCCTTGCTGTGTTCATCCAGCTCTACACCTTGTTATCTCTTTTTTTTTTGTTTTGGCGGTTTCTTTGGATGTTTCACTTTACGAGATATTCAAATCATAGCAAAGCATCCCTACAGTGTGGAAGCAGGCGCTTTGGCCCAACAAGTCCACACCGACCCTCAGCATCCCATTTCCCCCTTTAACCCACCTAGTCTGCACATCCCTGAACATTACGGGCAATTTAGCATGGCCAATCCACCTAACCTGGACATCTTTGGACTGTGGGAGGAAACCCATGCAGACACAAGGAGAACGTGCAAACTCCACACAGTTGCCCAAGGCTAGGATCGAACCTGGGTCCCTGGCGCTGTGAGGCAACAACGCTAACCACTGAGCCACCGTGCTGCCCAAATATAAAAATACTGAAAATGGGATTAAATCTGCAGAACTACATTTAATCACAGTTGGTAACCCCTACTGTTGAATTGGAGAGCAGGCTCCACTCAGTTTAGGGTCTACTTCAAATCTTTGTAGGTCAGTTGGCTGGGCAGCTGATTTGCTGATGCAGAGTGAAGCTAACAACATGGGTTCAATTCCCACACCAGCTGAGGTTGCCGTGAAGGATTCTCCTCCTCAACCTCATCTTTTGCTTGAGGCATGGTGGCCCTTGGGTTAAACCATCCCCTATCATCTCTATCTAATGAGAGACCTGTATTCTGTTAGGACTATGGCAACAACCTTTTATTTGTTATATCCTTAGGGCATCAGCATTAAATGTACATGTGTGAGCCAGTATACAACTGCCAGCTCAAAGATGTGTGATGTAGCATGGATGTGCTCTCCAATATTTGCAATAACTTTCTTCAAACAGGAATGAAGCAGAGATAGGAAAACCCTCCTTGAAGCCCAAGATTTCAGTCAGTGATTGCCTGTTGGCAGTGACTGAGTTCACCTATCTCAGCAGCAAGTATTGTCTTGGGCAGGCTTTGATCATCTGTCGGAGGTATGAGGAAGGCAAATTTGCCTACCAGAATGAGTGTTTGCCCGCTGTATGAATATGAGGCTTGGACTGTGTACTAATGTTATACTGAAGAAGCAACCATTTTCTATTGAGCTGCCTTCAATAGCTTCTGCATCTTGCCTTCAGGACAAAATACTCAGGCATTCACTCAAGCTGGCAGGCTGAGTCCCCACACCATGTTGAGGGCATCATAAGTGAACCGGGCTGGTTGTGTAGCCAATGTGCCTGATACTCGCTGAAATGAATCTTTTGTGGTGAGCTTCAGTCCGAGGGGCACTCATGGCAGCATGACAAGGAATGTCACTTGGGAATGTTGAGTCCCAGGGAAAAGCTTGTCTAAGTTTGTTTCAGCTGGAAAAGCCAAAGAGAAGCAAATGCTCCAGAGGCAGATAAAACAATAAGGAGATTAAACTGGAGGCAGCAACTGATCCAGCACTCAATCGACTGTCCTGTGCTGTTTGCAACAGAACCAGGTACAGATCAGCCAGGCTGTCATCTTTGTACACATTGGAGCATTACCAAACACCCAGGTAACAACTAACATTCATCTTTGCCTCAAATCCCTGAATTCTTGCAACAAATTACTGGATCAGCAGGCCAGTGGAGAGAAATCAGTTAACATTTTGGATTCAGTAATCCTTCCTTGGAACACTGAGATATCCCTAGCATTCCCTGAAACATTGTCTGCAAGTGGGAAATTTGCTATGGGAGGTTGCAGAATACCAGGCAACCAGTATTGCCATATCTCTAACTTGTTTTGGAGATGCTGAACTATGAAATTGGATTTTATCTATGTCAGATACATTTTTTTTTATATCTTACTTTTTGGCAAAGAAAATGTTTGAGACCTGTAATACATGTCCTTTAACTGCCATGTGTGGGTGGTGGGAGGTGGGGCAAAGAGGTGGAGGAAGTGGGAGATTTGATTGACCAAAACATTTCCAAAAGGTTCCAGTCTTAATTGACAACTTGTGGCTTAGCGTTCTTCTGAGAGATAAAGGTTCATATTTCAATGAAGGATTTGAACATAAAAATCAATGTTGATATGCCAGTGCTGTGCTGTTAGAATATGTCTTTCAGCTGAAATGTTAAACTGTGATACTACCTGCCCTTGTAGGTGTTTTAAAAACAAATACCTATTGGTATTAGAAGAAAAGCAGGGGAGTTCTGTTTGCATCCATCCTGGACAATGCATCTGTCAATCTGCATTACAGAAACGGGCTCTCTGGTAGTTTTTTAAGAAAAAATTAATGGGATGAAGACATCACTGGCTCGGCCAGCAATTATTACGCATCCCTAGCAGGGAAGTAAGAGTTAACTGCATTGCAGTGGGTCTGGAGTCACGTGCAAGTCAGGTCAAGTAAGGATGTTAATTTCTTTCCCTAAAAGACATTAGTGAACAAGATGGGTTTTTCCAATAATCGACAATGGATTCATGGACGTTATTAGACTCTTAATTCTGGATTTTTATTGAATTCAAATTCCACCATCTGCAGTGGTGGGATTTGAACCCAGGGCTGCTGTGCGTCAATTGGCTGCCATAGTTCCTACATTATAGCGATGATCGCACTTCAAAAGTGCTTTGAGGTGTCCTGGCCATAAAAAGCACTGTTTTCTCATTCTCTAGACATTCTGGTCACTGCATTATAGAAAGGATATGATTGTACTAGAGAGAGCACAGAGGAGATTCACCAGGATGTTGCCTGGGCTAGTGTGTTTCAACTATGAAGGAAGACTAAGTAGGCTGGGATTGTTTTTCCTTAGCAGAGAGGGAAACTGAGTGAGGTGTACAAAATTGAGGGGCACAGATAGAGTAAAAAGGAAAAACTTTACCCCTTAAATTAATAACTAGGAACATAGATTTAATGTAAAGAGTAAGAGGTTTAGAGACGATTTAAGGAAGAATTTCTTTCATCTGCTCTGGTGACTGTCTGGAACCCACTGCCTGAAAGGGTGGTATTTAGATTATCACTTGGCATACAAGGCTATAGACTGTGCTGGGACTAGATCAGATATGTGCTTGATGAGTGGCATAGACATGATGGTCTGAAGGGGCTCTTTCCATGCTGTAAAACTCTAAATTAATGTCCTTTTGATTTCAAAGCAAAATATAGTGGATGCTGGAAGAATGAAAACAGTTGTAAAAATAGGTAGCATTTATTGAGAGAGAAAGTGTTAATGTTTCAGGTCCCTGATCTTTCATAACATTTGAGGCCAGTGATCATCAATTGTGAACTCTATTTCTTTCCATAGATGGTGCCTGACCAGTGTTCCAGGTGTTTTTGTTCTTTTAAATATTGTGCTGTGTTGACAGGAAAGAAAAATGGTAGGCGTTTATGAACTTCAAGAGTTATATTTTCACTCAAACGCATTTTGATTATGTGCTTGCTTATGGGAGTCGAGGGTGGGTTCAATTTGAACTTGCCACATCCTGATAGTAGGGAGAGAGAACCACAGATATTAATTTAGTTGTTTGGAGTTCTTCACTGCAGGGAAATAGAGGCTGGGCATCTTTCTAAGTGAAACGTAATTGGATAGAATATTTTAAAGTAGAGGAAGATGCAGAATTGGATGGAACAGGGGACAGGATCAGGAGAGAAGTTGGTTTCAGTTGCCTTAAAATAGTCAAATTCTGCAGATGCTGAAAATCTCAAATGTTGTGGTGCAAAGTCCATTTGGCCCATCGTGTCTGCACCTGCCGTCTTACTGAGTGTTATGACTGAGTTTCACAAGTCACTCCACACATTATTTAAATAAGGACAGTTATCTAATGCCCTCACAAATGCCTCAAACGTAACTGAAATTTAAACAGAAACAGAATATTGTTCAGAAAAAACCAACCTGCTGAGTACCTCCTCCCCCAGCATTATTTTAATGTCAAATTAAGGCAGCAGGGTTTAAAGCTAGGGAATGCAGTGGATGGATACAAAAACAGAAAATGCTGGAGAAACTCAGTAGGTCTGACAGTGTCTGAGAAGAGAAACAGTTAACTTTTTGGAACAAGAGTATGCCATTCAGCCCCTTGAGATTGTGGTTGATCTGTGGCTGAGTTCCATGGGCCTGTTTTGAGCCTGTATCCCTTGATATGCATGCTTAATAAAAATGTCTATCTCAGATTTAAATTTAACGATTGAATTAGCATTGACTGCTGTTTGAGGAAGAGCATTCCAAGCCTTCATTACTCTTTTTACATGTGGAATTACTTTCTACTCGCTCTCCTGAATGGCCTGGCCATAATTCTTAGTGCCCCTGGTTCTAATTTCTTCAAACTGTGGAAATGGCTTATCTTTCTTTATGTACTGTCTTTTGCTGTTTATATCCTGAAGACCTTGATTAGATCATCCTTTGACTTTAAATTCTGGAGAATAAAAGCCTAACTTGTCTAATCTCCCTTCATAACCCCTAAAGTCCAGGTATTAATCTAGTAACAAAAACAAATTTCTGGGAAAGCTCAAGTCTGACAGGATCTGTGGATAGAAATCAGAGTTTGCTCAGGTCCAGCGACCCTTCTTCAGAACTGAACCTGAAACGTAAACAAAAACAAATTGCTGGAAAAACTCAGGGGTCTGGTAGCATCTGAGGCAAGAAATCAGAGTTAATGTTTCGGGTCCAGTTACCCTTCCTCAAAACTAATGGTAGCCCAAAACGTTAACTGTCATTTCTCTCCACAGATGCTGCCAGACCTCCTGAGTTTTTCCCAGCAATTTCTGTTTTGGCTTCTGATTTCCAACATCCGCATTTTTTTTTTAAATGCTGTTGTCATGCTGGTAAACCTGCGTTGAACTCCCTCCAGGGCCATGACATCCTTCCTAAGATGTGATGTCCATAACCTGCTCACAGTGGGGTCTAACAGGAGCTGGCTGCGGATGGATGTTGCAACTTGTGGCTCTTCCCATTGTCTAGGTCACCTCCCCCCGGATTCTTCGGCACATGGTTGCACCCAGATGAGGGGGAGGTGAAAGGTGACAGGAAGTGGCGGCGGTCGCCATGTTGGCCCCGGCGCTGTGTTTTCCGCAGCTTTGTTGTGGCTTCCTCTCCCCGTCTGCTGCCCGTCCGGAGGCGAAAT
>NC_063357.1:12925711-12942383 GCF_021869965.1 Rhincodon typus | reverse complement strand
ATAAAATAACTCCTTGCTGGCTCCGTAAGTATATGAATCAGGAAGGACAATGTGGGACACTAGCCAGAAAGTTCCAAAACATCAGCCTGTGCTGTTAGCTGATTTCAGTCAAAACAGCAGTATGGCGTTGCTAAAATTGGCCTCAGTTTCTCTGGAACAGGGAGGAACATCAATCAAGGATTCAGCTTCAGATTATTGCTCAGAAATTCTGATAAATGCCAAAATAGACGAAGGTTGAAAGCCAATGCTGCCCAATTGTCAAAATGCTATTGACCACATTCCACGAATCCTTGGTAACCTTATCAAGTTTACAATTATGTTCCTATCAATTTGCACATACCTTGACTTACTGAGACAAGTAGACGCTTATTAAATGTGACCCACTGAAAACAGCCATTCTGGAAATTCAAATGGGTACAAGGAAATGCAAGAAACATAGGTGCAAGCAATACAGAATGGAGGTTTGAACAGCCAGGGATCAAACCTTGGGCTCCAAGGGACCCTAGAGCTGTAGCTTGGACAACACCCTCCAACCTGCATGGGTACTCAGTTCCTGTTCTGACTACAGAAACTTACCCTGAACTATGCATTTAATTTGCAGCCAGAGGCACAAAATTTCTTGCAGAGAAAAGTGCAGTCCAGTAATCAGCTGTTATTCTCAAATTCAACTGAGGTATGGTCTGTATACAAAAGAAAATCTACACTGAACAACCTTGGAGCAAAAGCAATCCTCTGAAGTTACAACCAAGAGTAGCTACAAATTGAATAAAACAATGGGATTAAGTGATGGCAGTAAGACTACAATTTGACTGCACACAAAGTGAATGCATAGTCACCATTCTTGCTTTCAAACACCACAATAAAAGCAAATGTTGCTTTTTGATGCAAGTCATTTATTTCTGCATTAGCTGGATACACTTGTGTCAAAGTAACAAGCAATCAGGATTTGATTCTGAAAATCTGTTTACTGTAATGTCTAAATTTTTAGCTGACATTCATTGATAACTTGAGAAATTATGCTGTTAGCAGTTAATTACATGTCAAACTTCCTAAGCTTACAGAGAAAATACTTTCTTCACAGTGCTTGCAATACCAATTAAAAACAAAACGAAGAGCGAAAAGCACAATTTTCAAACAACGTGAGCAACTGAACGAATGAAGGAGTCAATTTCTGTTTGGCTTACATCGTGCATACATACTAGAATGTTGTCAACAACACATAGGACAATTTCCTTAAAGCAAAACTATCTACTTAAGGATTTTTTTTTTTTTTCCTTATTTTAATATCCTCACAAATTTACTCCCTTTGCTACTTCCACCTTCCCATCATTTTCCAAACCTTGTTTAAATTTACCTGGAGAATCCTTTTCCACAAAGGCTGCAGATATATGGTTTGTTGATGCCCCCTTCATGTGAGCGCACATGATAACTCATGCGGTCCTTCCTCTTGAAGCGCTGTTGGCAAACGGGACACTCAAATGGCTTCTCATCCGAGTGGGAAAGTTTGTGCCGGTTGAGGTGGTAAACATCACGAAATGCTTTTCCACACAGTTCGCAGCCGTGATTCTTCTTCACTCGTCTATTGGCGTTCTTGCTGGCCGTGACAGCCGTAGTGGTGCTGCTGGTGACGGTGGAGGTGGAAGCATCAGTTGAAGTCAGCATCCCTGCGACAGTTGACACCAATGTTGTAGTGGCACCAACGCCAGGCGTCGATGACATCAGCGACACCATGGTTGGCACTTTCTTGGGCCGTGACACCAATTTGATTCCAGTGTGGCATGATTCGTGTCGCCGGAGGTGATAACTGTCTCTGAAAGCCTTACTGCAGTAACTGCAAATCACGGGTGTTCTGGTCTTCTCCTTCTTCTCTACTGTAGGTTTGGGTATTTCTTTGGGGTTTGGGGTTTTCTGAGCCTGAGGCAGAGTTGTTATAGGTGCTTGCTCACGTGGCTCAGTTGCTGAATGCAATATCGGCAGAAGGGTATTCTGCACATGCTGCTGGTGCTGCTGCTGCTGAGAGATATCAGCTGCCTATAAAACAGTGAAAATTAGCCAAATGTCATAATAAATCTTTACTATACGTGAGAACTCAATTACTTCCTATGCTGAGAGATCAATAATCTATGGTCAAACTCTCTTATGTTGGTCCGACAATTGCAAAGGCTTCAAATTTTCGCCACTTTAATTCCTCACCAGTATTTTCAGAAGATTTTATGAAGGAAAGTAGCTGTTTCCATCGATTTGAGACACCAAAACGTGTAATTATTGATAAAAGCTCAGTGGAACACCATCAGTTTTGACATACACTGATATAAGTTTATTCATTTCCTAATGTAATGTCTTGTCTCTTCAGGCTGTACTAAACACAGCCTATCAAAGAAGTTCTTTTGGAGTATCATCACTACTTTGGAGAGAACCAATTTGCCCACAGCAAGTTTGCAAACAAGGAAATAAGCTAAAACAAGTTCATCTGCAGGTGGTTGAGGAATGAATGTTGGCCAGGATACTGAATTTCATTCTCAAAATCTTTTCTATCTATTGAAATCAACAGACGGGTTCACAGTTTCATGTTTCAATTATTTGTATTTTATGGCCTGGGAGTTATAGTACAAAACTATATTTCCTAACTTCAGTAGTTTAAAAATGGAATAGAACCTTCCATAAGGCCACAGGTAATTAGAACAGGAGTAGACCATTCATCCCCTTGACCTGCCCCACTATTCAATAGATCATGGCTGATCTGGCATTCCTCACATCACTCTCCTGACCTTTTTCCTTAACCCTCGATTCCCTGACTGATCAAGAATCTGTCTCAGCCTTAAATATACACAAGGACTCTGCCCCGACAGCTCTTTGTGGCAAAGCATTCTAAAGGCATTCAGCCCTTCAAGGAAATTCCTTCCCACCTCAATCTTAAACTGGTACCCCTAATTTGGAGTCTATGCCCTATTCAGAGTACAGATTGATCTTAGTTGACATTTATGTATCCATCAGACCCCACCAAACACCCCAGCTGAGGTACATGGGCATTTTCATCTTGAAGGATGAACAAGTTTAAAAATAGCTTTTTCTAATTGACTGTCAGAGTAGGAGGCTCTGTTACAGAGCATATTCACCATTTCTGATAATTGGTTTTAGACTGTGAATTATCAATAGAATATTCCAAGTATGGGTATTTGGAGGTTGCAACAGAGCTGTGGCAGAGTTTAAAATAATCATTTGGTGGCACAATATACAATAGAATGCTCGAACAGTGAAAGTGAGAGTTTGTCCTCAACAACTGTGCGGTGGTCACTTTTACTATATTAATGTGGAGATGTGAGTCTTTAATGGTGAAGCATAAAGCAACTTGCTACTTCATGTTGGTTCCTTTAGGACTGGCCCTGGATCAAACTGGTAGCAATGTCCTTCACAACCCTGCTAACGGTCATGTTGCAAAGCCATTTCATGTGGTAAACACTGAAGTCTCCCGCTACAGTACAGTTTCTACTCTTGCTTTGCTCAAAGATTCTAGAAAATAATTTTCATCATGGAAGAGGACAGATTGATTAGTTGAAAGTGGACTGGAGGAGAATACATCAGGAGACTTCCTTAATTTTAACAGAACTAAAGCCATTGAACTTCACAGCATCAAAACTGATGTCGATGAGTGCCTGGGTCACTCCCATCACAATGTACCATTGCAGATCTGTATGCTGAATTTTTTTGGAGGCCAGAAAATTGTTATTTGTAGTTTACGACAAGACGTGTATGTTTGGGAGGTGATAACCGTATACTAGTGTAAAGGCCGCCCATAACGTAACAAAAATAGGTGTTGGTTGTTCTTATAGAAGCATATGCCATGGCCAAGTATTGCATGACCAGCATCACATAGCACTGTAGGCAGAAAGGCAAAGGATGATAAAAGTAGACTGCAGGGAACAGAGGGACTTGCACCATTAAAAATTGTGTCAATGTGTTTACTTCCCAAATGCGACGACTATTTTCTGCTGTGGGATCCAACATTAACCTTTTCAGCAGTTGAAGTGACTTGCAATCATTGAACTTTGTCAAAGTACAATCAGAATGAATGTGGGTTTTTGTACATTAGCTACAACCAAAGTCATTTCAAAATATAAGCACTCAAATAACATTCCTTTATTAATATTGAAATGGGCAGTGTTGCAGGTGTTTTTAAACAATTGTTCGTGATATGTGAGGGAGGCTGACAAGGTGAACATTTATTAGCAATCCTTAATTGCCCTTCCATACAAGTTCTGCTCCTGAAGTGTAACAGACTCTTGCAACAACAAGCTCTCTTTTTACAGAAAATAAGAATGTTACTCAATGTGATTGACACTTTTATCAGTAGGTACTTGTTATGTCTCTGTTATGGTGCTACAATGTTTTCAGTACAATTGGGTTAGAGGAGATTTGTCAGGGACCAGGAACATAACTCATTATTATGATACAAGGTACAAATGGTATTCAAGAACAGAATAAGATTGAAGGATTTGTCATGACAAATTCTGAGGGATTATTTCCCCTTGTGGGAGAAATCTAGAACTAGGGGGCACAGTTTACAAATGAGGCATCTCCAATTTGCAAAAGTGAAGGAGGAGGAATTTCTTCATTCAGAGGCATGTGTGTTTGGAATTCTCTTTCCCCAGGTCATTTTATATATTCAAGCTTGTGTTTAGACATATTTCTGACTTACAAGGGTTAGGGAGGGAGCTGTGGCAGGAATATAGAGTGAAGATCACAAATCAGATCAACCATGACCTTAAATCAACAGCAGAGCAAACTCAAGGAATTTTATGGTCTATTCCTTCACCTTTTTCTTATGATTTCACACACTAGTGTTGTATGGGGCCTTGTAAAACTGCTTGGCTCACATTCATTATCTAGGCTGATAGGAGGGGTAAAAGTATTCAAACAAGGTACAGCTCGTTGCCAGCACTTGAGGAAACATACCCAGGAAACTTATCATCTTGAAGGAGTGCTAGGAGGCAGACCATAGAATCACAGACTAAGAAATTGGAACAGGAGTAGGCTGTTCAATAGGAACATGGCTGATCCGACATTCTATGTCCACTTTCCTATGCTTTACACACAACCCTTGGGTCCCTGAGATAGTAGGAACTGCAGATGCTAGAGAATCTGAGATAACAAGGTGTAGAGCTGGATGAACACAGCAGGCCAAGCAGCATCAGAGGAGCAGGAAGGCTGACGTTTCAGGCCTAGACCCTTCTTCAGAAATTTCTGAAGGGTCAGGCCTGAAACGTCAGCTTTCCTGCTCGGCCTGCTGTGTTCATCCAGCTCGACACCTTGTTACCCTTGGGTCCCTGACTGATTAAGAAGTTATTTCAACTTCAAATATACACAAAGACTCTGCCTCCACAGCTCTCTGTGGCAAGGAGTTCCAAGACTCTCAACCCTCAAATCAGCATCCCTTTATTCTGAGAAAATGCCCTCTGGTCCTAGACTTTCCCTAGAGTGGAAATATCATCTCAGCATTTACCCTGTCAAGTCCCTTAAGAAGCCTACATGTTATTATATATCCTATATGAGATCACCTGTCTTCAGAACTCCAGTGATTACAGTCCCAACCTGTTTAGCCTTTGCTCACAAGACAACCCCTCCATACCAGGCATCATGCCAATGAACCTTCTCTGAACTACCTCCACTAAAATGATATTTTTCCTTAAATAAGGAGACCACTGCAAGAAAAAAAACTGCTTATGGTACTCCAGATGTGGTCTCACCAGCACCTTGTATAGTTGGCAATAAGACTTTCCAATGCTTGTATTCCAACCTCCTTTAAATAAGACCAACATTCCATTTGCCTTCTCATTACTTGCTGCACCTAGCTTTCTATATTTCATGTAGAAGTACCCCACCATCCTTTGTGTTGCAGCTTTCCAGTTTTTTCCCCCCTCCATTTAAATAATATTGTTTTTTTTGTTCTCCCTTCTAAAATGAAGAACTTCACATTTTCCCACATTATACTCCATTTGTTAACATTTTGCCCACTTAACCTACCAATATCTCTAAACTGTCAGTATCCCAACCTGCCTTTCCACCAATTTTAATGTCGTGCATAAATTAGGTTACAGTACATTCATTTCCTTCCTCCAAGTCATTAATATATGTTGTAAACCGTTGCAATCCCAGCACTGATTCCTGTGGAATCCCATTGTTCACAGGTCACCAACCTGAAAAAGAACCCTTTACCTCACTTGCCGTTTCCTGCCCATAAACCAATTCTCTGTCCATGCCAATATACTATGGCCAACACCGTTGGCTCTTGTCTTATGAATTAACTTTTGTGAGGTTCGTCAAATACGTTGTGGAAGTCCAAATACAACACATCTACTTGGTTTCCCTATATAGAGAAAAGACCTGTGGATGCTTAAAGTTTGATCATGAAAATGCCACATCTTTAACGTTCTGAAGAAGGGTCACTAGACCCAAACTCAGCTTTCTCTCCATAGATCTGCCAGATCTGGACTTGCTCCAGCAATTTTTGTTTTTGTTTAAAGCATCCTGTTTGGTCACAACATAAGGTGCTGCTGCCATCACTATTATGAAAAATAAAAGCTGTTTACTAGACATTAATCTGTGCAATTACAAGTGAGGAATGCAGTTTTCTGACTTGTGCCAAGATATTCTAAGCAATTTACAGTGCTATATTACAACACTGCCCAAGCCTGGGGCTCAGGGAAGCAACCTATTGACATCATTTGCCTGCATTTATGTCGTGACATGGTTTTAACCTGTGTGCAAGAGCTTTGAATGTGATAACCCACTATTTTACACAACAACAGCAGGAGGAGTAAAGAGAACATGAGAGTTTTTCCAACAATCTGCACACATGGAGAAATTGGCACTGCTGCAAGTTTCAGCAAGTCAGTGAACATGTGTCACAACGGAAGTGTATTAACAGGGCAAACAGCCAGTGCATATAAGGCCAACAATAAGAAGTTGGATTTCTGACAGAACGAGGATATCCATTTAAAGAAGTTTTTGTTTGCGTTGGAGACCAGTAGTTTCCGGTTTACTAGTGTTGCTAAGTGTGTGTGGATTTTGCACAGGTCGCACTTGTGTAATCAAAATGCTGTTCATTCACCTGTTTAACACAGGAGGCTCAGCTATCCAAACATGTTTGATCTTCCCTAGAAAATTCAGTGAATAAAAATAATCTCACAGGATGGTTAATTGAACAGAGCACAAGAACAAACAGTAAACATGGTAGAGCAAACTTAAGCTAGGGCTAGGCTAGAGAATTCAGAAGTGTTAAAACCGTACAAACGGAACACTAATAAAATTAATATCAACAATGCCAATCAAGGAAAAATCTCAGGAGGATTTCCTTCACAGATAAATCAAATAAATGCTAACATATACAGTCACCTATCCAGCTTTAGTTTATCAACAATCCTCTTTCCACCTAACTTTGATTCTTTTCCTCCGAGGATCCAGCTCCAGCTACCTGTTCACTCCACACCCCTCCTCCCTCACCCCACCATCACCAGCATAAATACCAGCTTTTCCTAGCTGCTGTCAGTTTTGAAGGACTGCTGGACTCAATGTTAACTCTTCCCTCTCCACAGATGCTGCCAGACTAGGTCATAGTTATACAGCACTGAAACAGAACTGTGTGTTGCCAATTGGATACAAAATTGGCTTGACTGTTTGAGACAGAGGGTGGTGGTGGAGGGCTGTTTATCGGACTGTAGGCCTGTGACCAGCATCGGTCCGCAGGGATTGGTGCTAGGTCCACTGTTGTTTGTCATTTACATAAATGAGAATATAGGAAGCATAATTTGAAAGTTTGTGGATGACACCAAAATAGAAAGCAGTAAGGAAAGTTATCTCGGATTACAAAGGGACCTTGATCAATTGGGCTAGGGTGTGACTGGTGGAGTTTAATTTAGATAATTGTGAGGTGTTACATTTTGGTAATACGAACAAGGGCAGGGTTTACACGGTTAACAGTAGGGGTCTGGGGAGTGTTGTAGAACAGAACCTAGGGGTTCAGGGTCCATAGTTCATTGAAGGTTGCATCACAGATAGACACTGTGGTTGAGATGGCACTTGGCATGCTTGCTGTCATTGCTCAGACCACTGAGAACAGGAATTAGAATGTTATGTTGCATTCGCACAGGATGTTTGAGAGGCCACTTTTACAGTACTGTGCGTAGTTCTGGTTGCCCTGCTATAGGAAAGATTATTAAATTAGACAGGGTGCAGAAAAGATTTACAAGGGTATTACTGGGACTGGAGGGTTTGAGTTATAAGGAGGGGCTGGGACTTCCTTTCACTAAAGTGTAGGAGGTTGAGGGGTGGCCTTATAGAGGTTTATAAAATCATGAGGGGCAAGGATAAGGTGAATAGCAAAGGTCTTGCTGAGTTTCTCCAGCAATTTCTGTTTTCGTGTGCTTCGGGTCAGCAAACCTGTCAACCAATGTATACAAATTAATTGTTTGAGTGCATCCTGATAACTTGTGATGCCCAAAATTACACTACTGCTTTCTACAGCAATCAAGTCAATTCCACAGCAAATGTAAACACAAATGTCAAGCACTTTGAAGAAAACTCATACGAGTTCTGTCTCAAACTTCAAGTATTGCAACTCAGAATTAGTATTTAAAAATGTGGAAAGTTCAAATAATGGTCACAAAAGCACCTTAGAATAGTAATTTGAAGTGTTCAGATTAAATAATAAGAATAACACACAGGTTTTTTAATCTCCAAAGGCTAAACTACAACAACAGTACACGAAACAAAAATTGCTGGAGAAACTTAGTGGATCTGGCAGTGTCCATGGAGAGAAAACAGTTAATGTCGAGTCCAGTGATCATTCTTCACAATATACTAGTTATGCTATTTCTTTCATTTCCCTTCTACACTGAAGGTTTGACTTCTATTGCAGTACTGTCCTATAGCTACAATGCCTTGCCTAAATGGGTCATTCTTCACCCAGATAGCAAGGCATCCAAACCAGAAGGAAATCAGAGTGGAGACAAAACCTCTTGCACCAACAGCTACACAAAGCGGTTTCCAGGACTGGCTGGCGAATTGTTCCCTCATGAGTCCAGCTGGACTATCTCTCCTGATCAGCCCACGCTGAGATCAGGGGAGACAATCACAATCCCTCAGATATTTGGTTGATGCATCTTGGTACAAGAACAGGCACAAGCACCAGCACCTACGAACCATCAGGGAACTCATCACATTACCAAACTAGTTACTTCTACAATGAATAGCTGTTCAGTTCTCATGTGTGAATGTAATACACACACAACTGTTACTGTTGCCGCTTATGCATTTTGACAATTTCACTGTAGTGCAGCACTCAAGAATTCTCTGTTATTGAAGCTGTTGTTTTTCAGATAAAAATGTAAAACTAAAAGGTGGCTTTCTATGCTTATTTTAACAGGCAATAAAATACCCTGACAATATCTGAAGCCATAAAGTTAGGCCAGCTAACACTTCTCCCTCAAACAACCAAATTAAAAAAACAGATTAAAGAATTATTTCTCATTGTTTATACAAGACCTCAGTATTTCTGAAATGCCTCCCATATTTGCCTATGTACTAAATTACACGCTACTTCAAAAATAAGGTGTACAGCATAAAATCCCTCTTCTTCATATCCTGCTTACCCAAGTACACTTCTTCCCTTCATACATCATTTGAGAGACTTGTATTTATGTAGCACCTTTCGTAATGACCATATGTCCAAAACACTTTACAGACAATAATGTACTTTCTGAAGTGCAGTCTCACTTGTCAGAAACACAGCAGCTAAGCAGCACACAACAAATTCTCACAGTAATGCAATAATGACCAGATAATCTGTTGCTGTTTGCTGTCGATTCTGTTTGAGGAACACATTTTGACCAGGACAGAGGAGAGAACTCCTCTACATTTCTTTTAAATGCTGAAGGGCCACAATCTCTTTCATGGCCACACAAGGGAGAAGTCAAACTGCAGTTTAACATTTTGCCCAGAAGTCCAACACATGCATGCCAGTCTTGATTTCTGCGCTCAAGCCTTGGAGCAGGCTCCCAACAGAGTCACAACTGACATCCAGTCGACTGCTTGAAAGGAGTGGGATCGTTTTTGTATTTGAAGGCATGACCTCACTGGAACAAAAAAGCTAACTCAATATCTAGCTGTATGACACTAATCTGGGAGTACTTAACATGTCTGAGGTAGTAACATTTAAAAGAAATGTTCCATTCTTCCTGCACCAATATCCCACAGTTGATCACAAAAGAAAATTAATTTTATTTCTGGAAGTCACATAATTGATTGTCTGATATGCAGGCCCACTTAACTAAAGAGATCTGTCCCCTGGCCTTAATTCTAGCTCAGAGATTTCACACATATGCCTGTACACCAGGAGGTGGGAACATAAAAGATAAAAGAAAGAAAAATCCTACTTCTCACCACTATACAGAAGTTAGACCTATGACTGTAATTATGGGCAACACGAGGATATATTCAGTCCATGTTGCAATGCTTCCCACAACCCACAGATTAAACAGCTTAACGTCATTCACCACAGGCATAATGAAGAAATACGATTTGGACAATACTGAATGTTAAAAGCCAGCAAACAGAAAGCCAGTACTTTGAGAACAGGGAATCCTCTACAGGCTAAAAAGCCTTTAAATTTGTGCAAGTTCATCCATATAACTAAACATCATAATGTTCTTCAAAAGGTTAGATGCTCATCAACATTTAGTTTATACAAACTGAATTTTACAATCATTTTTGAAAAGATGCACATTGTAAATTAAAACTCATTCATTCCTGACTTTAAAAGAAATAACAAGCATGAATGAGTTGGTACTAAATACTCTTCTGAAGGCATTATCCTGAACTAAACAATCCAAACCAACTGAATGGTTGGTCAACACAATTCATTCATGCATGGTACTTCAGCATTTTTGTAGAGTAAACTATTGTCAAGAATGCACAGGGAATAGTGTGACATCAGCTAATCAAAAATGGTTAGCTAAACTTGTGCATTTTCAACCAATCCTGAGAGATCACTCAAAGAAATGGGCATTGAGATCTTGCAAGAAGTGACGGTGCAGGGCATGGGAATCTAGCATGGGGCACTGAGGAAATAGAGTATTGCAGATAACTGCCATCTATAAGTTTGACAACTTCTGGCAGTTGAGAGTAGAACTTTTAATTTATTCATTTTATGTGGGCATCACTGGCTAGGCCAGCATTTAACACCCACCCCAAATTGCTCAGGCAGCAGTTGAGAGTCAGCCACATTTTTGCGGGCCTGGAGATACATGAAGGTCGGACCAGGTAAGGGTGGCTGACTTTCCTTTCTTAAATTATGTTAGTGAATCAGATGGAATTAATTTTAGTGATTAGTAGTTGCCATTAGATTAGCTTTTTAATTCCAGGTTTTCTACTGAACTTGAGTTTCACCAATCTGCCATAGTGGGATCGCAATTTAAGTCCAGATAACATTAGGCTGGAGTTCTATATTACTAGTCCACTGGGATTAGAACTATGTTACCACCCCCTTGATGGGGAATGGGTTATTATTAGGATAATTCATTACTTGAAAAAAAAACTCAGTGAAAAATTACTGGCAGTTAAAAGAAACAAGCCGACAAAAATTCCAGCTCGTGCTGAATTCTGAACAACAAAGCTCTTTATTTTAAAAAAAATTTCATTCACTGGATGTGGACATCACTGGCTAGGCCAGCTTTATTGCCCATTCCTAATGGCCAGAGGGCAGTTAGGAGTCAACAGCATTGCTGTGGGTCTACAGTTGCACATAGGCCTGACCAGGTAAGGATGGCAATTTCCCTCCCTAAAAAGATCAGTGAACCAGTTGGAGTTTTCCAACAATCGACAATGGATTAAATGGTCATCATTAGACCCTCAATTCTAGATTTTAACTGAGTTCAAATTCCACCATTTGCCATGGCAGGATTCAAACCAAGGTCCAAAGAACATTACCTGGATATCTGGATTAAAAGTCCAATTATAATACTAATAGATCATCACATTCTCTCAAATTGTTTTGTTTGAAAGGAATAGGTGGCTTATCCTCTATGTGGTCAGATTCAGAAACTCCACAGAAATTGAGACTGAATCAGAAGATTCCTGCACCTGATGTTTTCCACTGACACTTGCTAGAAAGTGCCTAATTGTACAAAGCTATTGGGTTCAAGCATGGTGATGCACTCTGCTGATACCAACTATCCAGGCTCTGATGAAACATGGCAACTTGGAACAGGTACCAGAGAGTGGATAACTTGCCTGAAACCGCACCCCAAGCGCTCAGTACAACCTTCAGAAGATGCCACAAAACCGACAGCATCATGCTCATAAAATGAACAGTAGCAACATTATGCAACTTAGTCACTTGCTGCAATCAAAAGCCATGCTAAGACAACTAAAATCAACTTAGAGAGGAACACTTTTTTGTTCTCTTAAAATGCAGTAATAAACTTCTTTCGCACCATTCTAAAGTCTATATAAAGCCAAAATTGTGTAAAATACTACTGCCAGCAATGTGCGCCAAATTAGGCAGTCATCCACCCAGTAAACCTCCACTCCCTCTTCACCAAACTGAAGATCTCTCTACCATCACAAACACACTGCTGCACCAGATCTAAGCTCTATTCGCATTTTAATGATGATCCCTCATCAGTGGCAGGACTTTAAACTTCCACTTTTGAATCCTTTACCCAGCTGTTGCTTGTGTCACTTCAGTTCCTATGCCCCCTTGAATAAAAAAGGAAAAAAGGGGTGGCATGGTGGCTGTGGTTAGCACTGCGGTCTCACAGCACTAGGGACACAGGTTCAATTCAACCCTCAGGTGACTATCTGTGTGGAGTTTGCACATTCTCCCCGTGTCTGTGTGGTTTCCTCTGGGTGCTCCGATTTCCTCCCACGGTCCAAAGATGTGCAGGTTAGGTGGCTTGGCCATGCTAAATTGACCAGTGTCCAGGCTAGGTGGATTAGCCACGGAAAATGCGGCATTGGATAGGGGAGTGGGTCTGGATGGTTGGCATGGACCTAATGGGCCAAATAGCCTGCTTCAGCACTGTAGGGATTCTGTGATTTAAAGGTTAAAAATCACAAACTAACTTTATTCAGGAAGATTCCTCTCAAGGCCTCGTCACCCGAAACAACCCACAGCTTCCTGTCATACCTTACCTACCTCATTCTTCCAAGCCTTGTCCCGACTCCTCTGCCTCTCTACTTCTATCCATTCCCTTGATCACTGATATCCCAGCTCTTCCCTCTCCCACTGGCTGCTAGCTATCTTAACAGTTCTACTGCTTGACCTACCTTTATTGTTTGGCTACACTCTCGATTGGGGTGTCTTATATTAGGAGCAAAAGTAAGACATCAGCTTGAGCCTGAACCTCTGGCATTCAATGTGACGATGGCTGCTCCACAATGTCGTCTAGATACCCACCTTTGTCCAATATCCTCTAGTGAAACTTCAGTTAACAAAAACTTCCCATATTAAGTTAAAAGTTGAAGAGTTCCAGCCTTGTATCATCCTATCCTTCACTCCTGATCTGTTTGATTTTAATGTCAAGACCAGGCCCATACTCATGGGCTCCTTGGTCAGTAGAAATTGTTTCTCTATCTGCTCCCCTTAAAATTTTTAAAAACTCTGTTCAAATTATCTGCAGCTTTTTTAAATTCCAGAGAATACAACTGTTGTTTGTATAATCCCTCCAATATCTCAGTAATCTCCTCCAGCTCTCCAACCTTCATGTCCACTTATTCAAATCTGACCCCTTCAGTATTCCCAATTTTAATTCTTCCATGTATGGTGGTCAGATCCTCAGCTGCCAAGATCCTAACCTCTGGATTCCCTTCCTAAACCTCCATGCTTCTTTCCAGACACTCATTCTGAAAACCTACTTCTTTGACCAGCCTGTCCTCGTGTTACCTTTAGGTGCCTCTGTCAAATTTTGTTTGATAATCACTCCTGTTAAGCATATTTAAGAGGCTTTCCTGCATTAAAGGCACTATAGAAACACAAGGTACTGTTGAATGTTTTATTTCTTGCCAAGATGCAGTTTCACGTGACTTCTCAGCAAAATATTATTCTTTTATGGCTGTGAAAGGAGATGTCAGCAAGATATGTGTTCATAAGGAAAATCACTAATAAGCTCAATTCTGTCCTCAGTCTTCATACACATTGGAGCATTTCCTGGATAACATTTCACTGAAACCCCTGAAGAAGGGTCCCGACCTGAAACGTCAGCTTTTCTGCTCCTCTGATGCTGCCTGGCCTGCTATGTTCCTCCAGCTCCACACTGTGTTGTTTGACTCCAGCATCTGCAGTTCTTGCTATCTCTCACTGCAACCCCTGACAGTTTTCTCCCCTCTCACTCAGGAGTGATGAGACACAATCGATTCCTCTCCACTCCAGTTGAAATTAATCACAGATTAAGGTTGGGACAAACATAACAGGGCACTCAAACCTCCTCAGAAGTCAGTTTTACAGTCTCCACATCTTTTTGCCAGACTGCAGTAACCAGATGTTAACACTGTGGTCTCCAAATTGTTTCCAAACTGCGAGCTCATTTTGAGGCTTGAAAATTGTTGCAAATCTCCGAGAAATGAGAGTTAAGGCCTGCAGCAGGAGCTTCAGTGTGTGAGAACAGGGAGGACAGACCTTTCACTGCCATAAGACACTTAACAGGAGTGATTATCAAACAAAATTTGACACTAAGGCAACAATAGGGCAGGCTGGTCAAAGAGGTTGGAGCTCTATGGCAGACATTCCTGCCTCAGATCTGGTGATGCCCAAAACTTAGCTCATGACCTCAGTGGCACTGACATGTATCATACATAATAAGAGTGTAAAAATGTTCAGGATCTTATGTTGTTCTGGAATTATTTACACTAAACATATATATTGATAAATAAAAGCACATTATGCCTACAGAACAGTTAGTGCACACGGAAGCCACTCAGCCAGTTTTGTCTGTGCTGGCTCTCTGCAAGAGCAAGCATACCTAGTCCAATTCCCATTATATTCCCTGCAATCCCAGTTTTCTGTTCACATTATTATTCAGTTCTTTCTAGAAGGCCTCCTTCACAATCTCAGGCACTGCATTCCAGATCCTAACCCCACACTGTATTTAAAAAAAACTTCCTCACATCAATGTTGCTTATTTGCCTATTACCTGAAACCAGTATTCTCTGGTTCTCAACCCTTCAACCAGTAGGAACAGTTTTCATTGCATTCCCTGCCCAGGTGTCATAAGATTTTGAAGAAATTACTGAAGGAAGGCTATATCAGCCTTGAAGAGAGCACGATGAAGTTTCACGAGACTGATTCCTGCACGAGAAGTTGAATGGTCTGGCATGAAATGCACTACACTTAAGAACATGGGGTGATCTCATTGAGAATTTGAAGGTTTTTCAACAATAAAATTGTTTAAAGTGTTGGATAGATTGAATACTGAAAACTTATCACTGAGAAATTAGCGAATACAGTCTGTCTTCGATTAAAGCAGTTTGTTATTTAAGACAGATGAAGAATTCTACATTCCAGGGTACAGCAGTCACTGGTCATTGAACATATTCCACTCACAAACCGATGGAATTTTGAACATGATGGATAATGGTGATAATTAGCCATTAGTGCATTGAATAGTAGAGAAGGTTTTGAGAATCAAATGCCCATCACCCAAGCCAAGTGTTCCCTATATCAGTGTGTGGCACAATATTTTTCCTTTTTAAAATATAACTCAGTTTTTGTAGTACACACCATAGTTGGGATACAAAGTCAGCATTTGACTAAATCTGCTGCAAATTTCTAACACTTCAAATTAGGACATTTAACACTTTCATTGCACAAATCTCTACATGGGAAATTTGCCTCAGAAAACAGCTTTGCCAAACTGTGACACTACCTTTTTTTTCCCCCCCTCTTAAAAAACACAAAGCCCCACATTCATGTGTAACACATCGTACAGCTCTATGTCAAGTCTAAGCACTACGACTTAAAAGATCTGTAAGGTATCAAACACACGTGCTAGATAAGAGTAGCCTGAAAACATATGCTTTCAAATAAACACAAAACAAACTGCATACAATTAAACAACAATTTTGTGGCATGGGAGATGACTTTGAAAGCCAAAAGACAAGAAAAGGGACAGGTGCGTTTTTTGTAAAAAAAAAAGTAAATAATAAACACAGAATAGGGCAGGGAAGTTGGGTTAGTCCAGTGACATATCTGGTAAATTTACCGCACATTTAAGTTGGGGTAGGTGGGAAGAACTCAATCGTGAATTAAAATCCTGATACTCGTGGATTGATTGGGATTGCTACTTGCTGGCTACAGTTTGTGTATAATACAGATATTGAAAAATGCACTACCCTTGCTCTTATTCTTTCGTGCTGAATAAGAGAAGTGGTTTCTTTCCAGCGAGTGATACACTACCGGGTTACAAACCGGCTGGAAATCTGAATATATGAGAGTGCATCTTGGCTGGGCTAGTCTGCAGCTAAAACCCTGAAGAGAGAGAGAGAGAGAATAAAAAACTTCCCCGATCCTTTACTTCAAAAACGCCTGGGCTTCAAATTCCGACGCTTCGTTCGGAGCCCGGTCCCCGTCGACTCTGCCCGCACCCTCACCTGAAATATGAAGGCACCCCAGGCCGCTTCC
>NC_063357.1:12917888-12925211 GCF_021869965.1 Rhincodon typus | reverse complement strand
CAATGGTGAAGAGTACCTCCTGCTGATAGCTCCAGCCCAGTGGCGCGACAAGGGTAAACTGCCATCAGGAGGACACCACCTACCTCCCCAAGCCAGAATACCACAGCCAAAGAAAAGACGTTCCCCCTCACCCACCACCAGCTGAGTTATCTCAATGGCGGTGGCGGCTCGGGCAAGACGAGAGCGATCGAGCTCTTCAGGGTGAGAGACCCCCTGGTGTTCACCCCGATGCATCGGCTGGCCAAGGAGATGCGGGCCAGAGGCGTCAAGGCCCAGATCTACCACAGCTTCTTCCGATGGAGTGGTCAGAATGAGTGGATGCCAGACCGAATGGGCCAGAAGTTCATTCCCCACGTCATCATCTGGGACGAGGTTTGCACAGTCCCATGGCCCATCCTGGAAACATTCCTAGCCTGGCTGGAGCAGCGTGGGGTCCAAGTTATCTGCTGCGGTGACCAAGGCCAGCCCCCATCAATTGGGGGCGAGATGCCCCATGATTGGCTCCATGAGCACTTTGGTTGACCTCAACCTCCTCGTAGTAGTCATAGAGCCAAGGAGGACGCCCTCAAGGCTTTGAAAAGAGCAATTCGTCTGCAAACCAATAAGGTCCAGTGCCAAGAAAGGCGCTCCCCAGCTGCCTAGGGTGGGACAGATTCGTGGAGCAGTGGAGTTCCGGTGATCTCCTCCTCACCAGCTGCCAAAAAGTCAGAGACAGGACACAGGAGTTGCTGTTCCAGAGCCACAAGCAGCGATACCCAGATACTCCAGTCCCACTCCTCTACCACCCAAAGGACAGCCGGAAGCAAAATATCATGGTAACAATCCCCGGAACAGAGAACCGTGAAGAGCTTGTCCTGAACGACATTGTGGAAGTCGCCATTGAGGTTGCAGAGCAGGCCACTGCGTCTCCCCATAGCGACTGGTGTCTCGGCTGTGCGCTCACGGTCCACTCTTCCCAGGGCCTCTCAATCCACGACCTGCAAAAGGTCTGGATAATTGACGACTACCTCCAGTGGGCAAACCTGGCCTACCTCGCGGTCTCTAGGGTCAAGTACATGCGCCAGCTCGAACGGAACGGGTGACCTATTCACCAGTGGAGGGGACTGAGATCAGGCAGCCCACTGAGCAGCAGCGCCGCAAAAACATTGTGAAAAAGCTCGAAGCCTATAAGCGCCAGGACCAGGCCAAAGGACTCCCAGGGCTTAACCTCCAGGTAGACTACATCCTGCAGCTCAAAGCAAGCCAGCAGAACCATTGTGCAGCGTGTAACATTGAAATGCTCTGGGCCTACCAGCCCAAGGACACACAGCAGTTCAGCACTGACCAGCTGGACAACAGTAAAGGGCATTGCAAGGGCACCATGCGCCTTTGTTGCCTAGAGTGCAACCGAAAACGAGGGGCTGCAGCTCTCAACGAGTGAGAACGCCATCTGGCAGGAGCTGGGTATTGGTAGGTACCACAAGCAGCTCTTTCCGGACAAAGCCACGAGCTGGTCCGTCCTGAAGGTAATACAGGACCGGATCATAAGCCTTTGTCACTGACCTTCCCAGCCTGTAAACCTGGAGGGAACGCACAGGGTCAGTAGCACAGTGGCGACCCCACCCCCCCCCAACTCACCTGGCTGGTACAGGCATCTCACCCTAACACCAGAGGGGAGCTTTTGCTCTTCCAAGCCGACAGTGTGACTTGCAGGCGGAGAGGGCTTTTGTGCGACATAGCCGCGCAGCGAGCTGCTGCAGGCTCATCTCGGTGCCACAACTCCAGTGATTTCTGAGCCGTGTCAATCATAGTGTGAGCCAGAGGTCCGGGGATTTTATGCCTCCGCGTGCAGTACCCGTGCAGAACAATAGAGTTCTTCAAGGATTCCCACGATCCTATACACAGGTGCACAAAAAAACCAAAAATCGAAAACTCGAGCATCACGACTCCAGTCGTGTCAGCGTGCTGCCCCAAAACGCAGCGGGGCAGATGAAACACGGTCTTTTCGGATTACTTGGCAAATTTGTAGGCAACAAGGCCCATCGCGACCATCCCCGCGATGATGAAGGCAATCTCGCGGTCCTTTTGGCCATCTGACGGCGTATAATAGTCTGAAAGCTGAGGTTCACAGCCAAGGGGGTCAAGTATTTTGCCCGTGACCAGGGCATACTCATGGATCGCAGCGTTGATGTCCTGGAAAGTTTGTACGGCGTGGCCTCGCCGGCGAAGCTCCCCGTTGATCCAATTGAGGCGTTCGGTCCATTTTCGAGACCATTCGGCCTGCGCAGCTTGTAATTGTTCTATGGCTTTATCATGGCGCTCACGCTCTGCATCGGCCTCCGAGCTTCACAGCATTGAGAAGAGGGTGGTTGCTTCCGCTGAAGGCCAGGGCGTTCACAATGGGCCCCCCCCCCCCGACAAGCATTGCAATCGAGGCCATGTTGCTGTTGCGTTACTTCATAATATCTGCAGGTATGATGCCCTGTTTAATTAGCATGTCCTTTGTCGCCATGGCCAGAGTCACATCGACGACAACCATGCCAACGTCATGGGGGGTGAAGTCAAGCTTGGGTGCCAGGCTGCCAACGACCATCTTGCCCAGGTGAGAGTAGCCCATCACCAGACCAGAGACAATGGTGCTGTGGTATAGCGTATTGACTAGCATTTTTCCATCAGCGCTAGGAGAAGATATGTTTCGTCACTTGTTGCTGCGACAATAACACTCACTGCATGTAGAAAGGGTCTACTGTATAGGAAGGGTTCGGAGATGGCTTTAATTGCTCAACGGCGGGTGGGCGGGGCTCGGTTTTTTGCGCCTGCGACCCTGCCGTGTGCTGTTGGCCTTGCCGAGACGACTGTAGAAACCACACCGCGCCTGCCAACCCAAGACCCCCAATGATCCAGAGGGTCCAGTCCGCCGACTCTCGTGATGTGGCCTGCTCTGTCGCCGCAGGCCGCGCTTGCGTGAGCGGGCTGGTGTTCTGTTTATCCCCTGCGGCAGCGGCTACGGTGCGGGGAGGGGGAGGGGGAGGGTGGGGAGATCCCGTGGTTTTTTCTTGCGGAACTGACGGGCACGAGATAGGCATCTTAGCCTCTTGAAGCGCGGCCAGGAGGTTTTCCTGCTTAGCCTTTCTGGCGGCGGCCCCGGCCCTCCCTGCGGCCACATTTTTTGGGGACTTCTTGGCGCGCCGCATTTTTTAGAAGTCTGCGGCTCCGGATCCTGCAGCGGCACAGTCACTCTCACTGTCAATTGGCTTATCTTCTATCGGGTGGGGGCAAGTGCGTCCAAATTGGCGATACTTAGCGGTCGTCAAGGCCGCTGTGAGTGGAGCTAAGTACATGCTGTGCTGCTGGTATAGCTCGCATGTGGCACTGCTCAGTGCGTGCCCGACAAACGGGTCGCTCTCGAGGTCAGCAACCAACTTTGGTTGATTTTTCTGGGGGGATCGGTAGAACCGTGCCAGCAACTACGGGGGCATCTAGCTGCAGCGCGGCTTGCCCAAGACTCTTTGTCATGGCCGCGCCAGGTCGCACCTCGTAGCGCGCATAGAGTTTCTCGACCTCCTCATCGCCTATGGCGTCGATCTGGTCAATGGTAAGGGGCGTTCTCAGATACTGTCTGGTCTGCCTGCGAGCAGCCAGCACAGCTAGCCTCTCTCATTTGTGCCCCATGCTAGGGCCCAGCGCTTGCTCTGTCGAGGCAGGCTCCATCTCCGCTAGCAGCATATCGATGAGATTGTCGCATTCCATTTCTGAATTCGTATGAATAAGTCTTGCCACTCTGTCTGTCAGCTCAGCGACTATAGTCAGCCGCCGCCGAACTCTCATATATTCGTATCCGCTTCCTCCCCCCCCAACTAAATCTCCGCGAGCTCGGGGCTCGACAAGACCATGCAGACAATCCGAGGTGAGCTGACAAATAATCTGGCCAAACTGTCCGAGCTGGATGAGCACATCGCCCCTGGAAAAGAGGAAGCTGCAAGAGTCAGAAGAGGCGGATGAGTTTACCAGAAGCCGCAGCGCAACCGAGAAGATGAGCGACCCTCAACAAACAGAGCGGCTCTCCGGTCTCAGATTAACCGAATCCAAGAGACGATAAACGGGATCCTCAATGAGGACACGACGCTTGCCAAGCGCCTTCACACCCTCTTCCTGGAGCAAGGGGTCACGATCGCATCTATCCTCATGCCGATTGGGATGGCGATCTTGACCCTGGTGCTGGAGAAGACCTGGGGTGGTGGTGCAACACCCCCGCCTCCTCCTCCGACACCGTCGGATGAGGGTGCCCTCAAGGAGGCCCTTGGAAGTGCTCTTGCCAAGCTGGCAGGAGAAGCAGCCGCAGCTCTTCCGGGGATCATTGGCTCCATTGTTTCTTGGCTTCTCACCCTTCTCGCAAAACGACTGGGTGACTGGCCGAAAACCTGTGGGCCATGGCCCTCGCAGTCGGAGGGCTTCTCCTAGTTGCAGCCCGCGACTGGCTGGCGGTGCCATCAACAAAGAAGCCAAAGCGCGAGTAGGCCAATGGCGACCCTGCCCATTATAAGGGCAGTTTTTTCATCTTCGTGTTTCGTGGCGGGGGGGGGGGCACGGTGTCCTGTGGCTTCACTAGACCCGTTTTTTCTGACGTTCCGCCAGAAGCCACCCCCGCGGATGGTTCTTGTGGCTTTACCAGACCGATTTCTCCCGTTGTGTGGCTTGGTGGGACGTCTGACACATTGATCCCGGTGTTCACGCCAAGTCTTTGGTCCTCTGATGCGATACCAATCTTGTTGTTGTACCCTGCTACTTGGCCTATACATAGCAGCATGTTGCTTGGGGCCATGTAGACCCCGAATCCAAAGCCAGAGTTGACCTTGGAGCCAGCATACTGCAACACATCTTGACAGCGCTTGATTGCTGAAGGGAGGTCCACCAGGGAAGAGATGGCGTCTTTCAGGTTCGCTAAGAACTGCTTCTAGGTATTGAATGCTGTGCCGGTCCTAAGGATGCGTGTTCTTGTCTGAGTTTGGGACCCCATGATCGCCCATACGTAGGTCCTGATGCTATCGTTTAGCTGCTCAACCCCTGGCCCAGTGAATTCTTGTGATTTTTCAAGGACGAAGGTGCTGCAGGCACTATCCGCGTTCGAGGAATCCTGCTTAATGAAGTCTACATGCAGGGCCTCGTTTGTTGTCTGTTTTGTGAAAGACATGCTGGCCGGGTTGTATGCCCCAACACTCATGGGGTGATATCCAGTAGTTGTAAAACCGGCCCCAGACCATGGTTTTGGCCCTTCATGCGCCAATTTGTGTGCAGGGACACTCCAAACTCGCTACACATTCGCTCATACGCCCACCGATCCTATGGATTGTTGAAGGCCGCCCAGGCCTGATCTGCGGGCAGTGGAGATAGCAGGAACTGCAGATGCTGGAGAATCCCAGACGACAAGGTGTAGAGCTGGATGAACACAGCAGGCCAAGCAGCATCATAGGAGTTCCTATGATGCTGCTTGCTCTGCTGTGTTCATCCAGCTCTGCACCTTGTTGTCTGCGGGCAGTGGAGCCTGTATGTTAACCAAGGTTCTGCGAACCTGGCAGTACACATGGAAGTAATACAGGGCCCGCATCAAAGGATGGGCAGTGGCGAGATGGTCCTGTGCTGACACGCCACAGCCTGTCGTTGCACACCCCACGGCGAAATTCCCTTGGTTCTGCCAGTATAGGGTTGCTGTTCCACGCCTGTATTAGCTGGTCAGATGCGACGTTAGGCAGCCGATACTTTTGGAACACGTTGAGGACCTCGGTTTTGAAGCCCCCCCCCCACGGTCCCTGCTTGGACCTGAGTGCTGGGTTGGGTTGGTTGTGTGACCTCCAAAGCGGGGGGAGAAGACCCCCACCCGTCTGCTATTTCTGCGAGTGCTGAAGGCCGGTGACAGCATGACAGGGGCCCTCCGAACTGGCGACAACAACAGTCGCAAATGTGGCACCCCCACCGCCCCCCCCACCTCCGACCCCCGCACGGCGGCACAAGATGTAGCCACCAAGCGCTGCGTGGATTCCCTCGCTCAGGGCACGGTAGCCCTCATTGAAGGTAAGACCTTGCAGCTCGACGGCCCCCACGCAGAACATCAGCTGTGGGGGGGATCATAAGATTACGCAGATGGCCAACCCTACCGCAGCCCAGGACGCAGGCACCAAGGAGTACCTAGATGCCCGGGTAGTGCCTCTCGCCGACACGTGGCTTTAAAACAGCCCCACCTGGTCTCTACTTTCCCCTAATGTCTCAAAAACCTACATGGCTGGAACCTGGAGCGCGTTTGACGCACCCGATCTGATAGTCCAGGTTCCTAACTGTACCGCAGGAGATTATCTAGAGATCTACATCAGCGCAGTGGGCGGCTACCCTAGTTATAACGATATAGGCGACCTGAAAAGGGTCCGCGTCGCCGATTCTAGTGGCAACAGCATCCTCCCGATCACCCAGACCCTAGTGTTGATGATCACCGGCGGCGAAATACAGTCCCGAACTAGGCGCGATATCAGGGTACCAACCTTGCATCATTCCAGCTGGAGTAACTGGTACATGTGTCGTGTCCCTCGACATTCAAACAAAATTAAGTAACCCGGTGTGGCATTCTTGTTAAGAAAAAATACACGTTATGCCCCTCTTACATCCAAAGAACAGAACCCGTTCTTGCTTGCGGTCCCCGCCGTGCATCTCCTATTGAACCTGTCATGTAGTGCTGCATACATACTAGTATTTGAGAGGAAAGCAACCTAGCGCACCACTGTACCCTGCATTGCCCCCACTCAGCCCACGATTCCCGACACCTTCGCCCCGACAGGCCAGTCCTACCGGCTACAACATACGTGCCAACTCAAACAAACGCTGGAGAACCAGCGAGAGATGCGAACAAAAACAAAGTTGCTGGAAAAGCTCAGCAGGTCTGGCAGCGTCTGTGGAGGAGAAAACAGAGTTAACGTTTCGGGTCCTTCCTCAGAACAGCAGGAGATGCGGGCGACCCTGTACAAAAAAAAACCACCGCGGCATCAATGTCGCAGATGGCGTTGATACGGCTCTAGACCCAGCCAGGACGGGGATGGGCATTGGCGGAGTGGGGGCTCTGGGTTGTGGCACTCTCGGACTGGCTGGCAAATTCATTAGCCGCCGCCTGGCCGTCAAAAGGCCAAAAAGCACGACAAGATCCGAGTTCTGGCCGACAGCAAAACATGAACTCAACCGCAGACCATGTGTCTACCGCCCTAGTCGACGGGGGAAATCTCAGATCACGGAATTCCGGCTCATCCTCGACGAGGTGGAAAAACACAACAGGATGAAGCAGGAGATAGTGGGAACTGCAGATGC
>NC_063357.1:12895504-12917488 GCF_021869965.1 Rhincodon typus | reverse complement strand
GGCCTGCTGTGTTCATCCAGCCCCGCACCTTGTTGTCTAGGATGAAGCAGGAGATTGGAGCTGGCGCCAGGAGGACCCACGCCGCGGTGACCATCGACGGAGGAGCCAAAAAAAAAACTCCCTCATCCAGCAGGGCAGGGAACGGGCAACTATCATTAAAAAAAAAAGTTGGCTCACAGTAAAGTGTTCCTGTATCTGCTGGCTTGACAGAGTGGGCATGGGCGACCAGGATGACCGGCCCCCGCAGTACACCCCATGACCGTGTTTTTGTCCCTTCCTTTAAGGAAGTCTGCAAAATCCCAACCCTTTGTTTGCCTGGCCGTGCAGCCTACAATGCCTCATCATCACTCACTGTTTTGAGCGCGCCCGCCTACAGGCGCAGTGTGACCAACATCCTGGTCGTGCAATACCAGTTTTCTCGATTTTTCTGCAAGAGGCGATATATAGAGGCTGTACGTGTTCCTTCACTCATAGCGTGACAGATTTCTCTCAGCGTGACAAACTTACCGCATCGTGACCAGACAGCATGCATATAGACAGACCACAGCGGAGAGTTTTCTCTTTGTTGGAGAAACTGGCTAAGGAATCAAAAATTTCTTAAAGGAAAAGCCCGCCTAGAACTGGCCAGAATCCAAACCAAATTATCCAGAACCGGAGAAAACGGAAAGGATCAGAAAATTGACTAAAGACTTGGAGACCACAGAAGCTCGATGACAGTTGGTTGAGGAGGACATCAAAAGGATTGAGTCTATGGTGGATTTGGAGACGGATGGTGAGGGATGAGTAAATACCTCGGTATTACGGATGTTGATAACAGTCTCTCGTGGCTGAAGCCTTAACCGCTTCCACTACTCGGCCTGCTCTCAGGTCTAGGCACACCGACACTGTCGGGAGCCATCAATACCTGCCAGGTATTCTGATGAGGCCTTACAGGCCGAAATGGCTCACAAGTAAGTGCAGAAATTTCCCTAACCTACTCAAGGAGCAGTAGAGCCCGGGCCGGCGAGGGTGGTGGGCCGTCCCCTGAGGCTCTCTACGTTGTTTATTTCTTTTTGCTCGTGTGGGAAATGGGGCCGAGCTGGTATGATCGCACCCCCTGCTGCTGAAGAAAATGAGAGGAGTTAAAAGAGAAGTTGTTGAGGGCGAGGATGAGCTCGGCCAAGCGGAGGAGGATGGTGGTGGGTGGGGATGATTCAGGTCTTTGCTCCAGGAAGAAGCAGAGACCCCTAAGACCCTCCTGGTGGGGAATGGACATGTAAAGGGATTGCAAGTCTATGGTAAAGAGGAGGTGGCTGGAGCCAGTAAACTGGAAGTTTTGAAACTGGAACAATGTGTCAGAGGAATCACGGATGTACGTGGGCAGGAATTGGACCAGGGGAGAGAGGACTGAGTCAAGGTAGGAAGAGATGAGTTCTGTGGGGCATGAGCAGGCTGAAACAATGGATCTGCCGAGACTGCCCTGTTTGTGAATTTTTGGAAGGAGGTAGAAGCAAGTTGTGCAGGGCGAGGGTCTCTAAGCTTGGGGGCAGTAGGGAGGAGGTCATCAGATGAAATGAGATCAGTTACTGTAGTAGATACAATGGCCTGGTGCGTCATGGTGGGTCGTTGTCCAGGGGAAGGTAGGAGGAGGTATCTGAGAGCTGGCACTCCGTCCCTGCAATGAAGAGGTCAGTACGCCAGACTACAACAGCACCACCGTTATCGGCAGGCTTAATGACAAGGTCAGGGTCAGATCTGAGTGCACAGAATGCAGTCAGTTCAGAGGGAGATAGGTTGGATTTGGTGAGAAGGGGAAGAGAAATTGAGGTGACTAATATCACGTTGACAGTTCTCCATGAACAGATTGAGTGGCAGGTAAAAGGCCAGAGGAAGGGGTCCAGGTGGAGGGAGAGTTTTGGAACTGGGTAGAGAGGGCTGTTGCCCAAAGAAACGAGCATGGAGACGAAGAGTTTGGCATCATGTTGTGCCCGAAATTTGTTAAGGTGGGGGCACAGAGGAGTAAAGCTGAGGCCTTTGCTGAGTACAGAACATTCAGCATTAGAGAGTGGAAGGTTAGGAGGGATGGTGAATACCTGACAGGAGGTGGGGTTGGGAGAGGGAATGGAGTCATAGGGAAGGGGAGGAGAGGAGGGTTCCAGGGGCCATGGGTATCTTTGAATTGTTGCATCTTGTGGGCCTTGATACCTGAAAGGAAAAGAAAAAGTTTCTTGTTAGCACAGCGAATGAGCCGGAGGATGAAGTGGAACTGCGGAGTGGTGCAACCCTGAGCCAGTGTGTTGCGATGCTTTTGGAGAGAGAGGTCGAGAGTGTCCATGTGATGCCGCATGGTACTGCATGCGCATCTTGGGACGCGGCGAGAGTTCGGATCACTGGACCCGAAACGTTAACTCGGATTTTTTTTCTTCACAGATGCTGCCAAACCTGCTGAGCTTATCCAGAAACTTCTGTTTTTGTTCCTGATTTACAGCATCTGTAGTTCTTTGGGTTTTTATTGAGATGGTCTGGGTCTCGCAGTAAAGCTGTATAGGCAGCCTTTTGTTGGGGTGAACAGTACCAATATAGTGAAGATACACAAGTTGAAGTAATGTTTAAGCATATTACATGGAGAGCTATTTTTCACATTCATAGTTAGCTGGGTATCATCTCTGAATCAGAAAATGGCAGGTTCAAATCTGCTCCTGAGATGAGCACATACATGAGAGTGGCGCTTCTTTGCAGAAGAGAGGGAATTCTGCAAGTGTAGTCTCTTGGATGAGTGATTGGAACAGGACCCCTTCTGTCTTCAGGTGTATATGTAAAATGCAAGCAGACTGTTTAGAAAAGAGCAGTGTGTTCTCTTACATTGGTGGGTCCAGCCCAAGCAGCAGACAGGCAGTTACAGGAGGCTAGATGCCGGTATGGACTGGATTGGAAGGACTGTCATACTGAACTTATAATTTGTCTATTTTACTGATTTATTCCTTTGATCTATAATGCTGGACTTTTTAAATTTTTTTTTATCCCCTAAGAATTTGTATTTAAGTATCTGTACCTAGCTACCTTTCTACCGAAGATGGCTCGTAAGTGATGACTTGTAAACTTTTCACTGTACTCATTTGAGGACAATTGACAAAAAAGCTAATTCAGTTCAATTCACTGGTGTGCTGGCCACATTCATCCTTCAACCAAAACCTAAAGCAAGTTGTTGGTCATTTATCTCACTGCTGTTCAGGACCTTGTGTGCAAATTGGCTGCAGTTTTCCTACATTGCAACAGTGACTCCTCAAAACTATTTTGTTTTTTGTAAGACACCTTGGAATGAGCTGAGAGATAGTAGGAACTGCAGATGCTGGAGAATCTGAGATAACAAGGTGTAGAACTGTGTTGATGAGCTGTGGTTGTCAAAAGCAAGTGGTCCTCCAAACCTGGCACAAAGAAGAAAATACATGTGTGATGCAGTAGAGACTTATTTAGGAAATATTGATTTAAGCAATTAAGTTCAATTTTAAGATATTTGCGTGCAATAAAAGTATTTGAATATGTATTTTGTCATGATATTCCAAAGTGTTCTCTGGTGAAATAACTGTCATGTAAACAAATAAGTCATTTTGCACATAACAAAGTCTCTCAAAGGATGAGATGATGACTGGTATTCTATATTTCTTGGTACTTAGTGAACTGTAAATGTTGGCCATAGCACTGTAACAGTTTTGCATTCTGTTCCTTCAAGTCAAGCCTTGGGATTTTAGACATTTACCTGACCCTGCTGGAACAGGAAGACAAGGTTTTATTTTAATATTGCACCCAAAGGACAATATGTCTGATAATGCAATATACGTACTTAGAAATGCCAGCCTAGATTTTAGTGACTAATGACGTGTTAGACTGACCTATTTAAATGAATAATTAACAGATTAACATTTATAAAGGGGAGACCGAGAGGATTAGTTTACAATTGGAATCTTGTAGTCTGTAATACAGCCAAAACTGCACATTTAAAGAAATATTACAATAAAGTTGGAATATTTTTCGCAAATTTGAATTTCTGTTTTGTATACTGCTATGTTTTTCTTCTAAAATGAATTGATAATTCACTTAAATTTGTTCATTGTTATTAACTATATTGATACCCAAAAAGCAACCAGTAGTTTTCATTAATTCTAATGATTTAGCAATGTCCAGTGAAAATATGTGCTGTAGAGCCAGTAGGTGGCCCACAGAATATTTTGCCCTAAGTACTCAATGGATACAAAAGATTTGAGAACCACTGGCCTAAGGAACTATCCTTCAGCACTAACCCTGGACAGTATCTCACTAACTTGCCCATTAAGGGTGTAGTGACATGCCATACCTGGCCCTACCCTCACTGTATTTAAATTGACTGATTCTCATAGGGCAAGGGAATCAAAGGTTACCAGGGATAAATGGGAATCTGGAATTCAGAACATACACCATTTAGCCATGATTCTTTTGATTGGCAGAACAAGCTTGAAGGGCTGAAGGGCCTACTTCTGCTAATTTCTATGTTCATATGACTATCACTATCTAGCAGGAGTCACTGAATATAAAAAGTTCAGGAAGAAGAACACCAGCTGATAATTTATTCCTTGTTGAGCGGATGTATAGGGCACGAAAGCAGCACTGGTATCTTTAAATGAGGCTTATAATAGGCTTCCACGTCAGGTTACACATGAATGCATTTTAGCCTCTCCGGTAATAAAGGTAAGGGCCTTGTCTAACTGCAGAATTTAGTTTTTCTTTATTTCCTTTGAATATTCTGCTCAATCCCAGTTGTTTGTTTTAATGAGGATAGAATCTCAGAGGCATCGGCAAGAAACATTGAGGATTTCAATAAGTTCATTTATTTGTGGTTCTAGTGTTCAGGGAATTGGGATTTCAGTTTAAATACAGTACACAGCACAGTGCCTGATTTTCAATTTTAGTCCTGTGTAGTTAATATTTCTGCCTATGCATAAAAACATTTCAGTATGAGGTTACAAACTGTTTCAAGTTGCATGAAACCTTGATTTTAAAATCTTTTAATATTTACAATCATGTTGAAATCATATTTCAATGATCATGAACAAAAATGTATTGACATGAACAAATAAAGGTCATAAAGTGTGTTCAATGGCTGCATTTGGTAAGATTGTCACAGAATCTCCACAGCGTAAGTAGAGGCCATTTGGCCCATCAAGTTTGTACCAACCCTCTGTAGAGCATCCCACCCTGATCCAGCTCCAGCCCCACGGCTAATCCACCTAGGCCTCACGTCCCTGGACATTGTGGGCAATTTAGCATGGCCAAGCCACCTAACCTGGACAGCTTTGGACTGTGGGAGGAAACCAGAACACCTGGCAGAAACCCACACAGACACGGAGAAAGTGCAAACTCCACATAGACTGTCACCTGAGGCTGGGATTGAACCCGAGTCCCTGGTGCTGTAAGGCAGCAGTACTAACCACTGAGCCACCCATTAAACAAATAAGGACAACACTGGTCAATGGGCTTTCATTAGCTTTCTTACAACAGAGCACTGTTCCAATAGTGAGAAATTTTGTTCAGAAAAATTGGAATGGTTTTATAAAATGAATTTTGATTTTTACTGTTTTTAATATTGGGAATGAGATCTGCCTAACATTCTTTCAAATATGATTGTTGGACCAATGGGATATAAAGCCAGAAAAGTTCTCACGCCTGTTGGTTAACTTTGTAGATTGTTGGGAGGAGGCTTTTGGTGGTTGCCTCAGATTGCCTGTAGGATTGAAAGTTTAGGAGGTGATCATTAAGTGGTGTCAAGCTCACCATGGCTCAGCTGGTAGCCTTGGTTTGATCATCCTTTAAAATTCTTACATTACAAAAAGCTTCTGTCCTATTTGGAGGTGTAACCATTTCTGTAACTTTATGGTGGGAGAAGTCCTAGATGGTGGGGCATTTCTTGAAAAGTAAAGCAATTAAAATCACTCCCTGGAGGATTAGAATACTGAATGTTAGTAAGCAGCAAGTGCTTGAAGATGCTAAAGTAACAGGCAAGACAGTGAGAGCAGGGAATTGTTGAGCTATGGATGGGTTCTCCTTTGAAGTAACTAACAACAAAGCACTAAGTTATTGCTGCACTCTTAATCAAGAGACTCAGGGGTAAAGTTCTGGGGCCTGAGTTGAAATCTGCCACAGCAGATGGTGGAATTTGAATTTAATAAAAGTCTGGAATTAAGAGTCTAATGACGACCCCTGAATCCATTGTCGATTGTCAAGAAAAGCCCCATCTGGTTCATTAATGTCCTTTAGGGAAGGAAACTGTTGCCCTTACCTGGTGTGGCCTACATGTGACTCCAGACCCACAGCAATGTTGTTGCCTCTTAACTGCCTTCTGGATAATTAGGGACAGGTAATAAATTCTGGCCTAGTCAGCAATGCCCACATCCCATGAATGAATTTAAAAAAAAAACTTGTGTCGACTGTACAGATGAAGCAAAAGGAGCCATTATCAGTTAGGAGCAAATTACTGCAGATGCTGGAATCTGTACTGAAAACAACAAATGCTCGAGATCACAGCGGGTCAGGTGGCATTCATGGAAAGACAGCAAGCTAACGTTTCTAGTCAGCCCTGATGAAGAGTCATCGAGCCTTGAAATGTTAGCTTGCTTTCTCTGTACGGATGCTGCCTGACCTGCTGTAATCTCCAGCATTTTTCATTGTCAGTTAGGATTGAGTATCAAAACCAAGGTTGTTGACTGAAAAGACCACCTCAAAGTTGGATCTGAAGAAGTGGGAGTGAAAGGAGCAGATTCCTGTTTCAGAAAAAATATCCACTTTCAACTCCTGAAGTCCTAAAGAAGATATGAGAACGTCTAAATCAAAGAGCTCAAAGTTAACTGTACCTTTGGCCACTGACATCGCCAGATCTGCTAAGTTTCTCCAGCATCCTGTGTTTTAATATATTTCACTTTCAACTTCCCGTGATCCAGAGATCATTGAGAACAATAAATGCTGGCCTAGCTAGCAACACCCACCTTTCCATGAAAGAATATGAAACAGGTTAGGTCCGAGGTATCAGTCTTGGCTCACTAGGATATTTTTGCATGTGAACCAGAAAGTCATTAGATTGGAGCTTGACTCCAGGGACTGGAATACATAATTTAGGCTGACACTTCAGTGTTGAGGACTGAGAGGGACTAAGTTTTAAGAAATATATATACTAGATGAAACATTAAACTGAGATCATATCACAATGACTGTGTATCTGGTCATTATCACTGCAGGTGGAAGTTTGCTGTGCTCAAATTGGCTGTTATATTTCCTACATTACAACATGACTAGAATTCAGAAATATTTCACAGTCTGTCAGGCTCTTTGAGATATGCAATATGAAAACTACTTTATATATTGAGAGCCTTTATTGCAAAAAGAAATTGGGGTAACAAGCTATTTTGACTGTGCCTATATGTAGAGGGAAAGTACCAACACAATGTTAAACCTCCTTCCCTACTTCAGAAGCATACTTAGCCAGTGCTCTTGCGCGGAGGTAATGCACTGCTCTAACAACTTCACAGGATCACCTATTCCCCCTCCAATCATTTCTATCTTTGGGAGGCCCAGAATCTTACATGGTAGACACTGGGACAAGAACAAGGAGTGTGGCATGATATCAATCTTGTAAAACTTGTTTTAAGACAGATGCCATGTGCAGCCACAGTTTTCACTGTAAGGACAGGGTTAATGGAGTGGCTATGAGCTCAGAAAAATGTTTGTTATAATGTCATAACCCTAAACCATCAAGGGTGTATTATCTGCTAAGTACATCCTGCTGACTTGACTAAAGCAATTTGAATTGTAATAAAATTGCCAGACTAATGTTCTGGGGCTGTGGGTTCAATTCTATCCGTGGCAGATGGCAGATGGTAAAATTTGAATTTAACAACATTTGGAATAGAAACCTAGCCTAATGGTGACTATGTAACCACTGTCTGTTTTTGACGGTAGAAAGAAAAGCACCCATCTGGTTCACTTTAAAAGTGACATGTTTCTAGGCCACAGCAATGTGGTTGACTCTTAACTGACTTGTGAAATGACCTAGCAAGCCATTCAGGATAATTAGAAATGGGTACTAAATGCTGGCCTAGCCAGTGCCCACATCCTGTGCATACACTTTATTAAAAAATAACTCAGTGAAACCAGACAAACAATCGTATTCAGTCCTTATATGGCTAAGCCAATGGAAGACAATTTGCTAACCAACCAACAGCTGATCATGCTCCCAACTACCCAATCCATGTCCAGATGAGTGTGACCTCATTCACAAACTGTATTTTGTGTGTAAACCCCTGGAAAGCACACACACAGGAGTATTCCAGAAAGAAGGTACATATTGGCAAGAAGACACTCAGTGAGCCGAGCAGAAAAATCTTACAAACTTCAGTGACATATGGTGTATGATTTTCTTTAAACTACTTTATTTAAAATTCTCAATAGACATGTTGGATTTAATGTGGAATTGCATCTAGTGTAATGCTTGGTTTCTGAATTTAAGACATTCAGCTCCAATAAAATCACCTCCAATGGGTTATACAGAAAATGGGGCAACAATTTTCCAGTGGCAAAGCGAGTGGTATATTGAAATAAGCGTGGTAGGACATGTCTTAGCCTGTTATTATTGGGGTGGTGAACTGATGATTTCAGCTGGTTTGTAAGTGGGAACTGCTGAGTGGAACAAGTAAGAATAAATTCGAGAGAAATTCAATTCAGGGAGTTTTCTTAAAAATTCACTCAGGGGATCTGGGTGCTATTGACTAGGTCAGTATTTATTGCCCATCCTTATTTGCTCTTGAGAAGATGATGATAAGCAGTTTCTTGAAACATTGCAGTCCACATTGTGTTGGGACACCCACAGTACTGTTACGAAGGGAGTTCCAAGATTTGGACCCAGTCATGGTGAAGGCACAGTGATGTAATTCCAAGTCAGGATGATGTCTGACTTGCAAGCAATGCTTCTTCTAAGACACATTGCTGCATGCAGCCATTCCAAAGTGCCATGCAAAGCGATTGGATTTGGCACACAGAGTGTGACACTGAGTACCAGTTCCAGAAATCACTGCTATACATGGGCCTCAAAGGCTCACACAGCCTGTTGGGAACACTGCTTGCAATGGAACCGTGGAACTGGCAGTGTTTCCATGTTAGAATTAGAATTTGCTTTATTGTCACATGTACTCAAGTGCGGAAGTACAATTAAAAGTTTACAATGTTACCCCCCATGTTAGGTACAAAGTACCTAGGTATAAATCTTAGATACAAAATAGAGAAATAAAGGGTAAAAGTTACATTGCCTTACAGTTATTCATAGTATAAGTTAGAGAAATAAGAAGTAAAGTTAAAAAGATAAACATTGCAGTCTCTTTATAAAGGGCCTGCAGTAGATCAGCGCATGGGGCTTCCACACATGGTCTGACTGGGCTCGCAAACCGCTGGCCACCTGCTCCAGCCACCAGTCCACCAACTGTCCCCGTTCCGGGTATGCTGCTGCTTATCCCCGTTCCACTTGGGCCCCCAGCCTGCTGGCCATCCCTGTTCCGTTCGGGCCTCCAGCCTGTAGCTGCTGCCTTTTCCCTCCTAAATGGTGGAGATCACTGATTTGGAAAGTGCTTGTGGAAGGAGCTGCGCTACTGAGTTGCTCCAGTGTATCTTGTAGCTGGAGGGACTGTTGCCACAAAGTGAAAGCTGATGGTGGTCAATGGCATACCAATCAAAAACAGGCTACTTTGTCCTTGATGGTGTGAAGTTTCTTGAGAATGCTGTTGGAACTGCACCAAATTTGATTTCTCAATAAGCACCACGTATAGAAGAGGTACTATCTGCCTGCTCATACATACATATTTTACAGAGGGAGAAATAACTTTAAATTTCGGTAGACTGAATACTGGATAATAATTAAATGGAAACATTTTGAATAAATGACAAGTGTGTTAAATTTCTCAATCCCTGTAATAAACCATAATCACACAGACATACTTGGTTAGTGCTTCTTAAACTATTCCCTCTGTGACTCCATTCTCAGGCTTGAAAATTGTCGTGACCCCTCAGTATGCAGCCGTGAGGGATGGAGACCCATGAGATCAGGGAAAGGAGTTTGGCCATTACAGCCTCAAAGCCTGCAACCCCAAAATGTCAACTCTCAACCCTGTCCTTTGGGAAGCCTTGTACTATTGCCTCTCATTTCCATGCTTGATGCTTTGGAATCTTGTTAAGCAGAATCTACCTGAGTGCAGAGATTTTGCAGAACTCCACTGTGACTTTGTCAATAGGGAGTGTCACCCCATTCCCTGTGGCCCATTCTGGGTGTCACAGAAGCAAGACTGGAAGCAGTTTGGGCACAGGTTCCACTCTCTGAGTGAATGAGAGGTGGCTTCATTCATTTGAGTGAAATTTGATTGAGGTACAAGTGAGTTTGGTTCAGGAACAACTTTGCCAGGATTTGCTGCAACACAACAGGAAGTTAGATGGACATTTTTTATTGAAAATCCATACTGCCCCAAAACTAGACATCAGTTTATTTGCTGCAGGAAAAGCTACCAGTGCTCAGACACTCTTCGGATACTGGTTGGGATTGCAACAGTGTGTGTGTCCATTGAAAGCAGAGTTATGTTTTCATCAGAAAACCCTCCATAAACTCTACATTCCCACAATTCTGGCCTCTTGTGCATCCTCCACTTCCCTCATCCCACCATATGCTACCTTCAACCAAATGGCTCTAAAGCTCTGGACTACCACCCCCCCCAAAAAAACAAATCTTTCTCTCTTTCTCCTTATTTAAGACACCACTTTCTGAAGAGAAGAGAAATTGTCAGGCTACAGGAATAAGGCAGGGTAGTGGGATGAGGTGTCTTGCTCCTGAGAACATCGTCATCAAATAATGCTGTTGGCTGACAGCTAACAAAACACGGACACAGAACCTGAACCCAAAAAAAACCCTGGACTCATCTGAATGCTCCAGTAGACTGGAGCATTCACCACACACTACAAACTTCATGCTTGACAGTGTGCCTCCTGGTGGATTCCAAACATTATTGACCACAGCCTCGTAACAGACCTCAGTGATGAAGTCCCAGGTTTCATTTGCTTGAGGATGGCTTCATGGAAAATATGGTTATGTGACCCACAAGTGAAACATGAGGGATGCTGAAATGCTAACTGTGACCATTCAAGTCAGCCCATCGCCCATCTACTGCATTCCTGCCTGATGGCGTTGCCACTATTAGACTGTAAGGAGTGCAAGAAAGGCTCACCAGACTACTACCTGACATAGTGGGATTGTTTGAGGAGGACAAGTTGAGGTGACTGAGCCTTTCTTCTCTAGAACTTGGATGAATGAGAGATGATCACATTGAAGCATAACACATTTCTTACAGGGCTTGACAGGGGAGGTGCAGGAAGCATGTTTTCCCTGGTTGTGGAGGGAGGAGAGGTTGTATAGAACCAACGGTCTCAGAATAAGAAATAGAATATTAAGGACTATGTTGTGAAGGAATATCCTCACTCAGGAGGTGGTGAATCTTTGTAATTCTCTACCAAAGAGCTGTAGGTGCCCAGTCACTGAGTATATTTAGGACAGGGATTGAAAGATTTTTAAATATTAAAGATATCAAGGGATATGAGAATACAGTGAGAAACTGACACTGAAGTGGGAAAATCAGCAGTGATCTAGTCGAATGGCAGGGAGGCTCGACAAGCTGAATGGCCTGTTCCTATTACCCACATTCACACTGCATCATCTTGAATGAATTGTTAATCTTGTCATTAAACTCTAATGGCTTCCCCAGCCTTTAGAACATATTGGGCATGTTAGCAAGAGAGCAACTTACCTGGTCCCAATTTCCCATCCTTTCACTGTAGCCTTTCATGTATTTTCTCTTCGCATAATGATCCAATTCTCTTTGAATGCCATGTTTGAATTTGCCTCTGCCACACTGTCAGTGGGTTGCATTCCAAATTGTGACTACTCACGGAGTACAAAACAAAAACTAATGTCATCTCATGTTGCTTCTTTCAATCAATCAATCAGTGTCATCTGGTTCTCGGTTCAGCAAAGGGAGGGATTTCTTCCTATCCAATCTGTCCAGACCCCTCCTGATTTTGGGCACCTCTATCAAATCTCCTCTCATATATGCCCTCCAAGGAGCACCACCCCGGCTTCTCATATTATTCATTCATATAACATTCATATAATTCCTCACTCCAGTCTTCTGAATATTTTCTGCACTCTCTAATGGCTGCACATCCTTCCTAAAGGAACTGGACACATTCCTCCAGCTGAGACCAAATTAGTGTTTAATACTGGGCTACCGTAATTCCTTGCTTTTGCTTGTTGTTTGTTTAATCTTGTTTCTATCAATAAAGCCCAAGATCCTGATACTTCATTTCCTGCTCTTTCAACCTGTCCTACCACCTTCAATGATTTGTCTCTGTACAGCCCCAGGTCCCTGTGTTCCACTTTTGGAATTGTTCTTCTATTTTTATATTGACTCATCTTCTCCCTCCCAAAATGAATCATTTAAGATGCACAATTAGTATTTCTCTTTTGTTGTTAAACTGGAACCCTCCAACATCCAATCCAACAGGACAGTGGGAACACCATACAGACTGCGGTGATTTAAGCAGATGGTCCCACTCTGTCTTCTCAGAGCTACTAATGCAAAAGCAAAATACTATGGCTCCTGGAAACCTGAAACATTTTTTAAAAAACGATGCTGCCAGTTTTGAGTTGTTTCTTCCTGTGTAAAAGACTTGATTAAAATTGCAAGTTTAAAATGAAGTAATTACCAGTAAATAACGTTACACTGTCTTGGCCCACGCATAGGCTCAAATCTAGAACAGGTTGACTAATTAAATATCTTCATTCTTAACTAAATGCAGTGCACTGAAAAGAGAAATGAACTGCTGGTGGAAGTGGTAGACACAGGTACAGTTAGAACATTTAAAAGACATTTGGACAGGTACATGAATAGGAAAGGTTTAGAGGGACATGGGCCAAACGCAGACAAATGGGACTAATTTGGTTTGGGAAACTTTTTTGGTGTGGACGAGTGGGACCCACGGGTCCATTTCTATGCTGTATGACTCTATAACCCTAAATGCTCAGTAGGTCAGGCAGCATCTGTGGAGAAAATAAAAACAGAACTCACGTTTCAGACCAGTGACCTTTCACCTCCATTTCTTCTCAGGACAGCTTGGAGTAGGCAATAATTGTAGTCCTCCCCAATCAAAGAAAATCTCAATTTTCGTTGTCGGATTTTAAATGGTATAAACATATACTAAACATGAAAAGATGCATTTACGTAATTTCATCAAATAGAGTATTTAAGAAACAAATCAAAGGCAGTCAATAGAGCTGGTACTATATGACGAATGGTAAATCATATTGCAACAAAAGAATTGGGAGATTGAATAGCGCTGACTTTACAAGCGCTTGTTACAGGGGTTACAAACTAAATAAACCATGCTACTGCAGTCCCGGATCAAGTGGCGATTTTGCTGTGTTTAACATAGCAGTGTTTTGCAGGGCTTAATAAGGCATTTGTAGTGCATGACAAACCGGAGTATTTTTTTGCATTTCTACATCAGCCCGAGTCTTGCAGTGTTAGATAATGTTATAATGTTAAATAAACCAGAGTCTTTTACAGCGTTTAATAAAACGGGAGTTTCACGGTGCTTAATAAACCAATATTGTTTAACGTTTCAGAGTCTGTTCATAAAACCAAGAGCTTTGCGGTTCTTAATACATCGGAGGGTTTTGCTAATTCCGCCTGGTTAAATGATTTGAGCAGGAGTTGCATTTCTCCAGGATCTCCACTAGGAAGCTGCATTGCTCTCTCTCACTGTCTCTGTGCCAGAACCCTCTCTGAATCCGTTCCATCTCCATTTCCATCTGTTGACCTCGAAGCTGAAGACAGAGAGAAGAACATTACAGCCGTCTCTCACCCCCTCCCCCCGTTCAAACTTGACCAGAGTGGCTGCCTGCGAAGATTACTTCACGGAACGGAGCTGGGGCTTTTACTCGCCCTTGCTGCGGAGAGCAGACGGGAGTGAGAGTGAGGGGGGTGTCTGTTTATAGTCTCTCCTTTGCCGGTGAGTAGCTCCGGGATCCTGGTCACTGGGGGGAACAGAGGGGGCTACAATTAGCGCTTTGTCAGCGGGGGTGGGAGGGGGTTTGCAATGGGATCTGGGGAGATTTAACCTCCTCCCAACCCCAAGGAGGGCTTGCATTGGGCTGGATTTGCATTTATTTATGTATGTATGTATTTATATATGTGTGTGTGTTCTTTTTTTTTACTCGGCCTCCTTCGTTCCGCCTTTAGCGGCGGCTGTAAGAAGGGGATTTGCAGACACCGGGCAAAATCAGGACTGTTCAGTAGTGGAGAGGATACTTTGTCAAGATCTGAGCAGCTTTTTTCTTTAAGAAAAGACGGTGAAACAGCATTCCTTCAGCAGGAAACATTTCCCCATGTGTTACACTGTGTCGGATTGTATCAGTTGTGCAAAGGAATTTTGTATTGCTTCCTTTCAAAAATTAAAAGTTCATTTGGCTTCCTGTCAGGGCCCACTTTTGCAAATAGTTGTTTAACTTGCTCCCTCGTAGAGGATTGGGGTTTTGTATGTGAAAATAATTCATCGTGGTTACCTGCTTCCTGTAGGCACTTACCCCTCCCCCATTCCTCGTTTTCTCAGGGTCGTCAGTTTCCTCTTCGGTTCTGAAGCCAATGATTAAGCGTAAGACTGATCGAAATACATGTAGGGAGCACTGATCGCTGTGGTTCAGTAATTGCCTATATTCCCCTCCTCCTTCCCTTTACTCTTCCCTATAATTCCTTTACCACCCCCCATTCAAAGATTGTTAAACAAATAGGACCGTAGGAACTACGGAAAGTCGTCCATTCAGCCCCTCGAGCCGATTCTGCTATTCAATAAGATCATGGCTGATCTGATTGTATCCTCAAATTTTCATTCCACTTACCTCTGATAACCTTGCTTATTAAGAATTTATCTCTGCCTTAAAAATGTTCAAAACCCCTGTTTACACCACTTTTCAGAATGGGAGTTGCAAAGACTCTCAACCCTAAGATTTTTTTAAACCTAATCTCAGTTTTAAATGGGTGACGCCTGATTTTTAAATAGATCCCACATGAGACAAACATCCTCTTCATATCTACCTTTCCAATGTCTCACAAGGTCTTTTATATTTCAAATGAATTATTTCTTACCCTTCTGAATTCCAGTGGAAACAGCCCTGCGCCACTGACCAAGCACACATCCAGTTGCAGACATAAGTTGAATAAACCTTCTTTGAACTGCCTCAACACATTTACATCTTTAAGTAAGGTGTTCAGTACTGTGCACAGTATTTCAGATGTGGTTTGGCTGGATAACTGAAGCACAGCCTCCTAACTTTTGTATCAAACTCATGCCAAATGAAAACATCCCATTTCGTTCTCCCGATGACTTGCTGTATCTGTGTCCTAATCTTTTGCAATTCGTGCACAAGGGCACCCAGATCTTAGCATCTCGGAGCTCTGTAATTTCTCACCATTTAGGTAATTTAAAAAGTATTTTTCCTGCTAAAATGGAAAATTTCATATTTTTCCACGTTATAGTCCATTTGCCACAGCATGGCCCTCTCAATTTATCTAGCGACATATTGCCAGAACCTCTTGTATCCTCTTCACAACTTAACCTTCCTTCCTGTCTGGCTTTGTGTCATCTGCAAATTTGGCAGCCATTCACCTGTCCCTTCATTGAAGTTCTTTATATAAATTTTAACCAGTAGATGTGCCAACACCGACCCCTGTGGCACAATACTTGTTAAACGTTGCCAACCATCTACACTTAATTTAGTACTTTTGTTAATCAACCGATAATCTATCCATGTCAGTATGCTAACCTGTACATCAGAAGCTTTTACTTTCCACAATAGCCTTTGATATGGCACACTATCAAATGCCTTCTGAAAATCTAAATACAGTACTTTCTCTGATTCCCCTTACACCTATAACATTTGTTACCTCCTCAAAGAACTCCAATAGGTTGGTCAAACATGATTTAGCTTTCACAAAACCATGCTGGTGTGTCTGATTACCTTGAACTTATCCAAGCATCCTACAATAACTTGTTTCATAATAGTTTCTAACATGCATAGTAGACAGTGTAGAAGGTTTTCTAAGATTGCAGAGGGATCTTGATCAAACGGTTTCAATGGGCTGAAAAATGGCCGATGGAGTTCAATCTGGATAAGTGTAAGATATTGCATTTTGGTACAATAAACAAGGGTAGGGCTTATACAATTAATGGTAGGGTCTTGAGTAATGTTGTTGAACAGAGGAACCCTAGGGGTGCAGGTACATAATTCTTTGAAGTTTGCATCACATATAGAAAGGCTGGTTAAAAAGGTGTTTGGCACGCTTGCCTTCATTGCTCAGTCCTTTTGAGTATAGGAGTTGGGAAGTCATGTTGAGGTTATACAGGACATTGGTGAGGCCTCTTCTGGAATACTATGCCCAGTTCTGGTCACCCAATTATAGGGAGGACATTATCAAGCTGGAGAGAGTTCAGAAGAGATTTACCAGGATATTGATGAGTAAGGAAGGTTTGAGTTATAAACAAAGGCTGGATAGGCTGGGACTTCTTTCACTTCTATCAGGGGAGGCGACCTGATAGAAGTTTATAAAATGATGAAGGGTATAGATAGAGTTAATGGTAGTTTCCTTTTCTCTAGGATGGGAGATTTCAAGATAAGGGGGCACATTTTTAAGCTGAGTGGACAGAGATTTAAAATAGACATGAGGCAAATTTTTTACGCAGAAGTTGGCTTATGTGTGGAATGAACTTCCTGATGAAGTGGTGGATGCGGGTACAGTTACAACGTTTAAAAGACATTTGGATGGATATATGATAGGAAAGGTTTGGTGGGAAAAGGGCCTGGAGCAGGCAGGTTAGACTAGTTTATTTTGGGATTATGTTCAGCATAGACTGGTTGGATTGAAGGGTCTGTTTCTGTGCTGTATGACTCTATGACTCTATGTCTCTGTTTGCAGTTTCTTAATGTTCCATCCAATATTCTAACCTGCCACCTGTCTTTGTACAATAATAGGCTTTTATTTTGGTTTGATATTATCTTTAACCTAATTTACCAATTCACTTCAGCCAGTTCTGCTTTCAGCCCTCGTAATCTCTCTTTTTTGCATTTTTAAAAAATCCACTCATCTCTCCCTCAAACTGAGTGTAACATTCAACCATATTATTGACTTTGCTACCTACGGGCACCTTCACTATAAGATCATTAATTAATTGTATTTTGTTGCACAGTACCAGGTCTAGTAAAACTAACTTCCTGGTTGGCTCTTGAACGTGCTGTTCTATTATCCTGAAAACATTCTATGAACTCCTCATCTAGGTTACCTTTGCCAATCTGATCTTTCCAGTCATTATGTAGATTAAAATCACCCATAGTTAGTACCGTAACTTTCTGATGACATGTCATTATTTCTTCCTTTATGTTCCACCATATTGTGTAGTTACCATTAGGAGGCCTGTAATCCAATCTCTCAACTGACTTTTTGCCTTTATCATTTCTCATTTCTACCCAAACTGTTTCCATAGCTGGTTTCCTGAATTTAGATAATCCCTCTCCATTGTGGTAATACGTTTATTAATTAACAGAGCCATCCCTCTACCTTTTCCTAATTTCCTGACATTCCTAAATATCCTGTACCCTTTAAGATTCAGGTCCTTATCTATGTCATCCTGCAGCCATGTCTCTATAATGGCTATCACACTGTAGTTATCCTTTTATAAAAACTAAAAGAACTGCGGATGCTGTAAATCAGGAATAAAAACAGAAATTGCTGGAAAAGCTCAGCAGGTCTGGCAGCATCTGTGAAGAAAAAAAATCAGAGTTAACATTTCGGGTCGGGTGAGGTTCTGAGGAAGGGTCGCTGGACCCGAAATGTTAATTCTGATTTTTTTCTTCACGGATGCTGCCAGACCTGCTGAGCTTTTCCAGCGGCTTCTATTTTTGTGGTTTTAGTTGTTCTTTTCTATTTATGCTCTCGGTTCATCTATTTTGTTTTGAATGGTACAGACATTCCAATTCAGGGACTTCAGTTTTATCCATTTAATGTCTTTGTAAATTTTAATCTTATCTGTTGATTGATTCTTAGCGTTGTACTCTCCATCCCTTCTTGTTAGGGTCTGTTTTTTGTTTCCCTTATTAATACCTTTCACTTTGACCTTACTCTTTGATTTATCACATCTTCCTAAATTTGATCCCTTGTCCCCACTGGTTTAAAATCGTCTCTATTTCCCTGGTTATGCAGGTGACAAGAACACCAGCATGGTTCTGGTAGAGATTCTCCTAAAGGTACAGATCCCACTTTGCCCTGTACAGATGCTAGTACCTATAAACCAGAACCCATTACTCCCACATCAGTCTTTGAACTCCGCATTGATTTCTCTAATCTGATTTACATTATGCCAATTTGCCCGTGGCTCAGGAATTAATGCAGTGATTATGACCTTTGAGGTTCTGCTTCTTAATGTGGTGCCTATGTTATGACTACTGACTATGGAGACCTCCTCCTTTGTCATTAGTATGTACATGGAACTACAACTGCTGCCTTCCCTCTCCCACTGCAGGTTCTCTCCAGCCCTGAGCACATGTCCTGAACAATGGCAGGAAACACAGCTGCCTGAAATCTCCTCACTGTACTATTTGCTACAATCACTACACATTCCTCCTTATTCCCCCCTGCTCCCTTGAGTGGCTTCCTATACGTGGGTGCCATGGTCAGTTACCTGCATCCTATCAACCCTCACTCTCCTCCAGACAAGCTGAAAGAACCCCAAACATATTGGACAGTTTCATAGGCTGAGGCTCTTGCCCTTTGAGGACTCTGACTTATCTCACCTGCTGTCACACTCTCCTGTCCCTGACCAAATCAGATGACCCTACCTTAAGAGGTGCGACTATCTATTAGGTTTTTTTGTACGCATGAACATTGTCACTGTTTCAGATTTGAATGCTATATATGAAGTTTAAATCTGTAATAACTTTGCAAGTATAATTTTTATTTAATGTGGATAAGAGGTGTGACTACCTTCTGGTATAAAGAATCCAAATAACTTTCCCCCCACCTTGGAGCATCGCAGCATCTGTAGTTCAGTCTCCAGGCCAAACTCTGAGCGGTAGCTGCTCAAACTTATTGTACACATGTTTGTTCTGGACCAAAATGTCATTCAGGAACTCCCACATGCTGCAGCTGTGGCACATCACCTATTCTATCCTCCATAATGTGTGTTAAGGAGCAACTTATACATTGAATTTCATATTCAGTCATGTTTTTACGTATTTTATTAGTCTTAACACTAGTTGCTATACTATTTTGAACCTTAGGAATAGAATACACCTAATCATTTACCAAATAGATAAATGCAATCTGGAAAGTTACATTACAAAGAGTAGGATAAGGGCACACAAGTTGAAAAGGAAAATCTTTGCTTCATGTACCAACATAAAGATCAATAGATACTTGGAATGGATAGACAGATACAGTAGGTGCAAACCCAGTTTGGTGATTTGAGGTGGAAACACTCAAATCATTTAAAAGGAACTTTGGATCTACATCTGAAGTGCTGTAACTTGCAAGGGTATGGACCAGGTACTGGAAAGTGGGATCAGAAAAGGTAGCTAGTTTGTTCAGTTGGCACAGACAGCATTGAAAGGAGGCAATAACTTTTCAATGGTTCTAAACCCGGGAATCGTTAAAGATTCACTGGGTGCTGGAGGGGAGGGACTTTTAAGGTCAATCTGAATCAGAAAACCAAGATAATCTGAATGGCCCTGCTTATCTTCAGTTGTCTCGAATAAAGCAAAATACAGCCTTGTTTATTACCTGCTCACTAATTGCAAGGGAGTTGTTGAATAATGGAGCAACAACTGTAATGTAGAAGGAGAAAAACGAGTAATGTTTTATTTTGTAAAAGCAAAGTCATTTTCACTATCTATCAGGTTTTTTTGTACTCATGAACTTTGTCACTGTTGCAGATTTGATGGCTACATATGAAGTTTAAATCTGTAATAACTTTGCAAGTATAATTTTTATTTAATGTGGATGACACTCCTGATACCGCGTTTATATTATTTTAACCATTCTTGGTTGCCTTGATCTAATGCCACTCCTGCACACTTCTTCCACTTTCTTCCTCTACCATAGCCTACCCATCGAACCACTGTAGTCTAGCAATGTTGTGTTGCATCAGAATCCTGCAATTCCTGACCCAACAATGGTGAATTAATAGTCATTAAAGAGTAACATCCAAGAAGGGATGGTATGTGAATCTCAGATGATGATGTTCCTATGTCATTTTCTGCCCTTGACCTGGTTGGTTGGTAAATTGCAGGTTAAGGAGATGTTAGAGTAACCTTGCTAGGTTACTGCTACCTGAAAGATCTCACACATAGCAGCTAGAGTGTACTGGTGATAGATTGTGGAACATTGTATTCAATGGCACTAATTGAGAGAACTGCTCTGTCCTGGATTGCCTCGAGCTTCTTGGATATTGCAGTAGCTGCACCAATCCAGATTGATGGGGGATAGTCTAGCTGGCTTCTGGACAGAGCTTTGTAGCAAATGGGGAGTCTTTCTCATGTTCAACTTGAGTCCTTACTTGGTGGCTATTGGAGCAAATGCCATTTCGAAGTCATAACTTGGACGTTGTTTGGGTCCTGCTGTAGGTTGGCATGAATTACTTAGTTGTCAGAGGAGTTGCGAATGGAGCTGGAAAATGTGGAATTGTCTATCAGTTTACATCCTGACCTTGTGGTAGTGGGGAGCATATTGATGAAACATCTAAAGATGGTTCCTATGTTTCACAATGCTTAAAAAAGAACTTCAGATTTTGAAAGGTGAGATGAAGTTGTAAATCTTTTTTTAATGTTTGAGTAGCTCCTGGCATGGGGCAGTGATTTCTGGTTTATGTCAATCACAGCCATCTTCCATAGTGTTCAATGTAATCATTCCTGACCCTCAATTGACTTCAGTTTTGCTTGGGCTGTTTGCTATCTTAGTATCAAGGGCAGTTACTGTCGCATCTCTTTTGACATTCAGCTCTCGTGTATCACCATCAAGGCTGTGATAAGGTCAGGATCCACAAGGTCCTGGTGAAATATGAGCTGTGTGCCCATGAGCAGGTTATCTGTGAGTCATTGATGCTCAACAGCACTGCTAATGACCCCTTTCCTCGTTTTTATTATGATTGAGAGGAGGCTGATAGAGTAGTAATTTATTCTGTAGGAGCTCAATTTATCCTGATATTTGGCTATGTCAAATATGGGCAATTTTTCTGTTGGCCAGATGCCAGTACCATAGCTGTAAGTATATAATAGAAAATTCTTAATAGCAAGACAAAGCAAATCAGACAATCAGAATGCAAATCGGAGCTACTAACGGTGAGAACATTAAGCAGAAGAACCACCATGAAAGATTTGTTCAAGTCCAACTTTGGAATGTGTGATTGGATCAGAAAAACCTCGCGGAATTAGCATTATGATTTTCACAGCACGAAGGGGGAATGACTGCCTGGAGATATATCCGTTAAAGATATATCACTACTTCTCTGCTGGCAATTTCCCTTTCCCATTCCTCCAAGTTCTATCTAGTTACTTCACTCATTGATTTTTAACTGGTTCCATTGCTGCTACTTCAATACTGACACCAATTTACAATGTCCATTCTGCCTATGCCCAGCAGGAATTCACATACTCCAGGGACCCATTGTGATCTTTAACGCTTGGTATCACATGGGTCTGGGCCATCAGGGTGGTAATTTGTGTTGATGTTATTATGGAAATAATGAATTATAGTTGTATAATCTAAAAATAAAGGGATATCCCCCCCCTCCCGACTATTGGCTCAATTTAATGTATCAATTTTTCCATTGCATTATTGGAAGTACTGCTCA
>NC_063357.1:12890663-12895494 GCF_021869965.1 Rhincodon typus | reverse complement strand
CTCCATCACCTTAAAATCCACCTCTGTAATAATGCCCTTTCCTCTCCGTCATGTAGATAATTTATTTCCACTCCTGAGAGACCTTGGAGTGCGGGTTCATAGTTCCATGCAAGTGAGTTGCAGGTAAACAGGATAGTGACGAAGGTGTTTGGTATGCTTGCCTTTATTGGTCAGTGCATTAAGTATAGGATTTGGGAGGTCATGTTGCAGCTGTACAGGACATTGGTATGGCTACTATTAGAGTATCATGTGCAATTCTGGTCTTCCTCCTATAGCAAGGATGTTGTGAAACTAGAAAGAGTTCAGAAAAGATTTACAAGGATGTTGCCAGGGTTGGAGGGTTTGAGCTATAGTGAGAGGCTGAATAGGCTGGGGCTATTTTCCCCGGAGCATCGGAGGCTAAGGGATAATCTGAGAGGTTTATAAAATCATGAGGGGCACGATGGGGTGAATAGATAAGGTCTTTTCCTCGGGTATAGAAGTCCAAAACTAGAAATCATAGGTTTAAGGTGAGAGGGGAAAGATATAAAAGGGACCTAATGGGCAACATTTTCATGCAGAGGGTGGTGCGTCTATGAAATGAGCTGCCAGAGGAAGTGGTGGAGGTTGGTATGATTACAACATTTAAAATACATCTGGGAGGGTAAATGAATAGGAAGGATTTAAGAAGGATATGGGCCAAATGGTGGCAAATGGGACTAGATTTATATAGGATATCTGGTCAGAATGGACGAGTTGGACCGAAGGGTCTGTTTCCATGCTGTATAGACTCATAGAGATATCAGTCTGATTCTCTTTCTGTGTATGGATTATGGAGAGTTGGGGGGAGCATAAACATTTGATTAATCATAAAGGTGTCCTCTACTAAGGGGGGACCTTGCAGGAGTGCAAAAGATGGTAAAGATTATTAAAAGTTAAATGTGGAGGAAAATCTCAGAATAAACTGTCGCAATAGGAGGTGATGTGAGTTCAAAACAAAATAAAGTTAAACATAGAACAGCGGTCAGAAAATGCTCCAACGTGGGACAGACTTTGGGGATTAATTGCAAGGGGATGACATGAGCTCTTAATTGAGTGAAAGAACTCAGAGTAGTCTGCTAATCTCCCTGCTGTCAAGAGGAATTTTGCTGCTATGCAAATTACCAAAAAGCTCTGTTGGTAAATGTCCTTGCGTTTAGGTAGATGTATTCCATGCCAGTATTTAACAAAACCAGGAAGCTTTTTTGCTACAAAAAAACAGTCTAACCACTCATTCATCCCAAATATTTGTGGAATGTTGCTGTGCAGAAATAGCCTTCTAACTAATGACAGGGACTTTAATGTAATAAATGTGAGACCTTGTGAGGGCAGCACGGTGGCTCAGTGGTTAGCACAGCGCCAGGGACCCAGGTTCGATTCCAGCTTTGGGAGATTGTCTGTGTGGAGTTTGCACGTTCTCCCCGTGTCTGCATGGGTTTCTTCCATGAGCTCCAGTTTCCTACCACGGTGCAAAGATGCGCAGGTTAGTTGAATTGGCCATGTCAAATTGCCCATAGTGTCTAGCATTGTGTGGGCTAGGTGGATTAGCTATGGGATGAGGTAAGGGCTTGAGCCTGGGTGGGATGCTCTTTGGAGGGTCACTGTGGACTCAATGGGCCAAATGGCCCAGAACCATTCTTACTCCTCGTGTTCTAGGGGCTGTGCAATCCATTATATCCCCCTTGGTGAATTATTGTGGCTTTGATCTAAACTGTTGCCTCCAAGGTCGTCATGCTCAGTGCCCTGTTAAACTGAGAAATGCGTCTGGTCAGTTCTGAAATAGTATACCCCAGCTGCATTCACAGAGTAATGTGACAGTTTGTTCTCCGAGTTGACAACCAATTGGCAGCCTTTTCATCTGTGATGTAAATTGTTGTGATGTTTTGAAATTTGGCATTCTTGCGTTTGTCCTGATGAATGCCAGATGAAAAGCTTCACCCACACGTCTCTCTTTTCAGCTATATTCAGGTAGCAGTAGTTATGGTAATCTTCAGGCTTTCCTCACTTCAAATAATGACCCTCGGTTCTCTTTAGTTCTGATTTTATCACAAAGAACTTCTGAAGATCCAGCCCAGTGATTAGCTTCAGTTTTTGTTTGGAAATGTGTAGTACTTGGAGTGCCTCCAGTATTCAGGTTTCTGCGTAATGAACAATGGGAACTCTTGCATGTTTGTTTGAATAAACAAAAGAGAAATAACTTTTATCACGGCCATGATATGAGACTCTGATTTGGACCACATTCCCCTGTTTGGAAAATGATTTATTACTTTTAATGATGAGCTGGTGTAGGCTATGCCCCCGCTGGGAGCTCAGGATTTCAATGTGTGGGTATTTTTGGATAGCCTTGCTTGCCGTCAGATATGAAAGTCCAGCCATTGACAGTCCCTTCACATCAACGCACTGCTGTTTCACTTTGGAGTTAATTTCAAAATTGCTGCAAAATAATATTGTGGATTAAGTTGTCAAATTGAACAAGGTCACCAACCCATGAATATTCCCATTTTCTTTAAAGTGCAGTATGAAATAACTGAACATTGCATAGGTTGCCATTGTGTTGTTTGACAATATTTACTAGTGCTTTACATATTCCTACAAGAGTACAGTTTTGGCAAATAAATGAAAATATCATTGTTTATCTTGCTGATTCCCCTCCTCTTATATTCTCCCTCCCACTTCATTTCTTAAAAACACAACTTTTCTGGTTATTGTTCTGTAGGGATTTCCATCCCTCTGATACCTGGTCCAAATGGTCTTTCCTGATTTACAAGTGTGGATTGTCAAACTTACTGGCTTTGGAGTGAGTGGGGTAGGGATAATTGCAGAACCTGATCTTGCCCCTTGTCAGCCCCAAGCAATTACCAATTGGTCACAGCAAGAATATTGCATAGCATTTTGTTTTTTAAAAACTCCTTTTGCTTCTTTCTCCCTGAGTGTGAGGGCACGCCTTTTGTGGCTCCCAAAGATTCATTTAATTTAGCATACCCAGGCATCAAACCCTTTTAGTATTTATTCACATTAAACCGACAAACAAATCAGCAACAAAGTGTCTTTGAACAAATCCCACACTTTCCACATTTCTTTGTGAAGCTAAGCCTCAGTAAATAGCTTTGGATTTATTTTCATTTTGTCTTGCACACACATTATCATTTCTAAAGAAATTATGCTCTTTAATATAAGGGAGATTGAAATCTCATTCACATGCTTCTGCTCACAGAGAAACATTTTAGCTTTTACCATGCTGGGTCATCTGCTTTTTGTCATTTATACAAATGATTTGGATGTGAACGTAGGAGGTATGGTTAGTAAGTTTGCAGATGACACCAAAATTGGAGGTGTAGTGGACAGTGAAGAAGGTTACCTCAGAGTACAATGGGACCTTGTTCAGATGGGCCATTGGGCTGAGGAGTGGCAGATAGAGTTTAATTTAGATAAATGTGAGGTGCTGCATTTTGGAAAGGCAAATCAGGGCAGGACTTCTACACTTAATGGTAAGGTCCTGAGGAATGTTGCTGAACAAAGAGACCTTGGAGTGCAGGTTCATAGTTCCCTGAAAGTGGAGTCGCAGTTAGATAGGATAGTGAAGAACGTGGTTGGTATGCTTGCGTTTATTGGTCTGTGCACTGAGTATAGGAGTTGGGAGCTCATGTTGCGGCTGTACAGGACATTGGTTAGGTCGCATATGGAATACTGCGTTCAGTTCTGGTCTGCCTGTTGTAGGAAGGACGTTGTGAAACTTGAAAGGGTTAAGAAAAAATTTACAAGAATGTTGCCCGGGCTGGAGGGTTTGAGCTATAGAGAGAGGCTGAATAGGCTGGGGATGTTGTCCCTGGAGCATTGGATGCTGAGGGTTGACCTTTATAGAAGTTTATAAAATTATGAGAGGCATGAATAGGGTGAATAGCCAAAGTCTTTTCCACTGAGGTAGGGGATTCCAAAACTACAGGGCATAGGTTTAAGGTGAGAGGGGAAAGATTTAAAAGGGACCTAAAGGGCAACTTTTTCATGCAGAGGGTGGTGCGTGTGGAATGAGCTGCCAGAGGATTTGGTGGAGTCCGGTACAATTACAGCTTTTAACAGGCACCTGGATGGGTATATGAATAGGAAGGGTTTAGAAGAATATGGGCTAAATGTTGGCAAATGGGACTAGATTAATTTAGGAAATCTGGTCGGCATGGACAAGTTGGACTGAAGAGCCTATTTCCTTGCTGCACAACTCTATGACTGAATCAATATGAACTCAAGATGATGATTGCAGTTAAAGGGCTTGCAGTGATGTGCAAATCAGACATCTTCTGTCATCACAGGAAGTGATATCACATTACAAACATGGTCACACTCTCTTGCAGCCTTTTGGTAGGATAAAGTCCTAGATACTGTTTAGTGATAGTAACAACCAACAATAATAGTGACTTTGCTAGCTTTTGGATTCAGTGCCTCAGGGGCTACGTTTACCTGTTGTAGTTGGTCTCCCCGCCCTTGGAGAGGAAGATTGGACTGGCTTCCTTTTCCTTATCATTTCTCCATTGCATATTTTGGATCATTAAGGATTGAATTACTATCGGCTGTGAGGCCCCTGCAGTTTAATACCTCACTAAAATTCAGCATCTAGGTGGATGCACAAGCTGTGAGACACTGGAGTGTGGTCACTGCCAATGAGACCTTATATCAGTAATGAGCTCAGGAGCAGAGAAGCTTAAACAGGAACTTTCCCCATGGGAGGGGTTAAAATTGAATCAGAGATAGTAGGAACTGCAGATGCTGGAGAATCCGAGACAACAAGGTGCAGGGCTGGATGAACACAGCAGGCCAAGCA
>NC_063357.1:12838071-12855663 GCF_021869965.1 Rhincodon typus | reverse complement strand
TAAACCACATTTATTAACCTGATCTTAATCTAATGGCTTTATCCAATCTGATCGTTAATGCTAACATTGTGTCTGCCTCACCTCTTGACTCTGGAAATGAATTCCACAGCCTCACAAGGTTGTTTATTGTGGTTTTTCCTGCTGTATGTTCTAATCCTCCTTGAGTCTAATGTATGGCTATTTATTCTTGACTTGTTGAAAGCCACCAGTTCCTGTCTGCGGGGTTATCGAATCAAAGTTGGCCAATGACTCTTTGGAAAGGAATCCATTAAGTCCCAGTCCTCTGTCCCCGATTCCGTTTCTTTCATCTGTGCAAATTTGCATTTCTCATGCCCATCTAATCTCCTGTTTGAAATCGTTAATTGCCTCCATTTTCACCAACCTCTCAAGCAGCAGGTACAAGCATGGCATCATGGCTCACTAGTTTTAAAAAAAGTCTTCTTCACACTGCACACTCCCACCCATCTCTTGCCTAGAACCTTTGGTCTCCTCATCCTTGTATCTTCAGCTAATGGGAACAGATTTTCTTTCTCTACCTTGATATAAATCTGTCATGTCAGCGCCTGTGGATGGATAATCCAGAACCCCAGGCTAATGCTCTAGGGATATATAAAAACCAAAAGAACTGTGGATGCTGTAGATCAGGAACAAAAACAGAAGTTGCTGGAAAAGCTCAGCAGGTCTGGCAGCATCTGTGAAGAAAAAAATCAGAGTTAACGTTTCAGGTCTGGTGATCCTTCCTCAGAACTGCTGAGCTTTTCCACCAACTTCTGTTTTTGCTCTAGGGACATAGGTTCATATCTCCCGGATGGCAGACGGTGAAATATGGAATGAAAAGGTAATCTAATGGCAACTTTGTAACTATTGTTGATTACCATAAAAATCATCTGGCTCACTAAGGAAATCTGCATCTTGGTCTGGTCTGGCCTACTACATGTGACTCCAGACTCTCAGCAATGTGGTTGACTTTTCACTGCCTTCTGGGCAATTAGGGGCTTGATAATAAATGCTGGTCTAGCCAGCAACTCCCTTATCCCATGAATAAAAAAAAACTCTAAGTATGGGATTCAGTTGCGGTGAGACATTGAATGGGCAGAAGCTAATGTCATTGGAGGAGTAAAGTGTAAGGATTGGCGGGGTTGTTGGGATAATGCTTGTGTGTGGTCATGTTCCTGAGTGTGCAATGCCTACAGCATGTTGCTGGAACACAGCAAAGCAAGAAGTTGATGGCAGAGTAGACTTTGCAATTTAGGGATCTTGATCCCCATCTTCTAATTTTAATAAAAGTTGTTGAAAAGTTTGTTTTTAATTTGAGGTATAGTTGGGCAACTAATTGGATTCTTTGTTTACTATCAGTTTCCTAAACCTAACAGTGACAGATGAGTCCATTACATTTGGTGAAACTTTCTCAGTGATCCATCATTCTGTTTTCAAATGACTGCTTTAGAGTTTGCACAATGTTTAATTTGCTCGGTTACAGCACTCGTATTTTGTTGATCCTAGGTTCTGTAAAGTGTGCTTTCACGTTTCACTTGTTTTGTGAGTTAATTATTTTCTCTGATCTTGACTTTCCTTCATTGTGATCAGTGCTTGTCTGTGCCTGTGTCCATACATGTCTGTGTCTGTCCATGCATGTCTGTGTGTTGCTGCAGATTATGTAAAACTGTTTTGAGTGTTTCCAGACCCTCCCTACTTGTCTTTCTCATACATGTGTCATATTGATTGATTTCTCATGTAGATAGATCTGTTTTCCTCATTCATGGATCCACATTGTGCTATATCTTTTTATCTCTGTCTGTGTATGTCTCTCACTCATAAACTTTGATGATTTAGATCAAATTTGTTTCTTTCTATTGTGCTTCTCCAGGACCCTGGTTGACTTTGGAGGAAATGGAGATATAGTGATAATGCCACTGGACTAGTAATGGGGGTGGGGTGTCAGGCTCATGATCAGTGGGAATAGATTCAAATCTCTCCACAGTAGCTGGTGGAAGTTAAATTCCATTCATAAATTTGGAATTCTGAAAACAAAACTGGTCTCAATAATTGGGTTCATGAAGCTATCATTGATTGGCCTTAAAACCGGGCTGGTTCACTAATGCCTTTTCAGAGAAGGAAATCTGCCATCCTGAAACGGTCTGACCTACATGTATCTCGAGAACCGTATCAGTAAGGTTAATTTTTAACCGCCTTCTGAAATGATCCAACAAGGCCCTGGTCAAGGGTGATCAGAGATAGATGCATTGGTTGGCCTTGCCAGTGATGCCTACATCACAGCCAAGAATAAAAATGATTCTCTGAGCAACAGAATCTTGTGGTAACTTGCTTTTCAGCAGTGTGCCATTGTAGGCAGTACACCTGGATTGCTTGTCTTGTCAGTCCTCTCTCTCCCAACCCCACCTTCCTTATCTGAGTATCGCCAGCAGACAGGTGATTCAGAATGGAAACATTCTCCTTCCTAAACCCCCACATGACCAAGCCCCGGCTGTTGCAGCTTCTACCACATGCTGTCCTATCTGCGCTCAGCACAGAACAGGGTGCAAACATTGGACTTTTCAATGGCTCACTTACTGGCTGGGTAAGCTCTTCTGTGTGTTCAGTGGAAACCACAAAAATCTTTCTGTTCCGTGCTGAGTGACATCACTCAGACAGAACGCACCAGAAGATTATGTTTAATTTTTATTTTTGAACTTCCATGTTTTAGCCTTGCGAATTGCTGAGCCCCTGAGATGTTTCCGTTTGCTTAGCACTCTGAGACATCTGCCCAAAATGTGGTCGAGTCTGGGGAGTCTTTGTTCTGGGACTGTTTTCCTTTTCTTTCTTCGGAACAGTTATTTGTAGCTGCGGTTGCAAAGCTTGCCAAAGATGTTTCTTGAACCACCTCATCCTTGTTTTGAAATTCCTTCGGGACCTCCCTGCCCCCTTCCCTGTCTCTGTAAATCTCCTCCTGCCCTACACCCTCTGAGACATCTGAAATAAAAGCAAAATACCTTGGATGCTCGAAATCTGAAACATAAACGAAATGCTGGAGAAACTTAATAGATCTGGCAGCATCCGTGGAGAGAGAAAAACAGAGTTAATGTTTTGATTCGAGGGAGCCCAAGGTCTGGAATTCCCTCCCGATTAACTTTTCCACCTCTCCATCTCCCTTTCCTCCTCTCCATCTCCCTTTCCTCTTTCAAGAACTTCTCAGAATCTACCTCATTGACCAAGCTTTTGGTTATCTGACCTAATGTGGGAAGTTTTATTACATTAAGTGATTATCTGATTACAAACAGTTGGCAGTGTATTGGTTACATAACTAATCTAGATGTCCGAAATAAAAACCGAAAGAACTGCGGATGCTGTGAATCTAGAACAAAAACAAAGTTGTTGGAAAAGCTCAGCAGGTCTGGCAGCATCTGTGAAGGAAAAAAACAGAGTTAACATTTCAGGTCTGGTGACCCTTCCTCAGAACTGTTCCTCAGAGGAAGGATCACCGGATCCTTCATAGATGCTGCCAGACCTGCTGAGCTTTTCCAGCAACTTTATTTTTGTTCCTAATCTAGATGTCCACACTGATCGTGTGACTTCAGATCATGGTGTGGCAGTTTGAATCTTGTTTTTCTCAAAAGGAAATCTGGAAATTTAAAATCTTGATGCTAAAGGTGGATTAGGGTTTTCACAAAAACCAAACCATTTTGCTTTTGGGAAGGATCTCACTCAGTGAGATCGATATGACTTTTTGTGAGTGTTGGCAGCATTTGGTTTCAGAATTACAAAAGGTGATGGGATGTCATGTGTTTGTGAGCTCTCCTGGTAGTCATGGCATATGACTGGTGTACTTTAGGTGTATGATTATTGCTGAAAAGGCAGGGCGTTTGCAAAACCCTCTCTTCAGGCCAGTATTTCCTGTGTGTACGAATGGAAAAACATGAGAAGGAGGAGGAAATATCAGAAAGCAGCTTCATGGCCCACCAGGCCTGCACAATTGTTGAATAAGATCATGGCTGACCCTCAGTTACAGGGATAATGTGATAAATTGAAATCGAGGTGAAGTTACCTCACCTTCACTTTTCCACTCTTGTTTCACAGCCATTGGTTCCTTTAGCATCCAGAAAGCCCATCAGTCTCCATCTTGAATTTATTTAATGACTGGATCGCCACAGACTTCTGCAGTACAGAATTCCTAAGATTCTCAAGCCTCTGAGGGAAGATATTTATCCTCCTCTGAGTCCTTAAGGGCTGAACCCTTTATTGTGATTGAACTGTGCTCAGTTTCAAGGATGACCAACCAGGATAGTGCCATTGTATGGGAAGAGGCCTAAGCGAGTGGACAATAGCTGTGTGTATGGCCTGGCGATGGAGGCATCATGGTGGGCAGTAGTTGAAGGGGAACTGGTTGTGAAAGTGCAATAGCTCCAGCCCCAATAGATCCCTTGTTCTGTGGGAATCCGCTGTACCCTCACATTCTTCACATTTTGCTGCTTATTCGGTAAGCCAATTAAAACAAAGAAGCTTTGCAGTAGTTTTCTTCTGCTGTGAGAGAGTTTTCAATTCCTGGCCACTTTTGTGGTGTTCCCTGCGCAGCTCCTAATGACAGGATTTGGTTTTAAATGGTTGTCATTGGTATGTCTGTCATTATGGTGAAGCTGTCACATCACTCACTTTCCTGGTTTATTTTGACAGTAGAACCCTAAGGTCCTGGCTAAGTCTTTTTATCATTCTTATCTCATTGGCTGGTCGCAGTTTCCATGGCAAATCTGTCATGAAGCCAAGTGATCAGATAACAAAGCTTCTGCTGGACAATATGCCCCGTACCCACTTTGAGGGGCAGACTGACCTTTAACCTCAGGGAGTTGGATTGTGGAATGTTCCAGATTAGGCCAATTGAAGCTCCTCTTTCTCTGATCGGTTTGAGAGGGTCCTTGGGCAGTCTCAGCCCAGAATCCAGTGGGCACTAGCCCATTGCATGAATTGGTGTTAGCTGGGCAAAATGCCTTCAGTGGTAGCCCAAAGATGGGCAAGACTCCATCATCACTTCTGAAGGTACCCAGTACGGTGTTCTCTTTGGGCTTTGGAGGTGAGGTGTGACCAGCTGCAACGTTCTTCCTTTCTTTTTGAATTAATTTGTGGGGTATGGGTGTCACCATCATTTTCCAATCTCTAATTTGAGCAGTTAGTCATGGACCTAGGGTGACGTGTAAGCCAAACCAAGAAAGGATGACAAGTTTGTTTTCCCAAAAAGGACATTCGTGAACCAGATGGGTTTTTATCGATATTTTCCCGTTCTCCATGATGACAGTGGCTTTCTTTTAATTAACTGCATTTGTTAATTAATTGGAATCTCATTCCCCCAGCTGCCATAGCAAGATTTCAACCCATAACCCCAGATCATTAGCCTGGGCCCATGGATTGTTGGCCAATGATGTTACCCCAAGGCCACCACCCCATGCGGGAATCACTTTCGCCACATGGCCAGTCGCAGTTCTAGGAGAAGGTCTACCACGACCTTCACATTATAAATGTCAGAGATGGTGTAAATTGCTGATGCTGGAGTCAGTGATAACACAATGTGGAGCTGGAGGGACACAGCAGGCCAGGCAGCATCAGAGGAGCAGGAAAGTTGATGTTTTGGGTCTGGATCCTTCTTCAGAAAAATGTCAGCCTTACCTGTGTGTTGCCCACCTTCCAAGGAGTAGGAGTTTACATGATTCCTGGGCCGCCTCTTGGGACTGTCACTGTACAGCCATCTGTGTCCCAGATTCAACAGTTCAACAACTTATCACATAAAGGAGCCTGTGAAGATAATGTTTCAGAGATAGTAGGAACTGCAGATGCTGGAGAATCTGCGATAACAAGGTGTAGAGATGGATGAACACAGCAGACCCTTGGGTCTAGGCCCGAAACGTCAGCCTTCTGCTCCTCTGATGCTGCTTGACCTGCTGTGTTCATCCAGCTCTGCACCTTGTTATCTGTGAAGATAATGGACGGGTTAAAAAGAAAATATTTTTTCTTGTGAATAGTTAAAGTTAATTATACTTCACCTAGAGGTGTTGTAAAGGGTTACAGTGGAGATGGATACAGACTATGTATTGTGGTGCATCAGGTCTGTCCTTATTGTGGGTTCAGCTCTGACTTTCACAGGGTGTTTACATGACCATTGCTGGATGAAGGGCATTCTTTCTATGGTGAATTTCCGCAGTTTTCCATTACTCCTTCAGAGTTTGTGTTTTACTTTGGTAGTCCGTGAGTTGTGCACACTGTTGCTCGAGTGAAGAACGCTGTAGGAAGTTGCCAGTGCAGACAATTCAATTTGATACCACGCACCCAAACAGGCAGATGGAGCCTCAGTGTGCAGGCCACTGAGCTGTTGGCAATCCAGCACTCCCTCAGTAATGCACTGGTGTGTAACTCGGACTATTATTGGGTAGAAGGCCCTATGAAAAGTCTAATTGACATGTTTTGTGCCCTCCTTGCTGTTGTAGGTCGGCCTATGGAGCAGTGTAACTCTGTAGTTCACTGCAATCTTTCACTTGACCTAGCTAACAGCTGTGACCTACTAATTTAGCCATTTGGGAGCGGATGATCTGACAGTTTCTGTGCTTTGCACGAGCCTTGTACTTGGGAATTACTTTCCCCTTCCCTGGCTGAGCAAGTGAATAATACCAGGCGTGACTTGCAAAATACGGTCTGAAGTCCCGGAATGCACTGAGCGGCATGACAAGGCAACTGCACATCCTGAACACTGGGCTCCTGCTCTGCAGCATTTGAAGTGAGAAAACTCTGAATTGCAGAGCCCTACCCATTTTCACTCGACTTCCTACCCCACTTCAGGCAATCACATCTCCCTCCCCTTCCCCAGGTTGGTGAATATAGACAGTGTTTGATGAGTTTGTAAACTACAGAACAGACACATGGTGACACATGGCAAAACCCACTCTGCTGACGTAGCTTACCCGGAGTGGGAGCATCCAATTGGGTTTTGTGGCCGGGTGGGGAGGGGAAGATGAGGGAGTGGGTTGGAGAGGGAATCAGACAGATCCCATCCCAATGGATCACTATCCAGCAGCGACTGTTAGGCATGAGCAGGCTCTGAACAAGAATAGAATGGAGGTTGCTGGCGATGTGCTTCGTGGGTGAATAGCCTGCTTAGGCTCACAGAGTCAGAGAGCTGTCACAGTACAGAAGGAAGCTGTTTGGTCTGTTGTGCCTGTGCCACCTCTCTGAATGAGAAATTCAGCTAAATGTACTTCTTTGCCTTCACCCTATAGCCCCGTTCGTTTTTGCTTTTCAGCTCATCTAATTCTCTCTCGAAAGCTTCGGTTTGAATCTGTCAGCACCACAATCTCTGACAGTGCATTCCAGATCCTAAAAACTTCCTGTGTAAAGGAGGTTTCTCCTTGTATTGCATATGGCTTGTTGGAAGTTATGTTGAGGTTGTACAGGACATTGGTGAGGCCTCTTCTGGAATACTGTGTCCAGTTATAGAAAGGATATTATCTAGCTGGAGAGGGTTCAGAAGAGATTTATCAGGATGTTTCCGGGAATGGAAGGTTTGAGTTATAAAGGAAGGCTGGGATTTTTTCACTGGAGTGTAGGAGGTTGAGAGGTGACCTTGTAGAAGTTTATAAAATAATGAGGAGTATAGATAGAGTTAATGGTAGGTGTCTTTTCCCTAGGATTGGGGATTTCAAGATGAGGGGGCACATGTTTAAGGTGAGAGGAGAGGGATTTAAAAAAGACACAGGCAAATTTTTTAAACGGTAGTTCGTGTGTGGGATGAGCTTCCTGAGGAAGTGGTGGATGCAGGTACAATTATGTTTAAAAGACATGTGGATAAGTACATGAATAGGTAAGGTTTGGCGGGATATGGGTCAGGAGCAGACAGGTGGGACTAGTTTAGTTTGGGATTATGTTTGGCATGGACTGGTTGGGCCAAAGGGCCTGTTTCCGTGCTTTCCAAACTCTATGATTTCTTTGCGGATGACTTTTAAATCTGTGCCCACTAGTTCTCGATCTGAAATGGGAAGAGTTTCTCACTCTCTACTTCACCAGAGATCACTCATGGTCTCGAACACCTCACTCCAATATCCGTTCAACTCTCTCCAAGTAGAACAGTCCCAGCTGCACCAATCTATCCAAAGTGTATCATCCCCTTCGATCGTTCCTATAAATGTTTCCTGCACCATCTCCAGTGCCTTTGCATCCTGCCTAAACTGTGGTGTGCCTCTTTTGTGGACTTTACAGCTCTTATCCTTGCTTGTTCTTTGTGTCCTTGTGGTGGCTCCTCCGTCTGTCTTTAAAGGGCTAATGTGAATACTTGGCAGTTTTGTAACTGAATTGTGGCCTTCAATGTTATGGAGGGATTTGGTAGGCTGGGTATCGGGATGATATTCCCATTTGTGGAGGAGGCAGATCCAAAACATACAGGTCATTAATTTAAGATAGCCACTTCAAATCCACTAAGGAAGTTAAGAGAAAACTCTTTATCCAGAAAATGGTTAGAATGTGGAATTTACTACCCGACGGAATAATTGAGACATGAAGCAATGATACATCTATGGTAATCTGGTTAAACACATGCTAGAGAATGGAATTTGAAGATAAGAGATGATGTAGGAAGAGCAGACTGAAGAGGCTGAGTGGCCTACTATTGTTCCTAATTCATACATTCAAGTGTGCTTGTGTGAAGTATGAACAACAAATGGATTTATGATGTTGGATGACCTGTTTCTGGTATAATATGCACTGTAATTATAGGTACACTAGAAGAATGCAAGGGAGTTGGCTGGCAGAATTGTCCTGTAATGCCAGACCGTCTTTTACAGCATTGTGACTTCTCCGATCGGGAATTTGTATGATTGGGAATTCTGAAACTCCCATCAACCAGATAGAGAGCAAGTCAATCAAATGAATGTAGCTATGTCAGGTTTTTATCCTCCATTACTCTAATGAGTGATATTGCAAACCTGTCACTCCCTCTTGTCAGAGAGATCAGCACGTTGGATTTGAGGATTGTTAGTTTTGACTTTGAATCACACAAATTAATGGCAAAGAGCAAACATGTGCTTCATACCATTTGCCTGTTTCCATCTCTCTTGAGCCTTCTATCCTGCCTTTTTGAAACATCCCTGCAGAGAGGCTTTGAAATGGAACAGCTGTGCTTTCTTATTGATTGGAAGATTAGCAAGTGAAGATTAAAGACAGCAAGACTAATGGGCATTTTATATGGAACAAAACCTGTGCAAATGCCTAAAACTTCACCCATATGATAGTCAGAGGCAGAATCTACAATATCCGTCATTAGTGTCAGCTTATTAGTGGAAGAAAGGTTCAAAGTGGTTGTCGGGAAGACCTTGCAAATGTTGTGTCGCTTTTTACTACACCCAAATGTCCCATCTTTAATGAGCAGTGAAGGCGTTTGAAGTGTAGTCACAGTTGTAGGAAATGTGGCAGCCCATTTGTGCACAGCAAGTCACATACAATGACCATTTGTTTTAGTGACCTTTCTTTGAGAAATTAGCAGTGACTGCTCTTCTTCAAGTTGTATCTTTCACGTCCAACTGAGTGGGCAGTTCGAGCCTCAGTCTAATGCCTCATCTTTGAGCATCTTCAATTACTGATGCCTGTGTTTGCTGCACTGCCTTGTCAGCCTGGGTTTTTATGTTTGTGCCTTTGGATCAGGCATCAATCCCACAAATCTGGTGCAAATGATACCTGTTGAGCTAAGGGCTGGTTTCAACTGTCAAAGATTTTCTGCAGTCCCTGCTAGATAATAAAGAATGGCAGATAGCGACCTGGATCATCTTGTCCTTCAGGGGAAATAGTGAGTGATTGGCAGTTGACTTAAACACTTTTGCCACTGAATCATTATTGGTTCATTTGCAGCACTGAGGCACCCAAAAATGGAAGGTCAAGAATTAAAATGTACACCTTCTACACGAACTGTGTTAGGACCATTCAAGGCTCCAAGCTGGTGCTCACTGAATAGTCCAGGACAGTGAGGGCACCAAAGCAAGTTCATTTAATGAGTTATCTTTATCGTAACTCTATCTAAATGTAGGGACATAAACAGAAGATCTGTTCCTTCTGAAAGCCCACACAGGCGTGATTGGATGAATGGCTTCCTTCAGTGCTGTACCAATTCTGAAGTACCCAGTATGAAATGAGGAATTGGGTGTTGCGAAGAGAAGTGGGTTAAAGAGTCAGCAGTTTGGTCATAAATCTTATCAGAGAGGTGATGGGTAATAGTGACCATAGTGTTAATGTCACTGGATGAGTAATCCAGGGGGCCCAGGCTAATCATCTGAGAATAGAGGTTTAGGTATTTTCTATGCAACCTGCTCAGAGATATTATTACATACCTCTGGACCAGGTGGGACTTGAACCCAGGTTTCCTTTTCCAGAGATAGGGACAGTACCACTGCACTACAAGAGCCTGAACACAGGTTTAAACCCATCTTGGCAGCTGGAGGAATTTAAATTCAATTAATGAAATTTGGATTTGAAAGCCAACCAGCAGTAATGTTGGCTGTGATCACTACCATTGTCATAAACAAAATCCATCTGGATTATTAATGTCCTTTTAAGGAAGGAAATCGGCCTTCCTTACCCAGTCTGGTCTACATATATCTTATCATCTCCCGTAGTGTGGTTACTCTTAACTGATCTCTGAAATGGGCAAACTAGAGCATATAAGGATGGGCAACAACTTGCATGGCCTCTCAAGTGATACCCATGTCCCATCAAAGGTTTGAAAAAAAGAGAGGTCCTTATAGTTGTAGTGTATAAATTGTCTCCCTTGCATTATATACATCCAACTACAATTTCTTATGTCAGGCAAATCCGGCAGACATAAAATTAGAAAGTGCTGGAGAAACTCATCAGGTGTGGCAGTATCTGTGGAACTACTAATAGTTTTGAACAATCATCATTGGGCTTGAAACATTAATTTTATTTCTCACTCCACGGATGCTGCCAGAGCTTCTGAGTTTCGCCAGCACTTTGTTTTTATTTCAGACCTCCAGCATCCAAGGTAAGTTGCTTGAATTCAGCGAAAGTTTGGATTTGAGAATTGGACCTGGAAGACTAAGCAGCCGGAATATAATGATAAAGTCATGATTGGAGTCAGGTTTTTGTTTTTACAAGGAAAAATTGTTGCCAGCAACTGGTGTTACATTAATAGGGAGCCAAAAACTGAGATGTGTAGGAAATGAAGAAGTTCACACAAGTGGGTGCTGTTCTGAAATTAGGCCCAAGCAGAGGGAGCATCATCTTGTGCTCAACAATGCAACAGTACAGGTGGAGTGATTAAGTCTAGCTGGTTCAACATAGGAAAGTAATTTGCTTCACACCGTAACGCGCACACACAGCCACCCCCATATAATTGCATATAATTATACATTCATATACATTTCATGTTGGACATACAGCCAAGGGATTTTGCATGGATTACAGTCCCCTGGTGTTTTCAGTGAGCGGGTTCGAAACATAAACTGGTGTTAAGGGAATATCCCAAATGTCTCTTATTCAAGCTGACATGCTCTTTGAGTATGCTTAACATTTAATGTTGGGTTGATCCTGACAAGACTAATGTTGTATAGGTCAAAGTCATTTTGCAAAAATGCCCCAAATCTGGCAAAGCCAAGTTGTCAATTTGCATTGCTGGATTCTTGTTTGCTGTTCAAGCGCTCATCCTGATATGTTCTGTTCCAATAAGAATGAAGGATAGTAATTGAGCTAATCTTTACACAGCCTTACAATTGTGTAAAGAGTAAAATCTTACAAGAATATGGCCCCTAATTCAACTGTCAGTGTCCCTTTATATACGTTCAACCTGATCATGCTGTTCAGAGATGTCATTGCACACCTCAGGAGCAGGTGGGACTTGAACATGAGTCTTTTGGTCCAGGGGTAGGGATTACTTACGTTCAAATGAAAGCTCGATTTAAAATACTCCACATGCATATAATTAAACGCAATTCACATGCAATTAACATAATGCCGCACAGAAATCATATTTAAAAGGACCTTGCTTTGCTTGGACCTTACACTGCAAGATGCTACCTTTGGTTGCTGTTGTTAAGTGTTAATGTTAACATCGGCAAACCTGATGGAGTAAACAGTTGTAGGGTTGTCAGTTCTGGTCGGATGAATTACTGGAGATAGCAGGAACTGCACATGATGGAGAATCTGAGATAACAAGGTGTTCAAAGATAGCAGGGTCTAGGCCTGAAACGTCAGCCTTCCTGCTCCTATGATGCTGCTTGGCCTGCTGTGTTCATCCAGCTCTGCACCTTGTTATCTCTGAATTACTGGAGGTTTTATTACAAGACTCCCTCCATTGGCTCGTTTTCCAGACCTCCCATTGCCAGTTGAATAGAGGAAACAGACTCAAGTTACTGCGTTAAATTCATCCTGTCAGTGAAACAGTCCTGTTCCCTCACCACCACGTCCCCGCCCCCATGTTTTTGTAACTAATATATTAAAGTGTTTGGAAAAAAAACGAAGTTTTAAAAATTTCCTTCAATGTTTTTTTTCTCTCTCTCTCTCTTTTGATTTAATCATGGCAACGTCCTGGAGGTGAATCTTTGATTCTTGGAGATTGCAACAAAATCCTAAGGATTGACAATTCTGACTGCACATGAACGGGACAGTGAGAAATGGGAGCTGGTGTCTGGTATGCTGAAAACGTTTAGCAGGGAGTGGGGCCTGAAGTTTGTACAAGGTGCACAGGCTGCAGACGCTCGAATGTGGGAAATTCACCCGTAGACGTCATGAAACCTGATACCAGACTAGCTGGGGGTGGGCTCAGTGACATCTGCTATTGTGAGAACTGGGAGCATAGAACTGTGGTTACTGTGAAGGCTGCAGTTAATTATAGGCGGTGAACTATCCAGCCTTTCTTGTACTTTTTTTAAAAAATCCACCTGGGAGAACCATTAATGCAGAAAGATATGTCCAAATATTGTCGTTTTCAGCCCTCAGCACGTTTATTTTGAAGCTATTTAAACTCCAGTTCTCCTTCCTGGATCACTTTAACGATGCACGTTGTGGTCACTGTCAAACTGGATCTATAAACTCCCATCCCACCGCCTCCCAGAGGGTTTACTGTTGAGAATTTGGTGCGGGTGGATTTCTTGGTGCAGTGGGTGAGTAGTATCGAACTGAAGTTTCGTTTAGCTTGTTTAGTTTCTCAGTTCAATGCGCAGAATTTGCAATTTACTCAACACCGAACAGAAATTAAAGACAAAACACTGCGGGGGTACTGGAAATCTGAAATCAAAACAGGAAATGCAGAAGAAACTCAGCAGGTCTGGCAGCATTTGCGGAGAGAGAAACAGAGTTAAACTTTTCAGTCCAGTCTGACTTCTTCGGGACTGAACAGAAATGTCCCCTTTGGCAGTTTAGCAGTGAGTGATTGTCTGAAGAGGGGTTAATCGCAAAAGGAGGTAACCTAAACATGATTAATTCCATATGATTCAGAAAGGGTAAGAGTAAACAGTATCTGCTGTCATAGTGTGCATCGTGAATGAAGTGTAAAAGCTGGGAATTTGGTAATGGTGGGGGGTAGGAAAGGTGGTACAGAAATGCAGCTTTCTTGGCTCCAACATTTATGGTTCATGTTGCATGCAAGTAAATTGACACTTAGTTCATCTGCAAATGAAGTTTGATAAAGTAATTAGTTTAACTAAAGACAGCACCCTTACAACTACATGGACAGTAAGTATCTGCATCTGGAACAAAAACAGAAATTGCTGAAAAAGCTCAGCTGATCTGGCAGCATGGCTGGAGAGAAATCAGAGTTAACATTTTGGATCAAGTGACCCTTCCTCAAAACTGGAGAAACTTCAGCACCCAGCTTTTGAGCTGAGTGTAAGGTTTTGGGACATCAGGGAAGGGATGGGGTGGGGAAGAGTAATGGGACACTCATAGGTTGGGAAGAGGTACTGTTCTGGTTAGTGATTATGAGCGGGAACTTATGACCGCATGGCAGAAAGACGGGGTGGGGGAATGGTTTTGTGTTTAGCAGACTGTGTTTTTGCCACCTGTATAGATGAACAAAGTGACCACAGTATCATGGTACTGATGTGCCTGTATAGCCTACCTCTTAGAGTTTTAAAAAAGGTGGCTGCAAAAATACTACATGCACTGTTTGTGACCTTCCAAACTTTCCTAGATTCTGGAACTACGCCGGTGGATTGGAAAGTGGCAAATTTGACGCCATTCTATCAGACAGGACTTCAGTTGGCCTGGTCACTTGTTGATTCTTATCTGCTGACATTTGTGAGGGCAGGACCTGTTTTGGCTGGATTGCCCATCCAGTAGCTATTTTCCTTTTTTTTTCCCCAGTCGCCGTGGGAATGTGGATGAGATTACTGAGCTCTTGCTAATTCCTTGCACATTGTCAGATCAGTGCTTTCATTGACCAGGGGCGTAATTCCGACACATCAGGCAAACTACACAAGAGCTACTGTCCCTCACATTTAAGCGGTTTGTTCTGTGTTCCATCGGGTAATCATACTGCAGCTGTTGTGACAGACAAATGTTGACAGTTGGCATAGGTATTTGGGTGGAGTGGGTGTGGAAGGCTGGCTTGGTATAATGAATAAAGTTGTTACACTTGCACAGATGGATTGGCAGAGAAAGAGATGCACGGTTGGCATATTGTGTGAACGGGTCATTGGACATGAATGCAGCTGGTGCAGTTGGCATGCTTTTAAAATGGCTTCAGCAGAACCGCAGTTGACATGTTGAAGTTCATTCACTTTACCGTCAGCAATGCCATAAATTAGTTACTGATGGCCCCTCTTCCCAAAAGGGTAAAGCCTCTCAATGGGCATTTTCCACACGAAGCAGTCATGTCACAGAAGGTGAGAATGAAAGTGGCTGAACAGGTTTGCTGCATGTAACCTCAGGGTTTAGAAAGGCTTGTGTCACATGCCTGTTCGGGATTGATAGAACGGTTGTAGCACAGAAGGAGGCAAGTTGACCTATTGGATCTGTGCATGTCTGTAAGGGAGATGGTCCCACTTCCTTGCCCTTTCTCAGTAGCCTTGCATTTTTGTTTGTAATCTTTAGCTGCTTATCTAATTCCCTTTTGAAAGCCAGGATTGACTCCTCTCCACACTCACAGGCAACGTGTAGAACATTTATCTTCATGTCGGAGTTTGTTCCTTTGGATTTGAGGAGGAGCCGCATTCCTCCTTCAGAAAATTCCCACCAAAAGCAGATCAACCAGTGAACCAACCATGTGCTGCCTGTGGGATTTTACTGTGCTCACAGTTTTTGCCATGTATGTGTTTAAATAACATCCACTCATAACATGCTCCTATGAAAGGGTATTGGGACTGTTTACAATGTTAGAGAGGCAAAATAAATACCAGTTGACACCATTGAGACAGACCATCGAGTGAATGCTGGATCAGGCTGAAGGGGCTGAATGGCCTTTTGTACCTGGAAACAATAATGACTGCAGATGCCGGAAGCCAAAGTCCATAGGTGTGAGGCTGGAAAAGCACAGCAGGTCATACCCCATCAGAGGAGCAGGAAAGTTGGGCTGAAACCCTTTGTCAGCCTTCTGTACCTATTCTGTCTATAACTGAGACAGTCACCTCTCCAGTGATCTTATGTCTTTTTTTAATTCATTCATGGGATGAGAGTGTCACTGGCTAGACAGAATTTATTGCCCATCCCTAATTGCCCACAGGGCAGTTCAGAGTCAACCACATTGCTATGGGTCTGGCATCACATGTAGGCCAGACCAGGTAAGGATGGCAGTTTCCTTCCCTAAAGGGCATTAGTGAACCAGATGGGTTTTTCTGACAACTGACAATGGATTCACGGTCATCATTGGACACTTAATTCCAGGTATTTATCGAATTCAAATTCCACCATTTGCCCTGGCAAGATTCGAACCTGGGTCCCCAGAATGTTAGCTGGGTCTCCGGATTAACAGTCCGGCGATAATACCACTAGGCCATTGCTTTCCCCATGTTGTAATGTTTAAAATACCATTGATTGTGTTGCTGAGAGATTCAGAACAGGAACCTAACAGGATCAAGCACCGGCCTCATTGATCTAGGAGCTGGTGACGTGAGGCACCATAATCGAGGTGTCCTGGATAGAAAAGAGAAACATTGGAACAGTTGTCGAAAGCTGCAATTTTTACACCGTGACATCTGTTTCTTTACTTCCCCTACACCTTCCTTTACCAGCCACCCATCCAAGTGTTCTATGTAAATGTGAGAAACAGATGGGGAGAGGTGTTTGCTTGAGCCATTATGCTTCCTGCTGTTGAATGGCTCATTGGCCGAGCAGGTATGATGAAAGAGTAAAAATGGCTGCTTCTGGAATGTGGAATGGTTGCTTCAGGAAGGTGTAATTGAGCGTTAGTCAGCATGAGTCAGCAGCTCCAGGAGAGAGTGTGAATATCACCGAAACAGATTGTCATGTCGATGTGTAGATGCATCCCTTCCTATTGCAGGGCGAAACGCAGCAGGAATATCCTATATTCAGTCTCGTGCCCATGCTGAGTCAACTCATGGGAACTGGGCAGGAGATGGAGCAGTGTAGTTGAACACAGTCACCTGGAGTTTGGATGGATTTGAGGCTGTCGCCAGTTTGCTCTTGCAAATCACAAGCGGTTTCCTTATGGACCACAGAGAGAAATTGGCAATGGCAGCCCATTAATTTTTAACGTCTTGGTCCCTGTCAGCTTTTTCTCGAGGACCAAAGAAACTAATTGCAAATCCTGGAGGAAGAAAACATTCAGTAATTAACACTTAATGCATTTTTAATGGGTAGCTGAAATGAACTGTTGTGCCTTTTTGATTTTCTGTATTGAGGTTTGGTTTATATTAATTATGCAATTTCCTGCTGTTTGGTGCATGTCAGTGGTGAGGGAGACGGTGAGATGCTATTCCCACAAAGCGAATGGCAAACTGACATTAACCTAAACTTCTGGGCATTCATATTTAACCATGAATCTGGCCCTTGCCTATGGTACTATAGCATTTGTGTGTAAATAACCCTGAGAGCCACTGGTCTCACCGATTAATTTAAGTGAAAATTATGGGCTGTTATTTTAACTGACCAATAGAAAGTGATGCTTCTCCTCACCACTGACAGCCTCCCAGCTTTTTGATGCTCCATCTTCCAAAATTGTGCCCACTTGAAATGATGATGCTTACATTAAAATCACTCAGCTCCTGCTGTTCGTAAGGTCAGCTGTGACCCTTCAATTGTCTGAAGTTGGCCTTTGGGTATTAGGCACTTTGTGAAATTGAACAAAGGTGGGAGAATCCACAGAAGTAGGAATGTGTGATGATACTGACTTATTTCCCCAGTCAGTTTCAATTTATCTGTCTGAGTAGGTCAGTTTTAATAGCGATCTCGACTATCTTTGCAATCTCTGATTATTTTTTACATTTCTGTGAAATCCTTTTCCGTGAAACCTAACTTGCTCCCAGAATCCTTTTTGTAAAGAAATCTATGTTTTTTTTTAAAAAAAATCATGATGTGGAGGTGCTGGTGTTGGACTGGGCTGGGCAAAGGCACACACCAGGTTATAACCCGACAGGTTTATTTGAAATCACAAGCTTTCGAAGC
>NC_063357.1:12817034-12837671 GCF_021869965.1 Rhincodon typus | reverse complement strand
TTGGAGAGCTGACGGACAATTCAATAGTTCGGTTTCTCGATAGAAAATAGAAAATTTCTAAAATAGAATCTGTAGGAATTGCCAGAAATGGTAGATTAACAAGGCAGTGATACTTCTCCTGCTTCTAAATCCCGCACTGAGGGGGCGGGGTAAGGGGGTGGGGGGGTGAGTTGGTTCTTGTGGCAACGTGGTAGTGTCCCTGCCTTTGGGCCCAGAAGATTCTGGTTCAAGTCCCATCTGACTTAGGGGTGTGTCATAAAATATACAAACAGTCAAATTAGAAATGATTTAGGGGTCTTTTGGCACAGTAGTAGTGTCCCTGTCACTAGGTCAGCGTGTCCAGTTTCTAACCCACCAGCCCTGGAGATATGTCGGAATGTGTCCGAGCAAGTTGATTAAAAATAGTGAGGTCCCAGGTTGATTTTTGCATCCAGCTGATCATCTAGTGATTACCTGTGTAGCTTGTTGTGTGTTTAGGATAATTTCATTCTTTTGGAGGCTCCCGCTGATGCAGTGAGGGAACTGTTGTGGTCATGCTGCATCTATTAGGCTTGAGGTATGAGGAAAGACAAGGTAAGCTGGTGTTGTCTTCGCTGCATCAATGAAGGGGACGTGATTGATTGAGAGGTATAGATAGGGTGGATAGGACGGTACATTTTCCATTAATAGAGGGGTCAGTAGCTTGGGGCATTGATTTCGGGCAAAAGGTAGAAGGCTAACAGGAGATTTGAACAGATTTTTTTTCACTTGAGTGGGTGAGGGGAGACTGCCTGGAATGATGGTTAGATCAGAAACTCTCACCATTTAAGCAGTATTTAGATATTCACTTGTGTTGTTGTAGCCTCCAAGGCTGTGGATGAAGAGGTGGAAAATGGAATGTTGACAGGTCTTCGTCGACCATCACGGCTATTGTGGGTCGATTGGCCTTTTTTCTGTACTGTAAACATTTATTAGTTCCCCTCCGCTAAAAGTTGAGGTCACCTACTCCCTGCTGTCTGAATGGCATGCAGTGACACCCTGAGAGAGTCCTGAGGTTAAGGGGGGGGCCCTTTGGCAGGCGCATGTGCCAATAGCCCATCTGTCATGGCGGTGTGGTTCTGGGGAGAAATGGTCTGGATTGGAATATCGGGGAGAAGGGCACTGCGTAAAAATGGAGTTTCCACATGGAGTAGAGAGAGGGACACCCAGCATTTGTTTCAGTTCTGGAGATTTCCCCTAATTTACTTTTGAATTAGGGCCTTGTTAAAATCTGTGAACAGTGTGCACCAGGTACTGCTGGCATTCTGAGCCTGTATTATGGAGTGCTGTGAACATTTTAGCTCCAAAAAAATCAAAGCATCAGAGCTTGAGGCTGTGGTTTCAATATGCCATGTAAGCAATCCCAAACGATCCAACAGTGAGAAATGAGGACAAGCATCGTTCCCAAACCAACCTGCCGAAGACCAAACTGCTAATTACTGCAAACCAGTTCACTGGTTCAATCGTATGCCTGAATTCGGAATGCCGAAGTAACTTGGAACTCAGCCGTGACAGAAGACTTACAGGAAGACTGCAGAAAACACAGACACAGACACACACAACTTGCTGCCTCAGGAGACAGACTAGAATGGAGAAAGCGCATTCGGGATGGCACCAAACACACAGAGCAACTGTGGAGACAGGCAGAGGCAAAACCAAGGTATCGTGGGAAATGAGCCAACTACCTTGCCTTCCAAGCAGCACATAGTAGAGTCTGCAGGTCGCATGTTGAGTTTATCAGCCATCTCAGAACCCATCGAACCCGAGTGGCATCTGGTCACCCTCCATCATGAGGGACTGCCTGAGGTGAAGAATAGTTAGCAATCATTGTGTCTGCTGCACAGAACCAAGAAGGTTACCAGGTTCAGTTTGTGGCCTGTGATAGATTCATACTCTCCATGGTGGATAATTTGTCCAGGCTTCCCACACTTCTGGTCATCCTCCAGCAATATTGCTGCTGGAAACCTTTGGAGGGTATTTGATAAAGTGAGAACAGAATGGAGTTTCAACTGTGGAATAAATAGCTTTGACCGGACTAAAAGCACTTGAATGCAGAATAGCCATTTGATGCAATTCCCTGAGGCTACCAGAGTTATTTCCCCTCATCAAGAGGGTGAGCACCATCAAGAGGAGGAGGGAAAGAACCATTTCCCAGATTATATAGGGATTGGGAGTGGCCGTACTTGTGGGGAGAGGATTGAGGTGTAAGGAGTTTCAAGAAGGCAGTTCACCACCTCAAGGGTAACTAGAAATGGGCAATAAATGCTGGCCCAGTCATCCCATGGCTGAATGACAAAAAGGAATTGAAGATGGAGGGAGGTGGGTGAGAAACTATAGAGTGATATGGTATCACTGATCAGGTGATGGAAGTAGAGACAAGGTCTCCGAGAGGGGAGGAATGGTGATAATGGCCCTGACTGTAGTGGTCTGTGACATTGGCGATGAAAGCATGTTGGAAGGTTATTTGGTTGTGGACAGTTGCCATCACCAAAACTATATCCCTTTCCCTGGCTGGCATGCACACGTTTGCCTGTAGTTAGTGAAAACGCAGCTTGCAATGAATACCCATACAGAGCCAGATTTGTAGATAGGGACAAGGAAGTACATTTGCCCTCTTACCTATTGTAGCACTTAACTAAATCAAAGCTGATGTGTAACTTAACTGCAAGTACCCCCCTTGGTGCCATCTCCTTTTAATAACTTTGCCTCACCTTTTAAAAAAAAAACATTGGTAATGTTTAGGTGATTAGTCCTGGCAACTTTTTGGTGGAGGGAGTTCCTGATCTTTGGGTATAATTGTTTCTAACTTTGCCGCTGATCTCATCTGATTTTAAGGTTATGGCCCCTAGTTGTTGACTTTCAGTACAATTTATTCCCAATTTATTCCAATATCTAGTCATGCATTTATCTGATGTAAAATGAAGTTAAAATCTTTACATTTGGGAATCATTTCTAAATTGTGCTTCACTTTTTGGTATAATTACTCGTAATTAAGCTTTGTAATAAAAAGACACTAATGTACCTTTGTTGACATGAATATAATGAATCTGATATTTGCCGAGGCACAGTACAGTGCTGGCTGTGTATGACATTGGGTTAGAGAGGCCCATTACTGATTGATGCTGTTTCATAGACCGCCCTCTTGCTTTCCAAGAAGTTGACATTTCATTAAACTCAATTCTGCTGTTATTAATTCAGTTTCAAGTAGAAAAATCCCATGAGTCAATATCCCAAGCCCAACAAATATCCTGAAACCATGCTTTTCAATAATTGATTCTCTTTAATAGTGAATGTTGTTTTTTGATTTGATTCTTGACTCTAGTTAGACTGTCAGCTTGCTCAATTTAAAAAAGGAGCAAGAATGTAAGTGTAGGGAAATTAAATGACCGATTTACACCTAAGGGAAATTCCACCTACTGCAATGTAATCCATTTTATTACTTAAAAATGAAGTAATTGCATTTATGTAGCATGCATCATGACCACCACATATTTCAAAGTGCCTTACAACCAATGAACTGCAGTTGTAATATAGCAGCAAATTTATGCAAAGCAAGTAACAAATTTTGTAGTGACCTGATCATCTCTCTTTGTGATATTGACAAATGGTTAAATATTGGCCAGGACACAGACGATAACCACTGTGCTTTTCAGAATAGTTCCCTGGAATATCCTGTGTCCACCTGATGGGATAGATAGGACCTGGGTTTAATTTCTCAAGTGAAAGATAGCATCTTCAACAGTGTGACAGTGCTTCAGCAGATAATCAACTAGTGTTATAATATGGATTGTGAACTGAATCCAGAACCTTTTGATTCTTACACAAGCGTGCTGCCGACTGAGGCATGTCTGACACCTAAACTTAAATAAAATTTGTCTCTAGACTCTGCCTTACCATGTCAGGAATGAGAAACAGGAATCTCGAAACCTTCAACATAATCAAAATAGGGTTAAGAAATATTTGCAACTGAATTTGCAGCTGAGGCAAATTCACCCTGAAGTTACATAACCCTGTCTCGTGGCTCAGACTATGCGTAGACAAATAAACTAGATCATTTGATGCAGTGAGACATCCTGTAACCACATTTATGCTTAGTGCATGTGGTGCCCAGCGCTTTCATTTAACGTATAAAGTTGCAGTGGCTGTGAAGATGCCAGATCTGATAAACTAATCATTCCTCAGATTGAGTCAAAAATCATGCGACACCATGTTATAGTCCAACAGATTAATTTGAAATCACAAGTTTTCGGAGCGCAGTCCCCTTCACCAGCTGCAGTGAGAGAAGAGCACACAGACACAGAGTTTATAGGCAGAGAGATGAAGAGCAGAGAGACCAAAGGATCATACAACTGGTGTGAGTGGAGTGACCAACCCTAAAATGGCTGGCTGACTGTGTCCTGGTGAATCTTAAATCATTCATACCTTCCTGCATTCTAGAAATTGCAGAAGCAGGATATGGAGAACTCTATTAGAAAGGAGATGTAAGTTTCAAGTGGTTAGCACTGCTGCCTCACAGCGCCAGGGACCCAGGTTTGATTCCACTCTCGGGCAACTGTCTGTGTGGAGTTTGCACGTTCTCCCTGTGTCTGCGTGGGTTTCCTCTGGGTGCTCTGGTTTCCTCCCACAGTCTAAAGATGTGCAGGCTAGGTGGATTGGCCATGCTAAATTGCCCATAGTGTTGAGGGATGTGCAGATTAGGTGAATTTTAGGGGGATGGGTCTGGGTGGGATGCTCTGAGGGTTGGTGTGGACTTGTTGGGCCGAAGGGCCTGTTTCCACACTGTAGGGATGATGATATGATATGGATAAGATACAAATTCCAGAATCTGTTTCACTTCACTGCCCCAAGATAATTACAGGTTTCATCAGTGTCTGCCTAATTTTCCAAACTTCAAACTTCAAACTTCAAACATCCAAGATTTGCAAATACATTCTAGTTTGTTCAAGAAACACATAATTTGTAGTCACAGTCAGTCAGTGTGACATTTAATAAATTCCTGCTTTTGGAATAAAACCAGTGTCTGACCTGAGATGTCACCTTTTGTATATTCCTGTTGCTCTGTCTGTTTGAAGTTTGGAAAGTTAGGCAAACACTAATGAAACCTTTAATTATCTCAGGGCAGTGACTTGAAACAGATTCTGGAATTTGCATCTTAATCAATTGAAACTTGTGTCTCCTTTCTAACAGAGTTCTCCATATGCAATTTCTAGAATGCAGGAATGTATGAATGATTAAAGATTCACCAGGACGCAGTCAGCCAGCTATTTTAGGATTGTTCACTCCGCTCACACCAGTTGTATGATCCTTTGGTCTCTCTGCGTATAAACTCTGTGTCTGTGTGCTCTTCTCTCACTGCACTTGGTGAAGGGGACTGCGCTCTGAAAGCTTGTAATTTCAGATCAACCTGTTGGACTATAACCTGGTGTCGTGTGATGTTTGGCTTTGTCCAGCCCAGTCCATCACTGGCATCTCCACCTCGTTGCCCAGATTGAGCACTGTTAGAGTTAATCTTGAGCTGTCAGTGTGTGTCGACCCAAGTTCTGAGCGATTTTTCAGTGTTCCTTTAACCATGTGGCTGCTTTCAGTTCTGCTGAGTGGGAAAGTAGTGACAGTTAAACCATCAGAGGTATTAATTCAGCCATTGAGACTGGGGAATTGTGTGGTGCAGGACCTCTGAGATTACCGGGTTATTTTTGAAGGTGGATTGTTCTGCAACCTGTAATCATGCGTGTCATAATCCATATCATTTATCTCCCGCTTGCGTAGCTTCTCCTATTCATTCATCCATTTCTTTGATGGCTTCTCCATTAACATAGAAACATAGAAGATAGGAGCAGGAGGAGGCCATTCGGCCTTTTGAGCCTGCTCTGCCATTCATCATGATCATGGCTGATCGTCCAACTCAATAGCCTAATCCTGCTTTCTCCCCATAACCTTTGATCCCATTCGCCCCAAGTGCTATATCTAGCTGCCTCTTGAATAAATTCAGTGTTTTGGCATCAACTACTTCCTGTGGTAATGAATTCCACAGGTTCAAATGCTTCCAATACTTTTTTCTTCCCATGTCATTAATTATTACTTTGAATTGTTTCCTCCTTTTATTTTGCCTTTTCTTTGATATTCTTTGAGACCTTGAGTTGTTGCTTTCCACTGATGGGTCAAATGCCATTATCTCAAGGAGCTGGAAATGGAAAGGAAAGTGTGCTTTGGTTTTGTAGAGCCGTGTTCAGACCAAGAAAAGAGGATAAGGCTTCATAAATAAACCCATCCTTAACAATGGGGAGCTCACCGCATCTGTGCAGAAGGTGAGGCTGAAACACCAGCGACCGTTCTCAGCTAGAAATGCCAACTGGGTGATCTAACTCACCCTCTTCCTAAGTTCATCCATACCAACTCCTCTTAGGACAGTCTCACCATTACTGGGAACAAGTCTAGTGAACAAAGTTGTCTTAGAAAGCACCTTCCAAACCTGCAACCTCTACTACCTCGAACAAGGCTACCCAAAGTGATTGTTGGGGATTCCATGTGGGACTGTAAGCTCTGAGGCAGCAATACCTGCTGTGAAGCTCCAACAAATTTATAAAAACTGTACAGCTGTCTCCCATTCTTTCAGTTCTCATTGAAGAGTTATGCCAATTTACAGCAATCAAAATGGGTGCACAGAGGGAGCAAGTTTGAGAAGTGTAGACAAGAAAGACGAGGGTGACACATGTACGGGAATGTCCCCTGCTTGCGAGTTCCCCTTCAAGCCACATGCCATCCTGACTTGGAACGATATCAGCGCTTCTTAGTGTCACTGAAGCCAAACCCTGAAACTGTTGTCTTAACCGCATGATGGGTGGACTTGCCTTTCTGATGGATTGCTGCCGTTCAAGAACACAGCTCATTCAAGAACACAGCTCACTGCTACCTTCTGAAGTGCAGTTAATGATGGGTAATAAATACTGGCCAAGTCAGTGATGGCCACATCCCATGAGTGAATTTTAATAAAATTACCACAATGCAGCCATCTCTCCCCGTGACATGTGATAATGAAGCTGGACATATTGTGCAACAAAGCAATATTGTAATGCATAGGAAAACACATTTTGGGTACATATTTTGGTGTCTTAGCTATTATATTGGCTGTACATTACAATATTCTGTCCAGACTTGAAAGTGCCTAGAGTAATATTTTGAATACCATATCAACATTGGCAATGATAACTTGTGTTAATGACCATGTAACAACGGGACATCAATGCTTTCCACATTAAATTGACCTTAACCTTGACGGTCTTCCAAGTTAGAATCACACGCAGGATATACATCATGGAAGTTGGCCCATCTAGGCCATGCAAGCATTTATGCTGCACTTAAACCACACCCCTGTCCCACCCCATACATCTTCATGAATATCTACCATTGTTACCCTTTCTCCTTTCCCTCCTATTCTTGTCCAGCTGCCTGTTAACTACAACTTTACAATTAGTTTCAGGCACTGAAGTGATTTCCATATTTTTACCATTTTCAAAGTGAAGAAGTTTCTTCTGATTTCCCTGTTGGATTCTTTGGTGATTATTTTACGTTAATTGCCTCTAGTTAGTCACTTCCCACAGGAGGAAACTTTTTCCCTGTATCCACTCAATGAAACCCTTTATAATGTTAAAAACATCTATTCAGGTGCCCTCAAAGTTCTTTTCCAATGGAAAGGAATGTGACCTGACGTTCCAGATTAGTATACCTGTGTATTTCTGGGATCTTTCTTATAAATCTTCTCTGCACCTCAGCAGTGTCTCTGCATCCTTTTTATTCAATGCTGACTGAAACCATATGCAGTACTCCAAGTATGGTCTCACCAAGATTCAATGCATAACTTTGCTTCTTTTCAACATTATCCGTCTAGAAATGAAGCCTACTGCTTGGTTTACTTTTTTTTATTGACCTTTTCTAATCCATGACGCAACCTTTACTTTAAACCAGCTAAAAGAAAATCATGTGATTTGCAGTGGTGGTCAAATATAGTTAGTGACATTGACAAAAGTTGTTCAGTTGTCACATCTTGCTATTTTTAGAAAGTACAATCCACATCCACTGGCCTGTGCCTGATTGCGATCCAGGGCTTGGGTTTTTTTTTTAAAAGTCCATGTTAGTTTGACGGGAGGGGTTTGGAGGTGGGTGGGTGCTAAAAGTAGCTCTGTCCCAGGCCATTTTTACAGAAGTGGGATGGGTTGACAGGGCCATCTACCTACAAAGGGTGGTAGCTACACTAACTTGTCAACAGGCATTTAAGAGCAGTTAAAAGGGACCAACTGGGATTTTCAGGTTGGCTTCCAGTTTCCTGTAGGTGGTGGGGTCAGTTAAACTGTCTGGAGATGATCCCCTCCCACAATGGCAGACTGCGTTGCAGGGGTTGTAGGAGATTACAGTGTTCCTGCCTCCTAGGATGCTGAAGGTTGCTCAATCCAATCTGTTCCCTCCACTTCACACTACCTCAGACATAGAGTCATACAGCAGGGAAACAGACCCTTCAGTCCAATAATACCAAACTAAACTAGTCCCATCTGCCTGCACTTGGTCTGTATCCCTCCAAGCATTTTTATTCATGTACTTATCTAAATGTCTTTTAAACATTGTAACTGTACCTACATCCACACTTCCTCTGGTGTCAATCCTTTTCTGTTCACCTAACTTACTCAGCTACTAGACCTTACTCGCTTGCTATCTCAGTCTCTTGTGCTCTCTCACACACAATCTCATTTTCTCACTTACCCCTGTCTTTTGCCCACCCACTTACTCACTACTTTCCTATGTGCTAAAGCCTTTCTTCATTTAAATATGGATAAATTAAAGAAAGATTGCTCCCATTTTGAAGTTCCCTCTCCCTCTCCGATCCTCCATTGGGTACAGCTGCTCCTCTCAAGCTGTAAAGCCTTTGAACGATCCTGTAGCTTCGAGATCCTGCCCCCTGGCTATTAATCAGTCCCTCTGGAGAAAATCACATCGATGGTTTCCTACAAAATATGAGCTTCTGACCCCTATTCGATCCTGGCAGAGGAGTTCAGAATTGTGCAGGAAAAAGCCTCCAATGTCAACATTTTAAGTTTAGAAATCCAAATAAGTGCATGTTATGAATATACAGAATGAGCCCAGCAGGTATTTTGAGGCACCTGTCCAATCTTGGTGCCTTAATAGCATTGTTGGGCCAGCTGGCTGTATCATGAGTTTGATGTCAAGTGGAATCCTATCTCTCGCTTCCCAATGATGAGTGTAGGTTGAATTGTGTCCAACTTTAATAAAAATGTAATTGTTGATGACTTCATCTGATTGGGAAAGATGTTCTGTTTAGCCAAGTGTGAAATCAATTCCCTTCATTTGGACCACAGCGATGGACTGTTAACTGTGTATACCCTGTCAACTAGGTTTCATCAGTCAGTGAGCCATGGTTATCAATATCCTTACTCTGTACTGCATGAGTTGGAACCATCAGATCCAGTATTCCAGGTGGAATAAGGTTCATGGAAAGCAGGAACAGAATTCCAAGTATTTTCCTGGAAAGCTGTGATTAAGGGGAGGGGAATTTCTTCTACTTGGTCTCTTGTTTTTAGTGTTCTGTGTTTACTTCTATATTTTTGATCTTCAACCCAAATCCCAGAATAAAATCAAATTTCATGCAAATATGGAATACAGCCTTCATTCAAAGCAGCCACACTATATCCATGAATAAAATTCATAGATTTTATGCAAGAATCTTGGCTGGGCATTATTACATTTTGGCAATGGTTTAGGTTATTTAGAGGGGGTGGGTCCATTGAATCCCCTAGGGTACTTTCTGTTTATGAAAGGAGCTAAGGCTCATACATATCAGGAATACTGTATAACACCAAGGGCAAGGAGACAAGAGTTGAACACAGAACAAAATCTAAACATCGTATTTGTTGTCAAGTGGCCATGGAAATGAAACCGAGATAGATAATTGGACTCCATTTGTAAGGCCCAGAGTTCAAACCTGAGTCACATTTTGCTCAGGCACAGCTACTTTCAGTGTGTGAGTTCTGTATCTCGGCCAGCTCACTAAAAGGAGCACAGTTCTTTGAAAGGGGTATCGTTTAAGATGTCAAGACTAGTCCTATCTTGCTTAACTGTATGTGGCCTCTTGCACATTTCTGGTTTACACCTGTCCACCATTGGCAGCTGTACCTTCAGCTGCCTAGGCCTTAAGCTCTGCAATTCCCTCCCTCCAGCTGCCGGCTCCTCCTGCTCCTTTTAAGACAGTCCTTAAAATGTATCTGTTTGACCAAGCTTTTGGACCATGCCCTAGTATCTCCATGTGGATTGTTATTGAGGCTTGGTTGATACAGTTTCCAAGTGATGCCTAGGCATGTTTAACTATGAAGAGTGCTATGATAATGCAGGATGTTGTTATATATTAATTTTTTGAAGTAATCAGAGAGCCATAAGGTTAGGACTGTACTGCATTTGAGTTATAGATTCTGCAAGTCATACAGTATGGAAACAGACCCTTTGGTCCAACCAGTCCATACCAGCCATAATCCCAAACTAAACTAGTCCCACCTGCCTGCTCCTGGCCCATATCCCTCCAAACCTTTTCTATCCATGAACTTATCCAAATGTCTTTTAAATGTCATAATATACCCACATCCACCACTTCCTCAGGAAGTTCATTCCACAAGCGAACCACCCTCTGTGTGTAAAAAAAAAAAAAAAAAAAATTGCCCCTCACGTCTTTCTTAAATTTCTCCCCCCTCACCTTAAAAATGTGCCCCCAGTGTTGAAATACTGGATCATATTTGCGAATAATATACTCTGTAAGGAAACGTGCATACCGTGTGGCTGTGGCTCATTGACCATGTGTACGCACAATGTAGTTGTCATAAACTCATCACTCATTGACATTATTGCATCCAAACCATACAGTCAAGGGGCAGGGTGGCAACAGCGTGGGTAAGTAACATAATGATATGACAGTTATCTGCCTAGATACTGCCTGCGGTGCAGCAATTCCATTCGACAGAGTCAAACCAATACTAAAACGAGGTGTTGCTTTTCTTTGCTACTGTTGATGGTCTTAGGATGGTTATAAAGCACTCTGGGGCAATGGGATAATTTCTGAACTGCAGTCGCTGATGTAAAGTAGAAAATGCAGCAACCATTTGGTGCACTGCAAACAAACAATGTGATTACAACCTGTTTAATCTTCTTCAGCAGTAATAATTGAATCATAAATCTTGACCCAGGATGTTGAAATCATTCCTCTGCTCTTCTTCGGAATATTGCCATAAGTTTGTTTATTATCTGAGAGAGCAGACCAAACCTGGGCTTAAGAACAAAAAAAACAGGCCGTTCATCCCCTCGAGTCTGCTCCTAATTCAACAAGATCATGGCTGATTTGCCTTACTGCCATTTCCCTACCCCCCCCCCCCCCCCCCATAAACCTTGACTGTATTGTTGATCACAAAGCTATCTGGCTCTGCTGAATATATTCGGTGATCCGCTCACCCACTGCTGTCTGGGGCAGAGAATTCTGAAGATCCTCTGAGTGAAGAAATTCCTCCTGTCCTCCATCTTAAGTGGGAGACCTTTTTGTTTTGAAACTGTAGCCCTGAGTTTTAGGCTTTGTCAGAAAGATGGCAGCTTTGACAGTGCAGCATTTCCTTCAGTACTAACTTGGAGTGTCAGGGTGGAGTTTCAGTAATGTTCAGGTCTCTAAAGAAGGATATGAACCCACAACGTTTTGACTGTGAGGCTACAAGAGCTACCCACTGTATACCAGCTGCTGTGATCCAAGAAAATAACAGCCAGATTGGGTGGCATGGTCACTCAGTGGTTAGCATTGCTGCCTCACAGCGCCAGGGACCCAGGTTCAATTCCGCCTTGGGCGACTGTCTATGTAGAGTTTGCACATTCTCCCTGTGTCTGCGTGGGTTTCCTCCCACAGTCCAAAGACGTGCAGGTTAGGTGAATTGGCCATTGGAAATGCAGAGTTGCAAGGATTGGGTAGGGGGGGTGGGTCTAGATGGGATACTCCTTGGAGGGTTAGTGTGGACTCAATGGACCAAATAGCCTGCTTCCACACTCCAGGGATTCTACGATTCTTCCTAACCTCTTCTCTAAGAATCTCAGCAATTTAACCGCAATTTGCTGTTCACTCTGAGAGAGGCAGGATTATGGGAATCAACGGCCTTAAAAATAGCACAAGAGCACAAATTGACAGCTCGCTGGGTGACTTGTGTGTATACCTCCCCTCCTGGCACGAGAAGAGAAAGTGACTGGGTAAAGAAAGGGAAACAATTTTGCAAGCAGTAGGAGCAGATGAAGTATCATAAATGTAAGGGCCAGTTTTTAGTCCTATTCACCTAACAAAAACTGTTTCTTTATTTTGTTAATGCAAATCCCTGGAGCCAAGTGATGACCACCTCATTTTCTGAGTTTACAGTGATTTGTCCACCTCTTAATCTGTAGAGGGGCCACTTCTCAGTGAGGTGTAGCATTGTTAGTGTTTCTCCACAAATGGATGAGGGAATTCTTCAGAAGCCCCAGCGCGGGGGCCCTAGTGCTGAACCTGTTTAGCAAGAATCAGTCCATTTGTCACAAAGGACCCATTCGGGACATCCATATTGGGTCTTCTAACCACAATAACCTGCCTTGTTCTCACCAGTTTTAACCTTCCCTTTTGAGATGGTCGGAAAGTCAACCTTTTAAGAACAAAGAAAATTACAGTGCAGCATTCCCTTCAGTACAAACTTGGAATGTCAGGGTGGAGTTTCAATAATGTTCAAGTCCTGAGAGAAGGATATGAACCCACTGACTCTGAGACTGCAAGAGCTACCCAGCTGCTGTGATCCAGGAAAATAATAGCCAGATTGGGTGGCACAGTGGTTAGCACTGCTGCCTCACAGTACCAGGAACCCAGGTTCAATTCCACCCTCTGGCGACTGTGCAAACTCGACACAGACATTCTCCCCCTGTCTGCGAGGGTTTCCTCTGGGTGCTCTGGTTTCCTCCCACAGTCCAAAGATGTGCAACTTTTAAGAACAAAGAAAATTACAGCACAGGAACAGGCCGTTCAGCCCTCCAAGCCTGCACCAACATGCTGCCCATCACAACTAAAACCCTCTACCCTTCCAGGGACTGTATCCCTCTATTCCCATCCTGTTCATTTAAATGTGTCGATGGGGTGAGGGCAGGCTCTGGGAAACTACACGGGGCTTTCCCACCAGGTGAAGTCAACTGAGAAGATGCTTAGATGCAAAGGGTATCCATACTAGCTCAAATCTTTTTTTTGGTATGTGAAGGAATAGGAGTTACCTAGCCTCCTGAAGCGATATTTAATCCTGTCGTACTCCAGGCTGGTTAACATCCTCAATAAAAACAGAAAATGCTGGAAACGCCCAGCAGATCGAGAAACACTGTTGATGTTTTCATGTCATCAACCTAACCTGTTTCTCTCATCTCAGATACTGCCTGATCTGCTGAGCAGTTCTGGCAGATTTTTAAAAAAATTTCAGTTTCCAGCATCAGTGGCATTTCACCGTTGCATTTACAGTAAAAATTCCCTCATGTCCTCATCTGGAAAAGGCGATGGCCTAGTGGTATTATCGCTGGACTATTAATCCAGAGACCCAGATAATGTTGTGGGGACCCAGGTTCGAATCCTGCCGTGGCAGATGGTGAAATTTGAATTCAATGAATATCTGGAATTAAGAACCTAATGATGACCATGAATCCATTGCCGATTGTCGGGAAAACCCATCTGGTTCACTAATGTCCTTTAGGGAAGGAAACTGCCATCCTTAGCTGGTCTGGCCTACATGTGACTCCAGTCCCACAGCAATGTGTTTGATTCTGAACTGCCCTCTGGGCAATTAGGGATGGGCAATAAATGCTGCTTAGCCATCGATGCCCTCATCCTGTGAATGAATAAAGAAAAAAAAACTACCAGGCCTGGGATCAGATTGACACTAGTGGTTTTCTAACTGGAAATGCCATGCATTTGAAATCGAATCTGCAGCGAAATGGGTGCTGACAGGATAAGCTTCACTGCTGTCAAAAAGGCAGTTCACTCCCACTTTAGAACTTTTCCTCTTGATTCTTTGGCTTATAAATAGCAGCCTCCACTCAATCTGGGGAGCTGTCCTCCAGTCCGATTCTGAAGATGCAGAATTCTCACTGACGTGTGTGGAATACCATAATCTGCCCTGTTGTTCTATCCATTTCTCCTCCCTCTGAGGAAACAAAATGATTGGTTTAATGACTTGCAGCATCTGTAGCCTTCTGGAGAAAGAAAGATTCGACCCAGAACTAAAAGCAGAATAAGCTAAAAATGCACAAGAGGTCACTCAGCATCCGCGAAGAGAAGTTAATGTCTTGTTGAAGATAGATTAGCAGCAGGGATGTCCTTGTGGCTATATTCTGTACCAAATGCAGTTTGTTTGCATGATTGTTGGCAACTGAACAGTCAAAATGTGATAGATTTTCACTTTGGGCAGATAGCTGTAGTCAACTCTGAGCATGGTCAAAGGTTTCAGGTGTTGATAAACTTTGGCAACATCAGAGCATTAAACTAAGCTTCATTTATTTTGAAGCCATGATGGTGGTTCCTTTGAATTTTACTATTGCATTTGTTGTGCTTTTCCATATGTTAGTGGAAGCAGGCATTTGCTTCTGTCCACAGAGAACTCATGGTTCCATGCTTCAGTTTGATGTTGCCAAGCTTTATGAGCAGTGTCTCCCTCTTTCACCCCTCTCTCACTTTCATGACTGTGCACCGTGGAATATCAAATGGCCCATTGTCCAGAATTAAGGATGCAATGGGAATACTGGACTGTGCTGTGACCCACACAAGTTCTGTTTCGAAGGCTGGAAGCTGTACTGATGTTTAACTTGAGTAAGAATTTAAAGTGGAGAGGAGGGTACTGCTTTTCACGGGGAACCTATTTAATATTGAAAGAACTTGTCGAGCAGAGAGGGAAGCTGGAAAGAATGACTGATCCCAATCAATCACTTTACAATTGGCTTTGTGACATACTCGTTGCCCCCCAACCTCTGTTGGTAAAGATGTTGATTCTCGTGCTGGCAGATTGAGAGCCAGCAGCACCTGGCATGGTGCAACATTAAATTGGAAACAGCTTCAATGACTTGAGACTTTTTATCTTTTGCTTTAATAAGTGACTCTACTTCATTAAATATTTAACTGGCAGTGAAGTGTTTTGGAAGATAAGGCGCTGTGGAAATATAATTTAGTATCTGTAGTGTCTGTTCTTTTCAAAAGTGAAAAACTCCTTTTTGTAACTCTGTCCATTGCTACTGGCATCCCGCAGTTTGTGAAAAAAACATGTTCTTTTTTCAGTTGCTTCCTCTTGTGCTTTGTTGACAAGCGTCAAGTTACAGGCGGTGTTCTAATTGAACGCTAACTTTCCATTATAGCCGCCTTTATCCGATTTTAAAATTCTGGATGAGAATCTCTGAATCCAACTGTGTTAGTGTACTGTTCCTGCTTTGAATTTCAAAGGGAACTTTATTGATAAATCTTTTTGTTTGCAGCCTGCAGATAAATAAATTTGTCTTTAAATGCCATCGAGGGTCCTGGCACATGAGTCACTCACTTTACCTTGACAGCTGCATTCTTTTCCTTTACAAAACGGTGATGATCCCTGTTAAGTATCTCCTACGTAATGGGAACTCAGACAGCCCTGCTGTAGGAAGAACGTTGTTAAACTTGAAAGGGTTCAGAAAAGATTTATAAGGATATTGCTAGGTTGCAGGAATTGAGCTATAGGGAGAGGCTGAATAGAAGCATAGAACCCCGACAGTGCGGAAACAGACTCTTCGGCCCAACAAGTCCACACCGACCCTCAGAGCATCCCACCCAGACCCATCCCCCTATAACCCACCTAATCTACACATCCCTGAATACTACGGGCAATTTAGCATGGCCAATCCACCTAGCCTGCACATTTTTGGACTGTGGGAGGAAACTGGAGCACCCGGAGGAAACCCACGCAGACACGGGGAGAACATGCAAACTCCACACAGACAGTCGCCCGCGGGTGGAATTGAATCCAGGTCCCCGGTGCTGTGAGGCAGCAGTGCTAACCACTGAGCACCGTGCCGGGGCTATTTTCCCTGGAGCATCAGAGGCTGAGGGGTAACCTTATAGAGGTTTATAAAATCATGAGGGGCATTGGTGAATAGCCAAGGTTTTTTTCCCCAGGGCGGGGAAGACCAAAACTGGAGGGCATAGGGTTAAGGTGAGAGAGGAAAAGATTTAAAAGGGACCTAATGGGCAACTTTTTCACACAGAGCGCGGTGCGTGTATGGAATGAACTGTCAGAGGAAGTGGTGGAGACCGGTACAATTCCAGCATTTAAAAGGCATCTGGATGGGTATATGAATAGGAAGGGTTTAGATGCTGGCAAATGAGACTAGATTAATTCGGAATATCTGGTTGGCATGGACAAGTTGGATCAAAGGGTCTGTTTCTGTACTGTACAGAGTTATGACTCCATGACTGTATGACGCTGAGTTCCAGAACAAACATTCCTGCACTGGAACTAACTACCTAACTTTTTTTTTCTTTATTCATTTGATGGAACATGGCTTTCAATGACAAGGCCAACATTTGTTGCTCATGTCTAATTCCCCTTAAACTGAGCGGCTTGCTAGGCCATTTCAGGGACCAGTCAGCCATCTTGCTGTAGAACAGCATGTAGGCCAGACCACGTGAGGGCAGCAGATTGTCTTCTCTAAAGAATTTAAATGAACCAAATTTTTACAAAAATCAAAGATAATCTTGTGGCCAAGATTTACTGATATTTGCTTTCGATTCCAGACGACTTAACTGAATTTAAATTCCACCAGCTGCCTTATTGGGTATTTGAACCTGTGTTCCATGAACATTAGCCTGAGTCTCTGGATTACTAGTCCTGTGACATTCATTCTATAACCGCCCCCCCTCCGTCTCTTCTTGCTATCTGTTTGTTTGAAGATTGAAGATATCACGCAAACCAACGTTTCATCCATTGACTGAATTTATTGGTTCACATGGCTTTATTTCCAGAAGGAGAGAATTGAAAAGCTTTTCTGAAGTGTTATGCTAAACCTGTATCAAATCTTGGTCAGACCATACAGTGTCCTTCAGACAGTTCTGATAGCTAAATAGTTAAAGGATATAGAAACACTGGAGAAGGTGTAGCAGGCTTCAGAAGGACAATAGCAGAAATGCGTGGAGATACACATCTGGAAAGGATTGACAGGTTTGATCTCTTTCTGATCCAATAAGTAGATGGTTCTGAAAATCTGACATAGATTGAGAATCAAGTCATGTGGTAAAGACAGGAATGTGGAGTTGAGGGATATCAGATCAGCCATTATCTCATAGAGACTTGGGACATTCATGGTCTTTTCTCTTGTAAAAAAAGCAGAATTCTGACAAGTGGTCTCATCAAGGTCTCTAAAATTATAGAAGGTTTTGCTAGAGTGCATAGACAGAATATTTCCTTCTGTGGGGGAAGAGTGTAATTAGAGGCCATCAGTACAAGTCACCAAGAAATCAATAGGGGAAATTCAGAAAAAACTCCGAGTGGTAACAAAGTGGAACTCACAACCACGGGGACTTGTGGAAGCAGATTTGTAGACCAATTTAAAAGCAGGCTAGACTAGCATGTGGAAGGTTACAGAAATAGAGGGTTAATATGGTAAATTCAGCAAGTGCTGCATAACCACCATTACTGGGGCTAAATGTCTTGTGAATCCATTCAGAGGTGTCACTCATCTTAATTTGCTCCCCACTCCCTGCCATCCTTACTGTCTGTTGACCCAACCTGATGCAATCTAGCAGCATCCATGGAGAGAGAGAGCAAGCTAACGTTTTGAGTCTAGAGGACTCCTAGACTTGAAACGTTAGCTTGCTTTCTCTCCATGGATGCTGCCTGACCGGCTGTGATCTCAAGCATTTTTTTGTTTTCAGTACAGATTCCAGCATCTGCAGTAATATGCTCCTACCTGATGCAATCTAGCATTGACTAACAGTCAATCCCACCAAAATGATGATATAGGACATTCATTTTAACTTGGAACTGGAGCTATTAGCTCAGGAAGATTTTGTCTGCATGTTTGAAGTTAAAGAAAAATTATTTATTAAAATCAGTTATCAACAATCAGTGACAGCACTGCATGTGGTTCCTTTAGTCTGTGGCCTCTCATTGTGTGACCATTTGTTAATTGTGATGGAAGCTGTATAAGATGAATTCAATAACTGTCCATATCTATGCCTCATATCTCATGGTACCCAAGTCCCTTCAGACAAGTTTGAAGGGGATGGTTAGAGTATTGAACCCCACAACTTAAAGCCAAAGACTGAATTGGAGTGATCATAAGGTGTGTGCACTGTGTCTTGTTTTGTCTCATTCTTGTGTGTAGCTTCAGATGATCATGCGTGCACCTTTGCATAAGCTGTTATAGAGGGAATTTGCAGGATTTGACTCCGTGACTGTGAAGGAACAGTAATACGGATGGTTTGTGCCTTGGAGATGGACTCGCTGGGGTGGTGTTCCCATGCATATGTTACCCTTGTCCTTTTAGGTGATAGGAGGTCATGGGTTTGGAAGATATTGTCAAAGGAGTCTTGATGAGTTTTTGCCAGTCTTTCTTGTCAATAGTTCATATTGTTGCCATGGCGTATCAGTAGTGGAGGAAAGGGAATATTTTAAGGTGATGAATGGGGTGCCAGTCAAGCAGGTTGCTATGATCTGGAATGGGTCAAGCTTCTTGAATGTTGTTAGAGCTGCAGTCAACCAGGTAAATGGACAGGTTTTTGTGGAGTCGGGGGTGAGTTACTCGCTGTGGAATTCCCCGTATTTGATTTGCAGTGATAATGCCATTCCATCTCAAAGGGAAGTGGTTGTTGTCTGGCACTTGTTTAATGTAAATGTGATCAAATTAGCCCAATTCCACCCTTTTTTCCCCTCCCTCCTCTCGTAGGTGTAATTCCCTCGTAGGATAGAGTCCCAAACAAAGCACAGGCAGTCAGTCCCCTGCTACTCTGTTGACATGACTTTTATTCATGTGTTGAACCAGGACAGGGAGTGTCGCGAGGCTATTCTGCCAGGCTGATTCCAGCAATGTCCCAACATCTACACATATGCAATTTCCTACAGGAGTGACAAGTAATCAACAGTGTCATTCTGCCTCTAGCTCAGGGTTATTGAACCCAGGTCACACCCCCTTGGTGCTCACATTGTTCAGTCCTCTCACCTTGCAGAGTCTATGTTTTGGCATCTTGGTGTTCTCCGTGTCCTTTAATGGAAATTGCAATTCTTAAACAGTGTGTGCCTTACCAAGACCATAAGGCATAGAAGCAAAAATAGACCATTCAGCAGACTGAGTCTGCTCTGTCATTCAAGTCTTCTTACAATTCTGGCAATGCTATTCCTTGGCTCTACTTCTGTCTTCCTGTATGGACACTAGTGAACTTGTTAGGCCTGATTTTAATTCCGTGCGAGTGAATGGGTTGTAAGTGACTTAAAATGTTGCTTACTCTCTTCCCCGGCCTCAAATTGAAACCAGATGTTTCCTTTACTAAAGTCTCCTCCAAGACAATGTTTCCTGTCTTGTGCCAAACATTTTATTTTTCTTTCACTAATCCATGATACTCTAGAAAGCTGACGTCTGCCCTACAAGTCAATACTGTTCCATCTCTGAGAATGTTCTTCTAGTTCCTCTTCGTGTGCTTGGGCAAGATTCCAGCAATAGCTCGTGCCTGATGACCAATTCCCCTCTCGCCTTCGGCTTGCAGTCTTTTTATTTCTGACACATACTTTCTTGCCTTTCTCTGTTTTATTGACATTACTGTGGCCTCGGTTCAAGTCCCTTTCCGCTCTAGGCACTTCTAGTTTTAAATACAATGCCCAGCATGCTTTTCTTCCTGCCTTGAAATCAAAAACAACTGGATGGTCTTGCAGATGTCAGAAATGCTCAAATTGAAGCCCCATCTTTCTACTTGAAAATTCATGCTTTTAATACCTGGGGCATGTGACACTTAATAACTCCTGTACCTCCTGACTTACCTCTGCACTGTTTAATAATTTCACTCTCTGTCATGGGACCTGGGCATTCACTTTGGCCTCTTGATTTCAAAATTAAAATCAGCCTCAACCACCACTTTGTTATGTATTATTTCAGCAATACAATTTCTGAATTTCAAGTTGTTTCACTCCTTTGGCATGTTAACCAGTTAGAATTTTATTAGTAAGTACAGTGTTTATGATAGCAGCCACACAGCCTAATCTTCCTCAATCACTGTCTGTTTGCTCTGTACTCATTCATCATTCTGTCAAGAAGATAAACTGATTCTTATTCAGCAGTCTGGATGGTAAAGAAGGACAGAAATGCTGAGAACACATCAGTAAGAAAAGACAATTGTCCATTGATCAAGACAACTGTTCTGCATTTTACCTGTCCCTTCAATAGTTGATATTCTGTTTGAAGATTTTTTCTAACATAAACTTTATCCTATTTTTCCCATTTTATTCTTTTAGATTTTTAAAACTTTCTAATTTTCCTATATCATTTCTTCCTGCTGCTCTCCCCATTCACTCTCCCCCTCCCCCTCCCCCCTGC
>NC_063357.1:12804789-12816934 GCF_021869965.1 Rhincodon typus | reverse complement strand
CTCTTCCCTCCCTCTCTCTCTTCCCCCCCTCTCTCTTCCACCCCCCCTTTCTATCCCCACCCCTCTGTCTCTCTCTCTCTCACCACCCTTCTCTGTCCCTCTGCCTCTCTTTTCCCCCCCTATTTTCTCTTCTCCCCTCTCTCTTCCCTCCTCTCATTCTCTTTACATCCTCCTTGGCCCAACTGTGAGTCTGTCAGTTGGATCTCAGTGTGGGAAGTCCCCATGTTAGCAGTCCAATGGGGCTGATGTCATCTGTGTTATGGACCAGACCAAACCCTCTCAAAATATATTCAGAAGGTAGTCTAGACCCTAACTGTTTCTTATTTGAAAGGTAATTGTAAGGTGTTGCGTTCCAGTTGCAATTTGATTGGTTAAACTACTCAACATTAAGCAAAACATAAATTATTTATACACTGTAGTTAAAACTCAGAAGAAATTGGAATAATTAACTCTGTTGGAAAACTTCATAGAATAATAGCTTATTTTACTACTAAACAGTAACTGTTCCAATATAGTAACATCCTATAAACACACCCTTGATTAAGGCAAATTCAGTAAAATAGATTGTCTCACAGGCAATTCTCCAGTCCAGGAGAGAAACATCAAAAAAAAATTCAGAGTAGCAGAGATGTACAGCAGCTTCCAAACCCGCCTCAAGGCCCTGGCAACTGCTACTGAAAAACTGAAACTAAAAATCCTGGCTCTGGAGGTGCTTGACCTCACCCATTCAGGCTGCATATAGAGTCATAGAGTCATACAGCACAGAAACAGACTCTTCGGCTCCAACCTGACTATAATCCCAAACGAAACTAGTCCCACCTGCCTGCGCTTGGCCCATATCCCTCCAAACATTTCATTTTCCTGTATTTATCTAAATGTCTTTTAAACGTTGTAACTGTACCTGCACCCACCACTTTCTCTGGAAGTTCATTCCAGACATGATCTACTCTGAATGAAAAGAAATTGCCCCTCATGTCTTTTTAAAATCGTTCTCCTTTCGCCTCAAAATATGCCCCCTGGTTGTGAAAGCCCCCACCCTAGGGAAAAGATACTTGCCATTCACCTTATCTATACCCCTCATTATTTTATAAATATCTGTAAGGTCACCTCCCAACCTCCTCTGCTCCAGTGGAAAAAGTCCCAACCTATCCAGCCTCTTCTTATAACTCAAACTTTCCATTTCTGGCAACACCCTCGTAAATCTCTTCTGAACCATCTCACTTAATAATACCCTTCCTATAACAGGGAGACCAGGACTGGAGGCAGTACTCCAGTAGAGGCCTCATCAACCCCATCCTGTACAACCTCAACATCACATCCCAACTCCTATTCTGAAAGGAATGTGCTAAATGCCTTCTTAACCATTCTGTCTATATGTGATGCAAACTCCAAAGAATTATGTACCTGAACCCCTAGTTCTCTATGTTCTACAACACTACCCAAGGCCTTATTTTTACTTGTATAAGTCTTGCCTTTGTTTGTATTACCAAAATACAATATCTTGCATTTATCCAAATTAAAGTCCATCTGCCACTCCAGCCCATTGAACCAATTGACCAAGATCTCTTTGTAATCATAGATAATCTTCTTCACTGTCCACTACACCACCAGTCTCGGTGTCATCTGCAAATTTACTAACCCTGCCTCCTATATTCTCATCTAAGTCATTTGTATAAAATCATTTATACAAACAAAAGTGGACCCAGCACCGATCCCACTTTTTAAAATAAAAAAACACCCTAAGGCCTCCCAAGCTGTTTACTTTATTGGATTCAAATAGGAAGCTTGGCACATCTGTCTTAACTTAAAATAGCTCTTCCAAAAATAAAGGACAAAGTATACCTCTTAAAGCCAATAGTATCATCACAACTTTATATTTCCAGAGTGAGCCTCCATTCAAATTCAGATCGTCACTTAGCTTTCGTTCTCACTCCGGGACCCTCTTCACTCCTCCTCTTCCTCTTATCCCTCCAACCCAAAAATAGAAGAAAAGGCCCAGAGACTGATTGATTGAAATGTTCAAACCTGCAGTTGATAGAGGTAGGGTATGGAGGAAATAAGGTCAGAGGTAAATGAAGCTGTGGTACACGTCAACTGTGATCCAGGTTGATAGAGAGTGAGTTCAAGGCCTGAATGACATCCACCATTCCCAGTGCTTGCACCACAGCCTTTAAATTGAACTGTTTAGAATGTCAGCCTGTACTACCAACCTGGAGCTACAGAGAGCACAGGAGACTCCACCCCCGTCCCCCCCCCCCCAGCCCTAACCATATAGGCCCATCCCCATAGGAGAAGTGTAACCAACCACATTTGCAGATGTGCCTGCTTGTGCCAACTTGACAGAAACTTGGTAGATGGAGAATGTTCCATTCAGGATCCAGGATGTTTATGGAACTCGATGTTATTCCACCAAGAATTGCATTGATAGAAAGGCCCTGCATTACCATCTCTTCCCAAGTTGACACTCGGACGTCAGCAAACCAATGGGAGGACTTTCCTCACCCTGTTTAAGCTTAACATCTTAAAAATTTAAAAAAAAGTCCCCCAGTTAACTGCTTTTGAGCCTGAGACAATATGACTTCCTTCTGCTTTTTCACTAGCTTTCAAAAGTAGCCTGTTTACTTCCTAACAGTGATCCCCCACCTCTGACATATGCAGGTTAACTGAATCAATCCTAGGGTATGTATGCTCATCATATGCTCAGTGTCTGTCCCGCTACAGATACTGGGACAACAGCTGGGGTCTTCATTTTCTGCAATTTGATGTTTCCTCTCACCTCTTGAATCATGTGTCTCACCCTCTTTGCCTTGGAAGTGATCTTCTCAAACATATTTTCACAAAGCAAGCTTTCTGGCAGGACACCACAATTTTTTTTTCCTGTTCTCCCTGGTCCCTTGTAATTGAAAACCAGCAACAGTAAAGAGCATTGGCCCTAAAGCACTGGAGTGAGCTGAGTTTGATTACCTCCAGTGAGGTGCAGACGAACTACAAGCGTTTCACGTAAGTAAAAATGTGTAAGGCCACTTGGTTCTTCAACTTGAAGTGATGAGCTGCCTTCAGAGTGGAGTCAGTGCAAACCATTATTTCAATTTTAGGTCTTGTACCACAGTACAAGCTTCCTACTTTGTGACTGACTGCCCATTAATTCCACAATGTACAGAGCAAGTTACTTGTTAATACTTGTACTCATTAGTGTCAAATCTGGTCTCTTGAGTCATCTCTGATTTTCTACATGTTGTTCTTGTCTGATCTCTGTCGTGCCTCTGTATAATTTGCCTTCTGCTTTTTTTTAATGGAATGAGATAGTTTAATCATGGCATTCGACTTGCTAATTTAAAAGTCAGTTTTCTTCACTGTAGTCTGGAGATCTCTCTTCCACGGAGAGCAGCTGGAGCGCTGAAGTTAGACATTTACTCGATGTGGACATTGAGAGTCATGAAGCTAAGGCAGGTAAATGATGTTGGTGAGCAAATCAGCCATGATCCCTCAGGAAGACCAAAGGGCTGAATGGCATATTCCTGTCCTTAGTTTGCTTCTCTTTCTACTTGCCAAATCGCAGCTTTCTTGTGTTGCGAAGTTGGGTAGAATACTTGTGAATTTGAAGGCAGGAAGTTAGAATTTGGTGTTGGTAAAGTGCTAGGGGGGAAAGCAGTGCATGGGCCCTTTAGAAGACGATGTGCTTTCTCTATGCTTAGAGATTTTAAAAAGGTCATCTGTGAGCAGCTTGAAAGTTTGCAAGAGTACAGAGCGCACCTGAATTGAAACATTTGTATCAAAAGGCCATACGGTTAGCAGGCCAAGCAGCAGCTTCATTTCGTTGTCAAGACCAGTTTTGAATTTAGCCAATCATTTGAACCAGGCACTTAGATACCAAAAACCAATTAAATTTAAATCTTGATGGTTTTGACAAATAGGACCAATCCTATTGTGAAAAGTTGATATGTCATCAAGGGTATAAAAGAAGAGGACAGTTGGACAAAGCCGGAGAGCGGATAATAGGTCGGCACAACATTGTGGACCGAAGGGCCTGTACTGTCCTATGTCCTATGTTCAAACTGCCATCTGCCAGAGTTAATAGCTGTCAGCTCTCAAGAGAGAATCACTGGCTGTCACAGTCTTCTTTAAGTCTTAGAGAAAGCACCATATGAATCAAAGGTACCTATGGCACAACTAGTTAATATTCCTGACAGAGGAATGGATGGAAAAGGCATTCCTGATGGAACATTTGACAGAGAAGGCACAGAACATTCCAGAAGTCGTAACCTGGCTGTAATTTCAAGAGACTAATTTTTTTATTTTATATAAGTGGGACTTGTATTTATTGGAACAGCATACCATTAGAATCTTGTTTCATTCAGGAATAATTAGAAGTTAGAAAAGGTTTATTCGGTTTGTCAATAGTTTAGTTAATTTGTTCACTGTTTGAGTTAGATGAATAAATTTTTACTCGTTAATTGTAATGGGAGTGTAAGGGGTTTATTTTAGTTAATCACTATAAGTTGTTGAAAGGCAGGTTACACCACTTTTCACACTCCTTTTTAACAGATTATAGGGCAAGGTGGTCCTCTTTGGGTATTTCAGTTTTAGTTCTCAGAGAGGGGTCAAACTCTGCTTTATAACACTTGAAATTGAGCTGGATATTCCAGCGACACTAGTAAGTTGGCAATCTACAAAGTGAGGGTGGACTTTGCTGTTCATTGCACTGATGATGAACATGAATCCCATGTCTGACAAAGAGGAAACTAGGCAACAACACACAACACTGGCTTTCCCTGCTCTTCCCCTCTTCAAGTCTCCAGGTATTACCTTGGCAAGTGCGATGAGGCCTAGGCCTATAAGGCAAGGTACAGTGCTGAAGTGCGGGTGAGACCAGGGAGGCTGAGCCTGACTCTTCTACTTTATGTTTTTTTCTCAATAAGGTAGCCTAGGCAGTGATGATGGGTCAAAAACAGAAGTTGCTGGAAAAGCTCAGCAGGTCTGGCAGCATCTGTGAAGGAGAAAACAGAGTTAACGTTTCGGGTTCGGTGACCCTTCCTCAGAACCCTCAGAATCCCATCAGAGATGATGGGATTGGGAATGCCTTGGAGAAGCTAAGGATGAACCTGGACTGCAACCCAACAGGCTGGAGTCTTGTGGACATTCGTGATGTAGCTTGAAGGTCACTGCTGACATTTAACGATGACTTCTCCTCCCAAAACACTATTTCGAGCTTCTCATCAGACTGGGAGTATGTGTTGTATCCATCATGCCTGTGCTCTCCATCCTTAATTGCCTCCCAGCTCAGTAGTGCCTTGATTATAAATTCTGATCTTTGTTTTAAAATCTCTACATGGTCTTGTCCCTCCCACTCTCTGTAACCTTTTAGATTGCTGCACTCCTCCAATTCTGGTGTCTTGTGCAACTTCAGTATCCTATTCCACATCATTGGTATCCGTACCTTCAGCTCCCTACATCCAAAAATCTGGAATTTCTACGCTTCTGAATCTTCCTCTGTCCATTTTCAAGATCTTCTGTAAAACCGTTTTCTTTGACAAATCTTCTTGTCACCTGACCTCATGGGGCCCAGTGTCAAATGATGTTGGTGATACTCCTGTAAAGGCAATTTACCTGTTTTAAAGGCGTTGTATAAATACAAATTGAGGATGGACTTGCGTCTCGAACTCAGGAGCAAGAAATCCAGTGGCTAAGCCAGACCAAACTCTAGTTGGAACATCATCTAGCCATTGGAGTTGGCCTCAGAAGATGGAAACGTTGGCTAGACCTCCCCTCCAGATAGCTCTCCAGTCCATGGCCTAGTGAACTGTCCACATATGTCTGGCAATAGGGAGTTGTGGTATTTCCCCATATTGAAAAAAGACCCACTGGGAGTTCTGATAACTGAATATTGGCCGTTTGAACCAGCTGCATCTCAACTAGTGCCATTACCTTTTTGAGAGGATAAAGGAAGAAAAGTTACGGCATAGATGCCAGAGATGGAATAGTTAACATACACGAGGTAACCGGAGCATACAATACCACAACAATTGCAGAGGTGCTCATCTGGAAATGGTTGCCATGGGAATACATGTGGAGACACACCCAACTTTCTTCTAATCAGACTCCACCTGACATTCTCAGTAATGGCTCACATTCAAGTTGATATCCAGTCAGGACTGCCCATGTCATCCGAAAAGTCACTTAACGTCTAATACCTTGTGTATTCTGGACAAGGGATCACTAATTGTGAATTACTAATCCCTATGTGTAGATTATAACAACAGTATTTTAACTTTTACCACATTAAAGGGTCTAGATAAATGTCCAAAGGTGTTTCACAGAAATATTAGCAAACTTTAACACTGAACCACATACGGAAAATTTGGGGAAGATGACTGAAAGCCTGGTAAAAATTTTTGAAGGGATTTGGAGGCAAGTCATCTAGGGAAGGAATTTAGAGCTGAAGAGCTTGATAGCTGAAGGCATGGCTGCCAATGCTGGAGCATGTAAAATCAGGGTTGTGTAAGAGACCAGGATTGGAGGACTGCAGAGATCTCTCAGGGTTGTGGGACAAGTGAAGTTGCAAAGATGGGAAGGACAAAATAAATAATAACAAGGAGGAGAATTTTACCATTGGCACTTGTCTCGGGAGAATTTTTGACATGAGAGGTGAAAGAAGGGAAGCAAAAGGATGTGTTAATGAGGTGAAATGAGGAGTCTCATGTGGCAAGCAGGGCAGATGGGCTAATGGTCCAAATGTGAGCTGTAAAAGTTATACTGTGCATCGTTCTTAGAATCTTCTACCTTGAAAAGAGAACTGTGGGAAGTTGTGTCCTTTAAGTATACTGAGCGTTTTTAGTTTCCTTTCCTTGTAGGTCAGATTGATTCATTTGGTCATTTAAATGTTTGTGTATTCTCTTGCTACCAACCTTTCACATAAGCCACAGGTGAATAATAATAGTTTATATATCTGTGAATTATCACCTCATGGTTGGTAACAGTGTGCAGTTTCTAGGAATTAGTCTAAAGAGTGGTGCAAGATTCCCAACAACATTCATTTCCGTAGAATCAACTAGCTGGTCTGCTAACAATGGAAGTTCCAGGGGTTCCTTCTAAGGTCAAGCCAAGTGCCTTTTAATTCTTCTGAGTTCAAGTTGGGAAAGAGCATCGGTAACTTAATACAGCTGTCGGGAAGGGTGAATACCATCATCAGAACATGATGTGAGTGAGATGAAATTCTCTTTTAACTAATCTGTGTGTTGAGGTAGATATTAAATATTCTATAACAGAGAGCAGGGAGTTCACCTTTGTGTCCAGGCCAACTTTGCTTAACCAAAACAGATGAAGGGCTTGTTTTAATTGTCATTTTTGAGACCTTGCTGTACACATGGTTGCCTCTAACAATAACCTGTACTTCCAATGTGATTAATGATGCGACAAAACTTGTGATGTGTCTGAGAAATGCAAGTCTCTTACTCTGTCTCATTCCTTTGCTGTTTATCTTGTGCTTTCTCTCACTCTTTCTGGGCAGGACTATTCCTCCAAGATTGGGAAAGGGAGAGGTTTGGAGAAGAAGGCCCTGATTCTCATAGGGTGCCATTTCATTGCCTTGGCTAGTGGTCTCCATTTCTGGTGACGTCAGGGTCCCAAAGCTGGAGTGCCATTCTGATGCCACAGTTGGGGGTAAGTCAGGGAGGGGCTGCTTCAATATGGAGGCACCCTACCTCCAACTTTCTTAAACAAATTATAGAATGTTTTTTGCAGCCAGGCCACTGCTGGGGGAAAGCAGTAGCTATTCTGTAGGGTGGCCTTCCATCTGCAAGCTGCTGTCCCCAGGCAGTCAGAGAGGGTCTTTAGGCCTGCTTGGAGCACTGATACCAAACTACTGCTGAAGGCCATGACCTGGAGTCCCTGGAAAATCCCAGTCGGCCTCCTTTAATTAACTAACCTCTCGGTTGTCTCCTAATGAGGCACATTGACCACCGTAGCCTGCCCACCTCTGTTCCTGATTTGGCAGAAGCTGAAGATCCAGCTCTCGGTTTTTTGCTTCTTTCACTATTGGGTCCTCTAAATTCTCGTCCTTTTTGGTTTTCTCCGTGCATCGCTGGCAAAGCCGAAGGGTTTGCAAATGTCTTCAACCCAAGTGTCTAGTGGACGATCCTGCTTGACTCCTTTCTGAGATGAGGCTCCCGCAATGACACCACTGCCCAGCCACTTCAGTCACCTACAACTCAGTGGCGAGTGACGGACACTATGAAGGACAAGGACATGATAATATCTCGGCTATAGCACTGAAAACCTGTGCATCCCAGCTGCAGCTCCCAGCTAATGCAGCTTATAATGGCCTGGCAGTGGCAGGACATTGCTCAGGTGTGTCCCAGCTACAGAATTGTAGGAATCAAGTGGGGCAAGATGTTGCCATGCTGGCCTACCAATCATCAGCAAAATGATGGAAAGATTTTTCTCTTGTGCTATTGCCTCGTCTCCAATAACTTTAAAAACCAAATTTGTTTGCTTTCTGCCCAACTTCGCCACTACACAGACAGGATCTGGGAATGGAAACATGCTGGATGATGATAAGGTAGTATTCTGTCAACGACAACCGGATCCAAAATGTTAACTGTTTTTTCCCTTCACAGATGCTGCCAGACCTGCTGAGCTTTTCCAGCAACTTTGTTTTTGTTCCTGATTTACAGCATCCGCAGTTCTTTCGGTTTTTATTTAGTATTCCATCAAATCTGGTATCCAGGAGGTAAGGATCAAAGGCAAAATCTTCCACATGCTGATTTCATCTACATCCCTTGAAGTAATGCTCTAAAGAAGGGCCACTGGACTTGAAAAGTTAACTCAGTTTCTCTTTCCACAGATGCTGCCAGATCTTCTGAGTTTCTCCGAAACCCATTGGGCAATAGCAGGGTTGAAACAGATTCAGAAACTGCTGGTGAAACTCACCAGGTCTGGTAGCATCTGTGGGAAGAAAGCAGAGTTAACATTGAGTCCGGTGACTCTTCATCAGACTCTGTTGTTGTTTCAGATTTCCATCGTCTGCAGTTCTTTGTTTCATTACACCCTTGACTTGACTGGACAGTGCTGTCAACCACACCATCTTCCCTTGCTTAATCAATGATCTTGGCTTCAGTGTAACATCAGTAATCAAGCTGCCTGTATGCTGACCACTCGCTTGTCTTCAGTTCCATCCGTGATTCCTTTAATCACGAAGCAGCCCAGGCCTAACTACAGCAGAATCTGAGCAATCTTCAGCCTTTGGACTTTCTAACTCGCAGGTCACAGCAGCAAGAGGCAAAAAGTAAAGTTACACAAGAAAAGTCCTTACTGTCTCTCTCTGATATTTAGTGGTGCAAACTCATTGCTGAGTGCCCTGCCCCTGGGAGCAAAACCTCCCCTCTAAGTCTCGCACCATCCTAACTGGGATATATGCCAACATTCCTCCTCCAATACTGGACCTTGGAAATCCAGGATTACCCTGCTTAACACCTTTATGGTTGCAGAGTCAGTGCAAAAATGGAATTAGTTTGAGGTCAAAAGAACCACACCATTTTATGACAGGTAAAGTGGGTTGAAATATAGAAACATAGAACGGTCATGACACAAGACCATTTGGCCCATTGTGACTGTGTTGGTTCTTTGGAAGCGCAATTCACCTTGTGCCGTGCTCTCCACATTCACTTCATAGCCCTGGAAAATTCTGCCTTTTCCAATAACAATGGATTTCTCTCTTGAATATGGAATCCCAGAATGATTTCCGAAAAGACGGAGGTCTATTCAGCCCATCATGTCTGTGCTGGTTCTCCATAACAGAGACTTAGCTACTACTACTCCCTTGCTGTCTCCCCCGAAAACCTGCAGCTTTCCCTTCAGAAAGTCACCTAGTTCGCTTTCGAAAATCACAATTGACTCTTCCTCTACCACACACTCAGACAGCACTTACCAGATCTTAACTAACTTTTGTGTATAACAATTTTTCCTCATGTTGTCTTTGGTTCTTTTGCCATTCATCTTGAATCAGTCGCCACTACTTCTCAAGCTTTTCCACTAATGGGAACAGATTCTCCTAGTCATACTATGTCTGAATCCTCATGATTTTGAACACTTATCAAATTGCCTAATCTTCTCTTTGTTGAGAAAGCAGCCTCAGCTTCTCCAATCTACCCATGGAACCAAGGTCTCTCACTCCTGGAGCCATTTTCCTTTAGTGTTTCTTTCTAAGACATCTTCCTAAGGACTGGTATCCAGAATTGGATACAATACTCCAGTTGAGGCCAAACCGTTATTTTATGAAAGTTCACTGAACTCTCCTTTCTTTTGTAGTCTGTGTCTATACTCTTAGGGCCCAGGGTGCTGAATGCCTGACCAACTGCTTTCAAATGGGCCGTGTCACCGTTTGATAATTTGACTGTTCCACACCCACTTGCCTCTGCTCCTGCTCCCTGAGCAAATCCAAGAGAGAGATCAATGAATTTCTACGTTTTAAGGATGCCAAGAAATATGGAGATAGTATGGGGAAGAGACCTCGAGGTGGGAGATTAGCCATGATATAGTTGACTGGCAGGTACAAGGAGCCAAATGGCCTACTCCTGTGTTAAGAATCCATGATAATGAACTGGTTCACACTTAGATATCTGCTCCATTAAATTGTCTCCATGGAGTGCAGTATAACTTGCTGTCCAGCAACCACAATTTGCACTAAAGGCCCTCCCAGACGCCTGTTCCTGAAGTGATAAATGATAGCTTGTTCTATTGACGAGAGCTTGGCAAGGGACACAGGCCTTGTTGCAAAGCCAGCAGGAAGCCATCTTGTTCTGTCAGCGAGAGCTCAGAGATGCTCAGTTCACGAGCTTGAATGAATTCCAGTTGGAATCTTTACTTTATAATTTGAGTTGAAAACAATTCTTAGTCTTAAACAAAAACAATATGCACAGAAGCAAGGGAAGATTCACATGATCTCCGGCCACAGAGGGTGAAAAGGATGTGTCAACGATATTGTAGCTTACTTCCTAAATCCAGTGGTTGGCACTGGATTTGGCACACGCAACACACAATGCTTTGTTCGCAATGTACTACACTTCCCTTCTGCAAGGCCGACTCCATTCACAGACTGAGTAATTCTTTCTGTCCCCAAGCCAGTAGCTGCTTACTGCAGGCACACTGGAGCAGGGATAGAACCAGACTGAAATCGAGATAGAAAGAAGCATCTGGTGTTTCGCCCATTTGAGGACGAAGTGTGAAGAGGGACATTCATGAAGCCAGTCTTAGTGCCAAGTGCTGTGATCAGATCAGCAACTCAATGTCTTCAGGTTTCTGTGCTGCAGCAGAACGTCTTCCTGAGCTGAAAGTAATTCATCTCCTGACTCCCCCAAAGCCTGTATACCCTTTACAAGCCATGAATAATGAACATTTGTTCCCCTGTAATGTTTCTTGCTGCTGTCTGGACCTCTAAGGTCATATCAGAAGCAGACGCTGAACAACACATTCCCAGCAACTTAGAGGGAATGTTTGTCAGGAAAATGACCGAATACTGTCAACTTGCCTGGATGAGTGCAGTTCCAACAATGCTGAAGAAGCTTAATACCATCCTGGAAAAAATGACCTGCTTGATTGGCACCCCGTCCTTAAATACTCGCGGTCTCTTTCACAAGCAGTGTGCATCGTCTAGATACATTGTAGTAGCTCACCACAGCTCCTTTGACAGCACCTCCCAAGCTCTCAATCTCTACTGCCCAAAAGGACAAGAGCAACTGCAGGTTCCTCTCCAAACAACGCTTGCCATCCTGATGTGGAACTTTATCACCGTTCCTTCACCATCACTGGGTCAAAATACTGGAACAGCATTGTGGCCGCTCCAGCTGGACTGCAGCAGGTCATGTAGGTAGCTCACCATCGCCTTCTCAAGGGCAATGGGGGATGGGCAATAAAAGCAGGAATGGCCAGTGATGCTTTAAGTATGCAAGGCATGCTGCAGAATGTGAGATGGGCCTTGGCAATAGCTGAATGTGTTTCATTTTAGGGCCTGGACTTTCTCCAACTTCTCACAATGCTCTCACCTCAGCAAACTGAACCCAGTCTTCACCAGAGATAGTAGGAACTGCAGTTGCTGGAGAATCTGAGATAACAAGGTGTAGAGCTGGATGAACACAGCAGGCCAAGCATA
>NC_063357.1:12775797-12804389 GCF_021869965.1 Rhincodon typus | reverse complement strand
GAAGGAGGGTCTAGGCCCGAAACGTCAGCCTTCCTGCTCCTCTGATGCTGCTTGGCCTGCTGTGTTCATCCAGCTCTACACCTTATTATCTCAGTCTTCACCAGGACTGTCCACCCATTCAGCCACAGCTGCTTTCTGGTCTCTCCAGTACTTGATCTCCAAAATGTTCCAGCTCAATGTCACATCTGGACACTGGCAGGAGAGGGAAGAGGTAGTGGGGGTGAGAGGAATGCAGAATACAGCCATGGTTCATGTCACAGGTAAGAGTTTGTCATTGGATTCTGGGCAGTTTATCCTTGTGGAAAAGTTTCCCTGTCTGAATCCTGGAGCTGCTTTGTCATGTGTGTAAAGTTCGATGTGACTTCTCACAGTCAGTGAGAAAAAAAGATTTCTTAACAATAATAACCCTCGTTTTTCCAAAGGGGTCCCTTCAGCTTTCAAAAGACAAATGACGTGAATGACTAGCTGTTGGCTACTGCAGAGCTGCCGAAAGCATCTCTGAGCAGATGAATTCTAAAACATAATTAATAGAAGGCTGCATATTGCAATGTCTGGACTCCAGCTGGGAAGATGGTGTTCGGGGAAATCAGGCTGTCAGTCATGCCTGGATACAACACTGTTTGAAGTGGCTGCTGTTGGTTTTATTCCCACATAATTTGTATTACGTAACTTACTGCCGTTTTTTTTTGGAGAAATGATCTTGCCTTTATCAGGAGACTTGGCTACAGTTTTGTTGATGGAATTCAGTCTCCTGAAGAGGTTGTGCTTCTTGAAGGCAGTGAGGGATGGACAACAAATGCTGGTCTTTCCACTGATGCCTGTATCGCATCGAATTTTGTTTTAAAAGTGGGGCATCTTTTTCAGAATTAACAGACTTGTTTGCCTTAACTCCTGTCACGTCCCACCCTGCCTCCAACCCAGCTGCTAATATATTGCTATTTCTCACTGTATACAGACCTGTCACTGGATAGTTAATCCACGGGTGCAAGCTAACATTGTGGGGTTGGGACTTCAAATTCCATTTATGGTAGCTGGTAGATTTCAAATTCAATTAAAACGTGGAATCACAGTAATGGTAATTACGATTGTTGTGAAAACCCAACTGGTTCCCTAATGGGTTGGATAGCTGCTGTCCTGACCCAGTCTGCCCTATGTGTGACTCCAGATACACATTAACGTCATTGACTGTTAAATGTCCTCCATTATGGTCTCTCCAGCCATGCAGTCCAAGCAACATTAAGCATGGTTGACAAACATTGGCCTTGAAGTGATGTCTACTTCCCATAAAAGAATTAAAAATGAAGTTGGAATTGGAGTAAAGGAGGTATAGAGGTGAGCATGATCATAGAGACCTGCTGTTTAGAGAGCCCATGCTCAGTTTACAGTTTTAATTATACAGTGGCTGACTATTGCTGCTGGTTATAGCAAACCAACAATGGAATATTGCCTGTGGTAGCAGAACATTGTAACAACACCCAGCTAAGGCTCAGAGACTATCTTCAGAAAGTTGCATCTCTCGCTGACTAATATAAAACAGGTTGTTATGGCTTAAGGTTAAGTCCTTCCAGTTGAATGGAAATTGTTTGAAACTGAGAATTAAATGGGCCATTGTGAAAGTACAGTAAAATGGCACTGGTGAGCTACTGTACTCCTAATATAAATCAGCACTTGCAGGAGGTGAGGAAACAGAGTAGAATATTGGTTTGGAGTGAGGAAATGGGGAGGTGACAGCCTAGTGGTATTATTGCAGGGCTGTTACTCCATAGACCCATGTAATGTTCTGGGGACCCACTGTGGCAGATGATGGAATTTGAATAAAAATAAAATCTGGAATGAAGAGTCTAATGGTGACCTTGAATCCATTGCTGATTGTCATAAAAATCCATCTCGTTCACTAATGTCCTTTAGGGAAGGAAATCTGCCATCCTTGCCCGGTCTGGTCTACATGTGACTCCAGACCCACAGCAATGTGGTTGACTCTTAACAGAGCTCTGGGCAATTAGGGATGGCTACAAGTACTGTCTTGGCCGCTGATGCCCACATCCTGTGAATGAATTTAAAAGAAAAGGCACATGGTAACAGTTTCATAGTCTCCAACTTTGTCCATTAATCTGTTTTTACTATTTGTACATTGTGAATCAGAGGCAATTTTCTTTATCCACTGTGTGTAGTCTCAGCAGGCCCCCCCCACCCCTCAGCCTGTCACTGCGACACTTGGTCTGATGTGAATTCATGGTGAATATCCTCTGGTTCCTTGTCCAGAATGGCCAGGTATGAAATGCAACAGTAGACTTTGAGAATTAACTGACCTCAAACAGTTTGAAGGAGTGGGGTGGAGATTACCACTGGCCAGCTGCTCCTGAACCTGTCCTTATCCAACATCTCTACACATCTGGCAGATAGCAGAGGAAGCCCATATCTTGCCCTCTCACTCTGTGGTTCAGAGGGGCCTATGAAAATGCACATGAACTGTCCTTTCCAGTGTGAGCAGATAACTCATGTAGACAGGCAAATCGAACGTGGGATCTTCGAGCTGCATGGCACCACAGCAATGTACTTCACCTAATGTGATATCCAGTCTAAGAGTATTGTATTGAGAGATAATGCTGTTGCGTTGTTAATTTGATCTGAAACCTCAAATTGACTGCTCATAGTGTAATAAAACTGCTATTCATCATTCAGCAACGATCAACAATGAGTTCAAATCACATCAGTTGTGAAATTAAATTCAATACATCAAGTTGATTATGAGCGAGTGCAAGGAATAATGATTATGGAAGTTGCCAGATTTTTCGGTAATGCCCTTCAGGGTAGAGAACCAGCCACATTTTCCAAATGTTCAATTTTGAAAGGCCCTCTGAATTGATCCCAGAATGGTTACAGTATAGAAGGGTTACAGTAGGCCCATCTGGTTCTCTGAATGAGTATTATAACTTAATGTCACTCTCCATGGTACAGGGCAGCAGAGTGGCTCAGTGGTTAGCACTTTTGCCTCACAGCGCCAGGGACCTGGGTTCGATTCCACCCTCGAGCGACTGTCTGTGTGGGGTTTGCACATTCTTCCTGTGTCTGCGTGGGTTTCCAAACATGCAGATTAGATGGATTGGCCATGCTAAATTGCCCGCAGTGTCCAGGGATATGCAGGCTAGGTGGTTAGCCATGGCAAATGCAGGGTTACAGGGATGGGGAGGGTGGGTCCGGATGGTTTTCAGAGGGGTGGTGTGAACTCAGTGGGCTGAATGGCCTGCTTCCTCACTGAATTGATTCTATGATCTAGCCTCTCCCTGTAACCCTGGACATTAGATAATTATTTGAATAGAAATATGCTCCTGAATGCCTTCCAGACCATACATTCCAGCTGCTGACTAGCCGCTATGCGAAAAGGGTTTTCTCACATTGCACTTGCTTCCTTTGCAAATGACGTCAAATCTGTTCCCTCTCATTTTTGATCGTTTTACAAGCAGGGACTGACTCTCCCCATCCATTCTGTTCAGACTAGTCATGAGTTTGAAAAAGTTCATCAAATCTCCTCTTAGTTTCTCCCCTGCAACTAAAACAGTCCCAACTCTCCAATCTAACCTCATAACTAAAGTTTCTCATCCCTGCAGCCATTCTCATAAACCTTGTTCTCCAATGCATTCACACTATTCCTGAGGTATGGTATTGAGAAGTGAACATAATGCACCAGCTCAGTTATAATTAGATCTTATAGAAATTTAGCACAACATCCGTGCTCTTGTATTCTGTCCTGCTGTTAATAAAATGTAGAAAACTGTATGCTTTATTCTTATCCCTTTCCCCTGTCCTCCCACCTTTAATGATTTACGTACACATACACCCAGGGTTCTTTGCTCGTGCACACCCTTCAGAACAGTACCCTTTCTTTTATACTGTCTCCTCATGTTCTTTCTATCAAAATGTACCACGTCATACTTCCCCACATTGATCTTCATCTGCCGCCTATCTGACTCCACCAACCTGTCGGTCACACGGCATGATGGCTCAGTGGTTAGCTTCGGAGGGACCCGGGTTCAATTCCAGCGACTGTCTGTGTGGAGTTTGCACATTCTCCCCGTGTGTCTGTGTGGGTTTCCTCCCACAGTCCAAAGATGTGCAAGTTAGGTGGATTGGCCATGGTAAATGCAGGGTTATGGTTATGGGTGGGATGCTGTTCAGAGGGTCAGTGTGAACTCAATGGGCTGAATGGCCTGCTTCCACACTGTAGAGATTCTATGATTCTAATATACCCTTTTTTTATATTCTACGCTGCCCTCCTCAAGTTGGCAATGCTTCCAGGTTTTGTATTGTCAACAGGTAGACTTGTCCCTTGCATGCCAAGATCTCAATCATGAATGTAAATAAGGAAAAGAAAAGAATTATAGAGTCATGGAGATGTACAGCATGGAAACAGACCCTTCAGTCCAACACATCTGTGCCGTTTAGATATCCTAAATTAATATAGTCGCATTTGGCCCCTATCCCTCTAAACCCTTCCTGTTCCTAGACCCATCCAGATGCCTTTTTGATTGGTCACAAGCTTTCTTCATTGAGTTTAAATTCCGCCAGCTGCCATGGTGGGATTTGAAACCATATCCCCTGAGAACTAGCTCAGGCCTCTGGATTGCTGGTCCAGTGATGTCTCCACTGTGCCACCATTACATCACTGCCTCACCTCCAAGTCAGTTGATCCAAACACCTTGCACAAAAGAAAGCCCATTGCCACACTCTCAATGCATCAAGAAATATGGCCATTAGATAGCAATATTGCTTTTGTCTTGAAAGCCAAGAGTTTTATTTTCAATGTAATTCTCAAAGCCTATAACTAACTGACTAAACTTCTGTTCTTCTATTACAGGCGTGCCATTGGCTGGATGAGATGGTGTGTGAGTTTCTGGTACCTATGAGGATTGGGATATGATAGGATCTCTGGTGGTGTATTTTGCGTGCAAAGGTTCTTGCTGCGCTTTGCTTTGTCCGGGAGCCCATGGTTGTGAGGCCTTGTTCATTTTACAGTAAAATATCGTGAATGTTTGCACTGGGAATTATTTCTGTAGACTTGGGATATGGCTTTGCAGCAGCTTTGCGAGTGAGCCCTGACGCCTTAAGAAGCTCTCACCATTTCCCACTCCAAGCTGAGCAGATTTCGAAAGACATTCTTGAAAATGACCAGCCTTTTCCGGCGGAACAGTAACAATGGCAACTCCAAGAATGGCTCAGCCAACGCACCGTCACAGCTGCTCAACAACAGCAGGCCGCCCCGACAGGTCCGGAGACTCGAGTTCAACCAAGCCATGGAGGACTTCAAAGTCATGTTTCCAAACATGGACTATGACGTGATCGAGTGTGTCCTGAGGGCCAACAACGGAGCAGTGGACGCCACCATTGACCAGTTGTTGCAGATGAACTTGGACTGCGGATTTGACAATGGGTATGATGATAGCTCGGACTCTGATGACAGTATTCCCCCAGAGGTAAGCTCATCAGCTTTAACATTGTTGGAGGTGAGGTGGGACTGGCACACTTTATCGAATGAATGTGATTGCTGGGCCTGCTTTTGATGCACACTTGAATGAAACTTAGGGCCGTGTGACAGAAAATGCCTGAAGTTTTTTGCCCATGCTACTTTTGGAACCATCTCTGTTTAAAAACTACTTCTTGCCCCATTAGTAAACGCATTGCCCGCGGCATGTGTACTTGAGCCACGTTGACCTGGAGATTCTTGGGTTTGAACCCAAGACCGGGCTGATTAGTAAGTCCTGTGAGATACCCTCATGCAGTACATTGATGCAACACATACAAGATACAAATTTTGAGATTTTGTCATTTGGTATTAGCTCCACTGTGCTAATGAGGAACTTAGGCACCAATCTTTATCCATTGAGGTTATGTTAGCTATTTCCCAGCCCTCTGGGACCCTCCCTTATTCCAGTTATTCCTGAGAAGTTAGAGATTGCCTCAGAGTGCAGTTGCCTGTAGTGGCAGGGCTAGCTAGAGGCCTTACTGTCTATGGAGCAGTCTCAGTGAATCCTTTGGAGGAGAGCTCCTCTATCGGAGCAGAGGTCATCCCCGTAAAGAAGACATTTAGTTGCTTTGAAAACACATTAAATGAGTTGCCTCTGATATACACTATAATTACTGTAATAGTAATTATAATAAATACTAAGTATAATTAATTCAATACTTTCAATTTAAAGGATCAATCAGGTTACTGTAACATTGTACCCCAGAAACTTGTTTTCTTAACACAGAGTCTACATAAGTCACTTTGCTTTGAAGTATTTTCTTTTGATGTTTGAGTCAAACTACTGCAGCTGGTCTAAAATACCCTCAGTACCAGCATCGATCGCCAATCGTCATTCAATTTAGTTTTAAATCCTTTTAATATCCACTGAGAAATAACAGTGACTACCAGTCTGTCTTCCTGCAGCTGAAGAAATGGATCATGAGGTCAAGCTACACCCCAGGGACGAACAGAAATTGCTCGGCAGGTCTGGCAGCATCTGTGGTGCGAAAACAGAGTTAAAGTTTCAGATCCAGTGACTCTTCTTCAGAATCCCAGAATCTTTAGCACAGTGCTTTCCAGATGTTTTCTCACCATAATCCTGTTTGGAGGCTTGAAAATTGAATGAAAGAATTGGCTTTATTGTCACGTACTCAAATGAGTACAGCAAAAAGTCTACAGTCTCTGCATTACGGTCCCAGCTTAGGTACAAAGGCACCTATGTGTAGATACTTAAGATCAAATTCTAGGAAACGAAGAAAAAAATAGAAAAGTAAAGAAATAAATAGTCCAGCATTATAGGTCATCAGCATAAATTAGAAAAATAAAGAAGTACAAAGTTCAGAATATCAGTCTTTCCGACCCAGTCCGTGCTGGCACTTAGTCTTGAAGGAGAATAGTTACAATCCTTCAGTAAGAGCTGTAGGAGCGAGGGCCTGTTAGAGTAGGAGCACGACTGTTATAACTTGATTGGCGCTCCATTTTTGATTAGATCTCACGGTCCCAGAGATATTAAACAAAAGACTTTTCTTTGTTGTTTTTTATTCTTTCCTGGGATGTGGGCATCTGTGTCAAACTTGGCATTTATTGCCCATCTTGAATTGCCCTTGAACTGAGTGGCTTGCTCGGGCAAGAAGGAATTAGACCTATTACTGGGGATCTGGAGTCACACATTACGGAACAGGATTTTCTGGTAATGTATTTTGATTCTGTTCTGAGGAAGGGCCGGTGGGCTCGAAACTCTGCTTTCTTTCCACAGGTGCTGCCAGGCCTGATGAGATCCCCCAGCAATTTTTGTTTCTGAATCTATTTTTAATGTTTTTTGAGATCTTGCTGTGTGGAAATTGGCTCCCACAACTTACCAGAGGTTTCCATTTATAATTTCAAGGATGTGAAAGATGATGTAGGAATGTCATTTATTTCTTTAATAAATGCTTCCTGTTGAATATGTCCGACCAGCAAGTTTGGCAAGTTCTGAAAACTGCCACTTTTCCAAAATACCTCTGGAATGTTCGCCTCCTTTCTGTTGCTTGCTCCTCTCCACTTCCCAACCTTTACAGCAGCACCACAACAGAGCCTTCCCATCCATTCATGGAAAGGATTGCTTTCTATTCTAGTGTGGTCTCTAATGTCGTTTTTGACTTGGTGGCTGCTAAATGTCTGGTATTAATGATTATGAAATCAGAAATTTCCTGATGTTTTCAAGTCATATTGCTGACATACACCTTTACAAAATGTCTGAAAAGATGTAGAATCTTCAGCGTTTCAGAAGATACAATTTTTGTTATTGATAGCTACAGATCCAGAGAATCCCTACAGGGTGGAATCAGGCCCTTCGGCCCAACAAGGCCACACCGACTGTCAGACTATCCCACCCAGACCCATCCCCCTATAACCCACCTAATCTACACATCCCTGAACACTACGGGAAATTTAGCATGGCCAATCCACCTAACCTACACGTCTTTGGACCGTGGGAGGAAACCGGAGCACCCGGAGGAAACCCACACAGACACTGGGAGAATGTGCAAACTCCACACAGACAGTCGCCCGAGGGTGGAATTGAACCCGGGTCCCTGGTGCTGTGAGGCAGCAGTGCTAACCTCTGAGCCACCGTGCCGCCGTTTTGATATAGTGAGATTCCTTAACTTTGGTTCCCTCACACAAGTGAGTGATTACATTTTGGATAATGAGAAGGGAGGAATTTGAGATGTGACGTGTGTTAACGGGTGGCAGACTCAGTAAGAGCAGATAGAGTCAGAGTGGTACAGCACAGAAACAGGCCCTTCGGCCCAATTTGTCCATGCTGAACAGGTTTCCTAAACTGAACTAGTCCCGTTTGCCTGTGTTTGCCCCATATCCCGCTAAACCTTCCTTATCCATGTACCTGTCCAAATGTCTTTTAAGTGTTGTAATTGTACCTGCCTGTACCACTTATCCTGGCAGCTCGTTCCAAATACGCACCATCTCTGCATGAAAAAGTTGCCCCTCAGGTCCCTTTTAAATCTTTCCCCTCTCATCTTGAACCTATGTCTTCTTGTTTTGGACTCCCTCTATAAGGTCACCCCTCAGCATCCTTCACTCCAGGGAAAACGTCTCCCTATAACTCAAACCTTCCAGTTGTCGTAACATCCTTGTAAATCTTTTTTGCACCCTTTCCAGTTTAATAACATCCTTCCTATAGCAGTACTCCAAATGGGGCCTTCCCAATGTCTTATACAGCTGTAACATGATATCCCAACTCCTACACTCAAAGCTCTGACCAATGAAGACAATTGTGCCAAACATCACCTTCACCATCCTGTCTACCTGTGTCACCTGTTTTAAGGAACCTGCACCCCCAGGGTCTCTGTTTGACAACACTCCCAGGGCCCTACCATGAACTGTGTAAGTATTGCCAAACGCAACACCTCGAACTTATCTAAATTAAACTCCATCTGACATTCCTCAGCCCACTGGCCCATTGTTGATCAAGATCCCATTGTACTCTTAGATAACTTTCTTTACTGTCCACTATACTACCAAGTTCGGTGTCATTGACAAACTTAGTAACAGTGCTTCCTCTCTTCTCATTCAAATATTTTATTTAAATGACAAACAACAGTGGACCCAGATACTTATTTAGGATCCCATCTGTCTCCTGTGGTTCCACACATAGAGGGCTTCGTTGGTCTTTAAGGGGCCCTATTCTCTCTGGTAATGTACTTGTAGAATCTCTTTGGATTCTCCTTTATTCTATCTGCCAAAGCTATCTCATGTTCCCTTTTTGCTCGCTTGATTTCCCTCTTCAGTGCACTCCTACACCCTTTAAACTTCTCGAGGGATTCACTTGATCTCGGCTGTCTGTACCTGACACATGCCTCCTCCTTTTTCTCGACTGGAGTCTCTGTATCTCTAGTCATCCTGTGTTCCCTACTCCTGCTAGCCTTGCCCTTCACACCAATAGGAACATGCTGGCCCTGAACTCTCGTTATTTTACTTTTGAAAGCCTCTCACTTGCCAGACATCTTTTTATCTGCAAATAGCCTCCCCCAGTCAATTTTTTAAAGTTCCTGCCTAATGCCATCAAAATCGTCATGCCCCAATTTAGAACTTTAACTTGTGGACCCGACCTCTCCTTTTCCATAATTATTTTAAAGCTAATAGAATTATGGTCACTAGCCCCAAAGTGCTCCCTGACTAACAGTTTCAGTCACTTGCTGTGCCTTATTTCCCAAGATGACTTAGGGCATAAACTATCTGAAATTCTGCTGTCTGTGTTCAAATTTACCCTTCACCCCCTACACTTGCAGATCTACACTAACTTGTTTCCGGTCAAGCAATATCTCAGTTTTAAAATTTTCATTCTTGTTTGCCAGTTCCCCATTGTTTCATTCCTCCATACCTCTATACAATTGTCTGAGCTAACAGTGATATTCTAATTCTGGCCATTTGAGTGGACCGGATTTTTAATTTCTCCAGCTTGAATGGATGTGCCATCAACTGACAGCACTTCACTGCTGGAATTCCTGTGCGAAATCTCTCTGCCTCCTTTTCCTTCTTTAAGACCAACTTTGACCAGGGTTCTAGTCATTTGCCCCACTTTATGTCCTCACATGGCTCTGTGTCCAATTTTATTTGCTTCTGTGAATGAGATGCTCGTCTACATTTAAAGCTGCTGTGTAAACCAAAAGTGTAGTTGGAAGCTCCTAATCATTGGAGTTCTCCTTGCATCATGCTTGGATGGGTTTTATGTTACTGGTGGTTGCTGTGATCAATCAATAACTCCATTATTGATGCACCTAACTACTGGTCTAGAGTGGTACAAGGCAAGCTAAATGAACTTTGGTTGCTTTTCTGCTAACCGCTCCCATATTCCTCTGACCCCACCCTTGCTCTGGTGGCAGTGGGTAGACTTGCATGCATGAAGGAAATGAACAATATGCACAGATCTGTAAGAGGACTCAGAAGTCTTATGAATCAGATGAAGCCCCCTCAAATATATTAAGAAGGTAGCCTAGACCCTAATATTTTCTTATTTTAAAGGCAAATGCAATGTGCTGTGTTCCAGATGCAATTCGACTAGTCAAACTACTTGATGTTAAGCAAAATACAATTTACTTAAACATTATAGTTAAAATACAACTAAGCAAAGAAGGTTCACCACGACCATCTCTGGCATCAAATCCCAAGTCCTAAATGATAATTCTGTCTTCTGCAGCTTCGACAGTTAAGGGTTAATCTTTCTGAGCAGAAAATCTCTACATTTGCAAATGTTCCCGAAAATGGATGTTAGGGATTGTAGAAAGGTAATCACTAGTCATCTGCCTGTAGACATAAGTAACACTTTAATGTGACTAGCTATTAATGCTGGCTTTAGCTCTGCCGTTTCAGTTGAACCTACTAGTCCCATTCCTGGACCTCAGTTGCTAAGACCCCTGATGTGTTGCAAAAAGATGTGACATTGGGAAAATGTCTTGCAGTCGTGTGGATTCCTAATCAAACATGCTTAGTGCCTGTGGTTGTAAATGTTGAAATCTATGCAGCACATTTGTCTAAAGTAAAATTGAAGGGAGTCCTAGTTCCTCACTCATGCTCTGTGTGTATGTCAGTGTCCTGCCTATTCATCTTCAGGAGAAGCTCCTGTCTTTGAACGACAGTGTAATTTGCATGCAGAGTCTAGGCCTACCAAGAAGCGTTCCATCACTGGCACAGCAGTTAACATGTGCAGTACCGAATTATAAGGACCAGAAATTTGCTTTGCACTTTGCGGTGTAGAGATTGGGAAATGTTTGTTGACTGAGATTAAGTGGACTGCATTTTATGGTTGAATGACAACCATTCACTGCCTAGAATTGCAGGTGAACAAAAAGAAAAGAAGACTTGGTTTTATATAATACTTTTCATGACCACTATATGGCTCAAAGTGCTTACAGTCAATGAAGTACTTTTGAAGTGTAGTATCTGTTGTAAAGTTGGAAGCACGGCAGCCAATTAGCTCTTGGCAAATTCCCACAAATAGCCATGTCATAATGACCAGGTGATCTCTTTTTTTTTGTGATTTTGATTGATGGATAAATGTTGGCTGGGAGATCGAGGAAACTTCCTTGAAATGGTGTTATGAGATCCTTTTTATCCCCATGATCAGGTAGTTGGGGCCTCGGTTTGATTGACTGATTGATTTAATTAATTGTCACATATACCTAATCACAGTGAAAAGCTTTGTTTGCGGCAGATCATAGTAAATAAGGACATACAGATCCTAGGGTGATAAAAATTTGGACAGAATGAGGCATATAGATTACTCTGCACAGGACTTGCATGAGGCAAGATCAACATTATTTGAAGTTAGAGAGTCCATTAATCAGTCTAATAACGGCAAGGAAGAAACTGTTCTTGAACCTGTTGGTGTGTGTGTTCAAGCTTCTGTATTTTCTGCCTGATGGACGAGGTTGTAGGAGAGCATTACCAGGGTGGGATGGGTCTTTGATGATGTTGGCAGTCTTTCCACAGCAATGAGAGGTGTAAATGGAGTCCATGGATGGGAGGTTGCCTTCCGTGATAGTCTGGGCTGTGCACACAACCTTCTGTAGTTTCTTATGGTCCTGGGCAGAGCAGCTGCCATATCAGACCGTTATGCACCCAGACAGTATGCTTTCTTCGGTGCATCTGTAAAAGGGTCTGTATGGACATGATCAATTTCCTGAGCTGCCTGAGGAAGAAGAGGCGTTGTTGTACCTTGACCGTCACCTCTACGTGGGAAGTCCAGGACAGTTTTTTGGTTAAAGTCACTCCTAGGACCTTGACGTTCTCCACCCTCTCAACCTCAGTTCCGTTGATGTAGATGGGAGCATGTTCTCCTCCTTTCTTTCTGAAGTCAATGATCAGTTCTTTAGCTTTGCCAACATCAAGAGAGAGGTTGTTATCATTGCAACATGTCACCAAGCACTCTATCTCCTTCCTGTATTCTGACTCATTGTTGTTAGATATCCATCCCACTACAGTCGTGTCATCAGCGAACTTGCAGATGGCATTCATTCGGAATTTGGCAGCACAAATGTAGGTATACAGGTAGTGCAGTAGGGGGCTGAAGACACATCCCTGGGGGGACTCCAGTGTTGAGTGTTATTGTGGAGAAGGTCCAGTTATCTACCCTCACTGATTGCAGCCTATGAGTCAGGAAACTGAGGATCCAATTGCAGAGGGTGGAGCTGAGACCAAGGTCTTGGAGATTTGAGATCAGTCTGGATTTCAAAATGGTGTTGAAGACAGAGCTATATTCAATGAGCAGGAATCTGACATAGATTTAAGAGCTTATCTGAAAGATGGCACCTCTGACAGTGCAGCAGTCCCTCAGTGTTGCACTGGAGTAACAGCCTTGACTTCTATGTTTAAAGCCTGAAGTGGGACTTGAGCCTGGAACCTTCTGAGAATATTACCAACTGAACCACAGCTAACACTTAACTAGTGGCTATGGAACTGAGCTCTGACAATAGGCAGCACCTCCAGAAGGAAGTGGAAGAAAATGAAACCAGTAATGAGATTCTCCCCTTTAAACAGCACATAGGCTGCCAAGAATGTCTTCTTCATAATATGGAAATTCCTACTCAGCAAACAGAACAAAAGCACCTGTCTTGAATTAGCAAAAATGACAACAGAAATATGAGGCCCCCTCTCCCTTATGATCTTTAAAGTAAGAATTTTGGAAGAGCTTCAACCATTCATGAGACAGCATTATACTTTTGAAGCCATTCCAAGGCATCTTTAAAAGAGTGTGAATTTCTGCCAGTCTGAGTCTCAGACCAGCCAATGTAAATTACAGCTCTGTCACTCTGCTGCTACCCTGCGGGGACACAGGACTTCAGAGCACTTATTTGGGCACATCCACCCCCACTCCCACCCACCCCCCCCCCACCCCAACCCCCAAGGGACAAGAGTTCTGTCTTGAACTCTTCCGGCTCCCTTCCTTCACTTCCTGTTTTACGTGATTTGAGATCAGCCCCTCTCTGAAATCGTACATGTCGCTTTAAGAAATCAGGGAGTTATTCATGAAACTAAGGAAGGCCCAGGCTTGGAACTGGGGCCTAACTCTTACGCAGTCTCGGTGTCCTCTGTGAATTACTTCAAATAAATTTTTTTTTTTAAAAGGAATGTGTTGAGGATACAAAGGAAGTTATTCTTTTCAAGTAAAATATTCAGTTATGGAGCAGACCAAACCCCCTTGAAATATATTCAGAAGATAGTCTAGACCCTAACTTTTTCTTATTTTAAAGGTGTTACATTCCAGATGCAATTCGATTGGTCAAACTACCAGATTTGAAGCAAAACACACTTTATTCATACACTACAGTTACAAAACAACAAAAGAAAGAAAAAATTGGAATAATTAACTCTATTAGAAAACTTAACCGAGTAATCGATTATTTAATTACCAAACAGTAACTGTTCCAGTACAGTAACATACCCATAAACACACCTGTGACAAAGGCAAATTCAGTAAAATAGATTGTCTCACAGGCAGTTCTCCAGTCTTGGAGGAAAACCATCGAGAGAAAACTGTGCGAGAGAGTGTAGCAGGGAGAAAGGTACTGCAGCTTCCAAACCCAGCTTCAAGACCCCAGCAACTGAAACTGAAACTAAAAATCCTGATTCTGTGGGACCTTGACCCATCCATTTGGCTGCTTCTATTGTTCCAACCTTAGGGGAAAAAAACCCAAGGCCTCCCAGGCAGTTTACATTATGGGCTTTGAAGCAGACTGATTATCACCTCTGATCTCAACCTTTCTTCATAAAATATCCCAGGATGAAATACACCACTTGAAGCCATAGTATCATCACAACATAAATGAAAGCGGGCTGAATCAAACAACTAATTATGTTTCTGTTAGTTAATAGACGGGGCAGTGCTGATGATGACATTGTGGAGGAGTCTCATAAAAGACTAGTGCAAAAAGGAGCAACAGATAAAACTAAAATTGGGACAAGCAAAAACACCGCAAATCCATAATAGTTTGAGCTCTAGCCTATTTTAGGAATGAACTTCCAATTAAAAGAATGAGTTATATTTCTTTGGCACCGTTTAGAAGATCAAGACGTCTGGAAGTGTTTATGCCCAATGAACTACTTTTGAAATGCAATTACAGTTGTACAGTCACAAACATAGCAGCCAATTTGCACACAACACCTTAGCCAGCTTACCAACATTCCCCAAAGCACTTCACATACAGTGAATTATTTTGGAGTGCAGTTATGGGTGTTGTGTCACCGTTTTGCCTGTGGTAAGGTCTCACAAAATACAAAATCAGTTGCCCATTAATCTAGCTTTTGGAGGTGTTTTGAGAGGAATGAATATTGGCCAGGATACCAAGTGAGCTCCCTTGCTGTTTATCGGGTGGACTGGGTTCAAAATCTTATTGATGTCTCCAGCAATGACAGTGCTCCCTCAGCAATGTACTGAAGCTTCAGCCTAGATTGTAGGCTCAAGTGGGGACTGAATCCTCATCTCAGCAGTGAGAGGGGTACCACCTGAGCCAAGCAGACACTTGTTAGGAACTGCAAGGCAAATGCCAAAGTGATAAGATTGTGTTCTGGTTGCAGATTAACCATGACCTTTCATTATTTCAGTCTCCCCTCCACTTTCGGGTACTTCAGTTCATGTTTCTGACATGCACTGGTGCACCTTTTGGGCTGGGAACCATTCAGCTTCTTATTGCTTTGGAGCCTTGGTCCAAACATGGACAAAAGAGCTGAACTATACAGGTGAGATGAGAGTGACATTAAGGCAACAGTTGACCGAGTGTGGCATCAAGCTGCCCTAGCAAAACGGGAGTCAACGGAAACCAGCGGGAAAGCTCTGTTCGCTGGCTAGAGTCATACCCAACGCAAAAGAAGATGGTTGTGATTGTTAGAGGTCAGCTATCTCAGTCCCAGGACATCACTGTGGGGGTTTCTCAGGGTAGTATTCAAGACCGAACCATTATCAGCGACTTCCTTCCATCGTAAGGTCAAAAGTAGGGATTTTGCTAATGATGGCGCAATTTTCAGCACCGTTCACAACTCCTCAGATATTTAAATAGCCTGTGTCTATTTGCAGCAAGACTTGGCCAATATCCAGGTTTGGGCTGCTAAGTGGCAAGTAACATTTGGGCCACACAAGTACCAGGCAATGAGCAACTCTAACAAGAAAATCTAACCATCGTCCCACAATGTTCATTGGCATTACAATCGCTGAATCCTCCCAATTTGAATATGTTTGGGATTATTACTGACCAGATACTGAACTGGACTAGCCATATAAATACTGAGGCTGTAGGAGCCAATCAGAAGCTTGGAGTTCTATGATGAGTAACACCTCCTGTCTCCCTGGTGCCTGTCAATGTCTACAAGGCATAGGTCAGGAGCATCAGGGAGTACTCCACTTACCTCGATGGATGCAGCTCCAACCACACTGGCAAAACTGGACATTGTTCAGCACAAGAAAACCTGCTTGATTGGCGCCCAGCCACCATTTTAACATTCACTCCTCTCACCACTGATGCACAGTGGCAGCAGTGTGTACCATCTACAAGATGCACTGCAGTCACTCACCAAGCCTGCTTCAGCGGCATTCTTCAAAACCACAACCTCTACCACCCAGAAGTTCAATAGCAACAGGCACTCGGAAACAGCACCATCTGCAGGTTCCCCTCCAAGCCACTTACCATCTGTTGGAATGATATCGCCATGCCTCCCCTTGTTGCAGGGCCAAAATCCTGGAACTCCCGGACTTAATAGCTGAGTTGCTCATTGCCTGGCACTTTTGTGTGGCCTAAATGTTGCCTTCCATTTACCAGCCCAAACCTGGATATTGTCCAGGTCTTGTTGCAAATAGACACAGACTATTTGAGGATCTGAGGAGTTGTGAACGGTGCTGAACATTGTGCAATCATTAGCAAACATCCCCACTTTGGACATCTTAGGACTGCAGTAGTTCAAAAAGACAACTCAGCACCAAGACAATTAGAGATGGGCAATAAGTGATGGCCTAGCCAATGATACCCTCATCACATGAATGATTATTTTAAAAAAGCACTTATGCTGGACGTGGCTGCAGGCTGAGCTGACTCTAGTACCCACAACATTACATCCCCGAGCCCTGTAGAAGAGTAGTGTTTGAGGCTTTTATGGCATACTGTGAGAATTGGGGATTTTCCATATGTGCTGCAGATTGCACATGGCCAGCTGGAGGGAAAGACACATTCAATTGAAAAACGTTTTTAGCATTTTATTTGAGTGACATTAACAGTTTAGAATTTTCCTGGTGGATGGACATCAGGCAATCCTCTTGATTTGAAAGACTGATGCGAATAATATAATTCTTGTTAAAATGAGGGAGGCAATGGCCTAGTGATATCATCGCTGGACTGTTAATACAGAGATCCAGATAACGTTCTGGGGACCCAGGTTCGAATCCTGCCACGGCAGATGGTGGAATTTGAATTTATAAAATATCTGGAAGTAGGAATCTAATGATGACAATGAATCCATTGCCAATTGTCGGGAAAAACCCATCTGGTTCACTAATGTCCTTGAGGGAAAGAAACTACTGTCCTTACCTTGTCTGGAATACACGTGACTCCAGACCCATAGCTCTGGGCAATTAGGAATGGGCAGTAAACGCTGCCTAGCCAGCGATGCCCTCATCCCATTAATGAATAAAGAAAAAAAATTCCATGTAACTCATAGAATTGTAAGATAGTTTCTTCAAAATGAGTCAAAATTCCCAGTCTCATTCAGCATTTTAAAACAAAATTCTTCGTTCCTGGGGTATGAATGTTATTGTAAAGACTGGCATTTACTGTCCATTGCTAGTTGCCATTAGAAGGTGGTGGTTTGATAGAATCGGCTTGCTAGGCCATTTCAGAGGCCACCTTCCTGTGGACCTGGAGTTCAGGTTGCAAATTTCTCTGCCTAACAAGCACAAGAGATGGAGTTGGATATTTGACAGCAACCTGATCGTCTGTTGGTCACTTTTATCAATAACCGGTATCGGTTCTATTTCTGCCGTGTTCTTTTAAACTGAGATCAAATTCTCTCCCTGCCATAGAGGGATTTGTACTGGTCTTCTGAACTATTTGTCAAACCCACTGAATTGCCCAACTAACCAGATAACCACTCCAATACCATACCTCTAATTTGGTCTGGTCAGTTTAATTGGAATGTGGATAGACACCCAGGAGCTGGGCCTGAATGACTGGGGTTACCCCTTAAACATTAAACAGACTGTTACACTGACAGCCTTTTGGAGAAATGCATTGATGGCAGCTTGATAGATTGTAGTGGTCGCAGTATGTGTACACACATTAACTATTGATTCAAAATATGAAGCTAATGACTGCTCCATTTTAGAGTCAATGGACTGCTTTGACTAAAGGAAAATACCTGAGGAAATGCTTGTAGTTCACCTCTGGATTTTAAGTTACTCACATTGAAATATATATTTATATCTATGTATGTATAACAATGGGAGTTGTGTTTCAAAACTATTCATTTTGTAAACTGAATTGACATCTTCTGGCATAATGAAGCCCTATGTAAGTTATATACGCATGAAGGAAGCTCCCTGGGAGCACTCAACGTTGATTCCAGATCCCATGAAGTCTCATGGTTTCAGGTCAGACATGGGTAGGCAAACCTCCTGGTATCCACATACCACTATACCCCAGCTGATGAACCAGTACTCTTTCACCTTCTAAACCCACGACCACTACCAGTTAGAAGGACATGGAAAGCAGATAAATAGAAACACCACCAATTTCCCTTGAAAGTCATCCTGTCTTGGAAATATACTGCCATCCCTTCATTTTCATAGGTTCCTGTACCTCCCTCGCTGTCAGCATTGTGGAAGTACCTACCCCAAATGGACTGCAACGGTTCAAGAAGGCAACTCACTATCATCTTCTCAAGGGCAGTTAGGGATGGGCAATAAAGGCTGGCCTAGCGACTAAAGCCTACGTCCCAAGAATAAATTTAAAAAAACAGTCAGCATCTTTTGTTCTATGTAGTATCACTTATTGCTTCCTTTGAAATCTGGCATTCATGTATCTGTCCCAATGCGAGCAAGATGTAAAGCTTCAATAGTATGTCTATTTTTCAGCAATACTCAGGATTAAAAAGTGTTTACAACAGATTTCGGATTGATACCAGGAAGCTCTTTTGTGCAAAGAGTGAGCACCATGTGAGATTGGATAAAAATTTAAATTGTTGGAAGTACACAATGGGCTCATCGGAAATCTGTAAGGACAAAGATCGGGTTAGCAAATTAGCATTAACCAGTTCCAGCAAATGTCATAGTCCATGTTTCTTTAACAGAGCTTTAACAGACCGACATATGGTATTTTATCAGTATTTTGCTGTTCTTGTTTCACATTCTCAGTATTCAGGGGGCTCTGCTGGAATGAAATATCCAGTATTGAAGTAGGGACTAAACTTTGGATGAGTGTACAAAACATTGCTTTCGAAACACGTGCAGTTTCATGACCTCCTAAGAGGCCCAGACAACTGTGGCCCAATTATTTTCTGGGTTTCTGATTTGAATTTAATGAACCTGGGGCTTTGGAAAGGAATGTTTAATATGCTTATATTTCAGTAGAAATAAATTTAAAATCAAATCCCCCAGGATTTCAAGCAGGCATTAATTGGAAAAATAAACGTGCCCAGAATCAAACGTAACCTGAGGACATATGTTGGCAAATTTTTTGGGACTTGGGAGACAGGTGATAGAGATAAAGGGAATATTCTCTCATCAGGATTTAACAGATGGTCTTTCCTACATATCTGCTGGGGTCCTAGAGTTTCGACATGAAAGCTAACATGTAGATGCAGCTAGCATCTAGGAAGGCTCATAGTATGTATACCTGGAATGTTACTCCGTAGTAAAGAAGTCTTGCAGCAATTATTTAAAACCTTGGTGAGACCACATCTAGAATATTTTTATGTAGTTTTGTTCTCCTTACCTAAGAAATGATATATTTGCAGTAAAGAGAGGACGACAAAGGTTCACCAGACTGATCCCAGGGATGGTGGGATTGTCCTGTGAGGAAGAATTGAACAGATTGGGTCTGAGATGTTGTTCCACTGAATTTACGCAGACCTTACAGGAAGGATGGTCCCCCTGGGGCTGGGGAAGAGGGGGCTCTAGAACCAACGAACACAGTAACAGAGTAAGAGCTAGGACATTAAGGACTGTGATGAGAAGGGATATTTTTATTCAGAGGATGGTGAATCTTTCGAATGTTCCATCACAAAGAGTTGTGGATGCTGAGTATAGTCATGTCAGAGATTAATAGACTTCTAGATATTAAAACTGTCAGAGGATACTGGAGCGTTGGAGACTGAGGAATAACCTTATAGAGGTTTATAAAATGATGATAGGGTGAATAGGCAAGGTCTTTTCCCCAGGTTAGGGGAGTCCAAAACTAGAGGGCATAGGTTTAAGGTAAGAGGGGAAAGATTTAAAAGGGACCTGAGGGACAACTTTTTTCACGCAGAGGGTGGTGTGTATATGGCATGAGCTGCCAAAGGGAATGGTGGAGGTTGGTATAATTGCAGCATTTAAAAGGCATCTGGATGGTTACATGATGAGGAAAGGTTTAGAGAGAAATGGGCCAAATGCTGGCAAGTGGGACTAGATTAATTTAGGATATCTGGTTGGTTTAGATGAGTTTCCGTGCTGTACAAATGTAACGCTATACAAGGACAATGTGGAAAAGTGGCATTGAGGTAGAAGATCAGTCATGATCTATTTGAACACGAAGCAGACTCCGAAGACTGAATGGCCTACTGCTGCTCCCAGTTCCGATATTCCTATTATCATTTACTGATCCATCTGCAAACATTTCTTGTTAAAAGACAACAACAACTTATATTTATACAACAACATTAACATAGTAACTTTAACATGCCTTGGCATCACACAGTTGATATCAGACCACATAAGGAGAACTTGGGGCAGATGGTCAAAAGGTTAGTCAAGGAGGTTGGTTCTAATGGGCATCGTAAAGCTGGAAACAGAGATTTGGAGGGACTCCCAAATTTTAGGGCCCAGGCAACTGCAGGCATAACCACCAATGGTGAAGTGATTAAAATTAGGAAAGCCCAAGATGCCAGAATTGAAGGTGTGCAGGTATCTCAGAAGGTTGTGGGACTGAAGAAGATTACAAAAATGAAGTTGGACAAGGTCACGGAAAACAAAGATGAGAATTCTAAAATTCGTAAAAACCAAAAGAACTACGGATGCTGTAAATCAGGAACAAAAACAAAGTTGCTGGAAAAGCTCAGCAGGTCTGGCAGCATCTGTGGAGGAGAAAACAGAGTTAACGTTTCGGGTCTGGTGACCCTTCCTCAGAACAGACCAGAATTTTGATTCTAAAAATCGTGTTCCTTTGACTGGAATCCAGCCAAGATCAGCAAGTACCGTGGCGATGGATGAACAAGACTTGCTGAGAGTTAACACACAGATGCTAGAGTTTTAGATGATTTCATGTTTAGAGATTGTAGAATGTAGGAGGCCATGCAGCCAGGAACAAGCTTGACCAGTTGAGGCTAGAGGAAGCCACTGCTATGTGGTTTTAGCAGTTTTTGCAGTGATGCAGGTAAGTGGTCAGAAGCTCATTTCAGGAACAAATATGATACCAAGTTTGCAAATAGCCTTGTTGCCAACAAGAGGGATAGGATCAGTAGGTAGGCAGGCAACAGAGTTGTGACGGCAACCAAAAAGCAATTTTCCCAATATTTAATTGGAGGAAAAATTTATTTAGCCCAGACGGAATACTGGAGAAGCAGTCTGATCATTTTCAGGTCATTCAGCGAGTTTGAGAAGTGTTAGTTTTAAGATACAAATGGGTGTCGTCAGCACACGTATGAAAAGTGACGTGTTTTTGGTTGATGTTGCTGAAGGGCAACACTTAAGTAAGAAATAGGAGGAGGCACGGATCAATCCACGGGCAGGTGCCTTTGATAGTAGGGCAAGAGCAGAAAAGGAAGCCAATTCAAGTGATTTGCTGGCTATGACTGGATAGATAAGAACTGGACCAGGTGAGATCAATCCCAACCACCTGGACAATAGTGGAGATGCATTGAAGAAGCTTGATGTAACACAGACTGCAGACTGGGCGGGGAGAGAGATTCACCTTTTTTAAGTCTCATTGGCTGCCGTTTGTGACTTGGATAAGAACCACTTCAGTACCATTGGCAGGGGCAGAAACTTAATGAAACTGAATCAAATATGAAATCCTGGGAAAGGTGATCGTAGATTTGAGAACTGACAGATTATTCAACAACTTTAGAGAAGAAATGGGTTGATTGTCAGGATGGAGAGTTCAGGTTGTCTTTTTAGAGGGGAGGGATGATTAGAGCAATGGTCAGCACCTAAGGCGGGAACTTTTAGAACAAAAACTATCATGAGAACAAAAGGTGGAACACCTGGATGCGGTAGGCTTGGAGAAATGGGAGTGGATCTAAAGAATTCCAGGGAATGTTTGGTCTGGTGGGTGGGAGTAATCTGTAGAGGCAACTGATCAGATGTTCTCAATCTTTGTCCTGAAAGATTTTGTGATCCCCTTGTACTTGTTGAGGATAAGAACGTAAGATCTAGGAGAAGGCGGATGGCAGTACAGGAACAAATTGTAGAGGTTCCAGATAATTCTAAAAAGTAGGGACCATTTTGAGCTGATGAGAGCAGAATATAATGGTGCTTTTTGTGGTCCAATCTGATCTGGAAGCAAATGGCTAAATTGATTGTCTGCCATTTCTGTTCAAGCCTGTGTCCCTTGGACCTAAGGCAGTGGGAGGTGAGGGCCACAACAGAAGGAATGTCTGGATTGAGAGGGAGTAATAGTTTTAGTGGACACCAGAATGTCAAAGGCAGAAGTGTGAACATGATTGAAGAGATTAGCGGTTGCAGAAGTATTGTGATAAATGGAGGGTTGCAGCTAGATAGTTAGATTTTGGGAGTGAAATGGGAGCTTTTTGCTCACCCAGGGTGGTCATGGTTGTGTGTAGGAATAGGAAGCTGCATAGGCATGTAGACAGCCCAAGTGATTGGCCAAATCTATAGCAGATGGAGTTTAATATGAGGATGATGAAGCTATTTTCTAAATGGCAAGAGATTACAAACTGCTAGATGAGCAATGCAGTTTGGTAGTCTGTATGTTCAAATCACTAAAAGCTGGTACCCAGGGACAAAAGGTCATCAAAAAGGCTGTTGGCTTTTGTTTCAGAGAGTCTGGAACATATGGCGAAAGAAATAGTGCATCAGGTGTAAAGCATTGATCAGACCATAGTTTGAGCACTAGGGTCAGTCTTGGACACTACAAATGGAGAGGGTAGATTGGCCTAGGATGGGGATAGAGTGCCTCTTCACCAAAATGATATTGGGGTTTTGAAAGGCTTCAATTATGAAGACATACATTTTGGATTGTGCTTGCTTTAATTTAAGATGATGAGGGATGATGTCTTCGTGATGTTTCAGATTTGGTTGGTTAAGTAAGTGAGTATTATTTCTAGAGATGCCCCTTTCACTGTGATATTTGCAAATGGCATCTGAAGGCTGTTTGAGACAAGGCAGTGTTTGTTTTAATGTGGACAGAAAATTATGCAGTCTGGTAAAATCTTGCGTAGGTTTAACTTACATTTTCTCCTTTGCCCCCATTCAGATTTTGGAGAGGACGCTAGAGCCAGACAGTTCCGATGAAGAGCCTCCTCCTGTTTACTCTCCTCCTGCCTATGACATGCATGTATTTGACCAGGGTTATCCGCAGCTCCCTCCACTGCCACCGCGACGGTAAGCACCACAATCATAGTCAACAGGCACACTCTCTGCCTTGGCTTGGGGCATGGACTCAGGCAAGTGACACTTTGCCAGCTTGGCACAGTAAAACTGGTCCCACATCCATTTGCACTGCATTTCAGTTAACACCAGAGTTGCACCAAGGCCACCTCCTGGATTTTGAGTGACATTACACCGTTCACCAATGTTCACATTGTTAGCATGGTTCTTAAAATGCTCTGCGTTTAGCAATCCTTCTTGTAATAAATGTTGGCTCCCTCTCTACAGAATTAGGTGAACAGGGAGGTCACTTCCCCTTCAGTTTGGCTCATAACTAGCAATAGATGGTAACTGATGGCCAATACCACTGCAGTCATCACTTCGCTATCCGTTTGTTATTTTTCTTGTGGGGAGTCACACTCTGGATGTTTATAGGTATTCCCACAATTTTGCAAGGCCTGGCAGCGTTGCTGGGTCAAAATCCTGGAACACCCTTCCCAACAGCACTGTGGATGGCACTGCACCTCAAGGACTGGAGTAGTTAATGATCCAGAATACCACAGCCTTCTGCAGGACAGTTACGGGTGGGCAATAAATGCTGACCTTGTCAGTGATGTCCATATCCTGGTGTGTCATTGGCATTCAGTCCTCAGTTTTGCATCTCCAAGTTCCTCAGCTTAAACTGAAGGAAACTTAGGACCTTTGACCAACTCCAAGTTGCAGCAATTTAGCTATTTAACTATAAATAATGTGTTGTATAAAAATAAAGGGAAAAATGTAAGACTTTAAGTTAGATTTGTAACTGGCTTATGCTCCAATTGAACCTTCTCTTGCCTTCTTCAATCGTTATCTGCATTTCCATTTATTCCGTTCTCTATCATGTGCTTATCCAGCGTTCATTTAATGGTGTCAGTGCTGTTCATTTCAACTAAGTTGCCTTCCCTGTCTGCAAAGACTGTTTAAACCCTGGCTGCAATCAGGAGACAGTCTGTATTTTAACAGAAGTCTATTGTAAAGCAAAATTCATAACTGTAGATATATTAAAGCTCTTACTTATGCAGTCACTTTCTATAAAAAAAAACTTACATTTTTAAGTGGTTGTCACACTTTTGTTTCAATGTTTTCATTATAAATCCTTATTCCCCATGTATAATGGAAAGACTCCATGTAAACGTGTTGCACTGTAATTATATTGTTATGCCAATGGTAGTACTTAGTTCTTGGTTTTGCATCTCCCAGTTCTTCACCTTACACTGAGAGCATTTTGTAAGCCCCAAACAATGCTGTTTTCCAAATTACAACACACCCTGCCATTTAACTGCATAGCTGCAAATAATAAAATATTGTATAAAAACCAAAGGCCAGAATAAACATAGAATCCGGGGTGTATTGCTTTAAATTAGGGACTGAATTTCGTCAAGTGTTGCATTATCATCCACCCCTACAGATTTGCTTCATCTGAAGACCACTCTTGTTCTTTTGAGTCCCTGTCTGCAACATTCCTGTTGACAGCTTCATTTCCTGGTGATGGGACTCTTCCTTGAGCTTATTACATCAATATGGGAAATGTTTGTGTAATCAGCAACAATGAAAACCTGCCACATAACCAGAGCCTGATAGTGGTGTAGCTGCAGCTGTTGGAAGGTGGTGTAGTGTCACTGGTGCACTGAGAGGCCAAAGGATGGGAAGAGACTTGGACAGAGCATAAATGTCAGTACGGATTAGTTGGTCTGAATGGCCTGTTTCTGTGCTGGACAGAGAACAGTACAGAACACGAACAAGCTGTACAGCCCACCGTGTCTGTGCCGATCATGATGCTATTCTAAACTAGTTCTACCTGCCTGCACATGGTCCATATCCCTCTATTCCCTACCTGCTCATGTGCCTGTCTAAATGCTTCTTAAATGTTACTATCATTACTGCTTCTACCACCTCCCCTGGCAGGAGTTCCAGGCATCTACCACCCTTTGTAAAAAAAAAAAATTTAAAAATTGCCTCTCACAACTCCTTTTAAACTTTCCCCCTCTTATCTTAAACCTATAACCCCCTAGTATTTGACATTTCCATCCTGGGAAAAGGACTCTGACTATCCATCTTGGCCATGCCTCCCATTATTTTATAAACATCTATAAGGTCTCTCCTCAGTCTCTAGTGAAAATAATCCAAATTTTTCCAACCTCTCCCTGTAGCGAATATGCTCCAATCCAGGCAACATCCTGTTAAAAACCGAAAGAACTGCGGATGCTGTAAATCAGGAACAAAACTAGAAGTTGCTGGAAAAGCTCAGTAGGTCTGGCAGCATCTGTGAAGAGAAATTCAGAGTTAACATTTCGGGTCTGGTGACCTTTCCTCCGAACATCCTGTTAAACTTCTTTTGCATCCTCTCCAAAGCCTCCACATCCTTCCTATAGTGTGGTGACCAGAACTACACACAATACTCCAAATGTGGCCTAACTAAAGTTTTATTCTGCTGCAACCGACTTGCCAACTTTTAAACTCAGTGCCCTGGCCAATGAAAGTAACCATGCCACATGCCTTCCTTATCACCTTATCCATTTGTGTTGTCACTTTGAGAGTTTTGGACTTTCACGCCAAGATCCCCCTACATATCAATGTTCCTAAGGGTCCTGCTATTTGCTGGATACTTTGCCTTTTGTATTTGACCTCCCAAAATGCATCATCTCAATATGTGTGGATTAAACTCCATCTTCCAGTTTTCTGTCCAGAACTTTCCAACTGATCCATATCCTGATGAATCCTTTGACAACCTTCCTTACTATCCACAACTCCTCCAATTTTTGTGTTGTCTGCAAACTTACTAACCAGACCATCTCCATTTTCATCCACGTCATTTATATATATACATGTATGTTACAAACAACAGAGGTCCCAGCACTGATCCTTGCAGAACACCACTGGTCGTAGATCTCCAGACAGAAAAACACTTCTCCGCACTACCCTCTGTCTTCTATGACCAAGGAATATTGTATCCAATTTACCAACTCACCATGTGATGTAATCTTCTGGACCAGCCTACCATAAAGGACCTTGTCAAATGCTTTAGTAAAGTCAACGGAGACAACATCAGCTGGCCTACCCTCATCAATCACCTTCGTCACTTCCTCAAAAAACTCAATCAAACTCGGGAGACAAGGCCTCCCCCGCACAAAGCCATGTTGACTATTCCCAATAAGTCCATCATTTCCCTACTGATGTATGCTCATTTTGACGTTTTGTAATTCTTTGCAATATGATGTGGTACCTACACAATGCAGCATGACAAAGCTGCAGTTACATTCTTCATTCCTCCACTGTGACCACAGGGTTGATGCACAGAGCTCGGGTGGGAGCCAGTCAAAAGTACGCTATCGGAATTGGAATCCGCCATTACTCGGTAATCTTCCTGATGATTTCCTGCGAATTTTACCTCAGCAGCTTGATGTGGTGCAGGTGAGCGTGATTCTGTTTCTGTCACAAAGAAGCCTGTTTTATAGGTAATGGTGCTGAAAGGGTTAAAAATATTGAACGCAGTACTGAGTCCAGAGGGCTGCAGGGTCCCCAAGCAGAAAATGAGGTGTTGTTATTCCAGCTTGCGCTGAGCTTTGCTGGAACACTGCGGCAAGCCTGAGACAGAGATGTTGGCCAGGGAACAGGGTGGTGCGTTGAAGTGGCAGGCCACAGGAAGCTTGGGGGCAGAACATAAATGTTTTGCGAAGCAGTCACCCAGACTACATTTTGTTTCCCCAGTGTAGAGCATGTTATGAACATGGGACTAGATTAATTTAGGATATCTGGTCAGCATGGATGAGTTGGATCGTGCTGTGTAACTGTATGACTCTATGCCTGCCGCTCAGGTCAGCCCCTCTCTGCGGTCTGCAATACTAAACAGTGCATATCCCGACTACCACCCTTGAGCTCAGTGACATGGGCACAGTCTGCGTGTTGACGTGGAAGTAATACTTGTCATCATTAATGAGAATGTGTGCTCGTACCCTGCAGAACTCGCAGAAGGGCCATCGTGGGAGCGGCCAAGAGTCACAAGGATCACTTGAGCAGGAGCGAAAGCTGAAGCAGTACCTGGAGGATGAGCGGATTGCACTCTTCTTGCAGAATGAGGAGTTCATGAAGGAGCTGCAGCGGAACCGTGAGTTCTTGCAGTCGCTGGAAAAAGGTGAGACAACACACAAGATGGGAGAGGGTAGCTTTGTGGTAGCTGAAGTAGGAAGACCTGCCATTCCACCTCCAAATTTTTCTGTCTGTTTTCCTACCTCACTCTGGAAGCTGGAAAGGCACAGTTCCAGCGGGAGGTCCCTCTGTGTGTTAACGCTGAATGACCCTTCGTCTTGTAAGGATCCAAGCAACGTTTGGGCTGATCTTTAATCTGGATGTGAAGATGTGCGCATTAGGACTCCACTTGGTTATACCACCACAGCCTAACAACCATCCAATCCCTGCTGTTGTTGAACTGAGATATGCAAATTGCTGACAGGGGCCGGAGGCTCCTCCCATGACGAAGAGGAAGTTGGAGCCGAACATACTGTTGCTTTGTGGGAGCTGGGCATAGCCACCCACTTTGGAAGCGGAAGATGTGATGTGTTCTACACCGAGAAAGGAAATGGGAAAAATATGAGTATCCTTGTTTTCCTGAGGCAACGTTGATTTTTATTTGCACTATTTTAACATAATCTGCTCAGTGGAAAACAGGCAGATTCAGATCATCTGCTGTTTTATACTCAGCCTGATTTTAGTTTCCACTGAATTCCAATTGATCAGGTTGAAATAATCTATTTCGAATCAGCTTCCACTTTGGCTGTTGAGGTCATACAATCACATCGATAATCCTGTTCGGCCCCAACCTCCTAAAACCCTTCAGATTTCATGTGGCAATGATTTTTACTCTGATATCATTGTCAAATTTCAACTGTAAAGACCACTCAGTCTTTCAGCATCTCCGGTCAGCTTTACAAAGTGCTTTAAGTCGAACCAGGATGATCAATCCTTTAGGGATTCTGAAAGGAACATTGCAGCTGGTACAGGTACCAGGGGCATGACTAATGCAACTCCGGGACAGCAATTGGCATTACCATTCCTCCTTGTACCATACCACAAGCACCATACATTTTAGTATATATACTGCTCTGTGAGTTTCCTCCGATTTGGAAACAGCTACAGACAAACCAGAATACAACAGTAGTTGCTTTATTAATGTGTAGCTTTCTGCCTGTATCCTTCTTACAGCGCCACCTACAGGTGTTGTTCTTTATGGCAGCTACAAGCAAATACTATATTCAAGATAACCAGGTGTAG
>NC_063357.1:12745051-12775397 GCF_021869965.1 Rhincodon typus | reverse complement strand
TGGAGAATCTGAGATAACAAGGTGTACAGCTGGATGAACACAGCATCTGCAGTTCCTACTATCTCTGAAACTATATTCAAGATGTTGGTTTAGTACCAATATGACCCTGTATCAGTATAATATTTTATCTCTGTGTATGAGAGGCTAAACCCTCTGACCATCCTTATCTTTCTCTTTCCCTCATTTACTGGAAGCTGGGTTCCGTAGACACAGGTTAATGGTAACTCTCTGTTGACTTGCCACTCGTGGATATTGAGTGTCAGCAAGGTTTATTGAACATGGAGTGGCCAAGAGCCACGCCTAGTCTGGCCCTCACTATCATTGTTTGGTGGTCAGGACTGGTAGTGTCGCTAATCCCCACCCCCGGGCCTTCGGTCACGGAGCCCATTTGTGATGGCCTAGCAAAGCCATTATAGCAAGACAAAGAAACGCAGGTTCAAGCTATCCTTCACAATTGATCAGCTTGTGGAATGGTCATGGAATCCACAGCCCTCTTGACTGTTATGTTGTAGGGACTGTTGAGTTTGGGTTGGATGAGCTGGGGTGATCCTTTCTACTTTATATGGATGTCAACCCACTTGGCTCAAACCATAATCTAAGGCTAGGACACTTTCTGACCTTTTTTTTGTATTTATTTTTGGAACAATGAACATTGCTGAGCAGGACAAAGTTTGTTGCTCATCTCTAATTGTCCTTGAAATGAGTGAGTTGTTAGGCCATTTCGAAGGGCAGTTAAGAGCCAACCACATTGTCGTAAGTCATGAGTCTCGAGTCTCTTGAGGAATAAGAATGGAACATTTCCTTTCCTAAAGTACACCAGATGGAATTTCACATTAATTAGTTGTCTCATGGTTAATTTAATGATACAAGCATTTTGTTCCAGATTTATTACTGAATTGACTTCAAACTCCCACGTTTGGAATTTGAACTTGCATTAGTCCACGACTTTGCATTAATTGTAACATTCCCACAATGCTGTTATCCCTTTATACATGGATGGATATGTGTCGAAATCCAGCCTATATTGGCTACCAGCTGGATACAGCATTTGATATAGGATCCATGGCAGATTTGAAACAGTTTTTTGTTAAATTCCAGATTTACCTGCGGGATTAATTGCAATTAAAGCCAGCTTGAGTACTGAGTACATTATACCTTATCTCCTTTTCCTCCAGATCGGCTAAAGTATGAGTCAAAAAAATCAAAGGCCAACAGTGCGAATGAATCTCTGTCCTCTGGCAGCATCAGTTTTCCCTCAGCAGTTCCAGGTAAATAAACCATTAATTTCCAATCAGCGTAATTCATTTGGTTTATTATTAGCTGCTGTTAGAGTTTAGTGATTTACTTCTGGCTGCCTAGAGAGATCCATACAGCCTTATTGTTGTATCACTCTTCTGCCCAATTGCATGTTGATGAGCCACTTGGTTCAGTGTTGGTGACCATTTACAAGATAACCGCTGCCGTGAAACGTGGATTAATGACTGTCTGTGACACAGGCGTCTGCAGATCTGGTTAAGGAGAAGTGACACTGAGCCGTGCAGACCTGCAGAGCCGTAGGATTGCTTGCAGCCTGGTTTGTGCCGAGATAGCTGATCTCGCCCTGGAACTGAGGGGCATCACAATTGATGGCAGTGCCACCTGCCACCACCCGGAGGATAATATAAATCTTGGTCATCAATTAAGAACTGCATTGGGTTCCATTCTGATTGAAAACCAGTTTTTCTGTCTTAGGAAGAATGGATAACTTTAGGGGAGATGCTAGGGAGCAAGTGGTACTCACCTAAGTGTATTCCACAATGAGCCATGGCCTTGGCAGAACAAGTTTGTGGGCCAGCTTGTCTTCAGGGAAGAAGGAGCTCAAGACTTAAACCCTGACTGCCCATTTTTAGAGGTACCTTCACCTCTTCCAGTTCCAAATGAGGTTGTCATGCAGAGAGTCAAAGAGAGATACAGCACAGAAACAGACCCTTTGGTCCAACTCGCCTGTGCCAACCAGATATTCTAAATAAATCTAGTCCCATTTGCCAGCATTTGGCCCATATCCCTCTCAACCCTTCCTATTCAAATACCCACCCTTTTAGATGTTGGAATTGTACCAGCTTCCATCATTTCCTCTGGCAGCTCGTTCCATACACGCACCACCCCCTGCATGAAAACCTTCTCCCTTAGGTCCCTTTCATATCTTGCCCCTCTCACCTTAAACCTATGCCCTCTAGTTGTGGACTCCCCCACCCTGGGGAAAAGACCTTTTCTATTTACCCTATCCATGCCCCTCATGACTTTATAAACTGTATAAGGTCAGCATTCAGCCTCCAACGCTCCAGGGAAAATAGCCTCAGCCTATTCAGCCTCTCCCTATAGCTCAATCCCTCCAACCCTGGCAACATCTTTGTGAATCTTTTCTGAACCCTTTCAAGTTTGGCAACATCCTTCGTATAGCAGGCAGACCAGAATTGAATGCAGTATTCCTATAGTGGCCTAACCAAAGTCCAGTACAACTGCAACATGACCTCCCAGCTCCTGTACTCAATATACAGACCAATAAATGGAAGCATACCAAACGCTACCTTCACTATCCTGTCTACCTGGGGCTCCATTTTCAAGGGACTATGAACCACAGTTGAAAGTCTCTTGACTCAGTTGTCTGAACATTAGCTGTAGCTCAGTGGTTAACACTCTCCTCTAAACCAAATGGTGGTGAGGACAATTCCTACTCTCCCTGACTTTAGGCAGTTTGACAGACACACTGCTGCCACTTCAAACACTTGGTACAAGCTCCTACCAGTCTTAAAGTGTCAATGCTGGCACACCAAGGAAAGCCTAAGAGTGCCTTTGTCCTCCTCTACAAGCTTGGCCATTTGAGAGTTAAGATAACAGGGCCTGGCTTGGAAGACATTTTCCTTTGGACATCCAACAGTTGATTTGATAGGAGTTTTGTTCAAATTTTTTCTGGGAGTTTGAAGTGTGCAAATTGGTTGCTGTCTTTGCTTTATTGTAATGGTATATAATTTTGCAATAATTTTACTGAATGAAATAATTAAAGGTGAATTGGGCAGAATTAATGACAAATTCCAGGTTACAAAATCTTACTTTTCAGTTTGTTTTGCTTTAGCCTTGCAGACTAATCTAACAAAACAAAACTAATTACAAATCAGAAGTGTGGTGCCTGGATTTGTGCAGCTTCAGAAGCTTGACCATCACAGGTAGAATACAATGATCTTATCAAAGGAAAGATATACTGACTTTGGAGGCAGTCCAGAGAAGATTTACGGTGTTGATCCAAAGTGTGGAGGGATTTTCTTGCAAAGAGGCAGAAGATGTTTGGCTTGTACTCATTGGAGTTTAGAAGAATGAGAGGAGACCTTATAGAAACACGTAAGATTCTTAAGGGGGTTGACAGGGTAGATGTAGAGAGGTTGTTTCCCCTTGTGGGGGAGTCGTAAGACAAGAGGCCATAACCTCGGAATAAGGAGTCACCCATTTAAGAAAGAGATGAGAATTTTTTTCTCTCTGACGGTGCTGAATCTGTGGAATTCTTTACGAAAGATGGCTGTCAAGACTGGGTTGTTAACCGTATTCATGGCTGAGATAGACAGACTTCTGATCATTAGGAGAATTGGGGGTTATGGGAATAATGCAGGAAAGAGGAGTTGAGAATGATCAGATCAACCATGAATGGTAGAGTGGGCTCGATGGGCTGAATGGCCTATTTCTACTCCCATGTCTTGTGACCTAATAACCGGAACCCATCCACCAACTTAAAAGTTGCACTCGCTTCACCACTGGTGCATAGTATCAATTCACATAAAGCTCCTTCAGCAGTACCTTCCAAGCTTGTGATCTGTACTGTGTGAAGGTTGTGGTCATTTGGCATTTGGGAATACCATCACCTGCACACTCACAATTGGATCTACATTGCCATTTCTTCAGTGTGACTAGGTCAAAATCCTGATAGTCCTAATAGCACTGTGGGGGTACATACACCGCACCGAGTACAATAATTCAAGAAGGTTGCTCCCCACCACCTTTTCAAATATAAATCAGGATGGGCAGTAAATGCTGGCCTAGCCAATGATGCTGATGTCCCTTGAATTAACAAAAATAAGTCTTAAATTACAGTCAAGACCAGTCATTACAGAATGATTTAATGTCTGCAGTGGATTGTGTGCTGGTGACATGGATGGCTGTGTTCTGATGAAAAGCCAAAAGGATGTGATGAGAAAATATCTGGATGCAAAACCTTAACCCTTTTGTCTCCCATTTGCTGCAGTTGAACCTGGTGCCTCTGGTGTTGCTGAAGCAAGCAGTCTAGTATTTGATGATGCGATGTTCAGGGACAAACTGAAACACATGGGAAAATGTGAGTCCATCTAAAATCATTACTTAGTATTTTACCTAGCACAGAAACTGACCTTTTGGTCCCATTAGCCTATGCGTGGCATTCCAATCCAGCAACACGTTCCACACCATTTCCTACCACAGTGTATCTGACTGTATCAACATACTCCTTTTTTCCCTCAAGTACTTGTTCACCTTCCCCTTACATTGACAAAAGTGTTGTTTTCAACATGATACCTGGACACAAGCTAGGGTTGTATTCCTTTAAAGGTTAAGAGGCCAGTATCCCATCGCCAAGTCATTCTTTATTTACACGTACATGACACTGACCCAGCCAACTCAGTGAACAGAACCCCTGGCACTCCTGTTTAAATCTGTCAGCCAGGACTCCCTGATTGAACCAGAATAACAGCTCCAATCAGGGAACTCATATTCTATGAGATCTCCCTGGATAACCTCATTCCAATCACTACAAGGTGATTTGATCAAAGTTATCAAGATATTAAGGGGAACAGATAGTTTCTCCCAATTGACCCTATTCTGATGGTTGGGAAATCCAGAACGAGAGATTATAAAGTGTAAAAATTACAGCTGGACACAGTGAGGTCACACGACAAGCGATCAGAGTTCAAATTTGAAGGCAGCACTGGGGACTGCAGAGTGGAGGCTCCAATTTGATGGACATTGGATCAACTGCAAGGCCCTTTAAGTGCACACAGTTTCTTTTTTGTTGTTGTGGGTCAGTGCGGCCAAACGAAAAGTGTTGAGGCCAAGTTGCTGCCAGCAGCAGAACCATAAAATGCAAGATTTCCAATGTTTCTTTTGTATCTGTATGCCTGTCATTTCAGGTGCTCTCCAGGTCCATGACCTCACCCACCTTCCCAATTTTCGCACTGGGATTTTTTGTGATCAGTGGAAAACTGACGGTACTCGCCAATGACCTCGATAAAAGATCAGGCAGTCTCTCTGGTGTGGATTTCCCTTCCCAATTTTACTCTGCCTTGAGTTGATGCTGGAAACAACTGATAGCATGCAGCGGCAATAATGCCACCAAGCAGACTGAGAAAGCAGTCACATTGAAGTGTTCTCTCGCATGGCAAACCAAGAAGTAAAAGGCACTAATAATCCTTCGTGTTTTACTCAGAGTGAGATAAAGATTGGGTAAAACATATTGGATTAAGGTAGAAGCTGAAATATCATTTTCAAAAAATCTTTCCAAAGAGTGTTTTCAGGGGAATTTATTTTATCGTATTACCACTGGACAAATGTTCGACACATTTTCTAGGCCAGAGACCGTTGCTCAGCCAACATTTTGGACCCAGTACCCTGTTTAAAAACCCCATTACATCATATTTAGCCATTCATAAACTTTTCATGGGTCTTTACAGTGAAACTAAATCTGCCAAAGTGGAAGACCTAGGGGTTTTTTTTAAGCGTATCTTCACATGCACACTTTTTACCTTTTTGAGGAATAGTGTGGACATGGTGGGAAGATTATTACTGATTCTCAGCCCTTTGAACTGCATCACAGCAGCTCTTTCTGTAGCCGATCAAGTTGCGTGGGACCTTGCCCCTTCTGACCCAAATGTAGGGGTGCTACCACAAGTCTTCCTTGCGTAGGATTCATTCATACAGTTTTAAAAAAAACGAGTTATATTTTTCTTACAGTTTTAGAACAGTCTGTTTTGGAATCTGTCATTTCTAGCTGTCAATTGTATATTTACTGCAGTCTAAAAGTGCTATTATTGTTTGTGGATGAGAATAAAGAGCTGTGGTTGTCTGGTGACATAATTATAAGCATAACGGCTCACCCATAATGATCTCAAACTCAGGAGGGGCCTGACCCACTGCCTTTATTTTTCAGCGACAAGGAAGAAACTTTTCGAGCTGGCCCGAGTGTTCTCCGAGAAGACAAAAATGAGGAAGTTGAAGCGAAAGCATTCCTTAAAGCACCACACGTATCCTTAATCGTTCTTTGCGATGGTAAAGAATGATGGATCAAGGCCCAGTCTTAGTCAGCAGCCTTGTAACTGATAGATGTGCCGTGGAAAATCAGGATTCCTATTTGACTGTACGTTTTCCTTATTGGAAAACTAAACATTCAGCCCGAAGCCCACAGTGTAGGACAACAGCAGGGATCATATGGCATTGGAGGCCACATTTTGCCAGTACAAGTTCTTTGGGTGAGTTATTCGATTAATACAAACGTACGAATTAGGAGCAGGAAGAGACTATTTGGCCACTTGACCCTGCTGTGCCATTCAGTAAGTTCATGACTGATTTGATTACTCCACATTCTGGTAACCTTTCACCTCCTAGCTTCTCAAGAATCTACCTACCTCTAACCTAAAAATATTCAAAGACTGTGCTTCCACTGCCTTTGTGGAGAGAATTCCAAAGACTCATAACCTGCTGTGAGAAAACATCCCTCATCTCGGTCTTAAATGGCACCTTCTTCCTTTTAAAACCCCTAGTTCTAGATTCTCCTACTAAAGGAAACATCCTTTCCACATCCAGCCTGTCAAGACCCCTCAGGATCATGCGTGTTTCAATCAAATCGCCTCTTACTGTTCTCAACTCCATCAGACACAAATCTAATCTGCCCAGACTTTACTCATAAGACAACTCGCCCTTTCCGGATATCACTCCAACGAATCCTCCTTGGACTGCTCCCAAACAAAATTTCAAGAGTCCGCAGCCAGTGCTGTTCCCAGCATTGACTTGCAGTTCCAGAAGTGTCTACCATGCTGGAACCTTGTAGGTCCACACAGAAGAAACAAAAGAAAGGAATGCTGCTTCCAAAATATTCACATCCTTCTTTAAATAAGGAGACCAAAATGGTACATAATACTTCAGATGTGGTCTCAACCAATGCCCTATATAACTGAAACGTAACCTCCCCAATTATGCTTTATTTCTCCTTGCAATAAACAGGAATATTCTATTATCTATTCCTCATCACTTGCCATACCTGCATTTGTGATTCATTTTCCAGGACACCCAAATCTCTGCATCTCAGAGTTCTACAATCATTACCGTTCTACACCATTAGGATAATATACTTCTTTATTCTACTTGCTAAATTGTACGATTTTATGTTTTCCCACGTTATACTCCTTTTCCTAGACCTTTACACACTCTCTTTGCCCACCTGTCTATATCCCTTTGTAGCTTTCTTAGTCTTCTGCACAACTTACTTTCCTGCTAATCCCACAGTTCTTACTTTTTCCCCAGATCCTGGTAAATCTTTATTCCCTTTGAATACTAATGCAATTCTTGGGTGAGCAGAGTAAAAGACAGGGTAAGTACATTAGCCTGAGGTTCGTCAAAAATGAAGATTGAAGAAAACCAAGATCTGGAATTGACTGAGCTGGAACAGAAGATTTTAATCTGTCTCGATTTCAGTGAGGTGTAATGAAGAGGAGAAGGATGGTTTATTAGACAGGGTAATCAGGAGAAAATTCAGAGCAGCAATCAGCATCATAGCATAGAATACATAGAGAGAAACAAGCAAAGTTGCAACAGTTGGAGATTGTAGATTAAGTGCCAGACAACCAGCTTTTCCTTGTTTAGAGGAAGGTGTTGGTGGACTCTTGCCAGATATGAGTGCAGTATTCTAGTGTTGAACAGATTGTGTTTATAAGGCAGATATAGATTTCTGATGAGGAATGAGTATTTTGGCAATTAAGGGGGCACGTGAGCTTTGAAGCTGTGTGTGATTCATCTAAGGACAGAAACATGAATATGTTCATTAGATGAAGGAAGACTGAGAATGGAGCCATAATAGGTGCATAGAAATCTGTATGTGTTGTGGCTGATTTCAGATGTAAATGGACAAACCTTATACCAGTCCAGGAATACTGTGGCCGTACCCAGTCCGCGGAGAAGTTGGACCCACTCTCAAGCTCATTTGAGGTTCATTTAGGCATCGGTTGATTTGTTAATCCTCTGCTCCCTTGCTTTGAGGATCAGATGAGTTGTTATCCTACTGGGCCTGAAGTATCAAGTTGTCCTTTGGCCTTCTGTCCCCCATGATGCTCCTGCAGCTGTCAGTTTCCTTAACCACTCCCTAACCTCCACTATTGCCTTCTCTTTGTTTCTCTGTCTCTTCTCTCCTCCCCTAAGGCCCCTGGTTCTGGGCTCAGTCTTTGTTGCCTCAAGTCAAAGTGTCACACATGCTTGAACGGATCTGGCACGCTAATGATTTAAACATTCTTCACCAGATCCACTCAGACCATGCCAATTAAAATTTTGACTCACCTCCTCCCTAGCACAAGCAGCAATAACATCATCTGCTTTTAGCCCCAGTTTAGCCTTTAATCTTCAGAAATCCATGTCGCTAGGGGAGCAGAAGTCAGGAGAATGAGCCATCAATTACAACATAGGTGGGACCAACTTTGAGGAAGCAGTACATATTCAGACACATGTAGAGCTCTTGCAGTGCAGTGGTAATGTCCTACCTCTGAGCCAGGAGCCCAGGTCCAAGTCCTACCTGCCCTGGAGGTGTGTTGTAATTTGTCTGAACAAGTTGATTAAAAATATCTGCATTCGGGCACGCAACATCAGTGGGAAGCTGGTAAGAAGCATACTGTGTCAGACCCTGTTCGTCTGCAGGAGTAAGAAACAACCCTGTGCAATAAACTTTATAAAGAGTGTTTATATTTTACAGTGCAGTGAGCTGGATAGAGACCCAGCTGCTGTTGTACAGGAGTAATTAATAACCGTTACATAGATGTCAGTGAATTACACTATTTTAACGTTTTTCCTTCACTCCTCCGGCTACACAGTCTCGGAACTGCAGCCTCAACAGCTAACCTCCTCGATGATGTAGAAGGGAATTCTTGTGGTAAGGATATCTGCATGTTGTAACCTTTTCATATGTCTGGAGGGCATAGAATTGTCAAGGAGATCTGCAGGGGGTCTATCCAATGTAGCCCTCTGTTGTTGGGTATGATGCATGTGGAAGCTGTTTTTACCTCTCAGCTAACAGCAGGATATAGATTTGCTCTGATTTTTGGCCTGCAGCAAGGGGATGTGTTATGGTGCAGACTTTCAGCAGGCAAGAAACCTGCTTGCTTTGGGCTTGGAAACACGCGAGGACCATGTTGCCATCAAAAATAATTGATGAGAGTTTAAAATTAGAAGCAGAGGTAGGAAGAGGAACAGTTTGGCTTAACTGTGGTTTAAGCAGATTAAAATGTAAATTTTGGCAACATTTTCATCTTTAAAGTTAGAATGGGAGCTCAGGAAGGTGGGGTATTGAGTGAGATATGGCTTCGGCAGGAACAAGCACAGAAAATACTGGAGAAACTCAGCAGGTCTGGCAGTGTGCGTGGAGCGAGAAATAGAGTTAAAGTTACAAGTCCGGTATGATTCTTCTTTAGATCTTCTGAAGAAGAATCAAACTGGACTTGAAACATTAACTGTTTCTATCTCCAGAGCTGCTGCTACCAGACCCACTGAGTTTCTCAGCATTGTTCTGTGTTTGTTTCAGATTTCCAGCATCTGCTGTATTTTGCTTCTATTTGAATGTTTCCTACAGGACTTGGCTGCCAGTCTATTCATGAATAATTTCACTCGTTTATAAGAACATGAGAAATAGGAGCAGGAGTAACATATTTGTCCCCTCAAGGCTGCTCTGCAATGCTATATATTGCTGTTTCTCTTTCAGATGAAGATATCCAGTTCAGGAAACAGCCCCTACAGGAAGAAGATGAAGAAAATGAGGATCGGCAGTCCTGGTAAGCTTTAAAAAAGAGGATCTGTTTCGATGTCAACTTCTGGACAGAAATGGGGAGTGGGATAAAGGGCCAATCACTATACAGATCTCTGGACATCAAAAGCTCTTGTGTTAATATGGAAAACAATTAGCTGTCACAACAGTTTCAGCAAATCACCCACGTTATTGGGTGAAGGAGTTGCGAATGGTATGTTATTTATATTTAGTTGAATGCAGATGGGAGGTATTTACTGCGGCTATTGTGGTTACAAACGTGTGAACAATGAACAAGAGTAGGCCACTGGGCCCTTTGTGCCTCGTCTACTATTCAATAAGATCATGGCTGATCTGATTTTAACCTCAACTCTACATTCGTGCATATCCCCGACAATATTTCATCCCCTTGGTAATCAAGAATCTAGCTTCCTCTGCTTAAAAATGCGTTTAAAAAAATCTGCATCCACTGCCTTTTGAAGAAGCAAACTGCAAAAAGTCACAAACTCTCTTGGAGGAAATAAAGTGTTTCCTCATCGCTGTCTTAAATGAGCAATCCCTTATTTTTAAGCTAAGACCTCTAGTTCTAGTTTCTTCCACAAGAGAAAATATCCTTTTGACATCATTCCAGTCAAATCCCCTCAGGATGTTATATGTTTCAATTAAGTTACCACTGACTCTTCTAAACTCCTAGCCTTTCCACATAAGGCAATCTGATCATTCCAAGTATTAGTCTAGTAGACCTTCTCAGAACTGCTTCCAGCGCGTTAACATCCTTCCCTAAGTACAGTGACCAGTATTGTACACAGCAGTCCAGATGTGATCTCACCAATGCCCTATATAACTGAAGCAATAACCTCCCTACTCTTGCAGTGAATTCCCCATGCCATAGACCATAACATTCTATTAGCGTTCCTGACTATTTGCTGTTCCTGCATGCCAATATTCTGTGATTCATGCATTAGGACACCCAGACCTCTCTGCATCTCTCACCATTTAGATAATATGCTGCTTTTCTCTTCTTTCTGCTAAAATGGACAATTACCCACTTTCCCACATTGTACTCCATTTGCCTAATCTTTGTCCATTTCACTTAACTTTCCGTATTCCTTTGCAGGCTCCTTATGTACCCTTCACAACTCACTTTGCTGACCATCTTTGCACTGTCAGCAAATTTAGTCACTCATCAGGCACTTTGATCGGCGGAGCCCCACATGCCTCCCCAACCCATGAAGATGATGAGCTGCCCACAGGTTGGCAGCTGTTGTGAATGGCACACAGTGACAAGCCCAGTGTCAATCCCAGTAGAGACAACCTAAAGCTATTACATGATGTTCAATTGGCTGCTGATGCCCTCAGTTGGCGAGGGGACAGGAAGGTCAGCCCTGGGATGCCTAATTCTGGCTGGAGGCGGGAGGGTTTCGGTATTCCAGCGCCTGCCTTCCCTACCTCTCAGACTCATCAATACCAGGAGCAGAAAGTGTTCCTCCAGCTCCACACTGTGTTATCTCTGACTCCAGCATCTGCGGTTCTGACTATCTTCAAGTTCCACCCTGTGACTTTTCTTCATTTCGAGAGGACGTGATTTCTTTTCACTAGCTTTCCCAAATGTTTATTGTATCATCATCAAGTGTTGGATGTTGCAGACAATCATTGTTTATTGATACCTCAAAACTGGGCATATTCTATAGCTCCCTGGGTCTGTCTTAGTCTTTCACTATTCTACAGGCATTTATAACCGATGCTTGATGTAGGCTAACCACAGGTTGGTTATCAATTATATACTTTTCCAGTCGTACTGGCGGTGTTTACCATGGGCCGTGAGTTTCTGAAAGAAAAATCTGTTAAATTTAACTACTCAAATAATAATATTCAGTTGCCATTCTTTGTGTCTCCCCCAGCTCCTGCTGGAGGCCTACCCTGTTTCCCAGGTAACCAATATAACATCTTCAAACAGGCCAAGTGAGGAGATGCAGTTCAGTGTTATGCAATTTCTTTGCATAACAGGAGAAAACTAATAATTTGTGAAGTCTGTCTTTCAACCAGCATAATTAAATCCTCAAAAATGAAGTTATTCTCTTTGTCTGCTATTATCTCTGTTTAAATATATATGAAGTGAATTATATCATAATTTGGCTTAACATTTAACCACATTTTTGGTTGCTCTTTTCCTACAGATCCTGACACCTTTTTCTGCTGAAGGAGCTGTTTTCAGTGATTAAGCAAAAGGACTATTATTCTTCACAGATGAAGTTGGTGGCATCTCTTCATCTGCTTTTTAATAACTTCTGTAATGAATAAGGCACAATTAAATGGAAAAAAATTCAAGAGATACCCATCCATCACCATTGTAAGTTCAGGGTTTGGGTGTATTCATGTTTTTATCTTTAATTCTCTGTTTAATTCATCAAATTTATAGATGTCTAGATTTTTCTATCCAGACCTTGCGATAGTCCTAACCCTGACTCACAATGGTTGAGAGCAACTGGTAGAGGGCTGAGCCTAGTTTTTAACTATATGTATGACAATATTTTTTGATAGAAGAGGCCAACTTCAGGCATTGAACTGTATTCCATTTGGGCTGCTGTTTGATTCATGTAGGCAGCATAATTCCTTAGCTCACTGTCAAATGATGTCCTTATTGGTTGTTGCGTGCCTAATGATATACTATATTAATTAACAGGCCCACTCAATAAGCCAGAACATATTTGATTATGTAAATGTTTCTGTTGTAATTACTGGGCCAGTTCGTGTTTTTTTTTCCTTTTTTTAAGAAATACTAGATTATAGTGGAACAGGATGGACTGAAATGAAGAACCATTTGATTGTTATGGTAAACATCGATGGATATGGAGCTACCGGGGCCTTTGTAATGTCGAATCACAATCCCACCCACTGCAAAAACACCAATCGGACGCTCAGCCAGAATGATCATTTACCAGCAGGATACAAATATTAAAACCGATACCTGCAGCTTACGGTGAAAGGGGCTGTGCAACATATAAACCACAGTTTAAAGTGCCCTATTACCGTGTGGACATGTGTGCTGTGAGGAACATAACCCACCCAGCAATTTAAACTGATGAGGAATTTGCTAATGCTTTCAGTATCCTGTTTAACTCTTTCACATGAGCCAGCCTGAGCTATGGAAAATCAAAAACTGTGGTAGAGAATCCAATTAATTTTGTTTCTCCCTTAAGTATTGTCTTTGGCTGTTCAGTTTTGCTAATATTCCAGTTGAATATGACCCATTTGTTCACTTCCTTCAATCATGTAATGGGGAGACAGATGTGCAATCACATTGATTGAATCAAAAACATCATGGCCAGGCTCTCAAACAGGTAGGTCTTTGAGGAGGACTCAGACAGGAAGTAGTAAAGAAGGAGTCTTGTATATCTCCTTGTAGCTGCTCATAGTTTAAGCAAGAATTTGTCAACGGATCATTTATCCACCTTTTCACCATTTAAAAAAAAAAACAGGAGGAAAAGGAATTAAAATGATGAGGTATGAAATTCTCTAATTGGTGTGTAAAGTTCACTTGTTTGGGATTGCTAGCTAAAATGTTTGCAATACTACTGCGCAAGGTGACCGAGAAAACTCTTACCTCCCCAGCATTAGTATTAAAATAACGGAATTTAGCGCTGGTAAAAGGGCTACATTTGTTAGGAATAAACCTGTTTATTTTTCGCAATGTTGCTTTGTTTTTAAAGACTGTATGCATGAATATTACAGCACACTTTGAGGAGACTTGCAGAAAACACATGAAATATATCTACAAATCTAGACCTCATTGTTTAGGATCTTGCTTTGGATAGAATCCATTGAAACTCCCCTCTTTTTAACCAATATGTCATTTGTGTTTATACCGACTATCCGGTTAAACACTTGGTAAGAGAGTGAATTAAAAAATGTGGTACACATCTCTCAAATGAAACAGTTTAAAATCATAGACCACCCTTTCATCCAACATACTCGGAGGAAAGAAACTATTCAGAGATTGATACATTAATTTGGGAGACTTAAGGAAAATTTAATATTTTATTATAAATCATTTTAAAATATCTCAAGGAAATTCAGAGGAATCATTTGTTATGTCCCCTCATCTAATACCTGTCAAGTCTGCTGATTCCCATATACGTCAGAGAGAGGGGATGGGAGCATTTGATACAACAGATTGCAGCTGGTGCATATGTAAAATTGGAAAGAAAATGAATGAGACTGCTGTACAACATTAAATGAACATGAACAGCTGAGGTCAAGTATAAAGATGCATGTGCAAATGGGTTCTGTACGAGGTTAACAGAGTGCCTGTCCTGGACTACTTGCAGTCACGTTCCTGTCTCTGACCTCTTCAGGAGTAGAATCTATTTCAGCGTGATATTAATATCAAAACAGCTACTCCTTTAGGACGGGCCAGTGGGAGTGAGCGAATTATTGTAAATGATTTGTTCTGATGGTAACAGTGAGCAGCAGTGGGGACAAAAATAACTAACTCTGCTGTCAGAAGGGAGTATTCACTTCTGATTTTGAATGGTGACTATTTGCTGACGTCGCAACTTTCTTCCCAAGCTGGGGTCACTTGCAATACATGGAAACCCTGGCAAGTGTTCCTGAAGGAGCTTCAGATAACTGAATGTAGGACAGCTTCCAATGTCTGACCTTGTTTGGCGGTGGGGGGGGCGATATAAGGGAGTCACAAGTGTAGGCCACTTTAAATCACTTCACCAACGACACTTAATCTTGTGTTGGCATAACGCTGAACAGGCTTCTGTACGTCCTATTTCTCAAGCATCCAGTCTTAGGAGTGATAATTGGAAGAAAAGAATAAAGACCTGCTAGTTTTGCCAAATAAAATACACATTCAAGAACCGTCAGGAAATCGGGCAAAGCCTGGAGTTTCCTTCCTGGGACATGACCACATCTTCTACCTCTAAGTTACACCCTACTGTATTTTTCAATGCAACGTATGCTGAAGTTGACAGTACTGTATCTTTACCAGTCCCAATAGGGTCTGGTTCTAATGTATCATCATTACTACACCAATGCAATAAGTATAAAATGAGAGGAAAGTTTTTTTTTACATATATGTAACAGACAGGAATTGTACCTGGTGTAAAGTCACAGCATGGAATCTGTTACAACTGATTCAGGATATTTAGTGAGGTATAAGAATTAGCAGCACCACTGTCAAAAGGAATAGCAGTACACAAACTGTGCCATCTTTGCTGAGAAAAAACATATTGTAGTTGATTGCTAGTTAATTTGTTAAATTGCATTATTCCCTTTGCTGGGATGTAAGGGCCACTTGTTCATTGAAACGTAAAGATTCTCGTTCTTGATGGTGCAACATCTTATAATGCAGCACCACAGACTTGGAATCAGAGGTTTTACTGCTAGGTTTAACTGACTGTCATGTCTAGACACGCTCCCCTGAGATTAGGAAGAATACCAAGTTGCTAGTATTAGCCACATTGAACAAAGAGAATTCCATCTTGGGTTTTATGCTACAGTACAACTTAGTGACTGACCAAAGGACAGTATGGTTGGAGCCATGGAAGTACCTATAATCACCAAGTACCTTGCAAGAATATGAAATGGGGGCATGGTTATCAAATAGTTGAAATGTAATGAGAAGGAGTAAATGGAAATGCATGCCATTAGGGTCACTCAGTGATGGACCCAAGTTGAGTTATTCAGATAGGTTTAAGCATATAGTGGCTGCACCCCAGGTGTCTGTCAAATAACCAGAGGACACACTTTTGAATCAAACCCGGAGGAATGACGAGAAAACTGGTGATTGGAAATGGGATGCTTTTTGCTTATTTTGCCTCATACCATTTTAAATGGTGACCAAGATATATCTCTCTCACTCTGCCTTCCCATTTTTGGAACTTTTAGAGATCCTGCCTGTGGGAAACAATGGAAGTGAGTGAAAAGCAAGTGCAACTGAGGTCTGAATGTTTGGGTGAAGCAATTGGAATGAACAAGATAAAACCTTGTGCAGTGTTTTGAACTTCTCATTATTGGGCACGGCTAGTGAGAGTCACAGAAGAGGGAGCACGGGGAAAAGAATATGGAAAGCTAGAATTCAAATGTTGCAGCCTTTACAGAATAGTAAAAGATTTTGTGCTGCTTCACTTGAAGATGCTCATTGGAATGTTTTAATCTGTTGAGTCTTTGAAGAATGTTTGATCCACATTGACTGTGATGCACCTCATGATGTTCCCTGAACAAAATTATTTAAAAGCAAGTTCTGTTATAAACCATGTGTATTGAATGTTGTCCAACTCTTTCACTCCACTTGTTGAAGTATTTTTGGTATAGTGTTGGGTTCTGAGAAGTTATATTTGAAATTTGTTTTTCTAGGGATGCTTGTTAATTAGTTGGGCAGCTGATTTATCCTGCTTTAGAAAAACATTTGTTTTCACATCAACCTGTGAGCTCTGTTTCTGACTGATCACCAGACTATAGGGCCATTCATTGACTAGTTTTCCAGATTCCCTTCCTTCCCATGGGAGATATTGCCCAGCCCTTGCTTTGTCTTGTGGCCACAATTACAAACCAGCTTCATGGGTTCAAAGTTTTCGAGAAGATTTGTAGCTCGGGTTGTGGATGAGGTTGTAGACATGCTTGCCGAGCCAGTGGGTTTGGTTGCAAACGTTTCGTCACCCTGATAGGTAACATCGTCAGTGCACCTCCAGTGAAGTGTCGGTGTTCTGTACCGTTTGTTATTTATATGCCTCTGTTTGCTGAGGTAGTTGGTATTAGCAAACAGAGGCATATAAATAACAAGTGGGACAGATCACCAATACTTCACCGGAGGCACACTGATGATGTTGCCTACCAGGGTGATGAAACGTTTGCAACCAAACCCACCGGCTTGGCGAGCATGGCTACAACCTAAACATGTCTACAACCTAAACATATCTACAAACTCAGTTACATGGATAATCATTGGAGAGAGCCCAGCCTGATGTGGCATGCATCTGTGCCAACAGAGTCACCAATGAATATTCAAGTACATTTTCCTGTAATTTATAATACATCAGTATTTTCTCATGGATGGGCTCCATTGACTTTGCATGGTTCTGCATGTCTGAGTTCAGGTGTTTCTGGATAAGGTTACCTGTCATAAATATTAGATTATTCATCCAGAGCCTTGTTATTTGTACCGGAATTGGTAAATGAATGTTCTGCTTTAACTGTGATGCTAAGTTATAATTGGGATAAATTTATAAATGAGTCATTTTTGACTCCGTTGAAGTATTGTTAGACTAGATAGTTTGGAACAGATGAATTCATTAGTGGAAGGGTTGATGAAAAGGGTACTGTTAGGGTAAGAATTCACAGAACGTAAACTGTTCAAAGAAAATGATAATAAGTGCATATTATGATTAAGATCTCCTCTGATTAATTTTTCCAGTGTTTGCTAGCAGAAGTGCCCTGGAGATTAAATCTTAAATTCTAGGAGATATCTGGGTGAACCTGCAGGGCTGGTAATCCAGAAATGTACCTTAGGCTGGTTTCTTTGCACTATGTTTTGAAAAGTTGTCAAATGAAAGCTATTAGGGTTGTAGTGACAACCTGTCAGCACGTTGTTTGCTGCATTCAGTGAGAATGAGTGAATGAAGATTTAAACTCTACTCCTGTGACTTTTAAATACATGCAATCTTAAGGTAGTACTGATCATAACTTGAAGCTAAACACTGGCAGAATTGGTGAAGGACTGGTGCAGGCCATGAGGCTTGCTCTCCAAATCGGAAGAAAAATAAAGGGCTAAAAATGCAAACCATTGGGAAGGGGTGATTTTAGGAGCAGGAGGAGGCAATTCAGCCCTTCGAGCCTGCTCCGCCATTCTTCACGATCATGGCTGATTGTCCAACTCAATAGCCTAATCCTGCTTTCTCCCCATAATCTTTGATCCTATTTTCTCCAAGCACTATATCTAGTTGCCTCTTGAATAGATTCAGTGTTTTGGCATCAACTACTTCCTGTGGTAATGAATTCCACAGGCTCACCACTCTTTGGGTGAAGAAACGTCTGCTCATCTCTGTCCAAAATCATCTATCCCAAATCCTCAGACTGTGACCCCTGGTTCTGGCCACACCCACCATCGGGAACATCCTCCCTGCATCAACCCTGTCCAGTCCTGTTAGAATTTTATAAGTCTCTATGAGATCCCCCACTCATGCGTCTGAACTGTAGCAAAAACAATCCCAACCCAGTCAGTCTCACCTCAAATGTCAGACCCATCATCCCTGGGTTCAGCCTTGTTAACCTTCACTGCACTCCCTCGAGAGCAAGAGCATCCTTCCTCAGAAAAGGAGACCAAAAATGCACACAATATGCTAGGTGTGGTCTCACTAAGGCCCTGTGTAACTGCAACAACACATCCCTGCTCCTGTACACGAAACCTCTCACAATGAAGGCCAACATACCATTTACCTTCTTTACCACCTGCTGCACCTGCATGCTTACCTTTAGCGATTGGTGCACAAGGACACCCAGGTCCCACTGCACACTCCCCTCTCCCAATTTACAGCCATTCAGGTAGTAATCTGCCTGGTTGTTGCTTCCAAAGTGAATAACCTCACATTTATCCAAATTATACTGCATCTGCCATTGATTTGCCCACTCACCCAACCTGTAGAGATCATGCTGAAGTATCTCTGCACCCTCATCACAGTTCATCCTCTCACCCAACATGGTATCATCTGCAAACTTGCAGATGTTACATTTTGTTCCCTCATCCAAATCATTAATATATATTGTGAACAGCTGGGGTCCCAGCACTGATCCCTGTGGCACCCCACTAGTTCTTCCTAAGTCTGACAACCTTTAAAACCTTATAAACATGGTAGAGCCGCTAATCTCTTGGTTGACACCGTGTTACAATCTGACTTAATTCTAAATCACCCAAAGCACATTCATTGCTTGTTTTAAAAAAAATGGTCTAGGACATTAAAAATATCAATCATTTGCCAAACTAATTGACTCCAACATGTTCACTGGTAAGTGGGGACTAATCAGTAATAATCTCTTCCTGTCAATTGTATTTCTGTCATTGGTGGGAACTGAATGGGCATTTCTCTACTGTTAGCCATGCAGTTGTACCTTTAAAGAAAATATGTTCACAATCTTTGGACTGTGTGTGTTTATTAGTCACAAAGAGAAGGATTTTATTCATTTCCCAACAAGAGGGAGGATTGACCTTATGTTCAGGTATCAACATTCTTTTAAGTTTTATACACCCATGTGCGGAATTATTCTTGTCTGGAGGTGCTTAATTATGTATAGGCTTGTGCCATTAGGACATGCTAGATGAAGCCTAGTACAGAGCTTCTTCATTGTGAAAAGGAGAGACATGTTGCTGAAACTTTTTGTGTTGCACTCATCAGGATAAAATAAAGAATGCCAAATCTCGACAATTTATACAGCAGAGAGAAAAGTTCTTAAATTGACTCTGGTGGAGGTGTTGCTATTGAGAAAGTAATAAATAGCTTTGTGCCCCCCCCCCCCAACAACTCCTGGATTATTCAAAAAATGTGCAAGACTTGAACAAATCTGTTTGCAGCAAAATTATTTTGATACCAATCCATAGCAGGAGAAATCAGAAATGCTGACCAAAACACTGCTCAAAGATACAGAATTTAGAGAGGGGGATGGAGAGGTTCAGGGAGGGAATTCCAGGTATATAGGCAATTTTCCACCTGGCCCTCATGACTGGGAGGCTTGCTTGCCAAATTTTCAGCTCGGAAATTCAGCTGCATGCTGTCCCTTTTCTCTCATTGTTCAGAATATTCGCCGAAGATTGCACACAGCCCAAGTTTTTGATGCATGGCCTGGGAAGGTTCAGTTCCCTATGGGGAGCACCAAGTGCGACATGTTACACATTACAATAACAATGATTTGCTACAAAAACAGTGATCTCTTCTGTCCCATTGCTCGATTGTGAACCTTGGGTGGAGGAAAATCTATTATGTTTCTGTAAAGAAACCTGAGATTGATCAATTATTGGATTTGTTGAGTGTGCAGAGCCTGCTGGCTCCACTGTTGCCTTAGTGTGGGAGATTGTTTCAGTTGTGTCATGTACTCAACGGGTATAACTCCAGTTGCAGAAAACTCTTGATCTGTCAGATTCTGTGACTGGGATGGCCATTAATACAGGATTTTTTAATAATGTAATAATATCTTCGACCTAGATAACAGCTTCATATCATATCCCCCTGGTGAGATTGCATTCAATTCTAGATACAGGTTTATTTCCTTATGGAGTGATTGTATTCAGACCCAGTAAAAACACTGTGACAATTTGGAAGCACTCTATCTGATGCTGAATTAAATATTAATTGCATTTAATTTTGTGCGCAGCACCATACTATCCTGGAGGTGTTGTATTCATAGCTTAGCACAGGTTCTCAGAGCTTTGGGAGCACAATGTTAAAATCTACCTGTAGATGCTAATTTGAGGATAATTTGAGCTGCACATCACTCTGGGGCATCCTGGTGACTCTCTTTCAAGCGTGTTTGTTTTGTGAAGCTGTATTATTCAGGAATTTTGTGAAAATGTCTAATTTTGTGGGGGGTTTTTTTTCCTGATAATAATGTTTGTAAATTGAGCTATTGAAGGCTGTGCAGAATGAAAATTTAACAGAAAATTGAACCTGAAACTTGAGTAATGGATAATACCAATTAGTTTGTGGGCTTAAATTATTGTAAAAGTAAACTAATAATCATGCATTGGGAAATGTCGCTGGCATTTAGCCCCATGACTAACTATACAAATCTTTTGAGCATTTACATCTCTTTCTGAGAGGTCTGTGGAACATGACTAATGGCTTATAAGTTTCATCTCTAAATATTGCTTCCTTCTCCTATCAGTTTCAGGCACCGTTTTCCACATGGGCTACCCACTAACTCACTCTTTCTCTCAAACAGATAGACACACTGTGCACACACTCACATGACACATATACACACACAATCTAATGTGTATACATGTTTCATGTTGGAAGAACATGAGCTTTCTGGACAGGGATGGGTAAAGTACTTGAACCTTGCTATAAAGGTTCTTGCCTATAGATTGATAGGGTCACTTTTCTTTGTTGCAATGGCATGTCCAGCATCTATATTTTACTGCTTTTTGCCTATTCCCTCCCCCTCATCATAGGCTAGCCCCCAGTGTGTTAACCCATTCTGCAGCCCATGAGATAGTTTCTTTCTGAAGCCTTGTAAAAGCCTCCCTTCTAACTGTGTCTTCCCCTGCTTTCCACGGGTTATATTTGGTAGTATTCTCTTTCTCGTCCAATAAATTAGCTCTTGAGATGCTTATCATTTGAAGTTTGGTGTGAATGCTGTGATGTTCCAAATTAGTTACCATTGCAAACCTGACCCTTCCATTGGATTATATTTTCTGGCAATGTTTTGGGTTTGAAGTTACAATGGTTTATGATTTGCGTACAGATGCCCTTCAGAGAAACCGAATTCAAATTGGGTAAAGTAGTCCAATGTTGGTCAAATTTATTCTCCTAGTCATAAAACGTATTTCTTGAGTTAATTTTTTTCATTAGAAATGATATCCTAAGTATGAAGCCGGAGTTGAAATCAGCTCCTGTTAAGAGTGGTAAGAGTAAAGGAAAATGTTTTAACAGTGAAATAATTAAAAAAATCTTAAGATTGTATTTGAATGTTAAAATGTAGGCAGAAAATGTGAACCTATGACCGTATATATGCCTGTTGCACCTACATTAATGTACAAAAAAAGTATGTGAAATACAAAGAGCTTTTAAAATGATTGAGTTTGTGATGTTGGTAACTTAGAGTATATTTCCATATCTGATTTTTTTTTTCTTAATAAACTTAATGATGTTTTGTTTGTTAATAGTGACCTTCAATTATAATAAACTTGTCTTGTATTCTCCCTGCCTTTTGTTCAACAACAGTTTTTCGTTCTTCAATATTCAGGGTCCTGGTGAAGTGAAATGATTCCAATCTAGATTCAGCTTTACTCTCTTGTTTGCTGAAGATCATTGCTGTGATGCAATACTCTGGATGCTTGCTTATTTTTTTAAATATTTCTATTCACTCAAGGAATGTGGGTGTTGCTGGCTGTCCAGCATTTATTGCCCAGTCTAGTTGCCCTTGAGAAGGTAGTGGTGAACTGCCTTCTGGAACCGTTTCAGTTTATGTGCTGTAGGTAGATACACAATGCCACTAGGGAGGGAATTCCAGGATTTGACCCAGCAACACTGAAGGAACAGAAATATTTTTTCAAGGCAGGATGGTGAGTGACTTGGATGGGAATCTGTCCTTCGAGAAAGAAGTGGCCGTGGGTTTGGAAGGTGTAGTCTAAGGATCTTTGAATTTCTGCATTGCATCTTATACATAGTGCATCCTGCTGCTACTGAGTGTCAGTAGCGGATGGAGTGGATGCTTGTGGGTGTGGTGCCAATCAATTTGGGGATTCGGGAGGTGAGTTACACGCTGCGGCAATCTTAGTCTGGGACCTGCTCTTCCAAATCCATTTGAATTTTGGGTCAGTAGAACACCCCACCGCCCCCCTCCCGGATGTTGATAGTGGGGGATTCAGTGATGGTTACATCAATGAATGTTAAGGAGCAATGATTAATCATCTCTCATTGGAGATGGTCATTGCCTGGCATTTGTGTGGCGTGAATGTTACTTGTCATTTGTCAGCCCAAGCCTGAATATTGACCAGATCTTGTTGCATTGGAACAGAGATTGCTTCAGTATCACATTGTGCACTCACTGGTGAACATCTCCATTTCTGACCTTTATGATGGACGGAAAGTTGTTGATGAAGCAGTGGACGATGCTTAGGGCTAGAGGTAGGAACTCCTGCAGAGATGTCCTGGTGTTGAGATGACTGACCTCCAATAACCACAACCATCTTCCTGTGTGCCAGATATGATTCCAACCACCGAAGGGTTTTCCCCTTGATTCTTATTGATTTCAGTTTTGCTAGGGCTCTTTGATGTCACACTTGGTTGAATGCGGTCTGGATGTCAAGGGCTGTTGATGGCCCACAGCACCTCATGGATGCCCAGTCTTGAGTTGCTAGATCTGTATGAAGTCTGTCCCATTTAGCACGCTGATAGTACCACACAACATGATCGAGGATATCCTCCAATGTGAAGGTGGGACTTTTGTTTCCACAAGGACTGTACAGCGATCATTCTTGCTGATATTGTCATGGATAGGTGCATCTGCAGCAGACAGATTGTTACGGATGAGGTCAAGTATGTTTCTCCCTCTTGTTGGTTCCCTCTCCACCTGCCGCAGACCCAGTCTAGCAGCTTTGTCCTTTAGGACCTGACCAGCTTGATCAGTAATGCTGCTGCTGAGCCACTCTTAGTGGTGGATGTTGAAATCCCCCATCGAGAGTACATTTTACACCCTTGCCACCCTCATTGCTTCCTTCAAGTGTTGCTCAACATGGAGGAATACTGATCCATCAATGAAGGGAGGACAGTACGTGGTAACCAGCAGGAGGTTTCCTTACCCATGTTTAACCTGAAGCCATGAGACTTCATGGGGTCTGGAGTCAATGTTGAGGATTCCCAGAGCAATTTCCTTCCAACTTTATACCACGTTGCCACCACCTCTGCTGGATCTGTCCTGCCAGTGGGACAGCACATATCCAGGAATGCTGAGGGAAGGGTATGGGAACATTGTCCCTAAGGTATAAATCCGTGAGTATGACTGTATCAGGCTGTTGCTTGATTTGTCTATGAGTCAACTCTCCCAATTTTGATACTAAACCCCCAAATGTTAGGGAGGAAGTCTTTGCAGGGTTGACAGGGCTGTTTTTGCTGATGTTTTTTCCAATGCCTAGATCAATGCCAGGTAGTCAATCCAGTTTCATTTCTTGGTTGAGACTTCATAGCAATTGATACAACTGAGTGGCTTGCTGGGCTATTTCAGACAGCATTTGAGAGTCAACTACATTTCTGCAGGTCTGGAGTCACATGTCGGCCAGACCAGGTGAGGATGGTAAATTTCCTTCCCTGAAGGACAATAGTGAGCCCGATGGGTTTTTCCAACAATCAGCACTGATTTCAAGGTGATCAGTAGATCCTTAATTCAAACTTTTTTTTATTGAATTGAAAATCCACCATCTGCTGTGGTGAGATTCGCACCCAGGCCCCCAGAACATTATCGGAGTTTCTGGATTAATACCACATGGCCATTGCCTCCCCATATTTGTTTAAACAACTGTACCATCTTGACCTGTAAGACTCATCTGAGAGCTTCTAAGCTACTTGACTGTAGGAATCATCACATTCAGGCCTTTCACAGTATTCATTGAGGCACATCTACTCCACTTTAACTTCTAATAGGCATAACGGGATTGCAAAGAAGAGCAAGAATCCTTTAAAACATTTCCCATCCTTAACTCAGCTTCACTAATCTGCCACCTATATTTAAGATGAGCTCAGTACAGACTGGATATTCTAGTCCCTGTATTGTGGAGAGACAGCAAGCTGACACTTTGAGTCTAGCTGACTCTTCAACAGAGCTGAAGTGTGGAGAGGATAGCATTTATGCTATAGTTTGAGGGGGGTGGTGTGGGGGTAGTGGGTGTAGGGTGCTGGTGGAGAAAAGACGTTGATAGTTCAGATAAAGTGATCGGAATGTGAGAATGGCAGAATAATGGTGTGTTTCCTGCCAGACTTGAAAGGACAGTACCTGGGATTGGGGGGTGGAGGTGACATTATAACAAGATAAAAGATAATAAGTTATGCCTGCCTTCATATGGGGTATGTGAAACAACTTTTGTTCTCGTCTTACACTGGCCCCCTCCCATAACTCTTTCTCGGTACATTGACAATTGCTTCGGTGCCACTTCATACTCCTGCCAGGACCTTAAATGCTTCATTCATTTTGCTTCCAATCTCCGCCCCTCTATAACTTTCACATCGTCCATTTCCCTTCCTTTCCTTGATCTCTCTGTCTCCATTTCAGGGAATAAACTGTCCACTGCCATCCACCAGAAAGTCAATGACTCCCATAGCTACCTTCACTACAGCTCGTCACACCCCACACCCTGCAAGGACTCCATCCCATCTCCCAGTTCCTTCACCTCCGTCGCATCTATTGGCATGATGCCACCTTCCAAAACAGTGCTGCTGACATAGCTTGCTACTTCCGTAACTGTGGTTTCCCACTCCCTGTGGTTGACAGGGCCCTCAACTATGTCTGACCTATCACCGGTGCTTCTGCCCTTGCCCCTTCCCATCACTCACAACAGCGTGATCAGGTTCCCCTTGTCCTCACTTTTGATCCCACCAGCCTCCGCATTCAAAGGATCATTCTCCAGCATTTCGGACAACTCCAGCAGAACGTCACCACCAAACACATCTTCCCCTCACTCACCTGTCTGCATTTCACAGGGATCATTCCCTCTGGGATACCCTAGTCCATTCCACAGCCCCCAACACACCACCCCTTTAAAATACCTTCCCATGTAACCGTAGAAGGTGCAACACCTTCCCCTTCACCTCGTCCCTGCTCATCATCCATGGGCCTAAGCAGCATTTCACCTGAACCTCCTCCAATCTTGTGTATTGTATTCGCTGTACCCAATGTGGCCTACTCTACAGTGGAGAAACCAAACTCAGACTGGGGGTGACCGCTTTGCAGAACACCTTCGGTGTGTGCGCCTGCAGGACTCTGACCTTCCTGCAGCCGGTCATTTTAACCCAGCATCCTGCTCGCATGCCCATGTGTCTGTCCCCAGCATGCTGCAGTGTTCCAGTGAATCACAGCTCAAACTGCAGAAACAACATCTCATCTTCAGACTAGGCACTCTACAGCCTTCTGGACTTAATACTGAGTTCAACACTTTCAAACTGTGAGCCGTTTCTTCCCTTCCTTTTAGCCTGTTATCATGTCTCCACCTCCCCCTCTCTCCCCTACCCATCTCGGTTACTGTCCCTTTCAAGTCTGGCAGGAAACACACCATTGTTCTGCCATTCTCACATTCTGATCACTTTTTATCTGAACTGTCAACATCTTTTCTCCATGAGCACCCTACACCCACTAAACCACCCCCTCCCTCCCACACTATAGCATAAATGCTGTCCCCTCCACACTTCATCTCAGTTCTGACGCAGAATCAAGTAGACTCGAAATGTTAGCTTTTTTTCTCTCTGTGGATGCTGTCTGACCCGCTGTGATCTCCAGCGTTTTTTGTTTTCAGGACAGGTTCCAGCATCTGCTGTAATTTGTTCCCGCTATATCTATGGAGTCAACCTTCAATTTTCAACAACAATAGTTAAAAAATTGAGGTGAAGGACCAGACCCGTAGGGCAGAAGAGCAGCACCAGGGTTATAATAAATTCAGAAACTGCTGGTGAAACTCACCAGGTCTGGCAGCATCTGTGGGAAGAAAGCAGTGTTAATGTTGAGTCCAGCGACTTCATCTGTTGTTTCAGATCTCCACGTCTGCAATTCTTTGTTTTATTACAACACCAGGGTTAGATAAGAGTGAAAGTAAAAGGTGAGTCCACAAATGACCTGGATTCTAAGCTGGAGGAAACAGAGGGCCCACTCGTGGTGCAGTGGTAGTGTCCCTACCCTTGAACCAGGAGGCCTAGCTTCACAGTCCCACTTCTCCAGAGGTGTGTAATAACCTCTTTGAACAGTTTGATTAGAAAAGCAGGTTAAATAAGAAAAAAATGGAAACGTTTCCTTGAAAAATTCTTGTGGGGCATCGGTGTTTCTGTGCAGTAGCACAGCTTCAGGAGACTCAAAAACAACCAAATGATTACAATAAAGTTTCCTCTTGTTAGCACCAGATATTGAGATAACATTGTACCACATTAGGTTGTTACAGTGAGCTTCCCTTCAGCATACGCCTCCTAACTACGTATAGTTTATTTATAGTGTAATACTATAATACACCTGATGCACCTACAGGAAAGACATCCAACCAGAGCTGGTTACTGTATTCGAACAGTGAATAGCCTGCTGTGCACGTCCACATTTTCTGTTAATAACAAAATTGCTAAATTACTTTTATGTGAATAAAGCTTTCTTTGAATAGAATGGTCTTGGTAATATGTATTACTACACAGTATAGCTAATTTCTTTCCACTGCTGTTGGAACCAAACAAATTCTTCTGCAATCTTTTAACAATAATATGCATAGCTAGTTCAGCCTCATTACTGTCTAGTTGCACAAATCCAAATAAGGCAGATTAATTTGTTGTTTAGATGCCGTGTAAGCAACTATTATGGGAAATCACTGCAATTAGTATTCATCTCATGTTCACCTGGTGTTAAAATGGACTACACATTCTCTTAACAAGACTGTAAGAAAATACCAACTTAATGTTTGAAAAAAGCGTTTAACAAAAATATTAATCATGCATGTTAGAATACTGAAAACCTCACATGGTTACATGTAGGAAGTATTGCTGTTTTATGAACACAGAAATTGTCTTTTCACATGCTCACGCCAGCAGCATCTGTGACTTGAATTTGAATCACCCCAGTCTTGCAGTGGATCATTTTTCCAAGTCTTTGTTTTACCAGAGGGTTCCCCCTTCCCCTCCAGCTTTATTCCATTTGCAAGACTAAAGACTGATGCAGTTGAAATAATTCACTACTCTATCAAAGAACCAGAACCACCATGATGGGCAGAGCGGCCTCCTGTGTTGTGTGACCCTGTGAAGGAGAGGTCGAAGAATTTCACATCTTTAAAATACTAGGAAAGAATTGAATCAGAAGAAGGAAATGTTGACAAAATGCAGTTCAGGACAGTGAAGATGTAGTAAAGATTAGTTATTGAAGGAAAATAAAACATGCATTTATATAGCACCTTTCACAATCTCAACATGTTCTACAGTGCTTTACAGCCAAAACAGTGTTTTAGACGTGTTGTAATTGCTGTAGGAAATGTCAGCCAAATTGTGCGCAGCTATCTCCAACAAGCAATACTGTCACAATGACCATATAATCTCTTATTATGCTGTTGATTGAGGGATAAATATTGGTCAGGTCATTGAGTGTCCCCTGACACTGAACTGGAGCAGCAGCCAAGGTTGTTGTGCTCAGGTTCTAGAGTGTAATTTGAAACTTTTGTCTCAGTGATGAGAGACCTACCCAATCAACCACAATGGACAGAAGAACGGTTTGTCCCAGGAAAGAAAACACAAAAATAAGCATCCTGGAGGCAGCTTTAGCAAAGGAGGAATGCAGAATATTCTATCTGCAGTCAGGAGAAATGGCTTCTTATTTTTAGTTTTAAACTATCCGACATGAAGTTGATAAGATTGTGAATGGCACAGATAGAGTGAAAAGTATGAGCCTTTTTCTGAGGATGGAGGGGTCAATTACTGGGGGACGTAGGTTTAAGGTGCAGGGAGGGAAGTTTAAAAGAGATTGGGATGCTCCTCGGAGAGTTGGTGTGGACTGGGGCTGAATGGTCTGTTTTCACACTGTAGAGATTCCATGAAATTCCATGTGCGAGGCAGGTTTTTCACACAAAGGGTGGTGAGTGTCTGGAACACGCTGCCAGAGGAGGCGGTGGAAGCAGACACAGTAGCAGCATTCAAGAACTACCTGGACAAATACGTGACTAGGAAGAGAACAGAGGGATACAGATCCTGGAAGTGAAGACAGTTTTAGTATGGAAGGGCAAAATATGTCAGCGCAGGCTTGGAGTGCCAAAGGGCCTGTTCCTGTGCTGTATTGTTCTTTATTCTGTGATGTTCGGCATAGACTGGTTGGACCGAAGGATCCGTTTCTGTGCTGTATGACTCGATGTGTCAAAATGTGTTAGCCCCACTGCAGAGTTTACTGAAAAGTTTTTCATGTACCTTAATGTATACCCAACTCCACTCATCACAACAACTAGGCTTGATGGGAGCCTTAATGAATTTGTGGGATGGAATAAATTTGTGCAGTAATTACTGTTTAATGACCAATTAACCAAGCAAGGGGAAATAAATTATCTTAATTCTGAGTATTAACATGTCAGAATATTTTATTTTGAGTCATAAATTTGAGAGCTTGGGACTTGACACAAAATAACGATTTTATTTTTTTTCCCATTACTACCCTTTGAAGCACAAATAGTGTATATTGGATGGAGCAAGTTAAATCCCCTGAATGCTATGCAATAACTCCAACCCAGGAAATATCAGTGAAGACAAGACTGGGTTGCTCGTGATGTCCCTGCCCTGACAGCAACTAACTAACTAGGCTTTCGCTTCAGGAATGACCATGTTCTTTGATTTGAGGTTACCAGCTTCAGGAGAAGATTGGGAGCAGAGGGAAGGCAGACAATTCCAGAAGCAAATGATGTTCCTCTGTCCTAGCTATCCTGTGATAAAACTTCCAGGATTAAGTTCAACTGGTGATCTCGATTCTCCAAGCACAGAGTAGGAAAATCAGTTCAGGTTTGGGGCTTCCACCTACCATATTGTCCAGTCCAGTCAAATGGATGGTGTCAATGGCATGTGAATATTAACCCTTTCAGAACAGATTCCATTCTTTTGTCCCTGAATCATGCCTATGGTGATAGAATTGAGGAAACTTGATGGACATCTTCCCAAACTAATCAATATAGGGTAGGCAATGGAGTAGTGGAATAATCACCAGACTATTAATCCAGATATCTAGGTAATGTTCTGGGGGCCTGGGTTCAAACCCCACTACAGTCAACAATAAAATTTGAATCAAATAAAATCCTGGAATTAAGAGTCTAACACTGACCATTAAACCATTGTCAGGAAAAACCTGTTTGGTTCACTAATGTCTTTTAAGGAAGGAAATCATACTCACCCACCCTACACATAACTACAGGAATCTGGTTGAGTCTTAACTGCCCTGTGGGTAATTAGGGATGGGCAATAAATGCTGGCCTAGCCAGCTTTGCTCACATTCCATGAACAGATTTTTTAAAATCCCATTAATTATCCAATTGATCCCTGCCATTTAGTAATACAGAATTGCAGGATCTCCACTGTGCAGAAAGGGGCTATTCAGTCCATTAGGTCTGCACCGACCCTCTGAAAAGCCAGGCCCCAAACCATCCCCATAACCCCACTGTTACCATGGTTAATCCAGCTAGCCAGCACCATAGTTTGCAGTTTCAATTTCATATCCCATCCAGATTCTGATGTTTATCAGCTAACATGCTATCCACAACTCCTCCATCTCTGTCAGGTAGCTCATCAGAATTTCAGAGATAGTAGGAACTGCAGATGCTGGAGAATCCGAGACAACAAGGTGCAGGGCTGGATGAACACAGCAGGCCAAGCAGCA
>NC_063357.1:12743613-12744651 GCF_021869965.1 Rhincodon typus | reverse complement strand
CCTATGATGCTGCTTGGCCTGCTGTGTTCATCCAGCCCTGCACCTTGCTGTCATCAGAATTTCATCCCATTTTCAAAGAATGATTAGCCTGTGTTTAATAAGTGTTTGATCTCTGGAATGTAGTGAGGCCATTTGTTAACACTTTGGTCACGACATGCTTTAGGAGGCGCTGCAATTTCGCAAATTCCATTCCCTGTCCCCAAATCAGTTCATAAAACACAACTGTCTCCCAAATTAGAGATAGTAAGAACTGCAGATGCTGGAGTCAGAGATAACAGTATGGAACTGGAGGAACACAGTAGGCCAGACAGCATTAGAGGAGCAGGAAAGTTGACTCGAAACATCAACTTTCCTACTCCTCCGATGCTGCCTGGCCTGCTGTGTTCCTCCAGCTCCACACTGTGTTATCTCTCCCAAATTAGCCTGGCTGTTCCAGACTCACTGAATCAGACGATGAAATCACAGCTTTGAGTTGCACTGACCAGTTTCCATCACTATGTGGGGCTCTAAGGAAACAAATATACAGGCCAAAAATTGCTGGCAGGATAATCATGAGGTCACCGTGCTCCTCAGAGTTATTAAAGCACGTGAGGCCATTCAGCCCATCAACTCTATGTTGACTCTCTGAGTACAGCAATCCAGTCGGTCCACAACCAGCAAACCTCGCAACCCTATCCCTGTCGTCCTTAAACTTCACTTTCCACAAATGTTCACTTAATTTCCTTTTTGAAATCCTTGACCATCTTCCCTCCCAGCACCCATATTGACAATGAGTTCTCGGACTTCACCACTCACTGCTTGGGGAAAAAAAAAAGACATTCTCTTCGTGTCTCTTGCCTCAAATCTTAAATCTGTGGGGCGGAATGGTGGCTCAGTGGTTAGCACTGCTGCCTCACAGCACCAGGAGCTCGTGTCTGATTCCAGACTCAGGTGACTCTGTTTTCATTCTTCCCATGTCTGCATGGATTTCCTCCCCCAGTCCAAAGTTGTGCAGGTTAGGTGGATTGGCCATGCTAAATTGTCCATAGTGTCTAGAGA
>NC_063357.1:12712634-12743603 GCF_021869965.1 Rhincodon typus | reverse complement strand
TAGTGTCTAGGGAAGCACAGGTTAGGTGGATTGGCCATGCTAAATTGCCCATAGTTCCTAGGGATGTGCAGACTAGATGGATTAGCCATGGTTAATCCTTTTTTTACATGGTAAATCTGGGGTTACAGGGATAAGGTGGGGTTCTGGGTGGGATGCTGTACAGAGGGTCAGTGCAGACTTGATGGGCCAAGTGGCCTTTTTCCAAACTCTAGGGATTCTATGATTCCAAAAGAAGGCTCTTGGTATGCTTGCATTTATTGGTTAGTGTATTGATTACAGGAGTTGGAAGGTCATGTTGCGGCTGTACAAGACATTGGTTAGGCTACTTTTGGAACATTGAGTGCACTTCTGGTCTTCTTGCTATAGGAAGAATGTTGTGAAAGTTGAAAGGGTTCAGAACAGATGTTGCCAGGGTTGGAAGGTTTGAGCTATAGTGAGAGGCTGAATAGACTGGGGCTATTTTCCCTGGAGGGTCGGAGGCTGAGGGGTGACCTTCTAGAAGTTTATAAAATCATAACGGGCATGGATAGGGTAAATAAATAACGTCTTTTTCCCTGAGGTGGGGGAGTCCAAAACTAGAGGGCATAGGTTTAAGCTGAGAGGGGAAAGAATTAAAAGGGACCTGAGGGGCAACGTTTTCACGCAGAAGGTGGTGTGTGTATGGAATGAGCTGGTAGAGGAAGTGGTGGAGTCAGGTATAACATTTAAAAGGCATCTGGATGGGTATATGAATAAGAAGAGTTTAGAGGGATATGAGCCAAATGCTTGAAAATTGGACTATATTTATTTAGGATATCTGGGTTGGCGTGAATGAGTTGGGCTGAAAGATTTGTTTCCGTGCTGTACATCTCTATGACTTTATCTATGACTCTAATTCTTGGGCCATCAGCAAATGGGAATAGTTTGTATTTATTTGCCCCCTCTAATACAACTGTCACAACCTTGTGCATATATATCAAACCTCTCCTGCACCAAGGAAACAACTCCAGTGCCCTGAACCAACCCTACAACCAAAATCCATCATCCCTGGAACCATTCTGGCAAATTTTCACTGCACCAGCAGCGAAACCTGGACCCTCATCCTTCCTAGAGTTTGGTGACCATAACTGTACACACTGTTCTAATTGTACTCTAACCAAAGCAACTGAGAGTTTGTGGTGTCTGTATTATTAATTACGACCTTACTGCGGCTGCCAATATTAATGTATACATAATATTAATGTATATGGTAGTGGGTAAAATTCTCAAATCCATTATCAAGGACTTTATAGTGGAGCATTTAGAAAGCAGTCGCAGGATCAGACAGAGTCAGCATGGATTTATAAAGGGGAAATCATGCTTGACAAATCTGTTGGAATTCTATGAAGATGTAACTAGTAGAGTTGACAAGGGGGAGCCAGTCGATGTACTATTTTTGGACTTTCAGAAAGCATTTGACAAAGTCCCACGTAAGAAATTAATGTGCAAGATTAAAGTGCATGGGATTGGGGGAAGTGTATTGAGATGGATTGAAAACTGATTGGCAAAGAGGAAACAAACAATAGGAATTAATGGGTCCTTTTCAAATTGGCAGACAGTAACCAGTGGGGTGCCTCAGGGATTGGTGCTGGGACCCCAGCTATTCACAATGTATATTAATGATTTGGATTAGGGAACAAAATGTAACATCTGCAAGTTTGCAAATGATTCCAAGTTGGGTGGGAGGGTGAACTGTGACGAGGATGCAGAGATCCTTCAGCATGATCTCTACAGGTTGGGTGAGTGGGCAAATCAATGGCAGATCCAGTATAATTTGGATAAATGTGAGGTTATTCACTTCGGAAGCAAAAACAAGAAGGCAGATTATTACCTGAATGGCTGTAAATTGGGAGAGGGGAGTGCGCAGCGGGACCTGGGTGTCCTTGTGCACCAGTCGCTGAAGGTAAGCATGCAGGTACAGCAGGTGGTAAAGAAGGTAAATGGTGTGTTGGCCTTCATTGTGAGAGGTTTCAAGTACAGGAGTTGCAGTTATACAGGGCCTTGGTGAGGCCACACCTAGAATATTGGTCTCCTTTTCTAAGGAAGGATGCTCTCACTCTTCAGGGAGTGCAGCGAAGGTTTACCAGGCTGATTCCAGGGATGGCGGGTCTGACGTAAGAGGAGAGATTGACTAGGTTGGGACTGTTTTGCTGGAGTTCAGACAAATGAGGGGGGATCTCACAGAGACTTATAAAATTCTAACATGACTAGATAGGGAGATGCAGGGAGGATGCTCCCAATGGTGGGTGTGTCCAGAACCAGGGCTCACAATATGATGTTGAAAATCTGAAATGAATACAGTTCTGAAGACCGGACTTAAAATGTTAACTCTATTTCTCTCTCCACAGGTGCTGCCATACCTGCTGAATTTCTCCAGCCATGCCTCTTCTGTTGTGAGGATAGATCTTTTCAAACAACCTGTTCAGAGATGTTACAACACACCTCTGGAACAGGTGGGACTTGAACCTCGGACTCCTGGCTCAGAGGTAGGGGTACTACCACTGTGCCACAGAACCCTTAAAAAAAAATTGTTGGCAACTTGCATCACCAAGAGAATAATGTAGATGTTGTCTAATCAATCTGTTCAGGGATGTTATTACACTGATACTAATTGTTATTAGTTCTGAGGAAGGGTCACCGGACCCGAAACGTTAACTCTGTTTTCTCCGCCACAGATGCTGCCAGACCTGCTGAGCTTTTCCAGCAACTTTGTTTTTGTTCATGTTATTACACACCTCTGGAGCTGGGACGTGAACTTGCACCTGCCGGCTCAGCGACACAAAGAACTCTTTTTTAAAATATATATATATATATATGTTAGCAACTTTCATCATCAAAAAAATTCCATACCAACCCGCTCAGAGGTGTTGTTACACACCCTTAAAAATGTAGCTCACCAATGTGCATGCTTCTGAGCAGGGGCCATCTGCAGTGCGGCGCAGTTACTCATTCTGCCTAGGGGGCGGCAGCGGCGGCGCCTGGCTTTCCTTTCGTGTTGCTGGGAGCACGTCCTGCTTTGGCGAGGTTATCCGTTGTCTGATGGAGAGGGACTGAGTGATGGAGGCACGGAATGGGTGAGTGAGTGAGATGAATGGAGGAAGGGAGGAGGTCTTGTTGCTGTATGGGTTTGGAGGGTAGAGGAAGGGAATGATGATGATGATGGTGGCGGGGGAACCGAAGATATTCCCGGAGGCTATACATCTCCTTAAGGGCCTCAGGCCTTCCTGCAACTTTCCTGTACACCGCCCCCAGTTCTGTTTATCTTCGTTAAATAGCCTTCAGGAGGACATTTGATCTCTTCAAAACATTAAATTTGCCTGCTTGTGGTTTTGATGCAATTAAAATGTATGATTTTAGTTAAGTTGCATTAGCATGGTATGAAGAAAGCACGAAACAGCCACACAATGACTTCAATATAATAGGAAATGTGTGTGTTTTCAAAATCTTTTGGAGCAGTTGCTGTACTTAGGCGTTCAAAAGGCCAAATTTGCTGCAATAATATTATTATCTGCTGGTTGTGGTGTCTGACGTTTGGTTTGTCCATTAGTTAGAGACTCAAACAAAATACTGTGGATGTTAGAGATCTGAAAGAAGAGGAGTCATTGGATTCAGAGATAGTAGGAACTGCCGATGCTGGAGAATCTGAGATAACACTGTGTAGAGTTGGATGAACACAGCAGGCCAGGCAGCATCTGAAGACGGGTCCAGGCCCGAATTGTCAGCTTTCCTGCTCCTCTGATGCTGCCTGGCCTGCTGTGTTCATCCAGCTTTACACCGTGTTATCTCAGAGTCATTGGATTCGAAGTGTTAACTCTGTTTCTATCGCCACAGATGTTGACAAACCCGCTGTGTATCTCCAGCACACACTGTTTTTATTTAATTAGAGTCTCACTTCAAGGTGCAATTATTACGAAGCTCTCCCGTATTTGGGATAAAACAACGGAAAAGTGCAGGAGATTCTCAGCGGGTACTCCAGCACCTGCGGACAGAGGAACAGATGTAATGTTTCAGGTTGATGACCTTTTGCCAGAAGCAAAAACAATTAGAGACGTAATGGGTTTTCATTTGAGTACAGAGGCAGGGATAAGAGTAAAGAAACGAAAAGCATGTCTAGAGGAAGTATAAATGGGAATAGCAGGATTATTGTCCATAACTGCAGTCTGAAACAGTTATTTTTTATTCATTAATGGGATGAGGGCACCGCTGGCTGTGCAGCATTTGTTGCCCATCCTTAATTGCCCAGAGGGCAGTTCAGAGTCAACCACATTTCTGTGGGTCTGGAGTCACATGTAGGCCAGATCAGGTAAGGATGGCAGTTTCCTTTCCTAAAGGGCATTACTGAACCAGATGGGTTTTTCCTGACAATCGACAATGGATTCATGGTCATCATTAGATTCTTAATTCCAGATATTTTTTATTGAACTGAAATTCCAACATCTGCTGTGGTGGATCTTGAACCCAGGTCCCCAGAATGTTATCTGAGTCTCTGGATTAGCAGTCCAGCGACAATACTACTAGGCCATCACCTCCCCAATAGTGGGAAAACGTATATGATCTGAAGTGGTTAAATTCGATGTTGAGTTTGGAAGACTGTAAAGCACTTGGAAGAAAAGATACTGGCCTTCAGCTTCTTTGGACAACTGCAGGAAACCGCAGACAATTGAAAATAGTATGGTGAATTAAAATGGCAGGGAGCCAGAATTTTGGGGTCATGTGGACAACGTGGTATTCTATAAGGTAGTCACCCAATCTGCTTTTGCTCTTCCTGGTGGAGAGGAGACCACACTATGAGCAGTGAATACTGTAGACTAAATTGAAAGAAGTACAAATTAATCAGTCTTTCAGCTGGAAAGTGTGTTTGGGATCTTGGTCAGTGGGAATGCACAAAGGCAGTTGTTAAGGAGAGTCATACTGGACTCGAAATGGTATTTCTCTTTCACCATTGATGCAGCCAGACTTGCTCAGTTTCTCCAGCACTCTCTGTTTATTTAAGGCAGATATAGTCTCTTTCACTTATCTGGGAGAACGCCTGTGGAAAGACTGAAGGTATTGGGACTAATTTGAAGAGTGAATCTGGGGTTGCAGGCAGGATAATCCTTTTGGAATACTGAATGTGAAAGTACAGCAAGATGCATTGGTGGTGGAATCACATTTGGGATAGCGTACAATGGTAAATTGAATGTGGAGACTGATGTTGTGGAAGGTGAGGACAAAGGCGACTTCATTACGTCCAGGTATCTGCATTTTTGAATTGCAGCTTTTACTAGGTTGCAGTTAGTGTGAAACCAAAATGATTTGCTTCATTTAGCAATGATCTGTCACGGGGCGCTATAGGTTTGGTACCCTCAGGAACTGACATTTCAGTCATGCTGCCATTTTTGCATTCCAATCATGATTTAGGAGGCAGGACAACTACATCTTTCAATTGCTGCTGAGTTTTATAAGCAAGACAACTGTCTTTTTTTGTGGGGGTGATATTCTTTACATATTGAAATGTTAAAACTTTGTTTAAAAAGTTCAATTTTTTCTAAGAGTTCACAGGTTTGGAAGAGTTTCCAATTAAATTGTACGATCAAGCCATCAAAGATTGCACCGTGTATGGGAAAATAACCTCTAAGTATGGAGCAGGGTAAGTTTCTTTCCTTTTTTTAAAGACCATATTTTGTGTCATATCTCCTGTACAGCATAACTTGAGCATGAGTTACAGCTTCTTCAGTGCCAGATTTGCTAAACTGCAGAAAAAAAATTTGACTGAAGTTATGTTCTTGTGCAGAAAGCACCAACACTCTCAAGCGAACCCGTGAAACGAATGTTAGTAAACTTGCTGTTTAAATGCTACCCTTGGCTGATTACTGCAGGAAGCTTGCTGAATGTGGATCCTTTTATTTTACAAAAGCAAGTTGACTTTAGAATATGTTGGTTAATGAATTTTTGTATGGTACCTGAAGGTATTGAGAGAGAGAGAGGGTGAACAGAAACATGTAGCCACACTAACCTCACCATATCAGGAGGTCAGCTGACTTGACTCAGACTAAGGATCAAATTTGAGGCTGTGTGGTCGTGTTACTGCTACAGGTTCAATGTAATGCTTTAATGGTTTTCTCACCTGCAAGTTATGATGATACATTAAGGACAAAAATGGAAATCTCTATGCTCTTGCAAATGTTAGGGTTACATCGTTGATATTTTTTCCAGTTCTTCTTTCTCCAAGCTACTCTTCTCCTGGGTGTAGTTACAGTATAAGGGCCTTGATGCCCTGTCAGTACTTTACTGTAATGACCCTTGCAATAACAGCAGCACCAATTTGCATTTATATGGCATCTGTCAATTAAAATAAGATCTTTCATGCGAATGTTATCAAAAAAAATCTTATACACACTCTCACTTTGAAATCCCTTTGTGACCTTCTTATTTTTATTATTTTTTTCCTTGGAGATGTGTGTGTCACTGGCATTTTTTTTTAAAATCCTTATTGCTTTTGAACTGAATGGTTTGCTAGGCCATTTCTGAAGGCTGTTAAGAGTTTGGAATCACATGTAGACCAGACCAAGTAAGAATGGCAGATGTCATTTCTTTAAGACTGTTAGTGAGCCAACTGGCTTTTTTTTTTTGTGGCAATCAGCAATGGTTTAATGATCACTAGAATCACAGAATCCCTACAATGTGAAAGAGGCCATTCAGCCCATTCGAGCCTGCTCTGACCCTCCAAGGAGCACCCACCCAGATGCAGACCCCCACCCTATCCCCGTAACCCCACATTTACCATGGCTAACTCACCTAGCCTGTACATTCCTGGACACAAAGGGGCAATTTAGCATGGCCAATCCACTGAACCTGCACATATTTGGACTGTGGGAGGAAACCAGTGCATCCGGAGGAAACCCTCGCAGACACAGGGAGAAAGTGCAGACTCCACACAGACAGTCACCCATGGTAAGAATAAAACCAAGGGCTCCTGGCGCTGTGAGGCAACAGTGCTAACCACTGAACCAGTGGCAGCTCATAAAAAAATTAATGAGAATGATGATGAATGCGATTAGAAAAATGCATTGCTAATGATATTAGAAAATTTCCTGGAAGAAATACCAGTTATATGTATTTATTACTGAGACTAACTTTCTATTTCATATTTAAATTAATTGAATTTAAATTACACCAGCTGCCTGGTATTTGAACCCCTGTCCCCAGAGCATTATCCTGAGCCTAGAATACTTGGTTACGAATCCAGTGACTTCACCTCTCTGCTTCTTACCAATGATTTCCTTTAATCATATATCTTCTCCTATACCATTGACTTACTACTCTTAAATCCCACTATGACTTTTTGACTGTACTGTGTCAATAGTGGATAATGCATCAGCCACATATCTATCACCAAACCTGTCTATTTCCACTGTAAGAATATTGCTTGATTTCATGTGCTTGAGCTCAGCTGCTGAAGCCCTTGTCTGTGCCTTTGTCACCTCTAGAATTCACTGCTCCAGTGTTTTCTTGGCCAGCCACCCAGCTTCCACTTTATACAAGCTTGTGTTTACACAAAACCCAGCTGCCGACAACCTAATTTGCACCTAGTTTTGCTCACTTCTGTGCTTGCTGACATATGTTAGCTCTTGACCAGGCAACACAACTCTCAATAACTAATATATTCAAATTCTTTAATGAAACTCCCAAAACACTACACAGGAGCATTGTAAAACCAAGTCTGACATAAGGCTACACAAGGAGATATTATGTAAACCTGCCAATAGCTCATTCAAATAGGTATGTTTTAAAGTGTGTCTTCGAGGAGGAAAGAGAGGTAGAGAGGCACATTATAGTTTAGAGCTATGGATACTGATGGTGAATGCTGTCATGTTTTTTACAACTCTTAGTTGATCAGGAATATCTTCTGCCCTTACTGCTTGCTTGTGTGTTGGAAAGGTTTGTAGATTGATAGTCAACCTGTTTTGCCACATTATAAATGCGTCCCCCTTGGTCAACAAGTCCTATAATGAATCTCAAACTTGGATCTTCTGTCTCAGAAACGGGGACGTTATCCATGGCACCATAATCCCACCGCCTGGGAGATGAGTGTGCGCAAATCATTGAAGGAGACAGGGAAAGTTGTGGAAGATGTATGGAGTCCCGGCCTTTATAAATAGAAGCATAGAACACTAAAGCAACGAAGTTATGATGAACTTTTCTAAAATATTGGTTTAGCCTCAGCTGGAGTATTTTGTCTAATTCTGGACACCATACTTTAGGGAGAATTTGAAGACCTTGGGGAAATACAGGAAAGACTGAAAGGAATGATTCCAGGCATGAGGGGCTACAGTTACATGATGGACTAGACAAGCTGGGCTGTTCTCCTTAGAAAAATGGTTGTGAAGGGATTTAATAAAGGGGTTCAAAGTCATGAGGGATCTAGACTAAGTAGATAGAGAAATTATTTCCAGTGATTGGAAGAATCAAGAATAAGAGGACAGTGATTTGGGGTGATTAGCAAATGAAGCAACAGGAATATGAGAAAAACGTTTTCACAGCAGTTGGTTTGGATCTGGAATGTACTGCCTGAGAGTGATGGAGTTCAGTTGTGGTCTTCAAAAGGCAATTGGATCATTACCTGAAGAGAAAATAATTTCAGTACTCTGAGGAAAAGATGGGGAAGTAGGTCCGGCTGATTTGCTTTTGCACAGGAGTAGCACAAACACAGTAGGCTGAATGGCTTTGTTCTGTCTAACGACTATTATATGATTTTGTGGTTCCTTTAATTTTGTACTGTAATCCTCTGAGATCCATGTGGGAACAATAACTTAAGTGTTTGGTTTCACTTATTTTCTTTCTTTGAATTCAATATGCTGTCCATTCTGATTGGGAGAAGGAACAGCATGAATTGGTTGCCGGAGAGTTTTGCAATCATTCTACTCTCTTGTGCTGTTGAGTTCAGTGACTCTTTCCCAACCGTCCATTAGCATTTCTCATTAAAGTCAATATCCTAAAACAAATAGCTAACAGACAAATAAAAAAGATGTTCCTAACATCAGTTAATCATTGTACAGTTAGGTCATGTGAGTATTGCTGAAAGAAAAGATATTTTGTCTAAGTTTTTCTTCATGCACTGATCAGGACTATCAATTTAAGGGGAAAACTAAAATTTATACTGCATGAAAGGAGAGTGCAAAAGGATTGGCTTTTATTGGTAGAGGCATGGAGAATGCACCAATTAGTGATGCTTGACAGGTAACAGCCAGGCTTTGTTTAAATTTTGAACTGCGTAGGTTGACTATGATCAGGGCATTTGAGAAATGGACAGAAGAATGGTTATTTTGAATTGAAAGAATGTGTAAATGTTCTTTCTACCTACAAAGAACAGGACTCTGTGTTGGATTTATGTAGGTTCCAGTACAGACAGGTACACAGCTCTGTGAGCCCAGCTGCCCATTCTAAATTGGTTGTCACCATAGTTCTTTGCACACTTGGGATTGTTCACCAAGTGTTGTCCAGCTACAGAATCACACATTATGTTGGACTGGTTGGGAACACTCAGTACCTTTCTTGTTCTGAGCAGCTAAAGGGATATGCACTTTGATATGATCCACTAGTCTTTGCGAAGTTACCTGGCATCACACAAGCACTGAATTTTATACACCACCTGACTCCTCAGAATGAGAGGGAGAATGTCTTTTTGGCTTAATTCCAGCATTCAGTTACTGGCAAACACTACCACAGCATGAAACTATTAGCTTCACCTGTTGCTCAAATGTTTGAGGTACTTTCCCCTTCCAGGGTAACCTGAATGTACTGAGCATTTTACAGGACCAGTAGTCACTGCTTTAAGTCCTTCCATAAGTTTGTATGATACACCACAAGAAATGATCTGAATATGGGAATCATTATCTACAGGATGGCTTTGATGCACCCTATTTGAATGTCAAACTCGCACAGTGAGCAGCTGGCTTGGGCCGTACTAAGAAGATTGACAATAAGGCCAATCTTAAGGAACTGTGGAAACCACAGTGTATACCAACCATTAGGTTTGCAGTAAACAGTATTTCTCAACTGGGACATCAAGTCAAGCCAGCTCGTTTGACTGTTCCATTTCAGATGTAATGGTCTTCCTTATTAAGGATTACTATGATAAAATTCACCCTAATAGTTTACTACTCTGCTCTCAAAAATAAGAAAATAGATTGCGGGACTTTTTTTACAATACAATGTACAATAATGAGGCAGTGGGTTTCTTTGTATTCATCATTCTTGGACAATGAGCTGGAAACACTGGCACCTATTGACCTTTCTTTAGTTTGGTAAAAGCCATCACTGTCCATCACTGTTTTTAGAGTACATTAACTAACAGCTTTGTATTTTACAGAATAATTGCATACCTCAAGAAAGGCATTTGTGTTGTTAAGTTGTCATTATATGCATCTTAAATGTGTGTTTGGTGTAGGACTTTTTGTGTCACATTCACATTACCACATTATGAATAAAGTTTGATGAATGAATCCTGAATCCAGTTATTTATATAGGACAATTCTGAAGACCATACTGCTTGTTAATGTCCATTGTAACAGTTTTGCAACCTCCATGATTATGCACTAGTCCAGTTCCCCAGTTTTCACCATCCCAGCTTTGTGTTCAACTGCCTAGACCCTAAGATCTGGAATTTTTTTTCCCCAAATCTCTCCTACCACTGTCTTAACCCTTTCCCCCTTTTAAGTTGCTCCTTCATTCCAATATCATTGACCAAGCTTTTGTTCACATATCCTAAAATCTCAGCTTTAAAGGTGCAACTTAACTAATTATTTTTTAACTGATGCAGTAATAGAAGTTTATAAGTCAATGATTTCACCTTTATACATTTGGAATTAATTGGTTTTTCTGCACTGTGCAGGATCCTGGATTTGTTGCGAGAAGATGGCAGTTCTCCATGGGGGTTTTCTGTTGGCCAAGAAGCAAAGTCAACACAAAGTGCTTTTGGAAATGAAAAAATCTGATTGGACAGCCTTAGGGAAGCCTATTGTCTGTGCCGTACATGAGATCTGTACAGGAGGGACTAACTCAGCACAAGATCCTGCAGAAACCAAGCAGTGGCAAAGGAAAATACTTGCTTTTGTGTGGGCAAAGCTACTGAACTCTAATGTAATTGGAACTAAAATTAAGGAGGAACTGGATTCAGATTCTGAGAGTGACCGAAGGTGGAAGGAAGACCTCTTCTTTTCAGCAGAAAGCATGATTCCAGAGATAAATCACACTGTTTTATTTGAAATGGTAAAATCACTGGGGGCCTCTGATGTCTTTGTTGAGTTACTTTCAGCATTGCCAGCAAATGCAAGCCGCCTGGAGATGACTCATTTTGTGGACCATGTTCTTGATGGAACCTCTGATGATGATGTGGCCATGTTTCTAGATGTATGGTGGGAACTGATGAAACAAAATGATGGACAAAAGAATAGAATTGCTCAAACATTTGGAGACGAGACTAAAAAGTACTTGGCACGTGTGGCTGATGAATTTAGTCATTCATCCAAGAGACTCAAACTAGATCCTGATGTTTCTTCTCTGTTCCCTTCAGTGAACTTGCCTGGATCTTCCAACAACCCGCCCATTCCTTGTCTGCTACTAGATGGTCTTAAGAGATTGAAAAGTCATATAAACTCTTATGTTTATAAATGCTCTGCCCTAGCAAAACTGTCAGACATGATTTGCAATTCAGTTCTTTCTGAAAATATTGTAGAGTTGTCCACTAAGGTGTATTTGGAGAAATTTGCCAGACTGATTACTTTAGGTAATCCTGGGGTCCAAAAGTTTCTAGTACCAAACATTTTCATCAGGAATGTGAAGGAGACACAGAGAGAGCTAAGAGCCACTTCTCAGAAGTCTTCATTCCAGTTCCCTCAGGGAGCACTGACTCCAGGGATTGAGTTGCTTGCTGATCTCCTGCACTCGTGGGTAAATGAACTTCAGACCGAGCCTGAGAATGACACTGAAATTCAGAAGAGAAGCCTGGCTATTTACAGAACAGTGGAAAGTTTAAAATGCTTCCGCGAAATCTGTCCAATGCTACAAAACTCCAAGATAGTACCTGAAGATGCAAAGAAAAATCTGTCTGATCTCCTGCTGAATTCAGCCACTTTTATTCAGAAGATTGGCACATCCGTGCCTTTAGGTGATGCTGCTACCATAGATAAAGTTAAATTTTCCATTGCTTTGACGATAATTGATGGAAGAATGGAAAGATATGCAGAAATATGTGAAATATTTGCATCAAGTCCTGGTTGGGCTTTATCAGCTGATGGTTGGCTTGATTGCCTTGAAAGAAACCAGGACATTTTTCAAGATACAGATTTAGTGTTGAGGTTAGCTGGAACACTTAAAGAAGTTTCATCATGGAGGATCAGTGAAGCGTCAAAGATTAAACGACTAATGAATGTCATTTTACATTGCTTGACTGCCCTGTCAGTTGCTGACAAAAATAAAGCTCTCTTGGGGATCCTGTCCTCTTATGGTAGCAAAGGCTTCTGTAGAGACGAGGGACCTTTTAAGGACTGGTTTGAAGAGGAGGTGAACATGGCATTCAATTGTATTACACAGAGTGAGGCTGCAAAGAACATTAGTAAAGCAGTGAATGCTGTTGCAAGAGTTGCTTTTTTAAACCCAGAAGCCACCCTGCAGAAGACATGCCACTTGGCTGCAGTGAACCTGGGTGCCCATAAGCTGCTTGGCCAGATCCTGAAAAACTTGCCAGCGCTGTCCTTTAAGGACAAGCTGTCTTCAGATGGACTCAATATCTTGGCCAAATGTCTCCTGGAAGCTGCTTGGGATAGCTTTGCCACCACCAAAGGGGAAAATCAGTTTCTTGAGTTCTTGACATCTCTTATGGAACCAGGAGAAGGAAATGATGAAGATCCTCCAAGTCCTCTTCTCCAACCAGCCGATGCCACGAAGATATTTGTCCTTCCTTATCTGATGGAAAGCAACTCCAGTATTGAGTTTCCTCTTAAAGTTCTTAACAATGCTCTAAAGATTGAGGTGACAGATGATGGGACCAAAGAACATTGGCTACTTGCCTGTTGCCCATTCCCTCTCATTTTTGCTCTTTCTCAGCTTCTGGACCATTGCATCTTGTGCTGGGAGGAGGACAACAATAAAACATCAAGTCACATTTCTGTCGAAACAAAAGGTCTCCTGATTGAGACATTGAACATGGTTTGTGATATTGTTGGACAGATAATTTCTGTAAATCCAGAGATGTGGTCAACATCTGTTTGTTGGTTGTACAGAAAAACTGAACAGTTGGACTGGACTGTGCGCCTTTGGTTAAAAAGCATCTTTGGGAACCATTTCAAATATGAGGTACCTGCCACATTGTTTGAGGTCTGTGATCTTTCCGATGATGGTTGGTCACCACTTAACCTTCCACAGTATGGTCCAGGCACTGGACTTTTGGCCTGGATGGAATGTTGTTGTGTCTCAACTAATATGATGGAGCAGATGCTGTCCCATCTAACAATTGATGCTAAAAATGTTGAGGAGGTCAATATGTTTAGCAAAGGCTTTCTAATTGCACTGATCCAGGTCCTGCCTTGGTGCAGCTCTAGTGAATGGAAACGCCTCAACCATGTTGTAAACAGCCTTCTGCAGCGCGAATTGCTTCATGTGCCATATACCCTGGAATATGTCCATTATATGCCACTGCTCAACCTCCGACCTTTTGCCCATCCCCTACAGATCTCTCAGCTTTTACTGAGGGCCTTCCAGCTGATCTGTAGTTGTAGCTGCTCTGACTGGCTTCCAGTAGCGGGGTGGAAGTACGTAGCACGACAGTGTGCTGGCAGTATGTCAGACATCTTGGAGTCTGTAAGGTGCAGACTCAAAGGGCATGGAGTTCAGAATCCAGACGGAAGACAGGAAGCCACTTTTGTCATCATGCAGCTCTTTTGCCATGTGATTCACATTATGGTAATGATGCCCAGCGGCACGTCCGAGCCTCTGTATTATGTAGCCTTGGAGCTTCTTTCCCAGTATGAGACCCTGACAACTGCCAATGCCTCTACCTCCGGGCTACTCAGCAAAGTTGATGAAAAACACTTTCTCTATTCCATTGCTGAGAATCTGTCCAGCGAAGACCAACGTTCTGTGCTACTGCAGAAAATCAGCAAAATTTGTTGAGTAACAAAATCAGAAATTGTTGGAAAGTCTCAGCATCTGTGGAGAGAAATCAGAGTTAACATTTTGGGTCAAGTGACCCTTCTTCGGAGCTGATAGTAACTGGGGAAACATTGTTTTTTATGCAAAAGATAGGATGGGGGTGGAGACAAAGAGTAAACATTTATTCCCTGCCCCCTCCTCCCACCCTATCTTCTGCATAAAAAGTAACTTTACCCTAGCTACCATCAGTTCTGAAGAAAGTTCACTGGATCCAAAAGGTTAGCTTCAATTTCTGCCCGCAGATACTGCCTGACCTGCTGAGATTTTTCAGCAATTTCTGTTTTTGTTTCTTATTTCCAGCATCTGCAGCTCTTTCGGTTTTTTTAATCTGTTGAGAAGTTCAGTGGCTGTTTATCCATGAGCTGCTGGGGTTTGACATTGCAGGGGTGTTATATTGTATGGAAAAAGATTAATCTTGTTTTGAAGACTCCTAATGCTGACCTGAGAAACTATTCTGACCTATGCAGGTCCTGAGAAGCAAAAGTTCAAAGTTACCAGTGAACAATTGAATTGAGACAGAACACTGAGTTGTTTCCAGCCACCTCCGGATCTTGAATTGAAATTTATAAGACTTGAAATCTGTAATTTAAGTTTGTGTGAATGTTGAGAGCGTAACTCAACTTTTTTCAGTTAATTTGTTTTGCCTTTTTAAGGTCTTTGTGTGTCCCTGAGCAGCCAAAGTACTGCCAGTCATCTGCCCCAGGTGGTGTGAGAGAAGATTTAGAACAAAACCATGCTCCCTCGGATTTTATTTTCCTCCACTGTTTTGAAGATATTAAAAATCTTCTTAAAGCAATGTTATCATGAGTTTTTCTTTTCTCTATACCGGTTATTCCACTTCTATAATTGTGAACAGGAAATTATTTTGGTGCATTTATTTTGTAGATCCGCTTTGGTACAAACAGAACGACCAAGCTGCTTATGTGAAATCTGAAAGAAATTCGACTACCAGTAAAAACATAAGTTCAAATTTTGATTGAACGATCTGTTCCCCTTCTGTAAGTGGATCTGTTAACTTATGATTAGGATGATAGTAATCTTATGGCAGCGATTGAACGGCGATACTATTCCAAATCAGGATGTGTGACTTGTAGGAGTACTTGAAGGTGATGGTTTTTCCAGGTATCTGCTGCCCTTGGTTGTCCAGCCAGAGAGATTGTGGATTTTGAGGGTGCAGTCTCAGGAACCTCGGTAAGTTGCTGCAGTGCACCTTAGAAATGATACACACTGCTGCTGTTGTGTGTCAGCTGTGAATGGAGCAAATATTTAAAGTCACGGATGGGCTGCTAATCAATTGACTTGCTTCACCCTGGAATATTTTGAGCTTCACGGTGGCTCAGTGGTTAGCACTGCTGCCTCACAGCACCAGGAACCTGAGTTCAATTCCAGCGTTGGGCGACTGTACATTGGAGTTTGCACATTCTCCCGTGTCTGCGTGGGTTTCCTCCAGGTGCTCCAATTTCCTCCCACAGACCAAAGATGTGCAGGTTAGGTGGATTGGCTATGCTAAATTGCCCATAGTGTCCAGGGATGTTTAGGTTAGGTGGATTAGCCATGGGAAAAATTGCAAGGTTGCAAGGGATAGGCTGAATCTGGGTGGGATGCTCCTCGGAGAGTCGGTGTGGACTTGTTGGGCTGAATGGCCTGTTTCCACACTGTAGGAATTCCGTGAAATACACAAGTGTTGGTGGAGCTGTGCTTATTCAGGCAAGTAGAGAACATTCTGTTACACTCCAGACTTGTACCTTGATAGATTTTGGAGAGTCAGGAGATGAGCTGCTTGCTACAGAATTTACAACTTCTAATCTATTATTGTAGCCACTTGTAGCAGCATGGTGACATGAGTACTAATCTGGAGATCTGAGCTCAAATCCCACCATAGCCATTGAGGAATTTACATTCATTTAACTGTCAAATCTGGACTAACCCATTACAGTCAGAAATGGTGAGGTTAATGGATTAGCATGGAAGTGTCTGGTTCACTAATTCCCTCTAAGGAAGTAAGCCATCCTTTCCTAGTCTATCTTGTTTGTGACTCCAGACCCAAAACACTTATGACCTTATGTTGGAGGGCAGTCATAGAGTCATGCAGCACAGAAACAGACCCTTCAGTCCAACCTGTCCATGCTGACCATAATCCCAAACTAAACTAGTCCCACCTGCCTGCACTTGGCCTATATCCCTCCAAACATTTCTTACTCATGTACCTATCTAAATTTCGTTTAAACGTTGTAACTGTACCCGCATCTACCACTTTCTCTGGAAGTTCATTCCACGCACGAACCAGTCTGAGTTAAAAAAATTGCCCCCATGTCTTTTTAAAATCTTTCTCCTCTCACCTTAAAATATGCCCCCTACTTTAGAAATCCCCCATCCTGCTATTCACCTTATCTATACCCCTCATTATTTTATAAATATCTGTGAGGTCACATCCCAACCTCCTCCGCTCATTGGAAAAAGTCCCAGCCTATCCAGCCTCTCCTTATAACTTAAACTTTCCATTTCTGGCAACACCCTCGTAAATCTCTTTTGAACCGTCTCACTTAATAATACCCTTCCTATAACAGGGAGACCAGGACTGGAGACAGTACTCCAGCAGAGGCCTCACCAACATCCTGTACAACCTCAACATCACGTCCCAGGTCCTATTCTCAAAGATCTGAGCCATGGCGGGAAGTATGCCAAATACCTTCTTAACCATTCTGTCTATATGTGATGCAAACTTCAAAGAATTATGTACCTGAACCCCTAGTTCTGTCTGTTATACAACAGTTCCAAAGCCTTATTTTTAATTGTATAAGTCTTGCCTTTGTTTGTTTTATCAAAGTGCAATACCTTGCGTTTATCTAAACTCCATCTGCCACTCTTCAGCCCATTGACCCAATTGATCAAGATCTCTTTGTAATCTTAGATAGCCTTCTTCACTGCCCACTACACCACCAGTCTTGGTGTCATCCACAAACTTACTAACCATGCTTTCTACAAACACCAGTGAAGAAGCTGAAGACTGGTAAGCCTAGACTCTACCCTGAGGAACTCCAGCAGCAATATCCTGGCCTTCGATGATTAGATTCCAGCAACTACAACCATCTTCCTCTGTGCCAGGTACGACTCCAACCATTGCCCCACCCACCCACCCATTTCCATTTTGCTAAGGCACTTTGCTGCCACACTTGGTGAAATGCTCGTGTGGGTCAGGAGCAATCTTTCTTGCCTGACCTCTGAAATGGGATCCTTTTTGGCTGTGTTTGGATCAATACTGTAAAAGCAGAGTAACCCTTGTGTAATTTAAAGTATGGGTTGGTAGGCAGGGCGTTGCCAATGTGCTACGTTATAGTGCTGTCAGTGATGCCTTCTGCCACTTTGCTGATGATTGAGAATAGATTAATACGTGGTATTACCTGAGTTGGGTTTGTCCTGCCATTTTCAGACAGGTCATCTTGGACAATTTTTCACATCATTGGGAAGATTTCAGTATTGTAGCTACACTGGAACAACTTGACTTGGGGCATGGCCTATTCTGGACCACAAGTCTGAAGTGCGACAGTTAACATATTATCAGAGTTCATAGCCTTTGCAGTACCCAGCACCTTCAACTGTTTTGATATTATGTGGAGTGTAATGGTTGAAGGCTGGCAACTATGATAGTGGGAACCTCGGGTGAAAGCCATGTGGCTGGACTGAAGAGCAATGGTTTTGTCTGTTAGTTGTAGATTGCTTAGCTGTTGTCTAGATCATGCTGCTTCTGCTGTTTGGAAGGCATGTAGTCCAGTGGTATCACTCCACAAAGTTAGTACCTCATGTTCAGATATGCCTGCCATTGCTCCTGGCATGCCCTTCCATACTCATTATTGAACCAGGATTGGTCTCCTGGCTTGATGGTAGTTGTAGAGTGTGGGATATGCTGGGCCATAAGTGTACAGATTGTTGTTAAACACAATTCTGCTACTGCTGATGGCCCATACTGCCTATGGATATCAAGTTTTGTGCTGGTGGATGTCTGACCTTTTTCCATTTAGTGGTAGTGCCACACAACTCAGTGGAAGGGTATCTTCAGTGTGAAAATGGGACTTTCAGTCCATAAGAACAATATGGTGTCACTTGCACCACTAGCACGGACCAAAGCATTTATGACATGTAGATTAGTGAGCCAAGATCAGGTATGTTCATCCATTTCGTTGGTTTGGTCACAACTTGCTGGAGCCCCAGTATAGCAGATATGCCCTTCAGAACTGAAGCATTGAAGTCTCTCACCCACGAGGATTCATTATCTTGTATACTGGTGTAAAAGTCAAATTTCTAAGACTAAATTTTTCATCAAAATGTATGGGTTAATCTCTTACATGAATAACATTTTGGAAAAGTTGAAATACACCCCTTTCCATTACCTCTCACTGCAGGGTTACAGGTCGAGACTGTTCCTGCAAACCCTGACCTCCAAAATAGTGCAAAAGGAGCTAAAAGCACACATGCAGAAACAAACAACTAATGTGCTATTCAATGATTCTATCAAATAGGTTTTGATCTGGCCAAGTTTGACTTCACTGGTGAGTGAGTGTTAAGTACAAAGACTTTAGATTTTTGGCAGTTTGGAGGTTGAATTTTATCCGAGGTTAATCCCTACTTCGTGGAGGAGCACTGATTCACCCACTGAGGGAGGACAGTAGATGGTGAACGGGATGGGGGAGGGTGTCATTTCTTGCCCATGCTTGACCTGATGTCATGAAACTTCATGGGGTCTGGAATCGATATTGAGGATTTCCAGGGCAACCCCTCCATTTATTACACTGCTGCCAAGTCTATTGGTGGAAAAGGGCACACTGCAGAATGGCAGTGGAAGAGACTCTCATTGATTGAAAGGTATGATTCGCTGAGTGTGCCTCTGTGCTTTGACTAGTCTGTAGAACACGTCTGCCAATTTTGGCATAAGATTCCAGATGATAGCGAGGATGACTTTACAGGGCCAGCAGACAGCTAGTTTGATGTTGTCTGGTTCTTCTGGTATTAATTCTGTTTAACTTCTCTGTACTATTTCAATGCAACTGTACAGCTTTATAGGCCATTTCAGAGGGCAGTTAAGAGTAAACTACATTGGTACCTTGGTAGGTTTGATCCCCTGAAAGATGTTAATAAATCACATGCATTTTAGATACAATCTAGTAGTTTTATGATAATCATTATTGAGACTAGCTTTTTTTATTCCTGATTCGCTAATTAATTGAATTTAAATTTCCCCAACTGCTGTGTTAGGATTTGAACTCGTGGTCCCAGATACTGAGCTAGAACTCCAGATCACTCGTCCAATAACACTACCGCTTGTGCCACTGTTCCCTTGAGTAACAATGCGCCCGTAATAAGCATGTAATGAGGGATTGAACTCAGGATTTCACCAGAACAATGAAGGAGGAAGTTGCCATTTTTCTTTTAGTTTTAAAAGATTTTCCGGCATGTGGCTACTGGGGTGGTGAATCTTACATTCAACATGAGTGAAATTAAAAATAATAGAAAAAAAAATCCATAGCAATGCCATGGAAATAAGTTTGAATGTGTAGATTCGGTTGAAGAGCTAGCACAGACAATGATTTGATAGGCCAGTTGGCTTGATTCTGTGCAATAATTTCTATGATTCCATCATACCTTGCCTTTGTTGCAAATCTACAGTTAGCGAATGTGGTCCTTGGGACACTGCACTTGTCTTGGGCAGTAAAGATTTGGGTCATAATATTAATCACTTGATGCATCCATCTCTGAACATTTTGCCCAACTGCCAATCAAGTGCCTTTTGCCCATAACCCTGGATGTTTCCATTTACATGATCGTCTAGTGTCCTGTTGAATGCCTCAATTGAGCCATTACACTTCCTGGAAGTGCATTCTATACCATCTTGTTTATTTGGATTTAGCACTATGCAGTTCAGTTTACAAATGGTAAAATGGCTAGTCAGATGAACTGGTTGTGAAACATAATTTTTTTTGTTTGGAAAGCCCTGCCTTGCAGCAATAATGTTAATGATTTCATCCACCTTACTAGCTATAAGCCAATACTTTCAAAATGTTTCCCAGAAGTGTGAACAGGTAGAGGAATGACCTTGCAGTTTGATAGACTGAAAGAAATTTGGAAATTAAATAAACTAATAATTAAACTTAGCGATTACCTGGATTCTGAAATTCAAAGTATAGCCTAAGGAAATATGTGGGCATTTTCCAACCGGAAAAAAAAACATAATATTGAATAGAATAATAGATCTGATCATCGCACTATCTCTAGTTCTATTTCTTTGTGGTGGGATTATATATCTGTTCATTATGAGGGGCAGCACAGTGGTTAGCATACCTCACAGCGTCAGGGACCTGGGTTCAATTCCAGCCTCTGGCAACTGTTTGCGTGCAGTTTGCACATTCTCCCCATGTCTGCGTGGGCTTCCATCGGGCACTCCGGTTTCCTCTCTCAGTCCAAGGATGTGTAGGCTCGGTGGATTAGCCATGATAAATGTGGGATTACAGGTATAGGATGGGAGAGTGGATCTGGGTGGTTTGCTCTTTAGGGGTTCGGTGCAGAATTGACAGGCCAAATGGCCAGTATCAGCACTGTATAACACTGATTCCAAGAGGCTATCACTACACAGTACAATCTTTTATGATTGCAAAATAAAGGAATGTCCTTGCAGGAATATAGCATCTTCCCACATCCTTGGAAAGTGCCAATACTTAATAGTCAATAAATATTTTGAAAGTGTTTGTGGACAAACCCAGCTGAAAGTTCGCATGCAGTGACTGTTTTTCAAATCAGAAATGAAACTATTGGTGATGTTTGAGGGAGAAATATTGGCCCAACGAGGAGAATGCCCTGCTCTGGTATGAATAGTCCTATGTATCTTTCTGTCAGACCATTCCAGACACCCAACCTGTACCACCTTGCAGAGCAAAGGCTGTAAGTGCATGGGAGCACCACCACCACCTTCGTGTTCCCTTTCAAGCCCCACAACACCCTCACTTGGAACTATATTGCCCTTCCTCCAATCTTCACTGTTGCTGAGACAAAATCCTGGAACTCAACACACTTGGAAGTTTCTATGCCTCAAAGACTGCAATGGCTCGCGAAGGCTCAACACCTTCTCAAGGGCGATTTGGGATGGCCAGCATGTATTAAGTTAGAATTGAAAGTTATCTCAGGACTGTGTGGTGTTTAGTGACTGAGACATGCAGATCTGCAAAAAAAAGTTGACCAACCATCAGACTGTAGTAAGTAGTTGTTAACAAGTTAAAAAGCTTTATCGGGCATTGGTTAGAGGATTTTATCAAATGTTTTTTATAAGAATTGAGATGGACTTGTGTTCCAAAAGTCAATTAAGTAATGGCTTACTTAAAGTCCCAGTCAGCTCTGAAAAAAGGCGACCTCTGAGAGGAGATCAGGTTTAATGGTTTGCTACGAGTTTCCTGGGCTGGAAAGTGGACCCTGGAGAGTATACTAGGCTCTAGCCGCACTAATCCTACCTAAACACGGCCAGAGAGAAAAGTACTGATCAAGTGGGGATTGGTGGGGTACCTCACATGTCATTCGGCAGCAAAGAATGTGAAACTTATCACTAAGATGATTCAATCTGTTTGGAATCGGCTGAACCCACCTGTCAAATAGAAGGAATGCTGGGCCTTTTTTTAAAAAAGAGAAGAAAAGACCTTAGCACTAATACTTCACAGGCATGTCAAATTGTCAAAATGGATAATTTATGTGAACAAAAAAAGAATGCTGAAATCTGGAAAGGCAGAACTCATTTGCAGAAACATGGGCTGGAGTAGGGACTATGTTGCTTGAGTCCACCTGAAAACATCGGAGTTGACGGACAAAATAAAAAGAATGGATCATTCTCTACAAAATATAAACCAAAGAACTGCAGATGCTGGAAATCAGAAATCAGTGGTTAGCACTGCTGCCTCACAGTGCCAGGGACCCGGGTTCTATTCCACCCTCGGGCGACTGTCTGTGTGGAGTTTGCACGTTCTACCTGTGTCTGCGTCGGTTTCTTCCAAGTGCTCCTGTTTCCTCCCATAGTCCAAAGATGTGCAGGTTAGGTGGATTAGCCATTGGAAATGAAGGGTTAGAGGGATAGGTTAGATGGGCGGTTCTGGGTGGATGCTCTTCAAAGGGTCACTGTAGATTCAATAGGCCAAATGACCTGCTTTCACACTAAGGATCCTATGATTTTGTACTGACCTTGCCAGCCATACTACCCCCTTGCACCATGAGCAAATTTTTAAAATGAAATATTTTGCTGAATGAGCATTCCTTTCAGCTTAACTGAAATATGAGGTTGTTGACTTGTTCGCCGAGCTGGCGTGTTTTCATTCAGACGTTTCGTCACCATGCTAGGTAACATCATCAGTGAGGCCTCCACTGAAGTGATGTTGTTCGCCTCCTTTTGGAATTTATACTGTCCGGTCCGTTATGGTGAGTAGTGTCATTTCCGGTTTTGTTCTGTATGGGTTTGTATATGGGGTCCAATTCCATATGTTTGTTGATTGCATAATGGGTTGAGAACCATGCCTCTAGGAATTCCCATGCGTTTCTATGTTTGGCTTGGGCTACTATGGTTACGTTGTTCCAATTAAACTGATAGCCTTCATTGTCCAAGTGTGCTGATATTAAGGAAAGTTCGTCATGTTGTTTTGCTGCTAGCTGATGTTCATGTATTCTGATGGCTAGTTTTCTTCCTGTCTGTCCAATGTGATGCTTGTGGCAGTCACTGCATGGTATTTTGTAAACTACGTTGGTTCTGCATGTCGTGGGAATGGGGTCTTTAATCCGTGTAAGTGTTTGTTGTAGACTGGCTGTGGCCATCACTCACTGCAACACACCAGAACTACGCACGAAAGAGGAAGAGCACCTAAACAAAATCTTCGCTATGAACAGATATCCCTGTAACTTCATCCGCAGGTGCGTACTAAATAGACAACACCAAGAGGACACAGTACACCCTAACACACTGGCCACACTGCCCTACATCAAGAACATATCAGAACTGACAGCGAGACTCCTATGCCCACGAGGAATCATGGTAGCACACAAGCCCACAGCTACTCTATGACAATGAACTTTCCTTAATATCAGTACACTCAGACAATGAAGGCCATCAGTTTAACTGGGACAACGTAACCATAGTAGCCCAAGCCAAACAGACACGCATGGGAATTCCTAGAGGCATGGTTCTCAACCCATAATGAAATCAACAAACATATGGAATTGGACCCCGTGTACAAACCCATACAGAACAAAACCGGAAATGACGCTACTCACCATAACAGACCGGACAGTGTAAATTCTAAGCGAAGTAGAACAACATCGCTTCATCAAAGGCCTCACTGATGATGTTACATGGCATGGTGATGAAACGTCTGAACGAAAACAAGCCAGCTCGGCGAGCAAGTTAATGACTTCACCCACAACCCGAGCTACAGAACTTTGCTAAAACCTTAACTGAAATATGGCAGCTCCAGACAATGTGGCACACAGTCAATACTGCAGTGAGCTATTAATAATGTGCTAAAGCCTCTGGAGTGAAATTTCAACACTTCACTCAAGAACCATCTCACTTAGATGCTACTGTTCGAACCAGGCTGGTACCTTTACAGTACTGGATTACCAGGTGGATAGCATTGTTTTTTTTTTCTAATTTAACCTATTTATCTAATTAACCAGTTCAGAGATGTTATTACACACTTCTGGAGCAGGTGGGACTTGAACCTAGGTCTCTCATTTCAGGGGTAGGGAGACTGCCACTGCACAACAAGAGGGCCCTAAAACCTACTGCACCTGGTATCCCAGCAGCCTCCCATCCAAGTATGAACCAGGCCTGAGTCTGCTTAACTTCCGAGATCAGGCGTTTTTAGACTAGTCTGTTGGCATTACTGTCGAGGAGGAATAGGGAACACCTGGTTCTTTTCAGTAGAACTCAGAAGGTTAAGAGATGTTAGAGGTCTCTTACATCATTAGAGGTGACTAATTTCAACTGTTCATTTTATAAGTATTAAGGTCATCAATTGAATGTAGAGATCAGGGAAATTGTTCTGTTCACGAAAGTTGTTAGCGCATGAATATCCTATCAGAAATTGGTGCAATCACAAGCAATAGTAGGTTTTGAAAGGGGAATTAAGTTAATCACTTTATTTTGTTTAAATATTATGAGGAAAGGATTGAGAATTGGGACTAAATGGCAGACCCAACATAGGCATGAGGGCCTAGTGGCCTTCAGTGCTGTAAATTCTAAGATGTTTCTACACACAAATAGAACTATTTCATGAATACTCTGTGGCCATATCTTTTGGTTTTGAGGATGTTTATCAACATTAAAAACTGGTGCAACAAATCCCAGAGAGTTGTAGTTAAACAAAGCAATTAAGATTGTGCCATTTGCTGTTTCTCTACGGGTTAAGGTGGAGAAATCCTATTGTTGCAGTGAGTGCTTTTCTGCAAAAGGATGAACATCCAAGTTGGACAGATGGGAAATCACTTGCAAAAATATCCATAGGGATTTTTAAAATGATGTTTTACAGCTTTAAATGTGTTTGAGAGTCCACACTGCAAAATCTCATAGAACAGCTCATGTAAATCAATGTGGTAGGCAAACAGTAACGTGGCTTGTATACATTGCACAAGATTGGGCTATCAAACTGGAGATTGGTAGAGTGAAAAAAGACTCTCATGCTTGAATAAATGGTTTTGTATTTTACGGTGTGATAGTCACGAATTATTTGCTGTGAACTTGCTTTTAACTAAGAAATATTGCCTACCGACTTAGAATTGCACATTTCCTACTCTTAAGCAACTTATTTTCAAAGTGAGATTGATTTCAAATGGATTATCGAGTAATCCTGTTTGTTGCAAACAAGACACCTGTGCAGTGACTGTCTTGTCTCAATTTGCGCGCTACAGATGATTGAAGCAGACTGGATGTAGAGGGTAATTTGTGCTGAGTGCCAACAGCATTGGCTGCAAGCCAGACAATCAGGGCTGCATTAATGTTAACTCCTGCTCAGCTGCTGCGGTAGAAGCCTTGTAAAATTATTCCTTTTGTGTCGCTGATATGTTCACTGTGGTGATACCCAGTGGTTAAAAGGGAAAATATTAATTCCCTTTACCCCTCTGCCCTGAACGTACTGCCTGTTCTTTCAGATAAAAGTAAATAACCAATGAATTTTGAACTGGACCAATTTGCTTTTATTATCTAGTGGAGAGAAACCAACAAATATACGCTCACAACGTAAAATGTGTGCAGGCCCATTATATAAAACTGATGGTTCCAAGTAACTAAGAGTTTATAACCATATCCTTTTATTTTTGATTGTGGATTGAATTGTAAAAAGGATTTTTAAAACCAAAGTATCTAAAATCCAGTTATTGAAGCTCATCATCAACTGTGTTTACACTGCTGCATTGTTCAAGTAGTTTCTACGGGCCAACACTAGAAGGTGAAGTGAGATTCGGCTGGCAACAAGGGGCTGATTTCATTGTGGAGTTGTGACCAATTTGCACAACAAAATCCATCAGCCTGACCATAACTGTTTGGTAAGCTATTGGGTAGCTGAACAGCTTGTGGGTGTGAACAAATACTAACTGAAGCATTCAAACCTCTGGAAAAGGAGGTGGCGTATCTTTCTCTCCAGTAAAATAACTAAAACGTGAAGAAAGTCAGTTTTTTTTTCCCTTCACCTATTGCTATAATCTGAGACTTTTACTCAGTAACTAAGAGACTTTGCAGTTAATGTACCAATTGCCTGTGTCTCTGGGGGAAAGAATGAAAAGAACCTGGAGAAAAGGAATTGAAGGACAGAAATTCCAAACAAAAGGATTATCTCAGCAAACTCAGTGAGCTGGGGCCATCAAACTGCTTCCCCAGTTTTTCCTCCCTCTGTCATAATACCAGTGCTTTTGTGTCTGTCTGTATGTGTGCATGGGAGCATGGGGCTGTTCTTAGTACAGGATGAGAGTTCCATTTTATCAGCAGTTTATAAATGAGGGGCATAGATAAGGTGAATAGCCAAGGTCTTTTCCCCTGGATAGGGGAGTCCAAAACTGGAGGCATGGGTTTAACGTGAGAGGAGACTGAAAGGGACCTGAGGGGCAACATTTTCACAGAGGGTAGTGCGTATTTTGTAATGAGCTGCCAGAGGAAGTGGTAGAGGCAAGCACAGTTACAACATTTAAGAGATATTTGGTCAGGTATGTGGATAGGAAAGGTTTAGAGGAATATTGGCCAAGTGCAGGCAAATGGGACTTTAAGAAACCTGGTCAGCATGGCCGAGTTGGGCTGAAAGGCCTGTTTCTTTGTTACATGACCCTATGTTTAGCTGTGGTTAGAATCCATTTATTTGTAATAAATAGTATTCTGGTGCAGTGCAAAAATCTGATCTGTTTTTTATTTGTTAAATTTAGTTTTAAGAGGTAGGTAAATTGGGGTGTTTTATATATTTTAATAAAACCTTTAACCTTTGTGATGACTGGGAATAGCAGAGTTTGAATTCTGGTGCGCTTACCCCAGTGAGGCGTAACAGTGGTATTAGTTGGTTTCCACATATCATCTCTGCACTATGGTAGATCAGATATTCCAGAACAACAATATCCTAAACGTCAGACTTAAGTGGAGAGTAAGTACGATTGAGACAATAAACAATGGATCAAGATTCGTGTGGAGACTTTTCTCCTCTAGGGATATTCTTCTTTGAATCAACTGATTTTGTTTAATTGAAATCTAATTGAATGAACAAAAGTGCCAAGTTAGCACTAAGATTGAAGAGAATAGAAAAGCAAAATGATGTCATCAAGTAGTAGGTAGGTAATAGCAATATTCTAAGAATCTGTCAATATTAAGATAGAGGGAAAACTAAAAGAGGTAAGAGTTTCAGTCTTGAGGACCGGGCAGATATTTTTGATGGTTTGGTCAGTTGTTTTGAACATAGGAACAAGGAAGTGTGTGAATAGCAGCATACTAAGTACAGTGTCTGATCAAGAAAATTGTATGCTGTATTTTTCCATCGCTCTGGAAAAATAGATAAACAAGTTTTGATATGTTGGAGGCTAAAAATAGAAGGGTTAATAATCAGGCATAATATTTTCCAAGTTATGTTGAAAGTATGACAGGTATGACATGTATGTGCAGTGTACAAATCTTGGTCTGGATCAGTACACCGCACAGTTGAGAATCATTGAATGGAAAGTTGCATTTGGATGAAGGAGCAATGAGTTTCCTTAGCATTGGACGAGACAGTTAATCTCCATTTGAAGTCAAAAAGTAACTTTAAGATTATTAATGAATGACGAGTGAAGATAGTAAATGTAAAAGATGGCAGCCACTGATTAAGCTTGCAACATGGATAAACAATTTATCCTTTAGAGGACTCAGCTATTGGCAAGAATAGGTATTGAAATGTAATAATTCACTCATCGATGCTGGTGGTACCATGAGCAAAAATGATTAACCTTGCCAGTAACGCCTGCCCCCATAAATGAACAGCCTCTGAAAAACACCAGAAAAAGTCCAAAGATGAATAGTCAATGGCTGCAGAAACCTTTTGAAAGGAAGTTGAATGACCAATCACAAAGCTTAGCTACAAAACATTCCAGTGGTAACTTAAATGCAAGATGTTGGATTCAGTCAAAGGCTGTGAAGATGCCAATGGCAAAAAGTGAATCATTAAAATGTTCAAGTTGTTGTTATTCAACGAAATGACCATTCTTAAAAACAACACTTGTAGGAGGGCCAGCTTTTAAGCACAACTTTCAATATGGATAATAAGCAATAAACGCATAGTTAAAATAAGATTGCAGAAGCCACAAAAAAACTGCCAAGGTTGTGAGTGTTGTGGACTGTTGTTCTTGGGTGCAACATCTAATACCTTGAAACTTTGAGAAGAGAAAGATGCAGAAAGGCAAACAGGAAATCAAATATTTGGAGATGAGAAGAAAGCTCAAGAGAATGAAAAAAAAATGTAGGCGAAAGGATCAAGAATGAAAGATATGGTAAAAGAGAACAGTTTTAATTAAAACCAGTTGGTTCCAAGAAGGGTCTAGGCCCGAAACGTCAGCCTTTCTGCTCCTATGATGCTGCTTGGCCTGCTGTGTTCATCCAGCCCTGCACCTTGTTGTCTCTAAGGAAACAAGCTGATACAATTACAATTAAAACATAATTTGAGGCAAGAAGGCATTCCCATCCTGTTTGAGTTCATGGGATCTAAATTGGCAAGTATATATTTTATACTCTGAGATCTATAATTGCACTATGTCATATTGTGCGTATTTCCGGAGTTTTAAAATCCATTCTTGATAGACTGCCTTTGAACCCGTGTAGTTTTCTGCTTGTTGGTTGTCCAATCCTTGCAATTAAGATGATGAGAAGGCTGATTAATAAGTTATAAATTGAGGACAGAGGGTTACAGTGACTGATTTAAAATTTTATTTTGAAGGCACCAAAGGAAATTGCAGCAGAGGCATTGATGGCAGGCCTCTCAAATTTCTGAATTCCATTTGAGTCATCCTGTCTACTGCCCTGTTGTCACCTAAGTAGTTCCATCAAAGCTTTCTGGATAGGTTTGTTTCCACAAGTAGAATCGCCCAAGTTGTGCATTGCTATGCTTATGCTATTTTATTCTAGGGTGGACTTGCCTTTGGGGCACAACTGGACAGGTTTTGGGGGGTGGGGGGGTTGACTGGAACAGTACCAAGTCCTGGGAGACAACTTTACGCACAAGGTCAGGTAAGCACACTCGAGTCATGCATGCAGGTGTACAAAGGCACACAAGGGGGCAGAGCCATGCTCAGGGTTGGGAAAGGTTGTAGTCGTTACCCAAGAGGCCATCAATAGATGGAGATGGGTCACCAGGAAAGGTGGGGGAAGGAGCTAGAAATGACGAAAAACACCAGATGTCCTTCAAAACATGAGAAGGTTCTGCAGATTGGTATTCTGGAAAGATGAAATGAATTGGGTCAAAAATGAACATTTGAATCGATCCGCATTGAAACCATGTCGTCTGTTGCTTCAGTTGTATGTAAATTCCATGTCAGTATGAATTGACATGGGGGTATATAATCAGCGCAAATACAAATACTTTTGTAGGTTGACTGTAATGTAGTGACTTATTAAGAATCATGAAAAGTAATTTCCAGGCAGCTATTCCTTTAACTGTAGTGGGAAGGGTTTAGGGGCATCAGTACAGTGATGGAGACAGATACGTAGATTACATCCTGTTGGTTTGTCTTTGAGAGGCACATTTGATACATCTGTAAGTAAAGAATGTTGTTAGCTTCGAGCTGGATCTTTTTAACATTGGAGACTTTGAGGGGGTCGCTTGGAAATAATTGTTTTCTGTCATGTCCTATTTAAAAAATAGGAACTTTTATTTTAAAACGTAGCCCACAAACTACATTGTCAGGTTTTACATTCAAACAGGTACTGCTTGCTAACGAATTTCAAGTTAGTGTATAACATTGAGAACAACTGGGCTTATAATCTTTATTAAATAAACCACAATATACTTTATAAAATATATATCAAATAGGATCTTTTGTCATTATCAAAGTTTAAAAAAAGGGGTAATTTTACCACCATCTACTGGCAGCAGACTAAGTAACGGAAGTTGAGGTACATGCAACTTTCTGTCTGCAAAGAGAGACCGTAGGCCCATGAAATTCCCATTAAGCACCGCTAATAGTCATACCAGCCAGATGAGTAAAATTACCTCAGTGTGTAAATAAAAAACAAGAGTAATATATTTCCAAACCACACACACACACATGCTCAGCACCATTCTGCGAGGGAGTCACTGCCACCGCCAAGTGGGAACAACAGCAGCGTCATCCTGGTTGTCTCGTCACTCCACCTTCACAGTCTTCCCTGCCTTCCTGATGATCAGGCTGAGCCAGTAAACCTGAGGAGCCAACAGCATGGCGTTACCCAAGGTGCAGTGCAGGGGGATGCGGAAGGGGACAAGGTGGGCAGGGATCCCATACTGCTTGCCGTAGGCCCAGTACATGTAGGGGAACACGAGGATACGGCAGAGGAAGAATGTCGCCAACACGATGACACCGTTGACCTTGTACAGCAATGTGTTCTGCTTTCTGAACTGTGTATACAAGACAAAAACAATGTAGGTTATTTTTCTTTTTGATTCACGTGCCTTGAAATAATGTATTGCAACACTCTTTCTCGTCTTTTGTTGATACAGACCCGTTTGAGTATTTTGGCAAATGAGACAAATGGTGTACTCAGTTCGGCCAAGAACAGACATCCCAGGAAGAAATCTCCGAGGCCTTTTCTATAATACTGCAAATTTTAAGAAAAAAGTTCTGGTGTTAAGTTACAGTTTGATCAAAAGGAAATTAAGTTTTAGCAGGATTAGCCTATGCAGTGGAGTAATAAGCATTTTAATTTTTGTCTTATATGGCATTCTGGATGCTTCCTGGTCATAGAAACATAGAAAATAGGACCAGGAGAAGGCTTTTCAGCCCTTCGAGCCCCCTCTGCCATTTAACATGATCATAACTGATTCTCTATCTTAACATCTTATCTTACTATCTTAACTCACCTAGATATCTTTAGCTTACACTTATTTCTTTTTTTAGATATGTTCAGTGATTTGGTATCCATAGTCTTCTTTGGAGAGTTCCTGAGCTCACCACCCTGTGAGTGAAGACATTTCTCCTGATCTTGGTCTAAAATAGCCTAATGTGTATCCTGAAACCTTGACTCCTTGTTCTGGAACCCCAGCCCCCACC
>NC_063357.1:12629394-12702634 GCF_021869965.1 Rhincodon typus | reverse complement strand
CCCGATCCGAAATGTCAACTTTCCTGCTCCTCTGATGCTGCCTGGCCTGCTGTGTTCCTCCAGCTCCACACTGTGTTATCTCTGTCTCCAGTATCTGTGGTTCTTGCTATCTCTGAGCAGAAATGTATACCATAATTTCACTTTGAAAAACCAGTTTGATTTCAATACTCCACATTTTATTTTCAGTGCCAGAGAGGTTGATTGTAAGTAATTAATTTATTATTAAAAGGATATATAGAATTGAAACAATAAGTCTGGTGTGGACAGGTTTTGTCTGTATCTTACATGCAGGTGTTTCCATCAATAGCTTCCAAAAGCCCACATTAACCTTGACTGCCATATTTCTTCTGACCTAAATTATAAGAGCATTTTGCATTAAACCTGATGTCCTCCTGAAGTTTGTTTCGGATTCCCTTTTAGTTTCCTGTTTTGATCTTCCTTTGCTGTTCTTTATACCTCTCGCACCCTCCTAGATTCTCATGGTTCCTTACATGGAACGTTAGCCTCTATAACTGGGGGACAAGGATTTAAAGGGGAGAAAGTTGAGCTGCAAACACTTCAGGTGTTCAGTGCATTTTAACAGTGAGGCAAACAAATGTCACATTCATTCAGTTTAGCAGCTAGGCACAGCTCAGGCAGCAACAACCTTTTGAATATTTACATTTAACTTTGCATCTACTCTTTATTTGAAATTGCTGTAGCATTTCCAAATAAATAATTGTCAATACTATTGCCTCACCATTATTTTTGTGGCTAAAAACCAACTTCTTTTTAATTCACACACTCTAAACTTTTGGCCATACTTTATGGTTAGACTTTTAAATCTTGTACCAGTTTAGCTCAGTAATAATGTTGTGTAAGCAACATTATATTGATGTTGATGTATTATATTGATGTTATCAGATCTTAGAGTTGTATTAATTTATTAGTACAAGCAGGTTGATCTCCCGCAACTTGTCACCAAGAAAAGTCAAACACCTCAGCCAGAAATAGAGAAAGTACCCGAAACATCAACTTTCCTGCTCCGCTGATGCTGCCTGGCCTGCTGTGTTCCTCCAGCTCCACACTGTATTATCTCAGCCAGAAATACATTTGGGAGCTGCACTCACAAGGGGCTCATGCAGGAAATTTGAGTTGAGGTCCTAAGCAGATCCAGCATGATCTTATTGAATGGTGGAGCAGGCTTCAGTGGCGAAATGACCAGCTTTTATTTAGAGTCATACAGCACGGAAACAGACCCTTTGGTCCAACGAGTCCGTGCTGACCATCATCCCAAACTAAACTAGTCCCACCTGCCTACTTTTGGCCCAATCCCTCCAAACCTTTCCTCGTCATGTACTTATTCAAATGTCTTGTAAAAGTTGTACCTGCATCCACCACTTCCTTTGGAAGTTCATTGCACACATGAACCACTCTCCGTAAAAAAAAATTGCCCCTCGTGTCTTTTTAGATCTTTCTCCTCTCACCTTAAAAATATGCCTCCTTGTTTTGAAATACCCCATCTTAGGGGAAATACACCTGCCATTCACCTTATCTATACCCTTCATTATTTTATAAACCTCTATAAGGTCACCTCTAAACCTCCTAGGCTCGAATGAAAAAAGTCCCAGCCTATCCTCATAACTCAAACCCTCCATTTCCGGCAACATCCTGGTGAATCTCTTCTGAACCATCTCCAGCTTATTAATATCCTTCCTACAGCTGGACACAGTACTCCAGAAGGGGCCTCACCAACATCCTGTACAACCTCAATATGACATCCCAACTCCTTTTCTCAAAGGTCTGAGCAACAAATTTCTTATGTTCTTGATACCTATTGAGCTACGATAATTTTCCTGGAAGTGCAGCAGGGTCCCCATTAATGCACAGAAACAAAATTTCCACCAGACAGCAAACATTTGAAAGGTAAAATTACCACAGTCTTAGCAGACCACAGGGGCTGCTCTCTCTTAGACAGAGAGAGACACTACTGGGGGGTGACGGGGTGCTTTAATCCACGGGTCACCAGACTTCAGGTGAGGGCAGAGATTAAGGAGAGTCCTTCAGCTGGTGTAGGAATTGAACCAGACGGCTAGAGTCACCCTACATCACAAACCAGCCATCCAGCCAACTGAACTAACTCCAGTTTTTTTGGCCTCGCCACTGATATCCTTGCCAGTCAACAGTCTATTCAACTTCCCCTTTAAAATATTCAATGGCCCTGCTTCCCTGAATAAGACAATTCCACAGACACCAATCTTCCCAGATCCAGCTTCTACCCGCCACTGCTGCATTGTTCTGGGAGCAGATCCTCATTTTCTGAGCTGAGGGCTGGAATTGCTGACAGAGGCAGGAAGCCGAGGCTGGATGATGAGAGATGCCCATCGACGTTGCTTGGCACACCATCTAATCCCAGTGGATCAAGCCCCAGCAGTCAGAAGGGAACAGAATTACCGCAAGTGCCAGCCAGACCCCTTAGGGCACTGAGCCATCGATTAGCATCTCAAATACATTGTTAAAATAAAAATAAAAACCCATACACATCTGCACTCGGGGGAGGGTGATGGGGGGCATTAATTGCCTGGCTGATAGCAAGAACTGCAGATTCTAGAGTCAGAGTCAACACAGTGTGGAGCCAGAGGAACACAGCAGGCCAGGCAGCATCAGAGGAGCAGGAAAGTTGACGTTTCGGGTCAGGACCCTTCTTCAGAACTGACTGGGTGGTGGCTCTGTTGTCGAACCTTCTTAGTCTGTACTCCAGGGCCTACCCATTGCAGGTTCAGGGTCTTTACAGGTCAGATCTGGCATTGCAGCTTAACATGCAATTATCGTTCCATTCTCAGAAAGCCCCAAAACACCCTACAGCCCAGAGGATTTCTTTTCATTTCTAGATTTGAAGTGCAGCCTATTATTTTGCAGACAAACCAAGTTGCCGCCAGCAAGTTCCATTAGAACTGTGATGGCGAGATGGGGAGAAATATTTTCACCTCGAGTGGAGAGCCTGTGGAATTCTCTGCCACAGAATAATTGAATGGAATTGATATTGAATGTTCTCAAGGAGTTAAGATATGTTTCTTAGGGCTAAAGGAATCAATCAGGGCAGCACTGTGGCTCAGTGGTCAGCACAGCACCAGGGACCTGGGTTCAATTCCAGCCTTGGGGTGGCTACCTGTGCGGAGTTTGCACATTCTCCCTGTGTCTGTGTGGGTTTCCTCCCACAGCCCAATGATGTGCAGGTTTGGTGGGTTGGCCATGATTAATTGCCCATAGTGTGCAGGCTAGGTGAGTTAGCCGTGGGAAATGTGGGGGGTTACGGGGATGCGGTGGGTCTGGGTAAGATCTTGTTCAGGGGATAGGTGTGGACGCGAGGGGGCTGAATGGCCTGCTTCCACACTGTAGGAATTCTACGGTGATTTCAATGGGAACAGACTACTGAGTTGGATGATCACACCGAGTTGGGGAGCAGACTCAGAGGGCTGAATGGCCTACTCCTGCTCCTATTTTCCAGGCTTCCATGTCCCATTAACAAAGGAAATGCCCTGGCAGTTGGTAAGAAATCAGAAACAGTCCCGTGAGCTACAGCAGGCATTTGAAAGCAGCTGTGAGACTCTGTGTAAAACTTTTCCTGCCTCATTGTCAAGGTGTAACTTTTGCAGGAGGAAGCACAGTGCAGGAGGGAAAGATCCCATCAGGTCTGCTCATCGCTGAGAAGGCGACACAGCAAAGCAATGGTTAGAAATTGGGGTCAATTCACTGGGGAAAGGGGAAAAACTGCAAGCCCCTAAGAAGAAATAAAATCACTTTGACCTCCCCCGCCCCGCTAGCACAGTACAAAGTAATGAAAGGTGCATTTACCTGACACTGATGTTGACGGTGTCCACATCTGTTAACTCTGGGAAGTTTTTCTGCAAGGATCTCCGGGTGAGGATGAACAGACAGGGGAAGAAGAGGCAGCCCAGTGCAAGGAGGTGCCACATTGTTGAGATCTAACCCCTGGGCTGCTGTGTGATGACTGTCTATCTCTCGGCCCTGGGTAACACCAGATATCACCATCTCCTCACCTGATATTCAAATAAGAACCACACCTCCTGCCCAGCTCCGAGGTCCTTCCGCAAACTGAAACATGAGATTGGGAGAGAGACAGACGTCTGAGTTCCTCAACAGGAGGAAAGAAAAACCCAGGTCTATCCTACGCCACCTAAGGGCGCAATATATATATTTTTTAAAATCTGTAACAATACTAATTCCTCGACTCCGCTTCTGTCTGCAATCGTGAACTTTATCTGCATGCATTACCAGGTCCATTTCTATGCTACGTGCATCCGACTCATTCAATATCCCACACGCAATCTCCCATCCAAGCAGAAACTTCTAAATCCTAATCTGATCAGAAATAAATTGGGAAACGGGTCGACAAAGTACTTGGGGAAGTCGTCCCACCTTATTGCAGATAACACGATCTTCCAAAGGTCTCCGGACTCGAAACATTTAACTCTCTCTCCACAGACGTTGCCGACCTGCTGAGTTTCTCCAGCAATTTCTGCTTTTGCCCCCTCGTATATGACCTGCTTTCGTTCTTTAAATCTGAACTTCCCTCCCCCTCCCCAATGTGTCCTTCATTCTTAACTAACACTTTGTGCAAAATAAAACAAAAAATTGCCGATGGTGGAAATCTGAAACATAAACAGAAATTGCTGGAGAAACTCAGCAGGCCTGGCAGCACCTGTGCAGAGAGAAGCAGAGTTCATGTTCAAGTTCTGAAGCAAGGTCACACTGATCTTGAACCAAAACTCTGCTTCTTTCTGCACAGATGCTGCCAGGCCTGCTGAGTTTCTCCAGCAATTTCTGTTTTCCTTCAATACTTCATGCCCTTGTGTTTGGTTTTGCCTGTGAAATTCAACACCCTCCATGAATGTCTGTAGGCATGTTTATGCACAATCAGTGTCTTGTTAGTGGTTTTCCAAGTGTTTAGATTTGAATTCAATATGTTAATTGGTTTACACCCAGGGCTTACACAGCTCCACCTGCACACACTATGAAAGGATACAATAACTAATACAATGAAGATGATTAGGAACAAAAAGTGAAAAGCTGGAAATACCCAGCAGGTCAGACAGTATCTGAAATTTAAAAAAATTGCTGGAGAAACTCAACAGGTTTGGCATTATCTTTGGAGAGAGAAATAGTTAATGTTTTCTGTCTAATTTGATCCTCCTTAAGACAGCATCTGTAATTAGATTATTCAAATTTGGCAGATAACTAAGATATAACAGATATATTGCATTTACTTAAAGGTTATTTTAACTAAAGAAGACAGGAATGACCATAACCATAGCTAAAGAATCAAAACCATGTGTAGGGATTAGTAAAGCAAATTTATGCATAAACTGAAAGCACCTTTGATAAATAAAATATTTCATACAGAAATTGTGGAGAAATTAAGCACTTTTCATTCATCTGTTATGCTGTAAGCCGTGAAATTCAGGTTATTTCATGACTGTATTCCTACAATGTTGACAACCATATGTTACATATGAGCAAGGGCAAACATTGCTACACACTGGGAACTCACAGTACCTTACAATCACAGTGAAATATTACAATAGCTATTTGGCCAACTGTCATCCCACAGGTACAAACTTACAGTGGATCCACATCCCCACTAAATGCTGAAGCATCTCACCAAACAATTAAACCTCACAATCCAACAGAGGTTTCCTTTTGTGAGCCTCTGTAATTCTCTGCTACATTTGTGGTCCTTGTACCTTCCCTGTGAACAGCCATCCTAATACCATGTGCCTTTCTGCTCCTAGCTCCATCCTAGAGCTAGCACAAGGTGATGTGCTGCACAGATTTTTCGCAAACATTTGACTCATTCCATGAGAACATGTCATGAAGTCAGGACTTTTCAACCCCACTTTCCTGCATTTTCCCCATAACCCTTGATACCCTTACTGATTAAAAATCTGTCTATCTCATTCTTGAATATACTTAATGCCTCTATAGCCCTCTGCAATAAAGAATTCTATGGGTTCGTTATGCTCTGAGAGAAATTACTCCTCATCTTTGTTTTATACATGTGTACTCTTATTCTGAGATTACGGCGAATTAGGTGGTCCTTATTCCTGGAATTGTCAGAGAATGAAAGGAGGAAATAATGTGGCTTTGGTGCTATTTTTAAGAGTTCTTTGCACACTGGAGTCATGCCTGAAGCAAGTGCAGTCTCTGAATTTAAAAAGACACAAACTTAGTAACTCCAGATTGATCAACCTAATTTCTATTTCGGGAAAATGTGCTCAGAACATGTGATAAGCGTGGATCTAAAGAGCACAAGTATCTGGGGCATAGACTGCGAGTGTTTTGGAAATAGAAAGGGGCATTTTACAAACTTGCTGGAATTATTTTAGATGGTAAATTGGATGAGTAAGCAATGGAATCCAATAGATTCCATTTACTTACCTAATTGGATGGGCATTTGAGGAAATAAACTTGCAGGACTAAGAGAATAAAATGACTGAATTACTACACAACATAGACTCGATGGAGTTAGTGGCCTCCTTCTGTGCCATCACCTGCTCCCTGACCCATTTTAATAAGGCTCCTCAAGTGAGGCTAGTGGGGAAGGTTAAACTTCCACTAAATCATCCAAATGAATAGAAAATTCATTTCAGCCGTAGAGCTTTAGGAAGGATGTTGTGAAACTTGAAAGGGTTCAGAAAAGATTTACAAGGATGTTGCCAAGGTTGGAGGATTTGGGTTATAGGGAGAGGCTGCATATAGACTGGGGCTATTTTCCCTGGATTGCCAGAAGCTGAGGGGCAACTTTATAGAGGTTTATAAAATCATGAGGGGCATGGATAAGGTAAGTAGACAAACTCTTTTCCTCTGGGTGGGGGAGTCCAAAAGTAGAGGGCATTTGTTTAAGGTGAGAGGGGAAAGATTTAAAAGGGACCTAAGGGGCAACGTTTTCACACAGAGGCTGGTGCGTGTATGGAATGAGCTGCCACAGGAAGTGGTGGAGGCTGGTACAATTCCAACATTTAAAAGGCATCTGGATGGGCACGTGAATAGGAAGGGTTTAGAGGGATATGGGCCAAATGCTGGCAGATGGGACTAGATTAATTTAGGATATCTGGTTGGCATGGACGAGTTGGACCAAAGGGTCTGTTTCCATGCTGTAAGTCTCTATGACTCTACGTCCCACAGGGAAGGAAACTTGCTGTCCTTACCTGGTTGGGGGCTACATATGATTTGTTTTTTTATAAGGGTACTGTACAGAACTGAACTCCTTTAGTGACTATGTATGTTTATAAAGATATTTTATGAATAAAGTATATTTTTGCAATAAAAAAACAAGTAATTTCAGCCATCTTTCTGTGCGACTGCGTCAAGCTGTGCGTAGACCCTGCCTACACAAACACCAAGTGTCGCCACATACTGAGGTTCTACCTGTCCCCAGTATTGTGAAAGATGGGACTGGTCTCGTTGCCATGGAATATTCCAAGTAGTTGGGCCATTCCATATCACCCTTCCTTCATGGAGAAATTTGAGAAGAAAAACACCTTTGAACACAAGTCCAAGATCCTGTGGGAAAACGAGAGGGTGGATCCTGTTGTGTGGTTCCCCGAGCTGACTGTCAAAGTAATTTGGCAGAATGCCTCCTCACCAGCACTTTCCAACAAGCACCAAGACATGGCCTGGCTGGCGGTGGGAAGGTCACTACCTGTGACATCCCTCATGTACGCCCAGACTCTCTGCACCACTGCGTGCTGCCCGTGAAGCAGCTGCAGGGGAGGTAGAAACTGTCACTCATCTCCTTCCGGAATATGCCTTTGCAAAGGAAGTCTGGAGAAAGATGCAGTGGTTTTAGCTGAGGTTCATCCCGAGCAGCTTCATGACGCAGGATGCTGTTCTCTACGGTCTGTTCCTCGGGATGCATACTGAGACAAACATCGACTGTGCCTGGCAAACCATCAACTCAGTGAAAGACTCTCTTTGGTCTACTGGAAATTTGTTGGTCTTCCAGAACAAGGGGTGGCCCTTGACTGAGTGTAGCAGACTGGCACATTCCAAAGTCAAGGACTGTGTGCCGAGGGATGCACTAAAGCATTGGGCAGCTGCTGCCAAGGTACAGTGGGGAAAGACCACTGTATAATGTCCTCCTACCAAAGTACAACGGGGGTCCATTCAGTTATTGGACCCTCCTGATGCCTCAAATGTATATAAATATAAACTTGTATAAGTAGGAAATGCCTTGGGTTTGTTTGTTCTATGTATGTAAAGACTGTACAAAATCAAATTGTTCTAGTGACTATGTATGTGCATAAAGATTTTTATGAATAAAGTATATTTTTGAAATAAAAAAAGGTGATTTCAGACACACAGCAACATTATTTACTGTTCATTGCCCTCCAAAATGGCCTAACAAGTTCAAAGGCAATTAGGGATGGGGAGCAAATGCTGGATTTGCTAAGTGATGCCCAAATCCCATGAAAGAATAAAGAAAAAAACTGGTACATTAGATGAATGAAAGGATAGCAAGCAGATCCAGGTGAGTAGAGAGAAGCAGTGGTGCTAATGCTGTGGGAAGATCCATTCAAATTCCTGAAACAAAGCAGCCCTTGAGATCCATGTACTGAATGACAAGGCTCAGGACTTTTTTTATGTTATGAAAATATACTTCATTAATAAAAAAATCCTTATGTGCACACACAGGTACTAAAATGGTTCTATACAGTCTTTGCATATAAAGAGAAAACAAACATTGTAATTTGACATTCCCTGCAGTTATAGAAACCAAATGCATTTTCTACTCATGCAGGGCACTATTTATATACATTTGAGAGAGGGTCTGATAATTAAATGGACACTGATTGGGCTTTGGCAGAATAACCTTAGGTATTGGTTTTCCCCCACTGAGCCTGGGCAGCAGCTGCTAATAATAATACAGGGGCAATAATACAACCAACTGAGCCACAACAGAGGCTGCACTAGGTTTGTGAATATCAAATGGCTCCCATACAACGCATGCCTCTACTAAACATCATGCACTTGATTTATTGTGACAGAGTAGACAGCAAGTTAAAATAGAGAACGTAATTTAAAGTTGTAGTTGAAAATGTAAGTGTCTGTTTAATATTATGAGCAGCCTCTTCCATATTATTGACAAGTATAATTAGTGTCGGGGAGGGGAGATATTCCAGGAGGGAAGAGAGGAGCAGACAGACTTTGGATTTCCAACAAGCATCAAATCAGGTCACAGTCTTTGATTTAAAAATTGAACATGTTATTGGTTAGAATTGTTTGGAAGGTAAATTATGAAGAGAACGTAAGGAGTATTCAAATTAAGCGATATACAGAAGGTCAGTGAGTAGATAAAACATTGTCTGATACAATATAAAGTGGAGACTGTGATGTTTGTTAGGAAGAATCAATGAAGAGACTTTAATTTAAATGGGAGATGTTGCAGGGCTCTGAAGTACAGAGGGATCTGGCTGTCCTGGGATATCAATCACATTGAGTTATTCTGCATGGGCTGAGAGTGATTAGGAAGGAAAAGGGATTTTCTTTTCATTTATTGTCGGGATGTGAGCATCATTGGCTGGACCAGCATTTATCCCCGATTCCTATCAGCACTTGAGAAGGTGGGAGTGAGCTGCCTTATTGAACCACTGCACTCCATAAATTTTCTGGTAAAATGGAATGTGGCAGAAATTAAACTGCAGCTTTGTCTGTTCCAGCTCCCAGTCTAATATTCAACCATTTCGTTTATACTGAGTTCGAGACTGGAATCTCATTGATGTTCTCAGTGAGTTTATACATAGCATAACATGACGGGGATCGAGTTACAGACTGTAATCTAATTGAGGGGATTGGGGTTTTTATATACAGCATAGCACATACTGAGGTCTGAAATCTATTGGAGAACCTTGTCAAACTGTGTTCACACAATGTTATGACAGTTATACTGCTCTTCCTTCAGACATTTCCCTGCCTGGATGATGCTCTGTATCTCCAAAACTTGAAAAAAAAATCTTTATTAAGAATTTCTATTTCACTGAGGAGGCTGCAGCCTGATCCACATTCAACAATCTGTGCTGAAAACTCTGCTGACATTTTGACAGCCATGACAAATGTCACCACAGCAGCTGAGACAATTCACTACCTTCTAAAATAATTCACAACCTTCTAAAGAAAAGACAATTTGCTCTATCTCCTATTGCCAAGGGGTCTTTCAAAATGTTTCAGGATCCAATTCACATGTGTGCCGAAAACAAATCAGTTCTCCCAATGTCTGCATTGATCTTAATCAGCCACTACACTGATTTTGCAAAATCCACAATACTCCTACTGATCTCGTTTCCTCTCCTATTTTGGGTCCTTTGCAAATTTGACCATTTTACTTTGTGTCTTGCGATTCAAGTCAACAATAAGATGGTGGTGAAGTTGAACGCACCAGCCGGAGCTCCTCTGCTCCGCCCATTCTTTTTCTCCTTTTTCATTTGTTTTCTCAATCTGTCCTCCCTTCTCTTGGCCTCGGAAATCCACCCCTGGCCTCTGGTTGTCAGCAACACAAGTGGCCAGAGCGATGATGCCAGTGGCCCAATGCGGTGCGTGGTGGCAGTGAGTGGTCAGACCATGTGGAGGCCTCTTGCTCTGGTCTGCTGCAGAGAGCCCTTGGAGAGAGACTCTGATGTTTGTCTTTTTAATGTTGCTTCTTGTATTTTTTTCTGATCTGTGGTCATACTGTGCATAGCTGTATTATAACTTTTCTTTTCTTCATTTCTGTATGCTGTAACTAAGTATAGTACCTAGGTACCTTTGTACCTAAGATATCGCTGTAAGTGGCAATTTACAAACTTTTCTTTGTACTCATTTGAGTACATGTAGCAATAAAGCTAATTCAATTTGATTCAATTCAATTCAATAAAGTAAAGCCATTAAAACCTTGAATCAGATCCCACTCAATAACTTCCCCCTCTCTGTCCCAGCAAAATAATGATTACTCATTGTTTCCTGAGCTTCAATCAATTCCGTATCTGTTTCGAGAACTTTTCAGCATTGATTTTGGCTGAGAATGGTGTAAATGAAACTTTGTTGAATGCCCTTTGGAAAGTTTGGTGCATGCTATTGTGAGAATTTCAAGAAGTCTATAATTTGTCTATGCCTTGAAGAAGTCAGAAGGGTTGGTCAAACAAGATCTTCTCTTTCTCTTTCACTGTTCTTAACTCGTTTATAATTGTACAGTTAATTTGCAGTTTATTCCTGGATGCTTCCATTATTTTGAGACAGATGTAAAATGAATGGAACTGTGACTGTTTATCCCTCTTTCTGAACATTGCCACCATGTTGGCCTGTCTCCAAGTTCCCCACATTTGCCAGAGTCCTGTGTTTCATATGCACATGTTTGGCCCTTAGTCCTTCTCAGCAGCCATACTTCAAAAAGTGATCAGACATAAATGGCAGGATTATCTATATGCAAGAATAATCTAGAACCACAGAAGCTAACATGGATTCAGAAAGTTTATCCCTTGTTGAGGAAAGGATGATGACCATGTTTCGCCTTGTGATTACTTTGAATTTTCGGATCACACAGCTCACCAAGAGGCCATTTGGCTCACTGGGGCCTTGCATGCTCCTAGAAAGAGCTATTTTATTAATTCCCATTCACTTCTTTTTATCTAATAGCGCATTGTCTTTGTCCATACTTGATGTAATTTAGAATACGCACTGCTTTGCAGTCATCCTCTGTTTGAAGCTCGTTTTCAAACTTCGAGAGTTGTCTTTGATATAAGAGCAAATGAAGTAGAAGGAGTAGGCCATATTGTTTTCCATGCAGCTCCAGTGTTTAACAAGACGGTGACTAATATTTAGCTTCAACTCCACCTTTGCATCTGATTTCCATATCCCTTAATTCTCTTAAAATCCAATAATTTATTGATCTCTGTCTTGGTTTAACTCAGCAGCTGATCATCCATGAACCTTTGGGAAAAGAAGTTCCAAACAATCACAATCTTCTGAATGGAAATTTCTCCTCATCACAGTGCAGAATATCTGACCCCATACCCTGGCACTATTCCCTCCAGTTCTAGATCCCTCAGGCAGAGGAAACAGCTCCTGAGCTGTCAATCACTCTCAAAACCTTCAATTAAATCACTTCTCATTCTTCCAAACTCCAGAGAGTATGAACTGATTCTATTTCAATCTAGGTCCTTTTTAAAAATTAGTTCACGTGACATGGGTGTCCCTGGCTAGGCAGCATTTGTTGCCCATCCCTAATTGCCCAGAGGGCAGTTAAGAGTCAATCACATTGCTGTGGTCTGGAGTCACATGTAGGCCAGACCAAATAAGGATGGCAGATTTCCAGCCCTAAAAGGTATTAGTGAACCAAATGTTTTTTTCTTAATGACAATCAACAATGGTTACAATATCATTATTAGACTAGCTTTATCTTCCAGATTTTTGTTGAATTAAAATTTCATTTGCTACGGTGGGATTCAACCCCACAACCTCAGAACAATATCCTGGGATTCCAGATTACCAGCTTAGGGACATTACCATTTCACCACCACCTCCCTAGATTCAGCCAGTCTCTTTTTATACTGAGAATATTTTATTGTTTACTTTCGACACCGTCCTTCTTTCTAGGTCCCTCTTTGTCACTGACATTTTTTGAAGTGTTTCACCATTTTCAAATGCATTTCAATGAACCTCTTCCCCTTATAGTTTTCTCTTTATTTAATTTCAAATTTGATTGTTAGTCAGTTTTGGGTTGTGCATGCTTATTCTGTAGCTCCCTCACATACCGAACGACTGTGTGACTGACTCCGAGACTAATCACGTATACTCTAATAGGTGAGACTGATTATGATACTCTGATACACAGAGGTTATAATGTTCCACGTTAACAACAACTGTCACTATAGGACTCTCTGAATATAGGAACAAGGTATATATCTGCGTATAAGACTCTGACACCATTCCCATAGGAAACACTTCAGGAAGTAAAATGTTTGCCTCTTAGAGACCAGGAGAAGCAAAAGATAAAGAACATGCAAGCTGACTAATTTTATATTAGAAATGGGAAGTCTCACCATCTCTGTCCTTTTAAAATCATCACCTTTCAAATTAATCTTCATCTTATTCTCCTGTGTGGACTCCTGGACGCACATCAAAACATACTTTTGTTTTGAGTGCTGGTGTCATCACTGGGTGGAAACTGGGAGGGGTTACTAAGTCTGGAAGCAATGAGGGAGTGAGAGAAGTACGCATAGTTAGTAAGTCAGGGTGACTCAGCAACAGCGTCAATTCAGTCAGACTGATTGCTCCAAGTATCTTGGGCCACATAACCTGCCAGTCAGGTTTTTCCTACAATGCCTTGTATCTGGGATGCATCATTCCAGCCTGTTTCAGACAAGAAAGAATGTCAACAAGTCATTTATTAATAATTTGGAGCTAGTCAGGACTCTGCATACTTTGGAACTGATTAGTTTTGGGTGCTGCTGACTAGTTTGTTGCAGGTGTGGAATACCCAACATGTCCCATGGCTTCCAATTTGAACCTGATTCATCCCAATGTGTTAATTCCCCTATAGGCAGTTTCTAACCATGACAAAAGATAGTTTCCCTGGACAGGGAATTAGATCACTTAGTGTCAATGCCGAAACAACGATAGCACTTGCTTACCCCACCTTGGTAACAGAAACATTACTATTCCGCACCTGGAAGTCTGGCAACACCTCGGCTTTAAAGTCATAGAGTCATAGAGGTGTACAACAGGGAAACAGGCCCTTTGGTCCAACCCATCCATGCTGACCAGATAAATTAATCTAGTCCCATTTGGCCCATTTTCCTCTAAACCCTTCCTATTCACATACCCATCCAGATGCCTTTTAAGTGTTGTAATTGTACCCACCTCCACCATTTCCTCTGGCAGTTCATTCCATATACGCACCACCCTCTGTGTGAAAAAGTTATCCCTTATAGGTCTGTTTTAAATCTTTCCACTGTCACCTTAAATCTATGCCCTCTAACTTTGGACCCTCCCCCCAACCCTGGGGAAAAGACCCTGACTATTCACCCTGTCCATAACCGTCATGATCTTATAAACTTCTATAAGGTCACCCTCCAGCCTCTGACAATCTAGAGAAAACAGACCCAGCCTATAGCATCTCCCTATAGCTCAAACCTTCCAACCCTGGCAACATACTTGTAAAGTTTTGCTGAACCCTGTCAAGTTTCACAACATCCTTCCTATACTAGGGAGACCAAAACTGAATGCCATATTCCAAAAGTGGTCTAACCAGTGGCCACAACATGACCTCCCAACTCCTAAACTCAATGCACTGACCAATAAAGGCAAGCGTACTAAGCATCTTCTTCATTACCCTGTCTACGTGTGACTCCACTTTCAAGGAACAATGAACCTGCACCCCAAGGTCTCCTTGTTCAACAACGCTGTCCAGGACCTTACCATTAAGTGTATAAGTCCTGCCCTGATTTGCCTTTCCAAAATGCAGTAACTCACACTTATCTAAATTATACTCCATGTGCTACTCAATGGCCCATTGGCCCATCTGATCAAGGTCCCATTGTACTCTGAGATAACCTTCTTCATTGTCTACTACACCATCAATTTTGGTGTTATCTGCAAACTTCCTAACTGTACCTCCTGTATTCACATCCAGATCATTTATATAAATGACAAAAAGCAGTGGACCCAGCACCGATCCTTGCAGCACACTGCTGGTCACAGGCCTCCAGTCTGAAAAGCAGCCCTGTTGGAAATGTTGATGAGGTTCCTCAAAAGGAATTGAATTTGTTCTTTCCCTTATTGGTATGGGAGGGTTGGGTTAAATTATGCATCATAGGAATACTCAAACTATTAAAAAGGTTTCCTTTCACTCAGTTCAGTAAGAGGCATAGTTGACAATGTTTTGCCAGGACATTAATACCAGGGAATGTTGTCTTTGTTGATCAATTATTGATGCAGAGAACTCAGGAAGTCTGAGAAGTTCACAGGTCAAACTCTGGATTTCTCTTGTGCTGGTAAAATGTAAGAAATTGAAATCAGTCTTCCAAGCAAAAGGACTCTTTCTATCTCAGATTAGTGCCAGTATGTTCAATGCATGCTCACTTGCCAAGAATGATAGTAGGTCCATGTGAAGAGGTAATGTCTAAAGTATTATTTGGTGAGACATGGATTGGAACACACTGAAAATGATACAGTGTATTCTGATACCACATAGGAAATCAATCAGTTTGTCAACTTACAATTGGGCACTCTCTGATTTTTCAGCTGAACAATATTAAAGATGGAGAATTTCACAAGCACTATGTGTGAGATCACAATACGCTGTATGCCTAATGTTGCGCATTGTTGACACATTTCATTTTTTTCAAATGGACTTTTCTTAAAAACAATTTTTTAAGCGTCTACTGTGAATGGCTGAGGTTTTTATTTATTCTTAATTCAGAAATTTAAAAAAGCCTATATTTGTTTTAGAGGGTCCTTTTTATACATTCTTACATTTTCACAAACAAAATGAATATTTTGCGTCTGTTTTTACTGTGGAGAAAGAAATGGAGTCTAGAGTATTCAGAAAAATAAACTTTGATGTTTTAAAAACAGCTCACATTACAGAAGAGGAAGTTTGGGTGGTCTTAGAGAATACAAAGGCAGATAAATCTCCGGGACCTGATCTAATGTATCCCAGAATGTTGTGGGAAGTAAGGGAGGAAATTATGAGACCCCTTGCAGAAATATTTGCATCATCTATAACTACGGGTGAGGTGCCTGATGACTGGAGGGTGGCTAATGTTGTACCTTTGTTTAAGAAAGGTTGTAAGGAGAAACCGGGGAACTATAGACCTGTGAGTCTGACTTCATTTGTGGGTAAGTTGTTGGAGGTGACTATAAGAGATAGGATTTGTGGACATTTAGAGAGGCAAAAATTGATTAGGGATAGTCAGCATGGTTTTGTGCGAGGAAAATCATGTCTCACAAACTTGATTGAGTTTTTTTGAGGAAGTTACCAAAAAGGTTGATGATGGCAGACCAGTCGGTGTTGTTTATTTGAATTTTAGTAAAGCCTTTGAGAAGGTTCTGCATGGTAGATTAATTAGTAAAGTTAGGTCACATGAGATTCAGGGTGAGCTTGCCAATTGGATGCATAATTGGGTTAATGGCAAGAGACAGTGAATAATGGGGGAGGGTTGCTTTTCAGACTGGAGCCTGTGACCAGCGGTGTTCCACAGGGATCGGTTCTGGGTCCTCTCTTGTTTGTCATTTATATAAATGACTTGGATGAGAATATAGGAGGCATGGTTAGTAAGTTTGCGGATGACACCAAAATTGGTGGCATTGTAGACAGTGAAGAAGGTTTTCTAAGATTACAAAGGGATCTTGATCAAATGGATTAATGGGCTGAAAAATGGGAGATGGAGTTCAATCTGGATAAATGCGAGGTACAACAAATAAGGGTACGGGTTACACAATTAATGGTAGGGCCTTAGGTAGTGTTGTTGAACAGAGAGACCGAGAGGTGCAGGTACATAATTCTTTAAAGTTTGCGTCACATATCAACAGGATGGTTAAAAAGGCTTTTGGCACGCTTGCCTTCATTGCTCAGAGTTGAGACATTATGTTAAGGTTGTACAGTACATTGTTGAGGCCTCTTCTGGAATACTGTATCCAGTTCTGGTCACCCAGTTACAGGAAGGATATTATCAAGCTGGAGAGGGTTCAGAAGAGATTTACCAGGATATTGATGGGTATGGAAGGTTTGAGTTATAAAGAAATATTGGATAGACTGGGACTTTTTCCACTGGAGCAGAAGAGATTGAGAAGTGCTTTATAGAAGTTTATAAAATAATGAAAGGTATAGATAGAGTTAATCGCAGTTGTCTTTTCCCTAAGATGGGGAATTTCAAGACTAGGGGGCACATTTTTAAGGTGAGAGGAGAGAGATTTAAAAAAGATGTAAGAGGCAAATATTTTACACAGAGGGTGGTTCACTTGTGGAATGAACTTCCCGATGAAGCGATGGATGCGGATACAATTACAATGTTTAAAAGACATTTGAATGGGTATATGAATAGGAAAGGTTTGGAGGGATATGGAGCAGTCAGATGGGACTAGGTTAGTTTGGGATTATGTTCTGATTATGTTGATTGAAGGGTCTGTTTCTATGCTGTATCTCCTGGAATGTAGTACCACATCAATGGATATTGGCAGTGAAGGTTAAATACTGATTGTGAAAAGTTTAGGAACTGAAATAACTCCACAGAGACTGATAACCCGTCACCAAGTCACTGATCCAGCTCCCTCAGAGCCAGCTCTCAGATCTGTCAGCCAGAGCTCCTTGATTGGACCAGATTAACAGCCTCAATCATGGAACTCATATTCTATGAGATCCACCTGGTTGATCTTGTTACAATCTCTACAGGAACAAACATAAATGCTGAACCTGAGAGAGCCTGTGTAACACAAGAACACAAAATTCGTAACAACACCAACTTAATATCAAAACTGGAACAATACTTTGTCACTTTAAGATCATAAGACTATATGATGTAGGAGCAGAAGTAGGCCATTGAGGACACTGAGCCTGCTCCAACTTTCAATGAGATCATGATTGATCTGATAATCCTCAGCTCCACTTTCCTGTCTTTTTCCCACCGCCCTTGATTCTCATGCTGGTAAAAAGAATCTGTCTACACTACTCTGTGTACGTCTTCTTTAGTTCTCTTCAACCTGTTTAGCTGTATAGGCCAGAACCAAAAGGACAACTCCAGAGCTGTCTTTCTCCTGTAATATTTGCAATATTTATTGTGGTTAGGGACATTTCTTATGAAACAGTTTGAAAATATTGGTGAAAAATCAAACAGTTCGTTCCCATAATTATTCTCCTGATTGATGTTTCTACTTTTTTTTTCTCTTAATAATTGAAATGGTCTTATTGTAGTCTGACTTGGATGATTTACCGCGTTATTTTCTTCAGTTTATTCTAATTAACAGCTCATAGTTATGTTCACCTTTATTTCTGTTGCTACTTCTTATGGAACAGTTCAGTGTATTTTTGAGGCGCGACCTCTCTACGCATTGCAAAACATGAGCATAATTGGTACAGTCATCATTGAATCCCCTGCCATCAATATCGTTACAGATGAGAGCAGTTATGGATTATTGACAGAAACCCTCTAGATCCCAGCTCCATCAATGAATGCAACAGGCAGAGGCTGATATCATGGGTACACCCATTATCACATTATATGGATTGCATTCAACACAGCTAACCCATTTTCTCACTCTTAGCTTTTCATGATCACTTATTCAGCTTTTCTTCTGTCCTGGCCTGCTATCCATAATCTTGTTGTTTACCTACCCACTTCACATATCTCTCTCTGTGAGCTCCATCTCCACCTAACCACTCACCTCTCTCCTTTCCCTGAGCCCCCTTCACGTATTTCAGCTTAAGCACAAATACCAATTTTGGCCAGCTACTAACGGTTCTGATGGAGTCAGCGGACTTGAAGAAACGTCATCTCTACTTTCCTCCCACAGATGCTGCCAGATCGGCTGAGTTTCTCCAGCAATTTTTTTGTTATATTTAAGCACAGCTTAATGCTCAAGCCTGTTCGCCATCAGCATCCTACTATTTCTGCAGTTAACTCGAGAAAAGATTAGCTGTTCAAAAATATTTATGGCAAGAAACGTTTGTGTAGTTGTTACTTAATTTTATTTTATTTTGAAGGTTTTTTTAGCTAGGTGTCTCCTCGGTGCCAATCTTGAACTAATGCAGCCTTGACGTTACTCATGACTCATCAGTGGAATTTGACTCTCACGTCCACGTTTGAACCAAGGCTGTAATGAGGTCAGAAGCTGAGTGGCTCTAGTGGAACAAAAGTGAGCATCAGAGGGCAAGCTCTTGCTAAGCAAGTGGTGTAAGTGAAGCAAGGGTGATGTGAGAAGGAGATAACACAGTGTGGAGCTGGAGGAATACAGTGGGCCAGGCAGCATTAGAAGAGCAGGAAAGTTGACATTTTGGGTCGGGACCCTTCTTCAGAAATTCATTCTGAAATTCATTCTTCATTTCTGAAGAAGGGTCCAGACCTGAACCGTTAGCTTTCCTGTTCCTCTGATGCTGCCTGGCCTGCTGTGTTCCTCCAGCTCACACTGTGTTATCTCTGACTCCAGCATATGCATTTCTTACTATCTCTGATGTGTGAGAAGGATACATTTTCACACAGCGAGTAGTTCTGGTACGGAATGCACCACGTGGAAATGTGGTGGAGGCAGGTTCAACTGAAATATTCAAGAGGATGATTATTTGGTGTCCAGGAATATGGGAGAAGGCAAGAGATTGGTACCAGGTAATAGAATCAGTGCAGGCATGATCGGGCTGAATGGCATCCTTCTGTGCTGTAGCAATTCTGTGATTCTATTAACAGGACAAACATTGAGCTCGCAAACCTGTCCTAACTGGTAAACTGTCGAATTGTCTCATGCATATGAATGGCACATTGTAATGCTTCTGGAATTGCATCAAGTGATTCAAGTGATACTAGAATGAAGTATCCATTCATGAGATAATGGCAAATTATTCCACAAATTGTCGAAAACATGTACATCCTGGGGCTAAACCCAGAATGTGGATTAGCACCAAGACTGAAAAGGGAAAAAGAGATGAGATTAATCACCTTCTTAAGAAGTAATTGTGAAACAATGCCACATTTCAACATCCAGTGTTCTTCAAGGTCTCAAATTAAAGCCCGGTTATGAAATTTTTACAGGAGCTATTTTAAAAGCATCAATTGTTTTGAAGAAAGCCAGAAACAACACCGGGTCTATGCGTTTAATTGCAATGCTTTTGGGCAGAGTGAAGAATTTAAGGCGAAAGTAATTGTTTGCCGTAGCTAGGAAGAATAATCTCAAAAGCATCGTGACTTATCAAAGATGGTTGATGACTGTAACACAAGGCAACCTCGTTTGCTCTGCCAAAGACATTCTGGTCCACCAAATTTTGTAATTGTATCTGCGCTTGGAAAATTCAACCGCATAAAATATACTTATTTCCTCAAGGTTACTTCAGTTCACAGAATCACATCAAAAGTTACAGCACAAATGCAGGCCATTCAGCCCAGCATGTCTGCCAGATTTCTTGTTTGTCACAAGCCATCTCATTTAATTACATCCCATTTATAGATCCTATTATCCCATTTTTTTCTCAGTTCTTGTGATCTTGCTTCTATTCAGAAATGGCTAAGCATTAAATTATATTTCTGTCCCTTTGATGCTACCAGTTTCATTAATATAGAGAACTCTGATTGGAAATCATGCTACAAAAACAGAGGTCAAACGTGCTTGACAAGCGGCGGGTTTGTTTTCCTTAGAACTTGTGGATATGAGCTTGAAGTGCCGTATGGATCCAGAGCTGGAATGGACACTTGTTGGTTGCATGCATATACTGGGCCTCCTTCCGCGGACTATTTCAACAATTCTATGACGAAAATTGATTGAGTGATGAAGATGTGCAATATGACCAACTGATTCGAGAAGTGGCAAAGCCTCCTTCCCTTCATCTGCTAAATTTAATATGAAAGGATGTAAAATATGTCTGCCTAGCTTCCTGAATCATTTTGTAAAAGCTATTTAGGGAAACCAAAAACAGCATAAACATCAAGAACTGGCAAGAGGATTGCAACTTTTTGCTCAAAAAAATGTAAACTTGGGGAAGGAAACATTGGCAGCCCTAAAGAAACAGGAATAGTAATTGCAGAGAATGCTGCATTGCTTCTGGTTGGGGGAGGACAGAGCTCTTGCATTGAAAAGAACAACATGCCTGTGTACAATTAAATAAAGGTAAACAAATCACTTTACTTTGTCATTCTGTATTTGAGATTTCACCTGCGACAATCTACAAAGGGAACAGTTTAATTTCTTAAGATAATTTGTCACAGCTTCAAAAAGCAGCCAATAGCCAGCTCAATCTCATTCCCTAATGGGTTGACAAATAAAATCAGGAGATAAGGCTCCTTTGTGCTGATGAAGTATCATGTTACAGTGTAAATGATGACCAGATTAAAATGTGTACATTTTCACTTAAGCGTGTTTAATTGTTGGCTCAAGTACAACACAATTTAATTCATGTATTTGTCTTGCTCAGCTGGTAGAAGGTCACAGTTTCGTTGCTCCCTGGTCCTACCACATAGCGTTAGGTGGTCTCTGCTTTGAATGTGTGAGGTCCCCCACTCTCTGTTTGCAGATATATCACAACCAAACCTCCTCCTTCTGCGCCTTCCTTCCCTCAAAATCATATACTGTCCTATGTGAGACAAACCCTTAGGAGACCATATGGATCAGGTGTAAACCAATAAAGACCTCCTCAGTGCCACTTGTGGCTCGATTGGTAGTAACTGGGTCACATGATTCTAGGTCCAACTCCAGATGCGGATACCAAATTCAAAATTGACACTCTAGTGCCGTACTGAGGGAATGCTGTATCATCTGAGGAATCATCTTTCAGATGAATTAAACTGAGGCCCCATCCCATGGATAGCTGTAAAAGGTCCTATGGCAGTATTTTGAAGACAAGCAGGGGAAATACACTTGGTGTCCTGGCCAACATTTATTCCTTGGTCAACAGCGCAGTTGATCCTGTCATTATCACATTGCAACTTGTGGGATTTTGCTGTGAATAAATTGGCTGCCACATTACATCTCAAAAATACTTCATTGACTCTGAAGATCTTTTTGTATTCTTTCATGGCTCATGGACAATGTTGGCTAGTCCAACATTTATTTCCTACCCCTAATTGCCCAGAGGCAGCTAAAAGTTAACCACATTGCTGTGGAGGTGGAGTCACACGCAAGCCACACCAGGTAAGGATGGCCGATTTCTTTCCCGAAAGGACATTTGTGAACCAGGTGGGGTTTTATTTCCTTGCAACAATTGACAATGTTTACAAGGTGTCTTGGATCACAGAGTGTATCCAAGCGGTTCTTTTTAGATTCAATTAAAAGTAGTTCAGAGAAGGCTCGACAGCAAGCAATTTGCTTAAATTTGAATGTTTATTCAGTAATTATAAAAGACAAAAAAGAAAGGAACATTCATTAAGCGAATAAAAGGAATGAGAAAAAGAGGAAAGAACAATAAGCCTCACTCCCTTCTGCCCTCGATTGATGGCTGGTCTGGAGACTGAGCTTGTTCCTGGCACCGTTCATGATCCTGGTCCGAGGCAAAGCCCAGCGACTTGGAACAAAACTCTCTCTTATACAGTATAACAAACAGTCGGGCGCAGAAAAAAACAACTACAGAAGACAAAACTGCTAGCTGGCACAGAAAACACAGCTGTAGAAAAACAAGCTGCAGGTGTCATCTCCAGCCTGTAAAGGAATGCTCACAGGACTCATCCAAGGTCATGCAGCTTGTCGAGTATCATCAACAATTTTAGCCCTTCAGCCCATCCTATACATTCTACCCCTGATGATATTTGACAGCACATTTTACAATGACAGATGCAGACACATCATCGACAGTTGTGCAAGAACGTATAATAAGAGTACACTAGAAGATTAAAACTGCAATGAAAATAACTATCATCAATACAAATAAAATAGCAATAGTGTGTATCATCAAATTAACAATTGCAGTGGACTTTGGGGACTGACCCTTCAATATCTATCCTATCCCTGTTGTATGGTCAAGACTGTGATGGAACCAGCAAGTCATGCCACCTGATTGAGGTGATCAGGATACTGTCTACATTTTTTTTCCAGTCAATCTATTTACATAACTTGCTCTAAAATTCAGTATATTCCAGATTCAGGTTCCTTAATTTGTGTTCTTTTTTAATCGTCCAGTTCCTCATCCACAGATCACCTCATCCAATAGCAGTAAAATAACATAATACATGGACTGAAAATTTCTCCAGCTCTCTTCATCTGTGTCCGTCTTGAGGATACTTCTTCAACACATTTCCATCCTTGCCAATTTTATGAATGATTTTATCATTGAGTGGTAACTACTTCCAAATGCAGGTACCCCGTTTTGAGCTACAATATACATGGGATCAAACAATGCAGCTCTAATGTTCATCAGGCTTTACCTTCAACTGATGCTTCCCGCCTTTTTGTTTTTCCCAGGGTTCCCTTACCACTGACTCCTACACCACCTGAGTCTTAGCTCAGCCCTTTTTTGCATACACTAATTGTCCTAAAACATTACAGTTTCACCTGCTGGTTTACTCACACAAATGCTCAAGATAGGGTATGTGTATGGCATCTGATGGGCCCTTTCACTCAGTTCACCCTTACTCCTCCCAGGATCCATGTTCTTTCATTTCTGTAACATTTTGACATAATAACCAATCACAATTTTTATTTTGATTGTCCTTTTTACATCCCTTTCATAATACTACTTTCACTGTTTTAAAGTCAGTTTCTCTTTGGATTTTGTGTCAGTGTCTTATCATTTAAGCTATGTTTTTGTGCTCTTCCACCACCACACTAATCCTTTTGTCAAACAGGTGTTCATGTCTGAGACCCATTCTTCAGTGTATGTTTTTTATCGTTTCATGATTGTTACCTCCGAAGTAACATTCACTTTTGCAGACTTACATTGGTATCCCAAGGCCATGTCTTGCATTCTTGACTCCCACATGATCTTATCAAATGATCTATAACGTTTTACTTATATCTCCATGTATGGTCTGGATGCTCGGGTAGTGGCTTGATCACCAATTCAATCTTTCTTAAAAAGAAAGACAAGGACACAAATATCACCAAGAAAAAGCTATCAGTTTGGTGCTCTCATCTAAACTTCCTTTAAATGCACTTCAACCTCAATTGCCATTTCAACTCATCATTCTAACTCCTTTTTCTTCTACCACCAGTCTCCACCCTTAACTACTTCATCTCATCCAATTTTGCAACTTAACTTTACGATCATATCTAATTCTAGAAATCTTGTAGAGATTTGTAGTACATGGAACATAATCTTATAATATTTTAAAACAAAAGTCAGGCACGACATACTTTGTTTATTCTTTCTCTAAGATGACCCCTTTTTTTAATCAAAAGTTACTTAATAATTCATTCTAGATATTTGATATACATCTATGTAATTTTTTCGAGATTCAATCTCCTGTTTACTCCCTTAAAGTCACTTATCATTTTTATGTATTGAAACCATTGAGGCTGTGTGAATGCACTTTATCATTTGCCAGAATTCCTTGAAATTTTCAGGTAACTATTCCATTTCAATATTTTAGACTACCAGGGCATGTGAGTCTTGATATAGTTTTTGTCATGACGTGCTTAAGTGTACCCAGGTCAGTGGTTTTCAGATTCCTGACACTCACTACGATTAATATTTCCACAGTACTTCCCCAACACTGAAATGTATTATTGATGAATGGCTTGATGGGTTGAGGGTGCCCCATCCCTCACTGTATTGCACAGTTGAAATTGTACAAACGGATTCAGCTTTCAGTGTCTCCAATTTCTAAAAAAACACAAACAAGGTTCATCCATTCCATATCAAGCAGAATGGGTTAATTAGTATTAACCTTACTACAGATTCAAAAAGAAGGGGCTGGAGTGTAAATTCCTGCATGTAATTACATCATCTGTTTCTCCTCCTCCTTGCATGAAGGAAAAGACCAGCCCTTTGTTAAATTTGCCTTTCTGAAACTCCTCGCACACAGGGGAGTTGCATTTTCAACATTCCAATGTCCCTACACTTGGATATTAATGATCAGTCAATCTTATCATTGTGAATTAAAGATTCACTCCCGTTAAAACAATACTTGGAAGTTCAATCTGACTGGAAAATGAAATTCCAAACATAGTAATTTCTGGAATTAAAATTTACCCAAGTCCAAACACAACATGGAGCCAATTCCAAAAGATAAGGATTTTACCAAGCTTTATGGACCAAATTTTTGAATCGACATTTTGCAGATTTTTTGCTTTATGCAACCACTGATAGTTTCTTAAAAGGACATTACATTAACCATACATGTCCCACAGTAATACAGTCACCCATCATACTTTCAAATCACCAGACATTTCCAAAATGCAAACTAAAACTTCAAGGTATCCCCAGATCTCGAGCTGCAGGGGACAAAAAGACACAAATTCTACAGGACAACATTGAGCAACCAACAAAGATGGATTCAAACATGACTACAAAAAGCTAACACGTCTACAAGGTTCAGTGCACTTGCACAGCACAGAAACCTGGCCTCTAGTTATCTCTTTTATCCTGTGAAAACTCTCCCCTATCCTTTTGGGGGTCCTAATTGTGCTAACATGTTAGCTATAGACTCGAATCCAGAGTCTCTGGATTCCACCCTGGAATAAACTTTCTTTTTCCTTCTCTTACACATTTTCCCAAATCCCGTTCTCATCACCAAAAATGTCTTGGATCACAGTATCCAAACGGTTCTTTTTAGATTCAGTTGAATGTAGTTCAGAGAAGGCTCAACAACAGCAATTTGCTTTATTTTGAGTGTTTATTAAGTAATAGTAAAAGACGAAAAAGAAAAGAACATTTATTAAGTAAATAAAAAGAATGAAAAAAGTGGGTAAAACAATAAGCCTCACACCCTTCTGCCCGTCGGGGTCCCCTCGATTGACGGCTGGTCTGGAGGCTGAGGTTGTTTCTGGCATTGTTCGCAATCCCAGTCCAAAGTGAAGTCCAGTGACTGGGAACAAAACTCTCTCTTACACAGTGTAACAAGCAGCCAGGCACAGAAAAAAACAACTACAGAAGACAAAACTGCTACCTAGCACAGAAAACATTGCTGTAGAAAAACAAGCTGCAGGTGTCATCTCCAGCCTATAAAGGAATATTCACAGGATTCATTCAAGATAATGCAGCTTGTCGAGTATCATTAACAATTTTAGCCCTTCAGCCCATCCTATACAATCTATTTTCTCATGCAGCTGTCGAATATCATTATTAACTTTTAGCCCTTCAACCCATCCTATATACATTATTAGGCTAGTTTTTCATAATGCCAGATTTATATTGAATTCAAATTTCACCATTTGCTGTTGTGGGGTTATGAACCCATGTCCCAAGAATATTAACCTTAAGAGTTGTGAATTACTAATATAATGTGACATTACTAATACACCATCGCTTCCTTTGAGGTGTCTCGGCAATTGTGAAAGAAGTTAGAGAAGTGTATCTATTCAAGTTGCAATCTCTGCTTCTGTCACTGGCTCAGCTGCATCTTAAAGGCATTTGGAGAGTCAACACCCACTGCACCAGCCAGGACAATCTATTCCTGAGGCTCACTGCGTTAGAGGGAAAGAGTGAACTGCCTAACATCCAGGCTATTCCTGCTCTTACATCAGTTAAACTCATATCTCCTGCTCCTCCCCAACCTGTTAAACTTTAATCATCCTGCAATAAGATCTTTAAATGTTTTAAAAATTCTCAACAAGTCACCTTGACATTTTTGCTGCTTTAAAGCATAATAGACCGAAATCTTTGAGCTGAGTGATTGATTAGCTGATGTTCCTTAAGCTAGGAATTTGCCTTGACCCCTGATCTGGTGAAGAGTCAGTTGGTCCCAGTCTGGTGGGCAATGACCATAGCTGCTCAAAGGTGCTTGTGCGATTATTGGTTGAGAATACTAATTGGATTGGATTGTCTGCAATAGTTTTCCATAACTGAATGGGTACTGACTTGTCCCTGTCACACAGGTTTACACAAAATTAATGGCCGCTCGCTGCCATTTAAAAGCCAGGTTCCTGAGAGACATCTTGATGGTTTGATCTTTTAGGCCTTGCCAAGGATTGGAGGGAGGCGGGTACTATAGATAGCCCCGCCTCTGTCTTCTTTATCCCATCTTCACCTCCAGGATACTGGGGAGACTGGCAGGGTCGCCCAACTAAGGGTGGCCCACTGGGCTCGCTGAGGCCAATTGAAGGATTCCAGAGATAGCAGGACTGCAGCTGGAAGATTGTAGCCTGGTGGCTCATTCCGGCCACTGGCATCAGCCATTTGTTACATTAAGACCCTCCAGCTTGAAGAGCCAGCCACCATCTTTAATTGGATAGTGAGCTCCGGCCATTCACTAATAGCTGGGACTCTTCCCCCAAAGTAGGCTCCTAAATCCTATTTCAACCTGACAGTGAGGTTCAAAAACTAAAAGAGAAATCCTTCCTTGCAATTTATTCCCTTCACCTTCTTTCCAAATGGTACCATTATCGATGGCATCCACTGAAGACCCATTACAAATGACTGGGCTGGTTGTTTGGAGTTAAGCCAGAAATCTAACAGGAAGTTTTGAATTTGTTGTATGGTAAATTACTAAAATTGAATAGGATAGGTGTGCGCGTAAAATTTCAACAGATGTAAATGCAATTTTTTGTACTTAGGAAAGGGACAAACCATACCTTGCATTGAGGGATGTTTTAAATTCAATGACCAAGAAAGAAAGACTTTTTAAGTGGAATGAATAATCGACCTATTCATGCACATGGACTGCAGCAGTTCAAGGCAGCACATACTACCTTCTCAAGGGCCAATAAATGCTGGCCAGACAGCAGTGCCCATATCCCACAAAAGAATGAAACAAGAATTATGATACAAGGAGGACCGGAATCTTCCAACTGAGAGGCACCGCTACCACTGCATCACAAGAACCTTAGGCTTGCATTTATATAGCACTTTACATGACTACTAGATCTGTTTTGTAACCAATAATCACTGTTGGAATGAGCAGCCAATATCTGCTCAAACAAACAGCCATGAGGTAGTGATTGGAGAATTGGTGGCTCAGTGGTTAGCACTGCAGCCTCACAGAACCAGGGACCTGCGTTCAATTCCAGCTTCAGGTGACTGTCTGCGTGGAGTTTGCATATTCTCCCCATGCCTGCTCTGGTTTCCTCCAGTAGTCCAAAGGTGTGCAGGTTAGGTGGATTGGCCATGCTAAATTGCCCATAATGTCCAGGGATGTGTAGGTTAGGTGGATTAGCCATGGGAAATGTGGAGTTGGGGTAGGGGGTGTGGCCCTGCGTAGGAAACTGTTAGGAGAGTAGGTGTGGACTCAAATGTCCTGCTTCTATTGAGGATAAATACCGGCAGGACACCGAGTCCTTCCTCAAAATAGTGCCACGGGATCCTTCACATTCAGCTCTGCAAGAAGAAAGGGCTTCCATTTAACATTTCAGACTATGTAGCGCTCTCTCAGATCTGCGCTTAGGAAAGTCAGCGTTGATTTCTGTCTTTCGCCGCCTGGAATGGGACTGAAAGCAAGCGTGTTGCCAGCAAAGCAACTGCTACATTGATAAATATTTGCCTGTTAAGATAAAATCTGATCGTTGTGCAAAAGTACTTGCTACGACTTGATGTGCGGTCACCCAGTTACAGACTGTGTTCACCCTTAATGGAATCTAATTCATGGGTCACTGACTCTGATATAGTCAAGGTCAATGTTCAAAGTGCTGAAGGGTTGTGCCATAGTGGAAGATATATGACCTTTGATGCATTGGACCGACTGTAAAGGAGATGCCAAAAAGATCCCATTTCCTTGAACAGCACTTGATTCTAAGGCACAAGAAGATCACTTATATTTCTGAATGACACATTTTCTTTTTGTGTTTAGCTTCCATGCGTCCTGATAAATACTGACTCAATAACATTGAAACAGTGCCATTGATCCAGCTGAACTTGAACAACAGACTATTAGAAGGCGTTCCCTGTGTTCCAGACAGGAATTTATATAAATATTTACCTTACCTGTGTCTGTTATTGCAGATTACTCATGACACCAAAATTGGTTGTGTGATGAACAGTGAAGAAGTTTACATCAGAGTACAATGGGACCTTGATCAGATGGGCTGAGGAGTGGCAGATTGAGTTTAATCCAGATAAATGTGAGGTGCTGCATTTTGATAGGGCAAATCAGGGCAGGGCTTATATACTTAAATGGTAAAGTCCTGGCGTGTGTTGCCAAACAAAGAAACCTTGGAGTGCAGGTTCACAGTTCCTTGAAAGTGGAGTCACAGCTAGACAGGGTAGTGAAGGAAGTGGTTAGTGCATTGAGTATAAGAGTTGGGAGGTCATGTTGTGGCTGTACAGGACATTGGTCAGGCCACTTTTGGAATGCTGTATTCAATTCTGGTCTCCCTGCTCTAGTGAAACCTGAAGGTGTTCAGAAAAGACTTACAAGGATATTGCCAGGGTTGGAGGGTTTGAGCTATAGGGAGAGGCTGAATATTTTCCCTGGAGCATCAGAGGCTGAGGGGTAACCTTGTAGAAGTTTAATAAATCTTCAGGGGCATAGATAGGGTGAATAGTCGTGATCTTTTCCCTAGGGTAGGGGAGAACAAAACTAGAGGGCATGGGTTTAAGGTGGAGAGGGGAAAGATTTAAAAGGCACATAAGTGGCAACATTTGCAAGCAGAGGGTGGTGCGTGTATGGAATGACCTGCCAGAGGAAGTGGTGGAGGGGGGTACAATTACAACATTTAAAAGGCATCTGGATGGGTATATGAATAGGAAAGGTTAAGAGGGATATGGGCCAAATGCTGGTAAATGGGACTAAAAAGATTAATATATGATATCTGGTCAGTGTAGATGAGTTGGACCAAAGGGGTTGTTTCCATTCTGTACAGCATGATTATGACTGTTCCACACACAGGTATTCTTTATTAAACATCTGAAATGGCAAACGTAATTACTAATATGTGCCCAATAGTGTTGCTAGCATGTTATGAAATGTCTCCCTATGGCTATTGTCAGATGTTTAACTCATTTTCAAATGTTTCTCCTCAAACAGTCTGGTTTAATGAAAATATTTCTTGCTTTCCCTGACCCACTGCTCGAACGTTAGTTGCTCCGTTTCTGTATTCATCCACTTCCCACTCCACCAAAAAAGAGTTTTGTTTTTGATATTCGTGGGATGTAGGCAGCATGTGCTCAGCCACATTTATTGTCCACCTTTAATTGCTCTTGAGAAGCTGGTGGTGAGCTGACCTCTTGAATTGCTGCAGTCCGCATGGTGTGGGTGAACCCATGTTGCTATCAGGGACAGAGTTCCAAGGTTTTGAACCCATTGACAGTGAAGTTTGAAGTCAGAATGGTGCATGGTTTGGAGGGGAATTTGCAGATGATGGTGTTCCCATGCATTCCCTGCCCTCATCCATATCTCTCTTCGTTTTAACATAGGTATGGAAAAAGATAGGACAGGTCCACAGGTTAAGGTGCTAAACTGGAGCAGGGCCAATTTTGGGGCCATTAGGCAGGATCTAGCAGGGATACTGAAGAACAGATCAACCAACATTTGGATAGTCAATGTCCGATTAGGGATAGTCAGCATGGATTTGTGCCCAGGAAGTCATATCTGACAAATCTTTTAGAGGTTCTTTGAAGAGGTAACCAAGAGGATACTTGAGGTTAGGGCAGCGGATATTATCCATATGGACTTTAGTAAGGCCTTTGACAAGGTCCCACACAGCAGACTAGTCATGAAGGTTAGGTCACATGGGATCCAGGGGGAGCTAGCTATTTGAATTCAAAATTGGCTCGATGGTAGAAAGCAGAGGGTGATGTTGAAGGTTGTTTCTCGGACTGGAGGCCTATGACTAGTGCTGTGCCATAGGGGTCGGTGCTGGGACCTTTGTTATTTGTTATTTACATAAATCGTCTGAATGTAAATGTACAAGGCATGATTAGTGAGTTTGCAGGTGATACAAAATTAGAGGTATTGTTGATAGCGAGGAAGGTTATCAAAAATTCCAGAGGGATCGTGATCAGAAGGATAAGTGGGCTAGGGATTGGCAAATGCAATTCAATACAGATGAGTGTGGGGTGTTGCACTTTGGAAAGTCAAATACACCTGCATTCCCCATGCAGATGGCCTAAAGGCCCTCCACTTCTTCCTGTCCCGCAGGCCCGACCAGTCCCCCTCCACTGACACCCTCATCCGCTTAGCCGAACTCGTCCTCACCCTCAACAACTTCTCTTTCAATTGCTCCCACTTCCTACAGACAAAGCGGGTGGCCATGGGTACCCGCATGGGCCCAAGCTATGCCTGCCTTTTTGTAGGTTACGTGGAACAATCCCTCTTCCGTAGCTACACTGGCCCTAAACCCCACTTCTTCCTCCATTACATCGATGATTGCCGCCTCGTGCTCCCACGAGGATCTCGAACAGTTCATCCACTTCACCAACACCTTCCACCCCAACCTTAAGTTCACCTGGACCATCTCTGATACCTCTCTCTCCTTCCTGGACCTCTCTGTTTCCATCTCTGGCAACCATCTGGAAACCGATATCCATTTCAAACCCACTGACTCCCACAGCTACCTACAATACACCTCCTCCCACCCACCTTCCTGCAAAAATGCCATCCCCTATTCCCAACTCCTTCACCCCCGCCGCATCTGCTGGCAGGATGAGGCATTCCACTCCCAAACATCTCAGATGTCCTCGTTTTTCAAGGACTGCAACTTCCCCCCCTCAGTGGTCAAGAACACCCTCGAACGTGTCTCCCGCATTGCCCGCAACTCATCTCTCACACCCCCTCCCCGCAATAACAACCAAAACCCCCTCGTCCTCATGTACCACCCCACCAACCTCCGGATCCAACGCATCATCTTCTGACACTTCCGCCATCTGCAATCCGACCCCACCACCAAAGACATTTTTCCCTCCCCACCCTTATCTGCTTTCCGGAGGGACCATTCTCTCCGTGACTCCCTCGTCCGCTCCACAATCCCCTCAAGCCCTACCACACCTGGCACTTTTCCCTGCAACCGCAGGAAGTGCTATACCTGCCCCTACACCGCCCCCCTCAACCCCATCCCAGGCCCAAAGAAGACCTTCCACATCAAGCAGATGTTCACCTGCACATCTGCTGATGTGGTATACTGTATCCGCTGTTCCCGTTGTGGCCTCCTCTACAGCGGGGAAACCAAGCGGAGGCTTGTGGACCGCTTTGCGGAACACCTACGCTCGGTTCGCACTAAACAACTGAACCTCCCAGTCGCGAACCATTTCAACTCCCCCTCCCATTCCTCAGATGACATGTCCATCCTGGGCCTCCTGCAGTGCCACAACGATGCCACCCGATGGTTGCAGGAACAGCACCTCATATTTCGCTTGGGAAACCTGCAGCCCATTTGGTATCAATGTGGACTTCACAAGCTTCAAAATCTCCCCTCCCCCAACCGCATCTCAAAACCAGCCCAGCTCGTCCCCACCTCCCTAACCTGTCCTTCCTCCCACCTATCCCCTCCTCCCACCTCAAACCCCACCCCCATCTCCTACCTACTAACCTCATCCCGCCCCCTTGACCTGTCCATCCTCCCTGGACTGACCTATCTCCTCCCTACCTCCCCACCTACACTCACCTCTACTGGCTCCATCCCCACCTCTTTGACCTGTCTGTCTCCTCTCCACCTATCCTCTCCTCTATCCATCTTCTATCCGCCTCCCCCTCTCTCCCTATTTATTTCAGAATCCCCTTCCCCTCCCCCATTTCTGAAGAAGGGTCTAGGCCCGAAACGTGAGCTTTCCTGCTCCTCGGCCTGCTGTGTTCATCCAGCTCTACACCTTGTTATCTCAGTATTCCATAACACCCGTGATTTGTGCCGGGTAGGTAGCAGACAGGATTTGGGGAGTGAGGAGGTGACTTACTTGCCACAGAATTCCAAGCCTCTGGCCTACATTTATAGCCACAATTCTTGGTTTTCAGCTTTGTTTTTTGAACTGATGTACTAAATTCTCCCAACATTGGGGATGAGGATATTTGTGGAACCTTCACCTCTTGTTAGTAGTTTAATTGCCCACCAACATTCACTCGGTGTGGCAGCCCTCCAGACCTTAGATTTAGTCAGTTGGTTGTGGGATCACTTAGCCCTGGCTATTTTAGTTTCATCAAGGTTGACAGCTCATTTTTATGTATGCCTGGGACTGCTCCTGGCATGTTCTTCATTAGATTTCCTGGTAGAATTAATGGTAGAGTGGGGATATATCTGGCCATAACATTTTGGTTGAATACAATTCTTCTGGTACTGTTGATGGCTCCTACAATCTCCTGGGTGCTCAGTTTTGAGTTGCTAGATATGTTTGAAGCCTGACTCATTTCCCATGGTGGTAGTGCCAAGACTCTTTTCCAAGTAAATGAATTAAATTCCACCAACCACTTTGGTGTCACTTCAAACAACCTGGGCCTATGATTACGAATCCAGTGACATTATCATAATCCCATCATCTCCCTGCAGTTGTGTATTGAAGCCCTCTCCCACAATAAGAAATGTTTTCTCTGCATGTACATTATCAAATCTTCCATAATTCTAAGGTCCTCTATTAGGTCACTCCTTGGTCTTCTTTTTCCAGGAGAAAAGACATCCAACCTGTCAATCCTAGACAACAAGGTGCAGGGCTGGATGAACACAGCAGGCCAAGCAGCATCATAGGAGCAGTGATATCTTTGCCCACACATTTCTGGTATTAGTCTTTTAAAATTCTCTAGTTTTAAATGCTAACATACATATGAAAATATAGCTCTGTCATCTGTCCCTAGTTACTGCTGTCCTGTTCTATTAGCTTTGGCTCTTCATCAATTTGAAAAGAAAGAAATGTTTATCCTCTACAGCCTACTTGCTTTGAGCCAAGGTTAACGTGTGGTCAAAAGTCCCTCACTCCTTCTATTCTAGAAAGTAATTTAGTCTCAACATCCCATTCACAATAGCAAACCACATTTGCTCCCACACCTCTTTCAAAGTGGGAGGAGAATTTGGAATATTCACCTTGCCCCACTCTTAATGGCTGCTGCACCCCTCTTCAAACATTTCTGTTTCCATTTCCCTCAACCACCAACCTATCTCGAGGCCCCTTTTCCCTTCAAAGGTGCTTTGTTGACAAGGATTTCCAACCTGTGCTTTTCCATATTTGAATTGCCTCAGTCCAATTTTCAGCCTATTGCCCACTACTTCTTGTCTTTTGGGAAGGGTAAAAAGGAGGAGCTTAAGATTTTAAAAGTTAATTTGCTTCAATTTGGTTTTATTAGTGCAGAGCCAAGAAGTGACTCCTTGCTAATATAACATTTAATGAACAGCTGAGAACTATTAGGTAGACTTTAGACCTGTAACACAGCACACCTCTAGGGATCTTGTGGCATAGTGGTAGTGTTCCCTACCTTTAAGCTTAGGATAAATCCAAGTTCTAATCCAGCAGTATTTGTACAGCTCAATTAACAACATCTAGAAGCAAGCAAAGGTTGACCTAGAGAAGAAAGTGAGACAAAGCTGCAATCTAATGTTAGATTTCTGGTCCTGTGTCATTCTGTACAGTTAGAATTCTGTCTGCTGTCTCTTATTTTCCCATAATCAGCCCAGTTATTAGGAATTCACAGCAACCGAAAAATCTTAAGGATCAATAATGGCCAGGGATCCAGGAGAACTGATAACATACAAGTCTGCCACCTACTGTTGTGATGTATATCATGTATAATTGATGGAGTAGCATTTTTCACTTTACTGATTCTGGCTGACCTGTGTAGTTTCAGCATTTTCTAATCGAGTTTCATTCTTTACAGCATTGAGGATTTTATTAAGTGTCAGCTGTTGCTCAGCTGGGAGCACCTTTGAGTTGAAGTTGAAAGATTGTTGGCTCAATTTTCCACATCAGAAGATTTAAGCCCAATAATCTAAGATGATGCTGCAGTACAGTTCTGAGGGAATGCTGCATTATTGGTGGTGCTTTTTTTCAGATTAGATGTTAAACTGTATCCCTGAAATATGCCCAGTGATGGATATAAAAGATCAAGGAAGAGAGGGGTTCAACCCTGGTGTCTTAGCCCTCAGTAATATAATTGATTATCTGTTCAATATTATGTTGCTGTTTTAAAGAGTTGTTGTGTGTAAATTGGCTGCCATGCCCAATATTACCACAGCAACTAAAGATGAAAAAGTCTTTCAGTATGGGTCAATCTATTAATATAACCTCAGGTCATATCCCAAGGTGTTTATTCAAATATTAGTTATTAACCATATATGCATAATTATTGAGCTAAGCTCAGTGCTGTGCTCATTTCAATCCATTTCAGTCTAGAAGATGACAACTGAGGTTACAATACTAACTTAACATAGCTGAGTCTCCTCTCCACATTTATTAAACCTTACAGTTAATTAGTTGTAAAGCATTACTGGGATATCAGATGTCACCAATATTCTGTTTATGAAAGTCTTTCTTAATAATTTTATTTAGAGTGATCAATGCACAGATAAAATGACAGCAGCAAACACCTTGGAATTATTTCAGAACCCAGGAACACAAGTAGTCCATTCAAACCCTTGAACCTGTTCTAAAATTCAATCCCATTATGGCTGATCAGTATTTGAACTCCATCTACTTTGGTTCCCTAATCCGTAAAACTTCAGCAACGAAAAATGTACTTCAGGTCTGACGTTCAACATCAATAGCTTGGGGGGAGAGGGTTCCTGATTCCAAAATGCTTTGGATGAATAATCAGAAAGAATTCAAAAAACAATTTAAAAAGTTAATGCCATGTGTGTCTGGTTGAATGAATTATGATGGGCTGAGTGCACTTTCCCATCAGTGATCAGCTGAGATCTTTTAGAATTGCTTCGAATTTGGCGTTTCCAGAATTTATAAGTTTCTTTTTGTATCTCTGCGAAACAAATAATTCAAGTTAACATATCCGTTAAAGTGAAGTAATGATTCATTCATTATAATGCAATTGCTTGCAACAAATGCTTCCACTCCTTAAGGAAAAACGGTGAATGAGATATACAGCTCATGTTCTTTGCTTCAAAATACCAGTGAGATTGACACATTACACCTGTCCTTTTCCTTCCTCCCTCCTCACCATCCAAGGCCCCAAGCACACCACCTCGACTACATTAATTTCTAAGTTTCTACCTGGTATAAGATTTTTAATATTTATTTTCCAAAATTAGAGAAACTACAAATTTCTGATAGCCAATTCCACTTCCTGCAAAACTTTATTAAATTTGGACAACAATTGGCTTCACAACAACATCTCGGTCACAAATAAGTCCCATTATTAATGTGAGTGAAAAACATTACTGAGTTTCACAGATTTTAATTTTTAAGGCAGATTTGGATAACCACTAATCAACCTGTTCAGAGGTGTTAGTATACACCTTTGGAGGAGGTGGGACTTGAACCCAAGTCTCTTGAATAAGAGCATCTGTGAAGAAAACTCAGAGTTAAAGTGTCAGGCTCGGTGACCCTTCCTCAGAACTCAAGTGCTGAGGAAGGGGCACCGGACCCAGAGAGTTAACTCTGATTTTCTCTTCACAGATGCTGCCAGAACTGCTGACCTTTTCCAGCAATTTCTGTTTTTGTTCCTGATTTACAGCATCCACAGTTCTTTTGGTTTAAACTCTTGAATGAGAAGTTGGGACACTACCCTGCACAAGGAGCCTTCACTTCCAACTCTCATTGGCCAGAATAAACCAAAGAACAGTGGATGCTGCAGATTTGAAATAAAAACAGAAATTGCTGGAGAAACTCAGCAGGTCTGGCAACATCTGTGGAAAGAGAAACAGTTAACGTTTCAAGTCTGATGACTCTTCATCAGAATTGTTAGCAGCAGGGAAAAAGTGGTATTTGTGCTGAAGGCAAAGCTTTGAACTGAAAAAAATTATCTATTTTCCTTCCAATTTCCGCCTTGCTCTTATCTTCACCAGGTCTAACTGACTCCTCCTGTTCCTTCCTCGATATCTGTTCCCATTTCAGGGGATAGACTGAACACTGATACGCACTACAAACCCACTGACTCCTAGAGTTACCTCGACTATACATCCTCACACCCTTCTTCCTGCAAGGACTCCATCGGATGTTGTAAATCAGAAACAAAAACAGAAATATTTGAAAAAGCTGGCAGCATCAGAACTGTCCTGAGGAAGGGTCACTGGACCCGAAGTGTTAACTCTGATTTCTCTGCACAGATGCTGCAGACCTGCTCAGCTTTTCCAGCAACTTCTGTTTCTGTTATCACATGGGTTGCCTTTACTATAGTCACCTATTCCCACATACTCCCAGACCCATTACAATGGGCTGCATTTCAGTACAGCTCACCCGTTTTCTCCCGCTCTAATTATCACTTATTCAGCTTTTCTTCTGTCCTGGCCTGCTATCTACAATCTCCCTGCTTATATCTCCCTTTCATTTTTAAAAATGTTAATGTCTTTTTTCTCCCTGCACCTTTCATCTCTTTTCTAAGTTCCCCACCCCCAAGTTCGTCTTCAACACAAATACCACCTTTTGCTCGCTCTTAAAATTTCTCATTTCTCTTTGTGTTTCAATGGCCACAAGCTGGAGCCCAGCCCGGATCACGTGACGACAGCGGCAACACCGCAAGCACCGCCCCCTCACCCCGGGCCGATCACGTGCCCTCCGGCTGAGTCCTCCTGCATCCCAGCGTGCATTTCGCCGGCAATGGCCGCCACCATGGAGGAGGAAGAGCTGGAGTTTGTGGATGAGTTGGAGGGTGTGTTACACCTGTCTCCGGAGGTGCAGCAGGCGATCGAGCAGGTACAGGGCGGCCCTTCGAATGCGACGGGAGTGAGCTGAGGCTTTTACTAACCTTGGCGAGGAGCTGCGTGGGGTGACAGTCCAGTCAAAAAAGGGTGGGGTGGTATTTATTGTGTTTGTTGACAGCTGTCTGTCAGGGTCCTGCAGAGTCCCTGGCCACTTTCTTTGAGTCTCAAAAGCTCTTAATCATTTCTCCAAGCCGGTAGACTGCTTTAATTTTGCATTTTGCCCAGATCTGTTGAGCTGAGACACACACAGCTGCCAGAGGAGATGAGTTGGAGAGACACAAACTGTGAACCCGTTGATTTTTAAGAAGACTGCTATTTGATTTAGCCGTCATGTGTATAACTGTGAAGTCTGCGGGAATCAAGTGAACGCTGGATAGAACAGTTATCATTTGACGAAATAAAAACCGAAAGAACTGCGGATGCTATAAATCAGAAACAAAAACAGAAATTGCTGGAAAAGCTCAACAGGTCTGGCAGCATCTGTGGAGAGAAATCAGAGTTCATGTTTCGGGTTGAGTGACCCTTCTTCAAAACTGCTGCAGACCTTTTTCAAATCATGGAAGACGTGGAAACAGACCCTTCAGTCCAACTTGTCCATGCTGACCAGATATCCTGGATAAATCTAGCCCCATTTGCCAGCATTTGGCCCATAAAGGATCACCCTTCTAAGACACAGAAGATAATTGTTTTTTCTGACAGTTGTGCATCTTTGGAACTCCACCTCAGAAAGTGGAGGAGGTGGAGTCGACTTCTTAAAATAATTTAAGAAGGCAGAGGCAGATAGATTATTGTTAGGCAAGCAGATCAAAATTTTTGGAAGTAAATAGGAAAGGCAAAATCAAAATATGAAAAGATCAGCCCTGACTTGAGGGGTCAAATGGTTTACTTCTGCTCATATTAAACTAAGAATCTTTGAACCTGCAATCCAGCACCAGTCACAAATCCTATTCATATACCCATCCAGATGCATTTTAAATGTCGTAATTGGACCAGCTTCCACCACTTCCACTGGCACCTCAGTCTATATGTGCACTCTGTGTGGAAAAAGTTGCCCCTGAGGTCTATGCTTTCTAGTTTTGGACTCCACCACCTGCTGAGCTTTTACAGCAACTTCTATTTTTGTTGATTATTTGATGAACCTGGATAAGATGGATTAAGGGAGTCAAGCACAGTAGAGTTCGGTGGGTGATTTGTGTATTTGCACGATATATTGGGACACCTTAAAGCTTAAAATTGTAATTCCTGTCTGCAGAACAGATTCAGAATGAAGTGGGAAAAATTGGTAATTGTGATGCAGCAGCCTATTTCCCAAATTTGTGACTGGTGCTGGATTGCAGGTTCAAAGATTCTTAGTTTAATCTGAGCAGAAGTAAACCATTCGACCCCTCAAGTCAGGGCTGATCTTTTCATATTTTGATTTTGCCTTTCCTATTTACTTCCAAAAATTTTGATCTGCTTGCCTAACAATAATCTACCTGCCTCTGCCTTCTTAAGTTATTTTAAGAAGTCGACTCCACCTCCTCCACTTTCTGAGGTGGAGTTCCAAAGATGCACAACTGTCAGAAAAAACAATTATCTTCTGTGTCTTAGAAGGGTGATCCTTAACTTTAAAGCAGTATCCCCTATTTCTGGACTGATCTACATGTGAAGTATCCCCTCGAAGTCCATCTTGTCAAGACAGTTCAGGGTTTTATAACTTTAATCAACTCACACCTCACTCTAAGCCCCCAGTGGAAACAAGCCTAGCCTGTCTGACCTATCCTTATAAGACAATCCCCTTATTCATGATATCAATCTAGTAAACCACCTCAGACTGCATTTACATATTTCCTTAAATAAGAAGGCCAAAACTGTGCACAGTATTTGAGCTGTGAATATCATGTTAAAATGGTACGAACTTGGAATTTTGGCAGGATATTTGCTGACGAAGGATTGCACAGCTGAGCATGACCTTTGCCCATGTGTAGATTTCCTGGCTGATATTTTTTTCTTCTCCTCCTTAAATCAGGGATGTGAATGATATTTTATGCCCTTGTTGATTTGATTTATTATTATCATGTACCAAGATACAGGGAAAAGTATTATTTTGCATGCCAACCAGACAAATCATACCTTACATTAAAAAAAATCAGGGTAATAGCACAGAATGCAGAATATAGTATTACAGATACAAGGAACGTACAGAGGAAGATCAACTCTGACATACCTGAGATCAGAAATCTCATTACAAACTTGGAATCAAACCTACTGTTATTTGGTTGAATTACTGAGTTTTGCATTTAACAATAGTTTCATCCACCAAGCTGGAAGTAAGGTTGGAACAATTTTGAAATTGTGCTCACATAGTGAGGAACGTAATTGTGGGTGTTAGGGGTCAATCATCTCAAACCCCAGTAGATTACAGCTTGCTAGGGTAGTGTCCAACCATCTGCTTTGTGACTGATCCTCTCTTCATCATTGGATCAGAAATGGGGATGTTCGTTGAACATTGTTCAATGTTCAGCACCACTCATGTCTCCTTGGATATGAAATCAGCTTTGTGCCTGAATTCAGCAAGACCTGAACAACTTTCAGGTTTCGGCTAAGAAGTGACATTAACATTTATGCAATCCAAACTTCAGGTGAGGATCATTGCCAACAAGAGAATCAAGCCACCTCCCTTTTGAGAGTCAATCGCATTATCTTTGCTGAATCCCCCACGATTAACATTCTGGGGGTTACCATTGAGTAGAAACTGAACAGGATCAGCCATATAATACTGTGCATAGAAGAGCAGATCAGAGGCTGGGTATTCTGCAATAAGTAACTCAACTCCTAACTCCCCAGAATCTTTCCTGTACAGGGCAGGACTGTGATGAAACATTCTTCACTTACCTGGATGAGTGCAGTTCCAGTATCACTTGAGGTGTTTGATATCAGCAGGGACAAATGAGTCTGCTTGATAGGCATCAAGCACTTCAAACATTTATTTTCTCTGCAGCAGCTCACTAAACATTTTCTAACATTGTCTTTCAATCCTATGACACCTACTGCCTAGATGAACAAGGACAGCAGGTACAAAAGAACACCAAAACTTACAATATCTCCTTTGGGTCTCATATTTTCCTAACTGGGAAATATAACACTGCTCTTCACTATTAATGGGTCAAAACCCTGAAAACATCTAACAGCACAGTGGGTACATTTACACTACAAAGACTGCACCAGCTCAAGAAGGTGGCTCCTCGCCATCTTCTCAGTCAATTTGAGGAGAGAATGCTGGCTGTGTCAGCAACAGTCTCATCTTATAAATATATATTTTTAAGAATAATAAAGCACATCTTCATTAGTTATTTTCTTTGCACCAATTTCCCAATATGATGAAAGATTATTGTAATTAATTTTACTCCAACATTTACCAAATTCCTGTGCAAGTTAAATTCCATTCCTGTTCCTGCCAAAGTGTCTACATAAATCAATTCCACAATCGGTAGATGAGGAGTCACTGAACTCAAAACATTAACTCTATTTTCTCATCAGAGATGCTGCCAGACCGGCTGATTTTTCTCTAGCAATTTCTGTTTTTGTTTGTTTCTGATCTCCAGCATCTGCAGTTCGTTGTTTTTATATTAATTGGATGATACTGGCTATAAATCACCCTAAAGTTCATCCAAAGGTTACCATTTTCTCATTTCTCCCAATTACAGATTAATAATTTGTTCGCAGAATTACTTGTAAATAATGGCAAGTTGTGTGTGAAAACTGGGAATCTAAGGAGCTGGATACAATTACAAGGAATATCAGATGAATAGAATTGTCTAATGTTGATACATTTAAAAGATTGCATGTTGGTTCAGAACCATACTGAAGTGATTTTGCCTTTATTGGTTAAATACAATGGATAGGAGAAAGATTCAGCTGTTCTGTTTGACAAAGTGTTGATAGTGTCCTAATATTAGAGAATGACTCCAGTTGAATAAAGTTTTGAGGTGAGGTAAATAGATCAGCAAGAAAGGATAGCCTTGTCTGAGATCACATTAGGATCATTGTACCGAACTTACTGGGAAAGATTCTGAACAAGTCATCAAGGTTAACATAACAGGAAATTACTGTGAATGCTGGAAATCTGAAAAAAATGCAGAATGCTAGAGACACTAAGCAGGTCTGCCAGTATCTGTGGAGAGAGAAAAAGTTGTTTTGTGTTCATTATGACTCTGAAGAAGAGTCATACTGGACTCGAACATAACAGTTGTTCTGAATCTTGCATCATGGAGCTATGTTGAGATAACAAAGGACTTATGGCCCTTTATCCTTATAGTCAAACTCATTTGCCAGAGCTGAGGAGTAGAATGAGACTTTAAAATCAAGAAATTGAAATATAGAGAAACAGTGAGGAACAATGTCTTTTTAAGCAAAATAATTTTGTGGGATTGGAAAACTTTGTTTTCTTTTACCTTTGGAGATCTGGGATCATCTTAAAACAATTTGCGAACTGCTTTCTGGATAAAGGCACCTTTTCAAGAATAAAGGTTATCCCTGCACTGTGTCTATGGATAATTTACTCAGAAAGAAGCCACAGATATGTTGGAATTGGTGACCTTCAGTTGGAGTTAGAGCTGTTGTTCTTAAAATGGGTTAAACATGCATTTAGAGGATACTTCGCCTCCTGTAGGAGTTGCTACCTTCAGGAAAGGAATTTAGAAATGGCAAAATAAAAACGAGCTAGTGTATAAACCATGAATCACAAGAGATTTAAATGATTTTCCTCCGCTTCATGTATCAAAAAATTGCTAGAATTAATTTAGAGCTACATAAATTCTTTCCTCAAGATTGTGCAGAATCAGATATAGATGCCTTAATGTCACTAAGAATAGTAATTTTGAATGAAACATTTGACATGTCATCTTCACTGAATCTCACAGGTGTTTCCCAGCCAGGATCCCTTGGACAGGGCTGATTTCAATGCTGTGGAATACATCAACACGCTCTTCCCCACAGAACAGGTAGGAAAGCTGAGGGGACAGTTGGATTTTTTTCTTTAATGATGCGTGATTTCTCCAAGTGTTCTGCCAAATATCGACAATGTTCTTCTGGATATCTGAACTGTCCATTACAATCATCAGAAGCTACCTAATGAGCAGACCATTATCTGGCAGGCATCTGTTTTTAAAAAGTTTATTCTTAGGAAGACATTCATTTGCTGTGTACCATAGGGACATTTGTTCTATGTTGAGAGTTCCTTAATGAGGCTCCTGGATAGTACAAAATTAGGCATTGCTATCTACAAAATGGCTGCTGAGTTTGTCTATGTGACAGTGACACATGAAGTGCTTTAGAACAGTCTTGAGAGGAGAGGTATAATTAGCTACGGCAAGTCTGCAGCTCAGAAACAGGCCCTTTGGTTTGAAGTATTAGTGTTATGTGAAGGCCATTTGTACTGAGCTTTCAATTACAGACAACTTTGGGCTAGGTGTCACTGATGAGAAAAGATGCTGGTATGATGCTGTACGGTGCTTATATCAGCTGCTTGTCTATTTGAGACCAGATATGTTGGGTGTATAAGAAACTGTAAATAAGGAAATTAATATCAAACCTTTTTTCACAGGTAAAAAAGCTGATTTAAAGAGAAGCAAAATCCTGACAGGGTTCTCACTCAAAACACACTTCTGCTTTGTGCATGTCTAAAAAATATAGTTAATAAGATAATCTTTCATCTTTTAGTGTATCATTATCAGTTGATACTGGTTTCTTGCTTCGATAACAATTTTTATAGGGAGTTGATGCAATATTGGGTGTCATCAGGTTATATTCAGCTGATGGCATACTTTTCTGGAAATGATTGGCTCTGGTTGAATTAGGCATGTGCAGTCAGTGTTCATTGCATTCAGCAGAGCCCCTTTGGGATTCCTTCTTATTAGCTATGTTTGGAGTTGACAAACGTCAAGGGAGCCCAAGACCAAGAGACTTCTATTGCAACTGAAGCCTCAAGAAAAATTATTTCCATGCATTAATTGGAAAAGTATTGATCTTTATTGAGGGGCTAGGTCTGGAGCAATATCAGTGGGAGGGTAAACTTGGATACTGTTCTTCAACTCTGTTTACCTTTGAGCTAAGGGAAATGTGTAGGGAAACTCATCTAGAAAGAGACAAGTGAAAAAAATAAATTGGTCTAACACAAAATTCCATTTTCTTTTTGGAATATTTTAGGGTCAGTTTAAAGTTGCTAATCTGAAGGAGTTAATCAAACCCTTCAAAAATATCCTAGATAGGATTTTTTGAATCTTTAGTAATTGCTGAGGCAAAATCAAGCTCGGATATCTTATTCACTTTGAAATTGATAGATGGACAATGTGCTAGTATTTTGCAGCAATTTCCCTGTGCTTCGCTAAGCGTGGTGTTAGTGTGAACACTTTTCTTTCATTTAAGGGAAGGAATGAAAATACTGCTGATTTACTGACTGTCCTGATGGAAGAGGTTTATTCTGGGTGGGAAGAACTGCATCCAATGGCATAAAGGTTATGTCGCTAGATTAGTAATCCAGAGCTTGAATGTCATTCTGACGGGGAATTTAAGCTCAGTTAAGTCTGGATTAGAAGCTAATACCTACAGGTGCCCAGGAAATGACCAGATTGTTGTAAAATCTCAACTGGTTCTCTAATCTGCTTTTGGGAAGGGAGATCTACCATCCTTACATGGTCTGGCCTTTCAGGCTCATGGCCGTATGATTGACTCTTAGTTCTCTAAAATAGGCTGTTGAGCCATGCTGTTAGTTCAAGATCACTGATTTGATGTACTGCAGTATTCAAGATACCTTGTTTTAGTGATGGACAAATTCGTTCTGGCCTGGTCAATCACACCCATATCCTGTGAATGAATAAAAAAAGGTCACGTTTAATCTAACACTAATGTGAAATGAATCTCACTCATTGTTACTTTAGGTGGCCGAGTTTGACATGGGCTTCAGATTTAGGCTGTGTTTGCATTAGTACTGCATTGTGATGAGACAGAGCCATTTTGTATTGATGCTATAATGTGTCTGCCTTTTGGTTACTTCGAAAGCAGACAATTCAATAGGTATACAATCTGATCAACTCTTTTGTCTTACTGTAGTTCTAAGACTAGTACTGTAAGGAGAGACTGTTCAAAGTGTAGATTTTTGTTCTTGGGGAAGTGATAACTTTGTCAAAAATCGGAAAAGGTAAATCACGCATTCTCCTCCATTGTGATCCAGTTGTGTGGTACTGCACTTTCCCTGCTCTGTTCTTATCTATCTACTGTAGCCAGTCTACCATTTCCTGCAATGGCTTCACATTCTGCTCTCGCACTGTTATGGTCGGTGACACCCAGGGATCTATCCCTGGCCGCTTCTTATTTCCCATCTCTGTGCTGCTCCTCAGTGAAATTGTCCAAGGTACCACCTTCTCATGAGTATGATGTTGACGTTTAGCTGTAGCTCTTCATTGCTGCTGTGGATTTCTCCGCCTGTGCTAAATGATCAAACTGGTTACTATATCTGACACCCAGAAGTGAGTGGGCAAACACTTCCAAATATTGGGAAGAATAAATGATCAATTTCTGTTCCCTAGCCACAATGATCATCGCTATTCCAGCCAACTGAGACTAAGCCTGCCTGTTTGCAACTTTGATTTCATATTTGATTTTGAGATGTGCTTTTGATGGCTGTTATTAAGATCATCTTTTTCCACCTCCGATCTGTGGCTCAACTCTGTCAATGTCTCAGCTCATCTGCTGTTAAAGCCCTCCCTCACGCCTTTGCCACTTCTGGATTTGACTGCTCTAATATTTGCCTGGAAGGCCTTGCGTATTCTACTCTGCATAAGAAACAAGAAGAATAACTCTTAATTACCTGCTGCATCGACTGCAAGATTTGGAATTCCTTCCCTTAAACCCCTCTGTCCTTTCCCTTGGTTTCCTTAAAGCCTCTTTTGGCCATCTGTCATGGTAGGACCTTATGTGACTAGCTGTCAATATTTAATTATAAATGCTCCTGTGTAGAATCTTAGGACGTTTTATGATGTTAAAGATGTTGTATAAATACATGGTTGTTGTTGATCTTTTCTGTGTTGGGAAGTGTGGTTAAATTAATTTAATTGCATTGAGAGTTCTCAATTGGCAAATTTTCTGTGAATGGGCCAACATATATTAACTATCTTGCATTTAGTTAAGAAAAGAAACTAAGACTGAAAGAATTGATATTTGCTTGAAGAATTAACTGTGCATTTGTTGTACTCCACTAGGAGTCACTGTTTTACTGAATTTAAAGCTGTTGTTTATTTAGAAACTGATTGTTCTCTCATTCTTGCTTTTCTTTCTCCCTGAAGTCTTTGGCCAACATTGATGAAGTTGTAAACAAGATTAGACTAAAAATCAGGTGAGTGAAATAAACTGTTGTCTCTTTACTGGAAGTAAGGATTTCAGAGTGTATCTGTTAACAGTGCCTCATTAAATGTACATCTTTGAAGATTATCCTTCTGGTCATTTCTATTCTTGAGGTGTTTGACAATAACAGCAGTTTTGGTTTACTTGATGATTTTGTGCAGCAGAGTTCCCCTGCTCCAACCTGCACCCTCTGCATCCATACCCCTCACTTCGCATTCACCCTCTCACTCCGTCATTGGTGGCTGTGGCATTATCTGCTTTGCTGCTAAACTCTGGAATATTACCCAAAGCTCCTCTGCCTCACCAGCTCCCCCTCTTCCTTAAAACCCGTCCCTCTGCGAAGCTTTTGATTGCCCCCTCAGGGAGTCGTCTTTGCTATCCATTTTCTTAATGTCACCTCCACGAAGTACCTTAAGGTGTTTTCTACATTAAAAGTGTAATATGTGCAAGTTGTTAGGTACCTAGCTGCTTATGTATGCATAGTATTACCTTCATAATGTGCAAGCTACGTGGAAGCAATCTGAACAGGGGAATGGGATATATTAGCTATTTTCTTTCAAAAAAAGTTATTTTTTTCAAAGAGCTGAGACAGCTCTTGTTGAGTGTGTTCACACGATGGTAGAGTTAATCATACTTTCCAACTTGTTATTGTTTGATATGAGTATGTTTTTCTCTGTGTCTAATTTCTGGTCATTTATAAATGAGGTGAAGAGTTGGGCCACGGAACTCATCCTTGCTGTCATCATTTTGCAGCTTCCTACCAGTGCAATCATTCCTATTACTGAACTTTCACTATCGTGGTACCTTAAGGACTGTATCAATTCGTAACCATTAATTTAGCACAGTTTTCTGATCATAAAGAACTGCTCTATTATTTCCAATTCTTCCTTCACTTTTAAAATTATCTTTCTTGTTTTCAAATCCCCCCAGCTCTGTACTCTCCTGCTGAAATCTCAGGTGTGCTCCCGCAATTCAAGCTTTTTGAACATTCCCGATTGTATTTGTTGCGTATTTGGTTGCCATACCTTCAGCTGCAGAAGTCCAAATCTCTGGAACTCCTTCCCACTCACTGCCTTTTGTTCCTCCTTTAAGACAGCCCTTAGTTACTTGAACAAGCTTTTGGTCATCTGCCCTAACATCACATTGTGGCTCAGCGTTAAATTTTGTTTGATAACATTCCTACGAAGCACCTTGATGTTCTGCTATGTTGAAGGCACTGTATAGATGTGTGTTGTTATTATATGTGAGACTTTTAATATATAATGTGTCAGTCTTCTATGGCAATGCGCACAGGATATCAAAATGAAACACGGCATTCAAGTGTCATTATTGCTGAGAGGGTGTAATTACAATGTGACAAGTTTCAATTGGCAATTACTTCATGGAAACAAAAAAATTTGTAATGGAGACAGTTACTAGAGAATAGCACCAAAATGTAAATTATATTTTGTATCCAAAGTTGTGTTCAGAGTGGCACAGTGGTTAGCACTGCTGCCTCGCAGCGCCAGGGACCTGGGTTCGATTCCAGCCTCGGGCCACTGTCTGTGTGGAGTTTGCACATTCTCCCCGTGTCTCTGTGGGTTTCCTCGCGGTGCTGCGGTTTCCTCCCACAGTCCAAAGACGTGCAGGTTAGGTGGATTGGCCATGCTAAATTGCCCGTAGTGTTCAGGGAGGTGTAGATTAGGTGGATTATAGCGGGATGGGTCTGGGTGGGATGCTGTGAGGTTCAGTGTGGACTTGTTGGGCCGAAGGGCCTGTTTCCACACTGTAGGGATTCTATGATTCTATTCTATGTAAAAACCGAAAGAACTGCGGATGTTGTAAATCAGGAACAAAAGCAGAAGTTGCCGGAAGCTCAGCAGGTCTGGCAGCATCTGTGAAGAAAAAATCAGAGTTAACGTTTCGGGTCTGGAAGAGTCACCAGACCCGAAATGTTAACTCTAATTTTTTCTTCACCGATGCTGCCAGATCTGCTGAGCTTCCAGCAACTTCTGTTTTTGTTTGTGTAGATGTAGGCATTTTTACAGACTGTATTTACTTTGCATGCAGTGTTTGTAAATAGCACGCACATGAGATTTATTGGTATGACTGCACAAACACTAGGAGCAATGTGTTAAAGCATTCAAGCATCTTGCTGCTGGTTACCTGACTGAGTGAAAGTTATAAGGTGTCTTTCCTACATAAAGTCTGTGAAACATTAATTCCTTGAGTTCTATACCAGCGTCCATTTTGCTGATCTGTCTTTATTATTTCCGTTAATTGAGATTGAGGGCATTAATTTATGAGTAAATTCAAATGTAAATGGGCATTTATTAAAATTATTCATTCACGGACATGGATGTTGCTGGCCAGACCAGTATTTATTACCTGTCCCTAACTGCCCAGAAGGAAGTTCGGAGTCAACCACATTGCTATGGGTCTCAAGTCATATGTACACTTTGTTTCTCTAAAAGACATTAAATGAACCAGATGGGTTTTTCTGATGATTGGCAATAGTTTCATGGTCATCATTATGCCCTTAATCCCAGAATTTTATTGACCTCAAATTCCACCATCTGCCATTGTGGGATTTGAACCTGGGTCCCCAGGACATTACGTGGGTTTCTGGATAATACCACTAGACTGTTTTCTCCCCTTAAATTAGTTAGTGTTTGAATGAAGTATTGTGGCATAGCTGAGTAATGTGCGTCACTTTCACAGTAACTAAATTAGCAATCGCTGTTTGTTTGTAGAAGTGTTTCCTAATTTCATTCTATTACTTATACTATACTGCTGGGAGTCCTAGACTCCCCAACCAGCAGAAATAAAGTACGTAGGGACCCATTGGTTCCCCTTAATCTCTTGAAAGTTTTGAGCAAATCTTATCCTTAACCTTCCATTTATTCCTTATAGTCCTGATGTCATTCTGCAATATCTATATTAGATTTCCAAAACCGTTACATTCTTCTGAAGACTTGGTGCCCAGAACTGCTCATAGTATTCCAGGATTGATCTAACTAGAGCTTTGCATAGCTGTGACATAATTTTTAATCTCCTGTAATCTAGTCATTAAGATAAGAGGCCAACATTCCATTCACTGTTTTAATCATTTCCTACAGCTATCAATGACATTTTAATGTTTTGTATACCTGGACCCACAAATTTCTTTGGATCTCGACTGGTTGTGGCTTTTCACCATTTAAAAAGCACTCTACTTAATCCTATCAGGCATTTGTTTTTGCTTATATTAAAATGTATTTGTCCCTGTTTCGAGCATTCACTTGATCTATAAATATTTCTTTGTAACTCCTATGTCTGTATTCACATTGTGCTCAATGCCACCTATCTTTCTGTGCTCGAATTTGTGGTTGAAGATCAGCTGAAGATTTATAAACTCTTCACGTTTGCTATCTGAAAACTAATTCCGAATTATTTTTCAGCAATGAGTACCAGGCTAACTGGTGTATAGTTCTTGACTTTTCCCATGTTGCCTTTGTTGAATAATGGAGTGGGATATGTGATTTTTCTAGTTGACCGGACCAATGCCTGAATTTAGGGAATTTTGCAAGTTTATAGTTAGAACACTCCCAATGTTTTCACTTATGTCCTTTAAAACTCTGCAGTGGAAACCCTGTAGTTCTGGGAATTTGCTACTCTTTAATACCATTATCATTCTAATTACTGTTATTTTACATATTCAAAGTAAAGCCAAACTACAATTATTATGACCCCTCCATAGACAAATTTCTGAACAATTTAAGTGTGCATGATAGATGTTTGCAAGTTTCTAGATTCCAGTACTTAGCATTTTCCCAAATCATTTTAACTGTTTCAGTCTCCCTTTACATTTGTTCAATGTGTTTATTAGTCTCTTTTCGAACATTATTTATTAATAATTTATTGTTGTTTATTAGCCTCTTAGTTCCACAATTTCATGAGATCTTAGCTGATAAATTCAACAAGGAATTTGTGGAAATATTGTTGCAATTTTTCACATGAATTGTGTCGTGTCATGGATTATAACAGTGGGATCACCCATGGTGGGCATATTGAACTTCAATTTCAATGTGTTTTTTAAAAGAGGACTGATGTGGCCAAGTGACTGTGGCCTCATGAGCATCTCTGATATTAATTGTTCCACTTTGGGCCACACCCTCATTCCTGAGCTTAATGCTTAGACAACTGCCTTCCCTGTGTCTCTCCGTCTTTCCACCTCACTTTCCCCCTGTAAGACAATCATTAAAACCAGCCTGTTTGACATAGATTTTGGTTTTGTGACTTAATTTCTTTCGATGGTTTGGTGTCATACTGTTTTGTTTTAAATAATGCTCCTGTGAAATGCCTTGGGACTCGTGCACCCAGGTCAAAGTCACTTTTTATACGGAACTGTGATGGTTCATGTACATGGAAGCAAATGTATTGCAGTATAAAAAAGACCTGTGTCCGAAATGTATCTAAGGTTGGTTGGCTCGCCAAGCTGGTTCTTTGTTGTTCCGCAGATGTTTCGTTACCCTGCTGGGTAACATCATCAGTGCAGCCTCTGATGAAGTTACCCAGCAGGGTAATGAAACATCTGCGGAACAACGACAAACCACCTCGGCGAGCCAACCAACCTCAACATCCACAATCCAAGTTACAATCTACTCCAAAACCTTAAAAAATTTGTCTAAATTCTGACACAGACTGTTTGGGTGACAGGCAGGAAGTATGCACTAAAGGCTGGACCTTGTGCTTTTTATTGTATAATGTTTTTGACATTAGAAAAACATACGAAATATAACTTTGTAGTTGCATCCCTTTCAATTGCAAACTTCACATATACTTAGTACTGGAAAATTCAAATGAATCATCTCCTTCCCCAGTAAGTGATAGAGGTGGGTGCGACTTAGTTCCCTGTTGTCTTGAAATTTCAATAAAAGTGCATTGTAAGGCCTGTCTTCCATGACTGCCACCCACCAAGACCCACAACCACTGTAACCGAAAACAGATAATTTCCTTATAGGCCAAGCTCTGAACTTTTTTAGATAGATTCCAGACATTCACTTCTTAAAGGCATGGCATTGTGTGTGCACAAGATGTCTGTTTTATTATGTCATATTTTTGCAATTGTTAGTCCTTGTAATGAAATTGAATACTTACTTACTTGATTTATTTTTCTGGTCGCTATTGCTAGCGAATTCATCAAAATGTGGAGAGCACACGTGATGGTCTGAAAAATGATAGACTTTTGTTACGCTCACTTAGATTCTTCCCTTGGAACAAAGAAAGTGATTTAGTACATCTGTTGAATGCAGATTTACGAGTGCTATCAAGTCCTGCAGCATCCCTGATAGCTGGATAAATGTGAACGTCCTTAACTTATACAAGTTTACCTTCAAAGTGTGACATTCATTACCTTGTGTGCAAGAGATTAGCCTGGGACTTGGAACTCACAAGGGTAGATTGCTCAAATGTAGTTCTGAGAAAAACAAGTTTTGTACCAAGAGTTTTTCAAAGCAATTTGCGGTTACATTTTGAGCTGCATGACAAGAAGACTGCTTCCTCTCTGATAGTAGGCTAATCAGGTTCTGTCATAGCCACGTAATGAATAAGGAACAGTGTGTTTATAGTAATTTTTCGGTTGAGGATTAGCAAAAGAGGTCTTGACATCACAGAAAGTAATATTTGCAATTACTATTTACACTGAGTACTGACCTTTTTTACCTGTTTAATAGTCTGGATTTTGTAGCCTAAATTCGAGGCCACAATTTGATAGTGTTTATTCTGGCACATACCAAAGTTATGTAGAGTTTGTGGCAGTGTGCGCTGTTATGTAATAAATCCAGACAACAATGACAAGATTGTCTGATTAAAAAATTTGCCCAGATAATAGTCAGTGTTCTTGAACGCTCTGAAAATATTTAGCGTGAGATCCTGAAGTCCTCTTACATTATGGCCAGAGGCACAGTATTTGATGAATGTATTTTGCTGACAATAGATTTATTTTGTTTATTTTATATAAACTAAGCATTGCAGTTTTCTGACAACTATCTGCAGAATATTTTCTGTAGTGGATTTGAGTTTTCATGATCTACCTTGACCCCAGTTGCATTTACAAACGCTCCAATCAGAGCTTCCCTAGTACTCCAGTTTAGCTGTTGAAATGCCTGATGTATTGCAAATAAAGCCAGGACACACAGATCAAAGAAATCCAATGCTGTTGCACTGTTCTGTCACTCACTGAAAATGCTAAACTATTGTATAACTGAGGAAAAGAAAAATGTGGCCGATGCATGCAGATCTCTGTTGATAGATTTTGCATATGCTGTAACCTTTTTTTAATTATTGTTATTGTAAATTCCCTGAAATGAAATATGTGCCTCTCCTGCCTCTTTGCAAGACCTAAACCATCAGTCAGTATCATTTACTTCTACACACCTGTGATTGGAACTGAGCATGTATTAATATGTATACATTTTGGAGGCTGTTCAAGGTCTAGGCTGTGATTCATACTTTTGACTCTTATTAACCCGACAGAAAATAACGACTTTAAGAAAATGTGTCTGATCGCAGTTTTTCCCATATTTCTGGAACTTGGATCTTCTGCTGCCTTTCCTTACTGTTCTAACAGTGTTGAGTGAAAGGATATCTTTGTGCATGAACCAACCCTAATTCCTGCCCAGGCCACATTTGCACTGACAGTACGACCTGCTGGCAGTGTTGTTGCAAGAAGCACAACTGTACACTTCAGAGTGGCAGTGCCCACACTTTTAATCAGTCAGCTGAGTGGGGAAATTGCAACTTTCCACTGAGGTTTCAAGCATCCACATCAAAAGATGCTGAATGTTGCATGTACAGTTTTAGTTTATGTTTTTACTTCTACAAAGTGGCAAACCAGAGACATCATTGTGAACAATTACTAACAAATCCAATAAATCCAGGTTGGCACGGTGGCTCAGTGGTTAGTGCTGCTGCGTCACCGCACCAAGGACCCGGGTTTGATTCCACCCTTGAGCCACTGTCTGTGTGGAGTTTGCACATTCTCCCTGTGTCTGTGTGGGTTACCTCTGGGTGCGCCAGTTTCCTCCCACAGTCGAAAGATGTGCAGATTAGGTGGACTGGCTGTGCTAAATTGGCCTGTAGTGTCGATGGATGTTCAGGCTAGGTGGATTAGCCATGGGAGATGCAAGGTTACAGGAATAAGGTGGCGGGAATGGGTCTGGGTGGGACACTCTTCGAAGAGTTAGTGTGGACTTGATGGGCTGAATAGCCTGCTTCCACACAGTAGGGATTCCATGATTCAATGAATTCAGCATAAACATCTCAGCACAGAGTGATTAGAATATGGAACTTGCTTTCACATGGAATGATTGAGGTGATTAGCATAGATATATTTAAGTGGGTTGCTATAAGTGCATGGGAAGGAATGGAATTGAAATACAAAAGAAACAAAATACTGTGGATGCTGGAAATCTGAAATTAAAAAACAGAAAATGCTCAAGCAATTCAACATCAATGGGGAGAGAAACAGAGTTAAAGTCTCATATCTCATATGACTCAAGTCCAAAATGACTCAAAATGATCACGTTAACTCTGTTTCTCTTTCTGCAGGCACTGTCAGAACTGTTAGGTTTTGCAATTTATTTCTTTTTTTTTTACTAAGGAGTTGAAGAATGTATTCATAAGACATAACGAAGGTGGAAAGAGATTTGTATGGAGCTTGAGCACGGAGTTAAACCTGTTGAGCTGAATAGTTGAGAGACTGCATTAATAGATGTGAGGAGGTTGGGGGGTGGGGGAGAGAGAGCATGAAGAGATGTGAGGCAGTTCTGGGGGCGCGGGTGGGGGGAGGCAATGAGAGGCTGGGAAGAGATGAGAGACAGCGTTTATGAAAAATGAGGGGGAGGGGGAGAGAAATGATCCGAGACTGGGGAGAGAGCTGCTATCCAGAGCTGGATTGTAATATTTAGATGATTTTAATTTAATAGTATTGTAATTAGCTGTTGTGCCTCGTATTCCTGCCCCTTTTAGTTCCTCTGTCGTCCCCTCCCCCTCCAAGTCCTGCATGTAGGATTTTAAAATACTTCCTGAAAGAAGCTGATATTTGGATATCACTACAGCAAGAAAGCTCACTAATCAAAAGATTTAGGAATAAAGGGATACAAGTCAAAAATGTCAGTCTTTGTTTCTAGTGTTACTGATGCAAAAGGTCCAAAAATTTCAGAAATTGCCTTCAGTGCCAGTGATATAATTATCAAAAAAGGCTTCCCTTATCCAATAACCAGCTGTTTTTGGTTTTCATTTATTCCAGTATGCATTTAAAAATTACTTCTAGTTGTCAGTTTCTTTGCCTTCACTGTGAAACTATTTTGTGGATAAATCTTCAATTTTTTGCCCTTATTTCACGAGCTTGCATTAAATTTGTATCTGTGATTGGGATTTAAAAAAAGTTGTGTTTGAGGTATGGAACGCCTATAGCAGTCTCTGTATTCATGTGAAAACAATATTGAGTTGCAGCTAATTGACATTCAAACTGAATTTAAGCTCAAGACATATGATTTATAAACCAAGTCCTGGAGGATTAGGTTGCCTTTTGCTATCAAGCCACCATCAATTCTTTTGCCTTATCTTCTAGCTTCATAAGGGAGGATGTAGTCTTTCCACCGGTATCCTGTTTCCACCTACACACTGTTGGCTGTACAGAACTGCATTCCACCTCTGCAAAAAAATCTTTAGGATACAAGTGCTTCCTTTTTTTTCAGTTATCTTCTAACATAAATCACTTAGAACTAACACCAAGCTATATATGTAAATGTTGTGACTGGGGAAGTATGTTACCACACAATCCTTTGATCTGTTGCTATAGTTCATCTGTCACTGGTGGGGCACAATTCTCTTTTAAAAACCGAAAGCACCATGGATGCTGGAAATCAGAAACAAAATCAGAAATTGCTGGAAATGCTCAGCAGGTCTGGCAGCATCTGTGGAGAGAAATCAGAGTTCATGTTTCAGATCTGTTGACCCTTCAGAACTTTTCTTTTCTCTCTATTCATTTGTGGGATGTGGGCATTGCTGGCTGGCCAGCATTTTTTGTCCATCCCTAGTTGCCCTTGAAAAGGTGGTGGTCAGCTGCCTTCTTGAACTGCTGCTATGGGGTGACCCAGAATGCTATTAGGGAGAGAATTCTGGGATTTTGACCCAGCGACAGTGAAGAAATGGGAATATATTTCCAAGTCGGGATGGTGAGTGACCTGGAGGGGAACTTCGAGGTGGTGGTGTTCCCAAAACTGATGGTAGCTAGGAAAAAGTTGGTTTTTAAGCAGAAGATAGGGTTTGGGGAGGACTAAGGAGTAAATGATAGGTGCAGATAGAACCCAAAGAGAGAGAAAAACAGTTGGACAGACAAAGGAGTCGATAAGGGTCAGCTAGGAGAATTAATCGCTATTAATGGGGACTATTAGTGGATAACAATGGGTTGTGTGTAATAGCAGACCATGTGGTTACAAGGCCTGATGTATGGAGGTTGGGGTAAGGACATGGGAGAATTTGCCTCAAGCCCTAGTATTGGTGAACTCGATATTGAGTCCAGAAGGCTGTAGAGTTCCCAAGCGGAAAATGAAGTGCTGCCTTCTAGCTTGCGCTGAGCTTCACTGGAGCATTGCAGCAACCCTGAGACAGATGTTGGCCAGGGAGCAAGGTGGTGTGCTGAAGTGGCAGGTAACTGGAAGCTCGGTCTTTTTTGTGAACAAAACGAAGATGTTCCACAAAGTGGTCACCCAGTCTATGCTTCGTTTCCCCAGTGTAGAGGAGACCACATTGTGAGCAGTAAATGCAGTAAACTAGATTATCTGTATTTCACACAAAGTGCCCTTTACCTGGAAGGTGTATTTGGGCCCTTGGATACTAAGGAGAGAGGAGGTAAATGGGCAGGTGTTAAACTTTCTGCGGTTGCAGGGGAAGGTGCTGTGGAGACTGAGAGGGGATGTTGGGAGTGAAGGTGGAGAGGACCAGGGTGTCCCAGAGAGAATGGTCCTTGCGGAAGGCTGACGGGAGGGGGAGGGGAATATGTGTCTGGTGGTAGCATCCTGCTGGAGGTGGTGGAAATAGCAGCTAATAATCCTCCAGATGTGGATGTTGGTGGGATGGTAGGTGAGGACAAGAGAGACCGTATTGATGTTTTGGGAGGGAGGGAGGGAAGAGAGGAGTTGAGGGCTGGTGCAGGAGATGGGTCAGACCCAACTGAGGGCCCTCTCAACTATGGTGCTGGGCAATCCTCGATTCAGGAAGAAGGCGGACGTTTTGGAGGCTGCCTTGTCAAAGTTGGCATCATCAGAACAGTTGTGAAGGAGTTGGAGGAGCTAGGAGAAATGAATAGTGTATTTGCAGGAAGCAGGGTGTGAGGATGTATAGTCAAGGCAACTGTGGGAGTCGATGGGTTTATAGTGGATATTATCGGCCAGTCCATTCTCAGAAATGGAAGGAGAGATGTAGAGGAAGGGAAGGGAGGATTTAGAGGTGGACCAGGTGACGGTGAGAGCAGGTTGGAAATTGGAAGTGAAATTGATAAACTTTTCCAATTCCGTATGAGAGAAGGAAGCAGCACCGATGATATCATTGATATACTGGAGAAAGAGTTGTGGGTGGGAACCGGAATAGGAACAGATAACGTTCTATGTTCCCCACGGCCACCCCTTTGACCTGAAGAAAATGAGAGGCGTTAAGAGAAGTTGTTCACTGTCAGGTGGAGAAGAGTGGTAGTGGATGGGAACGGTTCAGGCCTTTCTTCCAGGAAGAAGCGGAGAGCCCCGAGACTATCCTAATGGCAAATGGATGTGTAAAGGGATTGCACGTCCTTGACAAAGAGGCAGTGGCTGGAACTCGCAAACTGGAAATTCAGAGGAATTGCAGATGTTATGGGAAGAGATTGGACAAGGGAAGGAAAAATCAAGTCGAGGTAGAAAGAGATGAGTTCTGTGGGGCAGGAGCAGGCAGAAACAATAGGTCTGCCTGGGCAGTCCTGTTTGTGGATTTTGGAAAGGAGGTAAAACGAGCTGTGCAGGATTGGGAGACTATGATTTTAGAGGCAGTGGAGAGGAGATCACCAGGTGAAATGAGGTTGGTGACCATAGTTGACACAATGGCCTGACGTTCCATGGGGTAATGGTTCAGGGAGATATAGGAGGAGGTATCTGAGAGTTGCTGCTCAGCCTTTGCAATGTTGAAGTCAGTTCACCAGATGACAACAGTACTACCCTTGTTAGCAGGCTTAATTACAAAGTCAGGATTGGATCTGAGAGCACAAAGTGCAGACAGTACACAGGGAGACAAGCTGGAATAGGTGAGGGGTTCAGAGAAATTGAGGCAACCAATGTCACGTTGAAGATCTCTCTGAACAGGTCAATTGCAGGTAAAAGGCCAGAGGGAGGGGTCTAGGTGAAGAGAGAGTGTTGGAACTGGGCGAAGGGATCTGTGGGACGGACGGAGTACTCATGCCAAAGAAATGGGCACAGAGGTGAAGACAATGGAAGAAGAGTTCAATGTCAATTTGTGCCCGAAATTCATTAAGATGAGGGTGCAGAAGAATAAAACTGAGACCTTTGCTGAGAACAGAACAATCAACATCAGAGAGTGGAATGTCAGAAGTATAGTAAATACACGACAGGAGGTAGGGTTGGGAGAGGAGGTGGAGTCGGAAGGTAGAGGTTGGCCGGGGGGGTGGTTCCGGAGGGCTGTGAGTATCTTTCTGTTGGCTGCATGGGTCTACTTTGTAATGAGATTGGCCCTTCTCAACCAAAGTCCCTAAGGGCATTGACCCACTGTATTCCATTATCCATAATTTACCACCAGTTGGCAGCCTTACTCTGAGACTAAGTGATGACTGGAGTAGGAAACAGAAAAGTTGAATGAAGGACATCTATTTCAAAACTAGGGGTCCAAAATGTTATTGAAATGGAAGAAAATGGAACCTAATTGTGGTACTGCAGTTGACTGTGACTAGTTAATGGTAACACTGGGTGACAAAATCAAGAAAGGGTTTAATTCCCCAACACTGCTATCACTCAAAATTCATGTGTGCGTGCATACTTCAGGACTGTTTTGGGGAGTGCTTTCTCTGAAAACCCTTCTGTATAATAAACAATCTAAATTGGATTGAAATAAAAAGCTAACTCGCCCTTGATTTGAGAGTTTTTAACCTTTTGAAGATGAGCTATTTGAAATTCTTTTAGTGTGAACAACATTTAATTGGGCTGACACAACCAGAAGTAGTTCTGTTTATAAAATGCCTTTCATGAGCACAAAATGTCCAACATTGCTTGACACCTAATCAAATCTTGTGTTTGAGCTGATGTCAGAGTCCTTGAAGTTTTATATGTAATTATCGATATATTGCCTCCTTGTAGGTTACAGTCTAGATTTCTGAATGGTCACTTTCTGCCTCCCTTTTACGTTTTTAAGAAATTTTACCTGAAATTTTTACCTGAATTTTACCTTTACCTGAATGATTTGTCATTTATTATTTTTCCATGAAGATTATCCATTTGAATTTGCTTAATCTCACTCTGTAACGTTTCTTTTACTAGCAATGAAAATATCCAATAACCTGAAATTCCAAAACTCGACTGATTAGAAAATGGAAACTTTTAAATGCCATGAAATGAGCTGAAACTGACAAAAATTGTGCACATAGTTTGATGATGTATATCTGAAACATGAGTCTTCGTCCAGTTGTATTATTGAGGTTTATTATAAACAGTGCAGGCAAGTGATTTGTTCCCAGTCATCTATTAAGAAACTAGTATTCTTTCAGGTTTTTTGTGCAACATTTCAGCACTTTGCCAACAAATTATACTGTACACTGTAAATATAGAGCATGTTGGAAGTGTTGCCCTACTCAAAATCACTTGCTTGCTAATAACATTGTATGGATGCTCTTTTATCTTGTGTTTTATTTTGATAGGAGGTTGGATGATGACATTCGAACTGTAGTGAGAGGACAGACCAATGTGGGACAAGATGGCCGACAGGTATAAAACCATATTTTTCCATTAGTGCTCTTTTGTAATCTTCAATGCTTGAAATTCCTTATTTAGTCATGTCAAAATCAATAGCTACAAATCGACTTGGAGGGGAGAACAGGGCTGCTAATGGATAGTTTGGTTGTTTGTCATGTTGGTGTCGTACTGGATTCAACTATTGAGCAACCTTTCGGACGTTTTTGAAAAAGATATAGCTGGTATTTACCATTCTTTGTCTACGGTTCCTCTGATCAGACATAGGATCAGAACACTGGCGGTGACTTGCTGGAGTGCAGCAGGACTGGTATTGAGAAGCAGAAGGTTCAGGAAGTAACCAGTAAGGCAGAGAAGGTGCATCTTAATAGTTTGTGATAATATTTTTAGAAGGAAATGGGATGAATGCAACAGAGGGGCCTGAAAATAATTCAAGTGTCACGAAAATATCTCTTGGCAGGTTCAGTGGATATTCAGGGAATACTACTAATTTAGTTAAAACAAAATCTTGAGTTCTAACCCAGGATTTGCCTGCTTTTTACTTGTTTGTCATCCAGTTGTCATGTTTCCACCTTTTCTTCTATCTCGTCTGCCGCTTATATGCTCTTGTTCAGTTGTAGAGTCACAGTCATACAACATGGAAACAGACCCTTCTGTCCAAACTTTTCCAAATGTCTTTTACATGCATCCACTGCTTTGTCTGGCAGTTCATTCCACACATGAACCACTCTGTTTTTTCAAAAAAGTCACCCCTTGTCCTTTTTAAAACTTTCTTTGATTACCTTAAAAATATGCACCCTAGTTTTGAACTCCCCACCGTAGGGAAAAGACCCTTGTCATTCACCTTATCTGTGCCGCTCATGATTTTATAAACCAGAAAAAGGTCACCCTCTCTTTCTGTTGCCCTCCTATTTTGTCACACTATCTTTCAGTTGTCCCCTTCTCTTATTTCCTTGTTTTTATTCTCTACGTTTGTTCTTTCTTTATCTCCTCCACCTTTTGCTTCAAGTTGTTACATTTTGGGTGGATGACAGGTGCTTCACCCTGAAAATGCAACTATGTGGGCAGGACTAGGAATCGCTTGTACACACAAACAAATAGGTTAACATGCCTGATAGAGTGCACTTGAATCGGGTAGGCTGATAAGTTGATAAGGGAACGCTTCTTTCAGACAAGCAAGAGAACAAACCAACCAACAGATATTAAAATGGCTAAGTGAGCTCCTGGCTGACAACCAGTTGAGAGTAAATAAACAAGCTGGTTGATGGGCTCATGAGCCATGCAAGTGGGAAACTTTCACAAATATCTTTTCACAATCCAGAGTTTTTTCAGGCAAATTCTAAATGCTCACATCTGTTTGCAATTTCATCAACCTTGATCAGATCTAATTTGTTCCTGCCCAAGTTTCTCTTGACCAGTAGTTTTGACGTTGATTGGCAGAGTTCATCTCTTCCACTGTGAACAGGTGGACTAATAAGCATTTGTGAACATCTCTGGATGTGTTGGAACAGGGTTGGAGTCCGACAGGTTTGAGGAAGATCAGGCTTGTTGAAGGAACCATGGAAAGTGGATCACGTGTAACTGCTATAATGTGTATGGGTAGCTCGGTCATTGTAACCTTCATAACCTTTAAGATGCGCTTGGATGAGCCCTTGAAACATACATTCAAAGCTATGGGCAACAGTGTTGGAACATACGGCTGTGTGGATTTTGAGTAGTTTATTCAATGCAGGCTCGATAGATCAGAGGACCTCTTCTGCACAGTATGATTCTACGATTGATCACTTACATCATTGGTGGATGGAACCAAAACTGTACTGTATTGGTAGAAACCAAGGCATTGAAACTGAAATGGTTAATAAGGTCCAATCAATGAGCCAAGGCCAGTGAACTGAGTGTTCTGTTCCTGACACACAAGTGGGCATCTTCAAGAGTTAACTCTGAATTAGAATATGCATTTCATTCAAATATTTGTTTAAAGGCTAATTTTCATCTGGAGACGCATTTAAAATGTCCTCACACAAGTTTATGGCATTTTTAAAGTAACTTGAATTGCCATCCTGTCATTTGCAACTGTATTTCTTTTATAAAAGAAATGGGTAAGTCGCTTGTACTGTTTTCTGCTGTTAACATCGATACTAGCTGGATGGATCCATTATGTTTCTTTTGGCTCACATCCCATCTGGTGGACAATTGCTGAGTCCCTATTTCAGCCAAGCAGTCATTTGTGTCCCACAGACACGCAACACATTTGGAAGAAATGACACAATGGGCATGTGCTAGATGTAGAGCTTTTGAATATATAGATCTCCTCCTGGAGGTTAGCTTGTGAGGAAGGAGAACCCTTGTAGCTCATCCTTAGAAGATTGCCAGTCAGTTTTCTTTGCGTTAATGGATGCATAAAAATGGTTTTAAGGCTGTATTTCAATCAAGTGTTCTAATCTCTTCTAAACCTTTGAGACCAGTGCAGTTCCTGCATCCGTATGGAGATGCTGATATTCTCGAAGAATGCCAGTGTTAAAAACAGATACAGAAACGTTTTCCCATTTTGGGGCCTATTTTTAAAACAGGGAGCTTCCGGTGGTTTGAAATTCTTTGTGAAAATATGCAAGCTTGCATTTGTGAAAATTAAGTACAGAACTCTTTTCCCCTTCTGGTGTGGTTCCAAGACAGTGAAGCAGTCTCCTGACACTGCTCTCTGTTAATTCCCCACCTGATACAAGCCAGCATTTGGGTGCACTGAGCTCCCTTTACGTGTGCACGCAACCTAATATTATTACAGGCCACTCTTTCAATCTCAGTATTTTGATCATCTTCCTTTGATACTACAGACATCGTCATGTTAGTGGTTTAACTAAAGCCTGTGTTTGGTGAATGAGAAGTGGAGCTGGTGTATTTGGCAGCACCTTGAGACCATTTCAAATATGTTTCTGTCTTGCTGCCAAAATTAAGTTGTTTAGATTATTTATTTCTTCTGATTATAGCTGGCAGTGAGAGAACAGTGCCTTTGTCTCACTGCAAGCTGTAAACCAGAAGTGTCTAAAGAGAAAGAAAGCAGAGAATGAAAATAAGTGTGAGAGAGTAGGTAATAAATATTTATAACCTTTTTTTATATATGCAAGTGACAAAATGCCAAGAAAAGTGTAGAAATAGTTTAATTGCTTCCATATTTTGTCTGCTTTCAAAGGACAACTTGAGATTTGTAACATGATATAATGCCACTGCAAAACAAAAGAAAAGCTGAATTCATTTGCGGTAGTGTGTGTATATGCATATTTATCAATCTGTTGTATCTATCGCTGGTCTGTGCTCAATTAGCTAATGTTAGTGGCAGAAACGTAATGGCCTAGATGTCTCCGGGCTAAAAAGGGAAAGATTCGTCTGGGATCCCATTTCTAATTATCCAGTGAACATCACTGGAAATTGTCTGCAGATGTATGTTGGCTTAAGTTTGTAGTTTTCTCACTATTGAATAACCCAGCATGAGAGTACAGGAATAGCTAGAAGAATAGAAATAAATAGTTCTTCAAAGCTCATGTTCTACAGTTGTTGCTTCTGTTTCTTTTTGAAGAGACATGTTTGGTCTTAACTTCATTACTGAAGGTGTCTAGGTAAGAGGGCTGCTGATTTTCTCAGTCCTTGTCACTCGTTATTCTGATCTGCTACAGTTTATTCTTTGATGTGAGGAATTGAACGTTGGGTAGCTAAGGACATCAGAAGAATTTGGATTTGTAAATTGCTGTGTAACTCTGGTTTTCGGAGCTTGTGTAAGTGGCAAGTTGTGTGCTGAAGGAACTGTTATATTTTCTTTGAAACACAGAAGTCCATACAGGCAGGTGTATATTGACAGGTCAACATTGAAAGTGTACGCAGTTAAGAGTTGACCTCAAAAGTCAAATTTAAGCATGACGGTATAACTTGGATCTAATGAGCTTTTGCTGAATAGATGTTAATTGTCTCACATAGTATTAGACAGTGTACCCTGTTCGTTCTGATCCTTTAAAGCTCTTATTAATCAGATACTAGATCGATCAAGGTGAAATTTTACCTTTGGATTAAGGGATGCAAGTCCGTTGCAGTAATTTTCCCCATCTTCAACTGATCTTTGCTTGTTCATTTGGCACTGACCCCTGTCATAGGACACTGTGACTTCGAGTACCATGTTCCTTTGGTGAAGGGCTTAAAGGTCTACATTAGTTTTTAACCAAAGAAATGTTGTGATTTATGTGATCAATCGTAGAATCATACAGTATAGAAGATGCCTTTGGCCCATCAAGTCTGCACTGAAAAACTACTGTAAATCTACACAAGCCCCAGTTTCCAATATTGACCCCATAACCTTGAATATTATGATGTTTCATCTGCTCATCCAAAATTACTTTAAAAGTTGAGGTTTCCTGCCTCAACAATCCTCCCAGGCAGTGCACTCCAGATTCCCACCACCCTTTGGGTGAAAGAAAATGTCCACACATCCCTCTAAACCTCCTGCCCTTCACCTTAAAATTATGTCCCCTTGTTATTGACTGTTCAAGTTAGGATAACAGCTTCTTTCTTTTCATTGCTAAAATGCTGCAACCCAGTCAACATCCTGATGAATCTTCTCTGCACCCTGTTCAGTGTAATCACATCCTTTCGATAGTGCAGTGACCACAATTGCACATGGTACTTCAGCTGTGGTCTAACCAAAGATTCATATAGCTCCCAACAGAACGTCTCTGCTCATATAATTTATGCAACAAACAAAAAAGGCAAGTGTCCCTTATGCCACCTTCAAGCATCCCAAGATTCCTCTGTTCCTGTGTTTCTTAGGGTCCTGCCATTCAATGAGTGTATCCCCTTGTCTTGTTACTTCTTCCGAAGTGCATCACCTCACACTTGTCAGGATTAACTTCCATCTGCCATCTAACCAATCTGTCTATATCCTTCTAATACCCTAAGATCTCCTTCCTCAGGATCAACCACCCAGTCAATCTTCAAATGTTTGTGTAACTTAATGAAAAGTTATCTCCTACAAACCTGTGTCACGCTATTTTGTCTGTCAGTAGATTTCACATCAATCAAAGAATAAAGTTTTCCCAATGACTGATGCATTGATCCTTGTACAACTTAGCAAACTCCCTGAGGAGGCATTAGTGTTCTTTTCGTATTTAAGTTTAAGTAGAATAGCAGGCAGAAGCTGCAGGGGTTCTGTGGATGTGGCTGAGGATGTAGTCAGTGCGTCGTTGTTTGAGACTCCTTTCTGGCCCTGATAACTGTACCATTTCTGGAAGTAGTGTAAATCCCACCGGAAATGGGACCAAGAAAAAGCAAATGAAAAACGGATCAGTTTACTGGACTATCTTCACACGTTACTACCTCCAGATGCGGGTTTCATTCAGGACAGAGCTTCCATTGTTGAATTAACTGTGAGGTGACAATGCTCTGTTGGTTTCAGAATGATGAATAGATGGACCTTCTACAAATTTAAATGTCAGCAAAAGACTTTTGTTTGTTCCTACCAGCGCTTACGCTAGTTACACGTTCTCTTCCCCAAAGTAATGCACATAAATATCACACTAAGGTTATAAAAGATAAAGTTCAATTTATGCTGGCAATTGACATTGAAGCTGATAAACCTATGTTTATTACTAATTCCTAGATGCCTTTGATTATAGTTACGGTTGAGTTGCTTGGTCACCCTGGAGCACATTAACAGTCAGTCAATGAGGTTCGATTCTTTCCTTGAAGGGCATTACTGAATTCATTTGATTGTTACATTAACTTGATAGTTTTTTGTATGTTTTATAGAATCATAGAATCCCTACAATGTGGAAGTAGGCCATTAGATCCCAGTTGACGATAATTCTGGACAAATTAGATTCCAGGGTGTGATCTGGTTTGATATTAAAATTAAACTTATGGTCTACTTGTTTACTGTGATGGTCAGTCAATGAACATTTTCATAAGAGGCCATTAATGGACTTTTAACAAAGGAACATAAAGGTTTATTAAACTAATTCCTTTCCTCTGCCCTGACAGTTCGGAGACTGCTAACATTCATTGTTGTTGTGACAAGCCTTTTCTCACTGATTGAAATGCGGAGCTCGTTCAAGGAACAGCTACTGCATGTCCTTGAGAAGTATGTACCTGTCAGGCAGGGAGGAAGTGGTCGAGCGAGGGAACCGTGGTTTACTAAAGAAGTTGAATCTCTTGTCAAGAGGAAGAAGGAGGCTTATGTAGAGATGAGGCATGAAGGCTCAGTTAGGGCGCTTGAGAGTTACAAGTTAGCCAGGAAGGACATAAAGAGAGAGCTAAGAAGAGCCAGGAGGGGACATGAGAAGTCTTTAGCAGGTAGGATCAAGGAAAACCCTAAAGCTTTCTATAGGTATGTCAGGAATAAAAGAATGACTAGAGTAAGATTGGGGCCGGTCAAGGACAGTAGTGGGAAGTTGTGCATGGAGTCCGAAGAGATAGGAGAGTTGCTAAATGCATATTTTTCGTCAGTATTCACACAGGAAAAAGAAATGTAGTCGAGGAGAGTACTGAGATACAGTCTATTAGACTAGACGGGATTGAGGTTCATAAGGAGGAGGTGTTAGCAATTCTGGAAGGTGTGAAAATAGATAAGTCCCCTGGGCCGGATGGGATTTATCCTAGGATTCTCTGGGAAGCTAGAGAGGAGATTGCAGAGCCTTTGGCTTTGATCTTTGTCGTCATTGTCTTCAGGAGTAGTGCCAGAAGACTGGAGATTAGCAAATGTTGTCCCCTTGTTCAAGAAGGGGAGTAGTAATTATAGACCAGTGAGCCTTACTTCGGTTGTGGGTAAAGTGTTGGAAAGGATTATAAGAGATAGGATTTATAATCATCGAGAAAGGAATAATTTGATTAGGGATAGTCAACACGGTTTTGTGAAGGGTAGGTCGTGCCTCACAAACCTTATTGAGTTCTTTGAGAAGGTGACCAAACAGGTGGATGAGGGTAAAGCGGTTGATGTGGTGTATATGGATTTCAGTAAAGCGTTTGATAAGGTTCCCCATGGTAGGCTATTGCAGAAAATACGGAGGCATGGGATTGAGGGTGATTTAGCGGTTTGGATCAGAAATTGGCTAGCTGTAAGAAGACAGAGGGTGGTGGTTGATGGGAAATGTTCATCCTGGAGTTCAGTTACTAGTGGTGTACCTCAAGGTTCTGTTTTGGGGCCACTGCTGTTTGTCACTTTTATAAATGACCTGGATGAGGGCGTAGAAGGATGGGTTAGTAAATTTGCGGATGACACCAAAGTCAGTGGAGTTGTGGATAGCGTGGAAGGATGTTGCAGGTTACAGAGGGACATAGATAAGCTGCAGAGCTGGGCTGAGAGGTGGCAAATGGAGTTTAATGCGGAAAAGTGTGAGGTGATTCACTTTGGAAGGAGTAACAGGAATACAGAGTACTGGGCTAATGGTAAGATTCTTGGTAGTGTGGATGAGCAGAGAGATCTCGGTGTCCATGTGCATAGATCACTGAAAGTTGCCACCCAGGTTGATAGCGTTGTTAAGAAGGCATACAGTATGTTAGGTTTTATTGGTAGAGGGATTGAGTTTTGGAGCCATGAGGTCATGTTGCAGCTGTACAAAACTCTGGTGCAGCCGCACTTGGAGTATTGCGTATAGTTCTGGTCACCGCATTATAGGAAGGATGTGGAAGCATTGGAAAGGGTGCAGAGGAGATTTACCAGGATGTTGCCTGGTATGGAGGGAAGGTCTTATGAGGAAAGGCTGAGGGTCTTGAGGTTGTTTTCGTTAGAGAGAAGAAGGTTAAGAGGTGACTTGATAGAGACACACAAGATGATCAGAGGATTAGATAGGGTGGACAGTGGGAGTCTTTTTCCTCGGATGGTGATGGCTAGCACAAGGGGACATAGCTTTAAATTGATGGGTGATAGATATAGGACAGATGTCAGAGGTAGGTTCTTTACTCAGAGAGTAGTAAGGGCATGGAATGCCCTGCCTGCAAAAGTAGTAGACTCGCCAACTTTAAGGGCATTTAAACGGTCATTGGATAAACATATGGATGATAATGGAATAGTTTAGGTTAGATGGGCTTCAGATTGGTTTCACAGGTCGGTGCAACATTGAGGGCCGAAGGGCCTGTACTGCGCTGTAATGTTCTATGTTCTATGTTCTCTCCAAAAGAAACCTGCACATTGCCTTCTGAAACAAACTTGTTTCTACCTCCAATAACAAGGTGTAGAGCTGGATGAACAACAGCAGGCCAAGCAGCATTAGCGGAGCAGGAAGGCTGACGTTTCGGGCCTAGACCCTTCAGAAGAAGCTCTACACCTTGTTATTTCAGATTCTCCAGCATCTGCAGATCCTACTATCTCTTGTTTCTACCTCCACCACCCTGTGTCATTGAACATTTTGTTGCTGGGCAACAGACCAATTTTAGTTTCTTTTCTACCCTTGTTTCTAATGCACTGAACTGTTCGCCTCGACTGTGTTGATGGTTCTATTAAAATGCATGTAAATAAACTTTCAGTGCATCACTGTCCACAGTGCCGAAGAAGGGTCACTTGATTTGACACATTAAGTCTGCTTTGCCTCCACAAACATGCTGAGTTTCTCCAGCAATTTTTACTTTTGTTTTAGTTCTCCAGGCACTGCAGTTCTTTGTTTCGTTTTATAATGCACATTTTATTATTTTGATGTTCTTTTCCATTGCCCTGCTCTGTTAACCAAGTTTGTGTTTTTATGTACAAATGTGTTCTTTCCTTCCCATTTTATACAGTATTCTGTTTTCATTGCTTTATTTTCACACACTAGCTGCCATTATGTCATGTGTGAATACTAATCAAGGAGGCAGGTAGTCTAAAAGTGCCATGATTGAACTATGTGCTTGCACATGATTTGTACCTTGTTAAATAGACCAAATTACAACTACAGATGCACTCTTATTCCATAAATTGCAAATCATTTACATACTATGGCCCACACACACACCTACATTCTGATGAAGGGTCTAGGCCCGAAACGTCAGCCTCTCTGCTCCTATGATGCTGCTTGGCCTGCTGTGTTCATCCAGCCCTGCACCTTGTTGTCTTACATTCTCATAACATCAGTTCTTGCTAAGCTTCACTGGCTCTCTATGTCTCATAAAATTGATGATGCTTCTAATCCATGCTTTGAGATCCCTACATGGCTTCATCTCTTTTTATGACTGTGATCTTCTCCAATGATATGTGCCAGCACCCACAGTCTGTTTCTACACCACAGACCTACTTATCAATGCCTGCTCCGTATCCTCCAAAAAGGAGGAAGTTAATATTTCAGCTACCTTGCGCCTTCACCATATCTGTTTGCATTCACCTTAACATTATCTGTCTGGATGCCCCAGCTCATCTGCTGCTGAAACACTCATAATGAACTTGATACTTGGCTACTTCGATGTGCACCTGGCCGGCCTCCCACCCTGTATAAACTTGAGCTCATCCTAAACTCAATAAAACCCGAAAGAACTGTGGATACTGTAAATCAGAATCTCTTGCGCTCTCCCGCTCTCCAACCTTCTCCAACCCTACAATCTTCTAAGCTCATGCATTCCTCCATACTGATCCCTTTTGCATTCCTGCTTTTAGCCACCCCTGCATTGGTGGCAATGACTTCAGCTGTTTAGGCCCTTAGTTCTGGAATTCTCTCCTGTTTTACTTCTCTCTCTCTCTCTCCCCTCTTTAAAATGCTCCTTATAACAGGCATTTGGTTGCTAATATCTCTCATTGTGGTTAAGAGCCAGATTTTGTTTGATATGTTTTGATAAGTTAAAGATGCTTTGCACATACAGTTGATTTTGATGCTTTAGCCATAGTGTTGGTTTTGAGGTTCCCTTTCCTCAGTGCCTTCAGTCTGCTACTTCTGCCTTTCCACGTACATCAGATTGAGAAATGAAGATTTTGTGAGAAGAATGCATCATCTGTAGTTAATGATGTCAAATTGAAGAGAAAGGGCTTGCAAATCTTCAACAATTAGTGAGAGGCCAGAAGAATGGGCATATTTCTAGAAGTCAGCTAAAATTTACTGGACAAAAAAAGGAGGAATCTATCATAAAAACAAAACTAGCAAGAGATATAAAAACAGTAAAAGCCTCTACGAGTACATAATAAGGAAGAGAGTAACTAAAATGAACTCTGGTCATTTAGGTGTTGAAACTAGGTAATTAATAATGGGGAATCAATGAAATTTCAGAGAATTTAAACAAGTATTTTGCTCTTGTCTTCACCGTAGAAGACAGTAAAGGTATCACAAGAATAGTAGAAAATCGGAGTGCTGAAAGGAGGGAGCAATTACGCTCAGTCGAGGAAAAAGTACTAAGAAAACCAATGAGATCAAAGGATGACAAATCCCCTGGACCTAATGGGTTACTTCCAAGGGATTACATGAAGTGGTGGCAGAGATGCATTAGTTGCAATCTTCCAAAATTCCTAGATTCTGAAAAAGTCCCAGTGGATTTGAGAAGTGCAAATGTAATACTTAAGTAGTAAGAAAGACAGAGGCATGAAACCCAGGTCAGTGAGCCCAACATCTGTCATTGGCAATGTAGTAGAATTCGTTATTAATAAAACTGTAGTGAGTCATATTTGAAAACTATAAAACCATTAGTCAGGGTCAACATAGTTTTGTGAAAGTGAAGTAGTGTTTGACAAACGTATTTGAGTTCTGTGAAGATGTACTAAGCAGGCTGGATGAAGAGGTACTGGAAAATAACAGATATTTGGATTTCCACGGACATTTTGATAAGGTGGTACATTAAAGATTATGTACAATGTCAGAACTCATGGTGGTAGGGTGGCATATTAGCATGAATAATGGATTGGCTAACTAACAGGAACAGAGTTGGAATAAATTGATCATATTCAGATTGACTGACTGTGCCAAAGGGACTAATTCTGGGGCCTCAATTATTTATAACCTGTGTTAATGACATAGCCAAAGAGACAGAGTAATGTATTTAAATTTGCTGATGAGACGAGCTGTTAGGCGGAGTCAAAGAAACAGCAAAGAAATATAGCCAGGTTAAATGAGTGGACAAGGGGGTGGCAAATGGTGTATAATGTGGGAAAGTGTAAGATTATTCACTTTGATCTAGAATAGAAAAGCAAAATATTTTTTAAAGGTGTGAATCTTGAGTGCTGATATTCAGAGAGACTTTGGACTTGCATAAGAACCATCAGGTTAGCATGCAGGTACCGCAAGCAATTAGAAAGTCAAATTTCATGTTGGCCTTTATTGCAAGGAAATTGTCATGCAACTATAAGGAAGTCTTCAAACGATTGTCTGGACCTTTGAGAACCACATCCGGAATACTGTGTGCAGTTTTGGTCTCCATATTTAGAGAGCACTTGCCTTGGAGACAGTGGAACAAATGTTAACCAGATTGGTTCATGGGATGAAAAGCTTGACTATTGAGGAAAGACTGAGAGATGATCACAACATAAAAGGTTCTGAAGGGCTTGACAAGAAAGATGCTGAAAGGTTGCAACACTTGAGGAATCTAGAAAAGGGGGCGCAGTCTTTGGATAAGATAAATCATTTAGGATGAAGGTGAAGGGAGGTTTCTTTACTTGGATTGTGAACGGTTAGAAATCCTGACTTCAGAAGATTGTGGATTCACCACTATTAAATATATTGAGGGCTGAAATAGCTGGTGTCTTGGGAGCAGATTTGAAAATGGAGTTGAGGCAAAACATCAGCCATGATCATACTGAATGATGGGGCATGTGTAAAGGGTTGTGTAGTGTATTTCATTGGTTCTTGCAAGTTTTTACTGTATTTAATTGATCAGACCTTATTTCCCATGTTTTTGGTACTAGAATAGAATCCCTACAGTGTGGAAACAAGTCCACACCGACCCTCAGCGCATCCCACCCAGACCCATCCCCCTATATATCATCTACACATCCCTGAACACTACGGGCAATTTAGCATGGCCAATCCACCTAGCCTGCACATCTTTGGACTGTGGGAGGAAACTGGAGCACCCAGAGGAAACCGGAGCACCCAGAGGAAACCCATGCAGACACGGGAGAATGTGCAAACTCCACACAGTCGCCGGAGGGTGGAATCGAACCCGGGTCCCTGGCGCTGTGAGGTAGCAGTGCTAACCATTGTGCCACCGTGCCGTCCCAAACGCACTTTAACACGCTTAGTGCTGATCCTGCTTTCCCAGCAAACCAAGGCTTGTACATAAAGTGTGTCCACTTGGGCACATGACTGAATGACAGCTGACATTCATTTGTCTACGTGTTCAGGAGAAACCATGTTATGATTTACATTGACAATAAGATGTTATTTGTCCAAACACTGACACTTTTCTGCGGTAGAATTAAATGCAGTTCACTCACAAAGAAAATCCTGGTCCATCAGAAAGTGTCAGATATTTAATTACATGTGACTGAATTTAACTCAAGATGACACTTTCCGATTTGAGAACTTTACGCTTAACTGAACAGTGTCTCATTCAGAACTTTCTCTGTGACTAGCCAAGTGTTGTAAAAAGCCATTCTTGTGGCTAAGATAACAAAGTGCTGTCTGGTGGGCTGCAAAATTTCCTGCTGGTGTACAACATTGTGGTCAAGGGTGATGACTGAGGACAAAACATAAGTGACTCAGTGTATTGTCAGAGTGACATCAAGGGATGCTAAGTATGTGTAAAGATACTGTGTAGACAATGAGCTTCATATAAGTGCAGGTCAGAATTAAAATAATTGCAATGGATTTATGGGGAAGAAGGATATATCCAAAAGTTTAATAGGTGTAAAGAACGCCATGCTAACTTAAGGAACGTTCTGAGAATTTAAAAAAAAAATCAATGATAGATTGAAGCAAGGTTTGCTTGTAACAAACCAAAAACTTGTTATTGCTGTAAATATACAAAAAAGATTTGATTCTCTATCAATAGTGCTCATTGTTAATTGAGGGGTTTTTTGTGAATACAATGCCAAGCAATGTTATTGTAACCTGGAGTGCATTATCTTTTCTTCTGGATATGCATGGATTTTAGACAGTAAAGAAAGTTTTTTTTTGAAACATGGCTCATTTTTTAACAAAAGGTGCAAAGGTACTCAGCCATCTAAAGATCAGAACTTAAATAGCCTGCTGAGTTATTATTAACTTGTAAAATATTTATCCGACTGAGTTTAGCAGCACAAATTTGAAAATTGGGTATTCCTTTGGTACAGGTTCTATGTGATTTTTATTTTATCAGCAAACTGGCTTTTTCTAAAAAAAAAGCTAAAATTAACATGCTTGCTGCCAATCTTCATGTTATACATTAATTGTGTAACATATTAATTTGATGGTATCTTGGACATCAAGAGCCACAGATTTCTGTCTGTATCCACACTTGAATGCTGGCCAATGTATGATACATTTTGTGAATGCGCTAAACTATGTTTAATGTTTTAGCAAAGATCTGTAGCTCGGATTGTGGCTGGAGTTGTTGGTTGGTTTGCCGTGCTGACTGCTTTTCGTACAAACGTTTCGTCCCCCTTCTAGGTGATATCTTCAGTGCTGTCTAGCCTCCATTGAAGCAGTCGTTCTGTTCCGGTCTGTCATGGTGGGTAGTTCTGTTTCCGGTTTTGCTCCGTAGTGGCATGCAGATGGGATCTGTTACAACATAACATAGTGTAGAGCTTGAGGAACATCGCAGGCCAGGCAGCATCAGAGGAGTAGGAAAGTTGTTGTTTCGGGTTGGGACCCTTCTTCAGTGTGCTGTCATTATTCCAGGAGGTCGTAGGATTCTTGTAGTCAGTTCTAATATGTTTCTAATATAGGGTAGGACACCCAGTGTGTTTTGGGGGTATGGTGTCTTGGTGTTTATTTGCCAGACATCGGAGGATGAAGCTGTTAGGATACCTGCGGTTTGCAAAAACTTTGTATAGGTGTTCCTGTTTGCTTTTGCACAGCTCTGGGGTGTTGCAGTATGTTATCACTTGTTTAAACAGAGTCTTAACACAGCTCTGTTTGTGGACACTGGGGTGGTTATTGTTGAAGATTTGGTCTGTGTGTGTCATCTCTCTGTATACGCTGGTAAGGAATTCACTGTTGTTCGTTTGTTCCACCATTACGCCCAGGAATGGGAGTTGATTGTTGTTCTCCTCTTCCCTGGTGAACTTGATCCTGGTGAATATGCTGTTAATAGGGTGGTGTGTTACTTCCAACTTTGCTCGTTTAATGATCACAAAAGTATTTTAATGTACCTGACTCATGGTTTAGGCTGGATCTGGGGGGAGAGCAAATAAACAACACTAGAGAAGGCACTGTACGCCCCAACACACTGGCCACCCTACCCTATATTAGAAACATATTAGAACTGACTACAAGACTACCTCTACTACCTCT